>NW_020664409.1:56666534-56673287 GCF_002925995.2 Terrapene triunguis
AAGGGGATGGGTAATTTTATGACCAATAATGATGTCTATAGTTATGCACACTAAGAAGTATATGCTACCTCTCTTCAAGCATAAACTGGCTGCCACAGAGTACTAACAAGATGTGTCTCCATGACTGCCTAGGAATTTTCCACCACCACCATGAGTGTGTGTGCACATGGGTGGCCAGGTGCCTTATGATGGTGGGAATCTCATTCCCCTGAAGCTATTGCCAGAAGATTTAATGAGCCAATGGTCTGATTCACCGCCAAATCCGATCTTTGAAAAGACAGTTGTGTGTATTTAAAAAAACAAAATAATCTCCCTCTAGAAAACTGATTATTCTTTTAGGAACAAAGGTTTAATTAAGAGACTGGATGCATCTGTTGTAGGTGTTGGGAGGGAAAAGGAGAGAGAGAGAAAATGGAAGCTGGTGGCAAAGGGACAGCTTTCCAAGATGTAGTGTGAAAGATGCAATATCAAATAGTGATTTCTGATATGAAATCTCAACTTTATAAAAGGGAAAAGCTAACTAACTTCCATACAAAAATGCTATGAATGTCATAAATTGTAGGTGCATCCTTTCAAGGCAAATATTGTTTATATATTTGGAATAATACACAAGGATGATTCAGGTAATATGATGGGGATTTAAAATGCTGACATATTTTGATGAATGACTGAGCATAATAAAACCGGAGAAGGGTAGGAATATTACTAAGGGGCTATACTAAATCTGAAGTGAGAAATGTATAGGTTTCGCTGCATATCATTTCTATTCAAGAGATCACTTAATTGTGAAAAATAAGCCAAGACCCAAATTCAAAGGTGTGGATTATCTAGTTTTTTTTTCTGATAATTTATTGTAATATAAAAAGTTAATAAATGCTTAAGAGGGAAATTAGTAGAAGAAGCAACACATGATTTTTGACTTCAGGAAAGAGAATGGACTTTTGCTTTCTATTCTAGAATATGTGGGAAATAATCAATATTTCTATTTTTTTCTGCAGTGTATCTAAGAAAAATGAATTCTGGTTAGGTCTAATAAGGAAGGCAGTTATTCAGAGTAGTATAAAAATAATAAATAAGACTTTTAATAAACATAAAATAATCCTAATATAGGGAATGGGAGAGCACTAAAACAAATGCAGTAATTAAAAGGATGACTAAAGCAACCCAAAAAAATGGTCTTTTTCTCATTGTGCATGTGATTCCGATTGGCACTAATGAGCTACATGCTTATAGTGAGAAAAGAATAAGAGCTTTCTTTCTATTCATCAGTTTGAATAACTCTCTTTTTAAGCAGGAACCCTGCAATTCCATAATTTCAAGTACCAGTTTGTGCTGCACAAGATATAGAAGTCTGTAAATTGTTTTTATGTATTTGGTGCAGATGTAGTTTGTAAATAGTGAGTTGAGAGTTAGTGAAATAAAAAAAGATGTCACAGCTGTTTAAATGAGGTGAAGCAGTAGTCATGTTCTTGTTTTCTTATAAATTATTTTCATTTTATTGTGGGGCAGTGACATTACCTATTTCTTTCCGATAGGAACGTTACTAGCATCACCCAGAATTTTGTCACTTCCATATAGTGTTACTGCAGTGTGTATTGCATAAAGCTATGGCTGAAGATAACTCAGGAGTTGCAGCTTGATGCAGAATGCAGCAATCCACTTACATAGCTTTTGACATGCCGGAGCTTTCTATCCTCTGGCAGAGCAGTTGAGGTCATCTTTGGAGTTGAGCTAATGTTCTCTTAAGATAAAATCTCTTGGGTGTAGTAATGCAGACTCAACAGAAGAGTATGCTTCCCAAGAAGCCGTAAGGGAACAGAGTAAAAGCTCATATGCTTACACAGCCTTTTGCCTGGTGTGTAATGGATATATATTTTGTTTGTTTCTTTTGCTTTTCTGTTAACTGAATTGAGACAATGGCAGGAGTATTTATATAAATAAAACAAATTTTGTTTTGTTTATGGTAAAACTAATAATAAAAACAGAAATAGGAGTTCTTTATTTCCATTTTGTTTTCTTTCCTTTTATTGGCCAATAGGTACACATTTCATTTACCATGTAGTGGTTTCACTTACAGAGCAATGTGTACATGGTTTGTTTTGGGGTTTTTTTGTCTGAGAATTCAGTGTTAGCTGTTCCTGGTGGTTAGTTGATTTGGTCGCAAAGGTCATTTGGAAATTCTGCCTCTGGACTTTTTTTTTTTTTTTTTTGTACTTATCTCACTAACTGAAATAAAAATATATCCAGTAAGTGTTATAAGAAGGGGAAAACTGACTTCAACATTATGAGCATTCTTGATCTTGTAGACTCATTGCACAGCTTGTTGCTACTGTAGCTTTCTGAATTATGAAATCGAATCTTTATATATAATTTTTACTTAGTGCCAAGGTCAATAGAGCATCCTAAATGGGACTGGCGGAGAAAACCGGAGAGCCAGGAGTTTGATGAATTAAATCATATTCTTCAGGAGAGTAAGAAGCTGGGGAAAGCCCTTGAGAATCTCTCTCGCAGTAAGTTGATTTTAATTTTTTTAATGTGACTGTGGAATATTGATCTTACTAATATATTATAAATATGTACTAAAGGTGGTGGTTTTTCTTTTACACTGGTGTCATTTAGGAGTAACTCCACTGAAGTCAACAAAGTTAAACTGGGTAAGTTAAAGGGAGATCAGGGACACGGTTCTCTTAAAATAAAATTTTTAATAAAAAAAAACAAGCCATTTTATGGCTTTGATCCCAATAAACAATCACTTACTTATGTAAACCAGCTTAAGAATTGTAAATGATATTGGTTTAAACAGAAAAAAGTAATTTTTTTTTTAGAGAAGATGTAAACGGCGTGCTACGAAGCACACATGAATTTTTTTGTCCAAATGGGGCCATGAAGTAAAACAAAGGCAAATGCAGCATTTTTTGTCCCTTAAAAGACACCAGTTGTGGGGGTGTTTGTTTGTTTGTTTGTTTTTTAATTTTTGGGGGGGGGGGGGAGAAGGGTGCTATTACAGATATATTTCCCACACAAAAAAAAGGCAGGCCTTAAATCCATTCTTTTCCCTGGGATTTGCCATCATGGTGGAAAAACAAATTAACCCAATGTGGCTAGAATCCTAGAGCTGAAATATAATCACAGGAAAAACTAATACTTTTAACAATCAATTAACCAGTTAATTGGACCAGTAGTGCCAGTCTAACAGTTGTACTATGCCAAGTCTTAACTAGGGAGAAAGCAAATTGCCAATGTGTGAAAGTTGACTTATTTTAAAGAGTGATAACTTGCCACTTCAGTGGCTGGAAGGGACTGCAGGTGTGTGGGAACCACATGTCCTCATGGAAACTCATATAGGATGTTCCATAGCACAGTTCTTTATGGCCCCAAAAGTCAAAGCTTTCCAGATGTTTCTGCGGTTTGATGTAGTGTGCAGGTGTGTCCTAAGAGTGAACGTCTTGTCTGGCTTTTGGAAGGAGAAGCACACAGATCCCTGTCCCCTTCCGCCCTATGAATCATTATGGCCATTAGCCATGAATGAGGAGGAAAGAAATCTGAGGCTACTGTAGGAACCACTGGTACTGTGTGGCAACTGCTACTCTTCTCTCTTTCACAGCTACCTGCTGTGCTGTAGAGGTAAATAGGAAAGAGTGCAGGGCGGGGCCAGTAGTCTGATGTGTATGTAGGAGGCAGAAGTAGGAAACAGTTCCATAATGCCTGGGGTCCAGATTTAGAGGCTGTGCTTTAATAAATAATAATAATAATAATAATCTCCACAGATGCCTGATCCATACTAACCAACATTCCCAAAGCAGTGGGTGACTCTGGAGAAGATAGTCATCGACAGTGAGGAGGCAGTGCCTCTCAATAGCTCTCCCAAGGAAGAGCTGGCATGCACATGTGTTCCTGCTGTGTAGGGAGTGTTGTCATGAACTACTTAAATACCCTGAGAACACTCTGAAATGCAAGCGAAAGAGCTTTCATAGACACATTACTATCCTCTCTACAGCATACACAGTGCACAACTGAGAGTGGGAAGAAATGCAACACATACCTATGAGAGAACGTTGAATATGCCCATTAAAACCAGATATTTCTGCAGTCTAACTGAAAACACACAATTGTGTGGCATGCAGCTAGATTTTTATCAGTAATGTCACACTGGTTACATGCTTAAGATGTAGTACTTCTTTCAGTAAGGTATAGTTGTTGGTCTGAAACATGCTGTAGTCATTAAAAATGATTTACCCACGATCAGTTACACATCTAGTCCTAAATGCCAGTGTACTGTGGTCTGCTAATTGAACTACAGTACTAGCCATCAGCATTCTGGGATGGTTTCTCCTTTTTTTCTGTTCAACGTGAACTTTCAAATCATGTTGTTCTCGCTTGAGATCAATGTTTGTGATTTTAATTTGAGATTGACGTTTTTAGATAAGTTCAGTCAAACCTGTAAGGAAGATAAAGCTATCTCAGTACTGCAGCTGCTACATGATATATTGCCTTTGCTTATAGAATCTGTTTACTTTTAGTGTGATGTATGGGTAATAAAAGAAAATAATGATATTTGCTAAGATTGAAAAAAGAGGAATCTGCACATAATTATTTCTATTCAGTTCTCAAATTAGGGTTTTCCTTACACTGAGAGAACTGTGGCCTCAGTTGTAAGTATCCTTTTCCTATGCTCTTTAAATTTTTAATTACCTGTGCTGAACTATTTGGCATTTTATTCTAACCTGCTGTAAGTTATAGGACCACATTCATTTTTGAATTACAGCCCTTTGCAGAATAGGAATTTGGTCCTGCAGCCACTGTACATGCCAATCTCCAGAATAGTTAGACAAGTATTCTTTCTTTGGGGACTTAAACTCATCTTTTGGACTGAACACTTAAAGATGGTCCTGTCTGCTCAGCAAGGGTAATAAAGATTAAAGCACTTTTCTCAAGAATGGGATTTATCCAAAACATCGCCCTCCCTCCTTGCTGGACAGCATACTATATACTGGTATATTGCTGCACTGCACTTTGGAGGAGACTGTTTCAGTGGTGTTGTGTGGGTATAGTTTGTAAAGCACTTGAGCATCATTCAAGATGGAAGTCATTATAGAAACATAAAAAATAATTGTGATTAATAATAAAAGGGACAGACACATAGCATCAGACTTTCAATTCAAAGTGTCTTACGGTTATTGAATTCTTACTGGGGAAAATAAAATTGTAGTAATGTCTTGTGGGTGAAGTGACTCAATGGAACATATAAGACTCTAGGTAAGTTAAACAAAATTGGGAAGTCAATTCTTGCTTTTCAGGCTCTGAATCTCAGATTTCATGTCACTTCCCTGTCAGAGTGGTTGATCAGGTTATTCTGTTAACATTGGAACTATTTTTCTCAGATTTTGGACAGAGCCCTGGTGCATGAAAACCAGAATGCTTTACTGAGTAGGAGAAAAATTGGCTCTTGGGAACTCTATGGCCACCTTCTGGCTGATTAGGAAAATGCAACAGTATATTTACATTCACTCTTAATGAATACTACATGAATGAATTACAAGTTGTATATCTTTTCCTAGAATATGGTATACACAGCAACTTACCAGGCATGAGTTTGAGGGGGTGCGCATGTACAGAAGTGATTACAAAAAGGAAAGGAACTGGCCTGAACTAATAAATGACACACATTATGTTCTCTTTCAATATTTTAATTAAAAATGAGTCCCAATGAGGGCAGATGATGATAGATCTCCCTGAGTTTTGAGAGTCATTTTCACTCAGCTATCTTGCTGTTTTAAGTTTTTCGCTGTTTTAAATACATTACATTTTCTTACTACATATAAGTCCATTAACTAGTGTACCATTCATCAGAGAGGAGGTTTTGCATTGCAGGGTTTTTGATGCCTTGTTTTAGGCTAGGCCTAAGCTTGTATATCCCCTAGTGTTTGTGGAAAAAGAACTTGTTGCTGTTAAATTTTTGACACCAGATGCTAAACATTGCTCTGTGAAAGGCTGTAGTCACAGAGTGAATGAAAGTTAAAATACACTATACTGTGTATTAACGATATTTGGTTTTATTACAATAGAGCAGTATGAATTATACTCTACTACAAATGACGACTACATATAAGAGCTAAGAATTATTATTAATAATGTATACCCTTTCTAACTTTCTCCTTTAAAAAAAAATATTTTGAAAGTGCACTTATGGCTCAGCATATCAAAGTTAGAGAAATCTGCCCAAAGACAAATTTGCTTTCTTTACTATGGAAGATATTATTCCTAGATTGAATGGAATCAACCTCTATTCATTACTTCATGCTGGAAATCCATTTTAGGCAGAGGACCCTGCCTCCAGACACTGGCACAATGAACATGTTTATTTCTTCACTCTGACAGTACTGTTACTACAGATTGCCACAAAGAAATCTCCCATCCACAACAGAAAATGAGAGAACAGCTTTGAGGACAAAGAGGTGATATATTTATGGGCAGTATATTAATCTATGCTGATATAAAAGAAAAGCATGACAAACAATTGACCAGTATTCTAAATGTAAAGGAGTTGGAGGGTGCATGTAACAGGGTGGCTTCTCTCATTCTTAGGGCCCTACCAAATTCGTGGTCCATTTTGGTCAATTTCACAGCCATAGGATTTTAAAAATTGTAAATTTCATGATTTCAGCTCTTTAAATCTGAAATTTCACTGCTGTTGTAATTGTAGGGGTCCTGACCCCAAAAGGAGTTATTAAGGGGGTTATTGTAAGGGGGTTG
>NW_020664409.1:56673687-56687601 GCF_002925995.2 Terrapene triunguis
GGGCCCCGTGGAGTGTCCTCTTTTTTTAAATGTTTGAATATGGTAACCCTAGGTATCGGGGCATCTGCTGGGGTCTTGGCACTTCTGGCTTCTGCAGTCGGGAGCTGCAGTGGCTCCAAGGCTGGAACCTGCAATGGACGTCCTTTGTCTTCGGTAGTAAACTCCGACTGAGCTGAGTTGCTCACTTTTATTCTGGTACTGCATTTGGGGCATGTCCCTACTGGGCATGGGGGCAGGGCTTCCTTAGCCCACAAGGAGGAGTTAACCCTTTCCTGTCCAGTGCAGGGTGAGTTCACACTGTCACACATCCTCCCAGTTAAGAGGGCACCCCGTGTGGGTTCTTCCTCTCCCCCGTTTCAGCCTATCCTCGGGGAAAAAAAAAATCGGTGTTGGCATGCGCCTTCCTGGGGCAGCATAATACCTGAAAGTTGTATGGCTGAAGGGCAAGATACCACCACATGATTCGCATGTGTTGGTGTGCTTCATGCTATTTAACCATTGCAGGGATGCATGGTCTGTGATCACTCTGAATGTATTTCCTAACAGATAATATTGCAGGGCGTCTATGGCCCACTTAACAGCCAAGGCCTCCTTTTCAATAGTTGAATTGCAGGTTTCTCTGGGGAACAGCTTGTGACTTAGGTACAGCACTGAGTGTTCCCTGGCAACTTCTTCTGACAATACTGCCCCAAGGCCCACTTCTGAAGTGTCTGTCTGTAAAATGAAAGGTTTCTGGAAGTCCAGGTGTATCAAGACTGGTCCTCTTGTGAGTCATTCTTTCAATGTCTGAAAGGTGCGCTCTCTCTCTCTCAGTGGACCATTGCACCCTCTGGGGTGTGAGTTTCTAGTTAGGTCTGGCAGGATCACAAAGTCTGGGACAAAACACTGGTAATATCTGGCTAGACCAAAGAATTGCTGCACCTGCATCTTTGTTGTAGTGGTGGACCAATCTCACAGGGCCTCTATCTTGTCAACCAGGGGCTGTAGTTGTCCCTCCCCCCCCGACTCCCTTGGTGTATCCTAAGTACATCACCTCACACTGCCTGAGGTGGCATTTTGTGGGGTTTGCCGTGAGTCCAGCATTCTTAAGAGAACCCTGGATAGGTGTTGGAGATGGTCCTCCCAACAGGGCGCTGTACATGATACCGTCGATGTAGGCATGGCATAGTGCTCAGGGTTGTAACAGTTGGTCCATGAGCTGCAGGGAGGTGGCTGTGGCCTTGTGCAGTCCGAGTGGCATTTTTATAAATTGTCGGAATGGCCATTTTAGGGCGACAGTTCGGTGTCAGGGGGATTTGCCAATATCCCTTAGTCAGATCCAAAGACGACAGGAATTTGCGCCTCCCACCCGCGTTATTCCAAGAGTTCATCCACTCGTGGCATTGGATAGGCATCGAAATGGGAAATTTTGTTTACTTTCCTGAAATCAATGCAAAAACGCACTGAGCCATCTGGTTTCGTGACCAGGACTATCGGACATTGCCACTGTGTTTAGATTTCATATGCACAAATAATACTGTTTTAAACTGACACCATCAACTTGAAATGTAACCAGTTACAATAAATGAATTTAAAATAGTTTCATATACCAGGTTTATCCCTTTGTCTCCCTGACAATCTTTCATTTTACAGTCATATTTTTTTTAAAGTTTTTTTTCCTCTCCCCTGTGCAGTATAAAAAAAATCACACAAACAATGAAATTTGATAGGCTGTACAAGGGAAATGGTGTCAAATGCACAAGGTAAATAAAATGGAGTGGTGTGTTTTTTTTGCTCTAATTTTTATCAGTTTTCAGAATTTTATGACTTAACATTTACTCACTATTGTTATGATTATTAACAGAAGTGTGGTTTTTAAATTGACTGTCATTTTAAAATAAATTACTTTGGAAAATAACCTGCTTTAACAACAAAAAGTCAATATTTGCCAACAGTTAAGGAAGTAACTGTGGTAACTCAGATACCATTGTGTAGTGGTTATGATTCACCCTGACCACGGAGCAACCATAGCCACTGGATGTCTTTGCTAGCAACACTTCGATCAAGCTCTGCTACTAGGGAGTTAAAAGAAGTTACTAGGACCCAGCATCAGTTCAGATGGCCCTGGAATCCTGTTGATCCTGGGGGATCTGCCTGCTCTGAGGGTTGTCTACATTGTCTCTTTTGGAGATGCATGAAAAAAAGCTATGTGGGAGGATCTCTGTGAAGTTCGCATTGAAATTCCCTCCCCCAGAACCCTCTCTTGTTTTCCTGTATTGCTATAGGAGGAAGTGATATTGGTATGAGACAGGATTTCAGGATTTGGCCCTGTGATCACAAATATATGAATCCCTAAAATCCTGCTTTTCTTGTTCTGTTTTCATTTCTTATGATGTCATCAGCTGTGGTACATTTGTAACTTTTCCTGCTTAATGTTCAGGGCTTGGTACAGTGGGACCTTCATCCCTGATTAGGGCCTATAAGTATATTTATAGTAAATCAGTAGGTGTCTTGTGGGAAGGAATCCTGCAGACAGAAAGCCTGACCATTTGTAGTATAGAATGATTTCCTTTTGGCATAATGGAAACATCAGGGTATGTCACCATTTTTGTCATTTTCACATTTGTCATTTCCAGTTCCCTTATTTAAACTCAAGGAAAATTCCTTAAGAAGTAAATCTGGATGGAGAAATGCTCTTGCCATTAACCCTTTGAATCCTAAGGTTGGTGTATATAGTTATGTTCAGGATTCTAGGACATTGGACAGGAGCCAAGTTATGTTGACTACCATGTGGCTCCTCCTTCCTTATCCTCCTGCCTTGGTCTCTTCTGTTCCTGCTTAAGACTGAGCTCTTCCCTAGGGCCTTGCAACATAACCCCTCCTCAGGCAGGTAGGAAGCCCTTCTACTTCTTGTTTACTTTACCCTCCTCGCAGAGCCTGTGCTAGGCATAAGCAGATTAAGCAATTGCTTAGGGCCCCAGACAGCACCAGGGGGGCCCCTATTAGTAATTTAGTATGCGTTGTGGGGGTGCAACAGTATTCCTGTTTAGGGCCCCAAATAGGCTTGAACCAGTACTGCCTCCTAGGCATAGAGTCATCCTGGGCTCTGTAATGATTCTGCTTCTTTTGTGACTGCTTTTGCCCATGAAAAGAAGTCCATCTGCATTGCTTTCAGGTGCCACAGATGCAACAGTAGTGACTGGACATGTGAAGCAGGAGAATAGGGGACTGCTCACAGGGCAAAAAAACTGGTTTAAAACAAAATCATTGAAAGTTGCTGAGAAGATGTAGAGTGTCTGAATGGGTAGATCATAACATCTATGGTTGTGAGCTGGATTAGCTTTAGTTTTACAGAAAAAAAATCAAATGCTATGGAGAGCTGGGTTTTGGAAATCCTTACTTAGGTTTACAGGGCTGTGCAGGGCGAAGAGACAGCTAAATTTAATTTTCACTCTTCTGTGCAGCTGCTTTCACTTGCATACACCCACTCAACACGGGGGTGAGGGTGAAGGGAGGAACAATGGATTTCATGGCATATATTACTCAGATTGGGACAACTTCCTGCTCCACATACTATATAGACAGTAGTGTAGTTATGTACTAAATAAAAGCCGTAAGGTATTGAAAACAGATTAATTGCTGTGGTGGTAGACAAAGTGTATTTTGTTGAATTTAATTTGCAAACACTGAATGACTGAGAAAATGTTCCATTAACGTCTGTTTATTTTTCATGTATTGGTCAGGTCCTAAAATGTTAATTACAGTTCTGTTTGTATTTCACTATGTTTTAAAAACAAATCAGTAAAAGGAAGCCATCTAAAAATGAAAAATAGCAACATGTAGGTATGATTGAAAATTGATTTTTTTACTTTATTGATAATACAGCTACGGTATAAGAATAACATGCTGTTAACTGTTTGCTGTATTACTGGGAATAAGTTTTTAGGCTGAGCTAACCCTAGGGTAAATTTACAAAGATAAAGAACTATTTTAGCTCTCAAATTTGCTCCTAGATGTATAATGCGTAGCTTATAAAATGAGCTCTCGTACACTGGAGTACCAGATCGCTTTATAAGTCTTCAATGACCGTCATAAGAACATAAGAATGGCCCTACTGGGTCAGACCAAAGGTCCATCAAGCCCAGTATCCTGTCTTCCGACAGTGGCCAGTGCCAGGTGTGCCCTAGAGGGAATGAACAGAACATAATCATCAAGAGATCCATCCCAAAAAATTTTTGGTTAAGTTTTAGAGCAAAATCGCTCTATGGCTTCAGTGGAATGCCAGGAGAAAAGGGTGCAGGATGGTGTTGCATATGACATAGTGAGGCAGGATGAGCAGCATCCTGTCATAGTACATGGGGCTGTGCTGGCAGCTATGCACGTCTACTACACTGCAGCCTACACCATAACGTAGGGTGGAATGATTTGATGTAAATGGGACAAAGCGAATCCTCAAGCAGGCAACTGTATATGTTGCTATCAGCCAAAAGTGTAAGTCAGCAGAATATCAGGTGCCATGTTGTGCTTGCTCAGGATTTGGAACAGCTGTCCTATCTAGTAGCGTGATGTTCCCTGGGAGACACTGGACCTAATTCTCTTCTTACAGGTTTAATTCCATTGACTTTCATGGAGTTATTCCTGCAAGTGCAAAGTAGAGCAGAGTCAGGCCTATGTTGCATTTTGATGGCAGGCAGATACAATATATATAGTGTGTGGATTTAATATATATATATAGTTTGTTGGCTGCATCATAATGTGCTCAGACTAGAAGTATTAAATTGCTTTTTTAATTTTAGAAAACAAATAAAAGCAAATTTTAGCTTTTCACAGTCTATTACCACAGCTGCAAATTTCCAGAGTTTCATAATTGTTTGAAAGCTCAGTTTGATTATATTGCCCCTGAAGAAAATTACAGTACATTGCATTTGGTCAATTTCACTAATGGAACAAAATATAATAGCAGAATGTATTTGCAAGAAGAGAATTATGCAAGTTTCCAGATTAAACATTTGTTTTATTTACTATAACAAAATACATTTCCACAAAGAATGTTTCTCAAATTGCTTTTTAAAATCTGCTTTGTTTTCAGGCATTGCTATTTCTGATGAACTTGAGAAGGTAAGAGATATTGTGTACCTAATGAATAGTGCAAACAGGCAGATGTTTATGGTAGTTTTAGGCAGTGAGAGTTCAATATTGCAGTCCTTGCGCATACACTTAACTTTTATTCAGTTCAGTGGGGAGCTGGGTACCTAAGGGCTGTTGAAAGGGCTCATATGTTATGGGCCTGATCCAAAGTCCACTGGCATCAGCGGAAAGTCTCCCATTGACTTTAATGGGTTTTAGCTCAGGCCACGTAAAAGCTATTGAGCTGTACATCTTATTTTGCTTAATTTTGTCTATAGGGATAATTTAATAGGATACCTAAAGCTAAATATTTCCTATAAGTATAATTATTTTTGATTTGAGATTGTATTTTTGGGTAGCGCCTATTAAATTTAAGTTAAGGTAATTATACTGTTTGTGAACATCTTTAGGAGTATTCTTTGGCCCCAAATCTGATTAGGTATGCACATGCCAGAAAAACAACATGAATACTAATTTCACAGTTGCATGCAGTATAAAATGAACTCCTCAATTCTGGCCACTTAAAAAAGTGGTGGAGAGACTTCTCCAAGATAGGGGTTTCAGAGAGGCATGATGGATATTGCCAAGGAGTCATGTGGGAGATGGGGCTGCTATCTACAAATGATGGTATTTACACACACCTTGTGTGTGTTTTGGCACTGAACTTTCTAATGCTAACTGCATTCTAAACTCAAGTAATCCTGTTAATTATGTTAAGCATGTGCTTATAAGCATTTCAGGACCTGGGCCTTTATTCTTACTTTTTACACACATCTAGAACTGTGTCCAGTAGTAGTTGTTAAATGTAAAAACAAAAGACCTGCTACTAGAACCCTGACAATGTGAATAGTTCGTATTGAAAGGAGTGAGCCAGTCATAATTGTTTTGCCAGTCAAACCTGTGAAATGTCACTTTTTTGTTGAATAGCAGCATTTTGAGTGAAAGAGAATGTTATCCCACACAATTATTTTTGAGGAAGTATCTAAAAAAATACTTACATTTCATCTTGATGAAGACCTGTTTTTGCCTCAAAACATGCAATATTTTGAAATGTTATATTTCAGTGTGAAAATCACCATATAATGGGAAGCAATGTATTGATGACATTACTAAGATACTGATTTGTTAAATAAACTTCAGCAAAGACCGTTCATTTGCTACTGTACTTAACTGCTTATTTTGAACATTCTGAAATTATTTTGTTTTAATCCTTGTATACTTTTCAATCATGCAAACGGTTTCACATTTTTACAGTATTGCATCTGCTTTATCATATGTTTTTGAGGAAAATAGGTAAAGTGGAAGAAATTAAAGAGAAACCATCACTTTGAAAATTACATTAAAATTTTTATGCAATGTAGTTGTAACTGTGTTGGTCCCATGATATTAGAGAGACAAGGTGGATGAAGTAATATCTTTTGTTGGACTAACTTCTGTTTGGCGAGAGAGACAAGCTTTTGAGCTACACAGAGCTCTTCAGGTCACCAAAGTTTGTCTCACCAACAGAAGTTGTTTCAATAAAAGATATTACCTCACTCACCTTGTCTCAAATTCCTAAAATTACTATAATTGAAACATTAATTTACATATCTTTCCTCTTTTTTGTGTATAGTTAATTTTACTGTTTTGTTGATGAGACAAATCCTTTTCTAGCCCCTGCAAGAGGTTTTTTCCCCCCCCCATAAGAGCAGGAGCAAAGCTGACACTGAAAGCAAAGAGGTGGCAGGCAGAGTGTGCACAGAAAGAAACTGAAGGAGAGGTGTTGTGATTCACAGATCAATAGATTTTAAGGCCAAAAGGGACCATTATGATCACCTAGTCTGACCTTTGAACTACAGAAGGGGTCACCCTCTAACACTGAACAGTAACTGTATTAAACATAAAACAGTATTATCCTTAAAGCTCCTCTGTCTCTGCAGCACTATAAAACCTCTCCTGCCTGGCTTAATTTTCATAAAGAAACAGTACACATAACTTCACAGAAGGAGGCATGAGCCTGAGCATGTTGGCTATTATAGTCTCAAGATTTCACAAAGGACCCTGCTCAATATAATAAGGGAGCATAATAAAACTGTTTTAAAGCATTTTTAAAATTCATGATACACTATTTAAAAAGTTCTGTATTAGAAAACTGTTCTTTTAATTAGTTATTTAAAATCAAGTTGCATCCTTTCCTGAAATGTATAGCCCTGGATAGGTTTACTAAAGGTAATTAATAAATATTGAAAATATTTTCAATATTTATTCATAGCTACATCCTAAATGTGTGAGACACTCAGGTTAAATAGCAATGTTAATAATAGTAGGGTAATGGGTGGGTAATAGGCAAACACTAATTGCACATCTCTGTTCATGTTATTTCACACACAGCCTTGCAAAGGCTAAGGCCAGCACTGCCCAAAAGGGTTCCTGGAAGTATGATTAGTTCATGGATTGATTCTCCAGCTCCTCCAATGAGGGCTGCTGCATTCTGGATGCTGTTTACATTTTCCACTTGAAATGCAGCCTGGACTTTGAGGATGTCCTGCTGGCTGCCCAGAAGAATGAGTTGAATCAGCTTTTAGTACTTTGGTTCATCCTCTCCTGGGTCAGAACCTTCCACTTTGGGAGGGCACTGCTAGCTTCAGACCCTCACCTTTATGGAATACAGGTTGCAGCTGCAACTGCCTTCAAGTATACTTGCTGCCAGCATGGGGCCCCTCTGCCTGCCATTGAATTGCCTCTGTAATACAAGTGCCTTGTTTTCGCTGGCATCAGAGAAGAGTGTGGCCAAGTACATTTACAATGCAGAGATTTGATGTTGGTCTGATATGTTTACAATGAGTGTCTAATTTCAAATGCAGTTTTATGCATATGAGATGTAATAGTCATATTGCTAACCCCACGTTTTCAAAATGTAATGAGTAAGACCAAAAGTCTCATGACTTCTGAATCTCTCTTGTGATGTTGGGAACAATAATATATTGGGGAGTTTTATTTGCTTTTTGTTTTTTACCCTTTAGGGGACATTTGGGTCACATTTTCAAGCTTTTCTTCAGAAATGTAAGGGCTATTTTTAAAAATAAAGCTAACATTCTGAATCGGAGGCCTCCAGAGATTGGGGCTTTACATAAAACTCCAAATAAAGTGAGATTTCAATAATATTGTGAGATTTGGCAACAGTGCATAGAAATTCCTTTGCTTCACTCTCTTTTAGCAGGGACAGTTAGAAATTGGAGAATGCCAAAGAGTCAGTGATTCAGGATTACACAGGGATGAAGGTGGCCCAGTAAATCATAGCAAGTTTTGACCCCCTCTGCTCTCCTCCCGGCCTAATATTAAAATATTCAATTAGAAAAAAACCCTAAGATGCTTTTTCATCTGTTATCTCAAAGATATTTTCATATTCTAATCCTGTAAGTACAAACATACTGCACCCATAAATACGGGATCCATTAAACTATAATCTACAGAGGGGAACAAATCTCAACTTTAAACAGGTGAGTGCTGCACTCGAAGTGGCAGAACGCAAGTACCAGAAACACTGAGATGCTGTTCTGGCTCCCCAAAAAAGTGCCAGAACAGTGTCCTGGAGCATTCTGACAAGATTCAAGCAATGACTTTAAATAATCAAATTGGACACAATTCCCTCTCCTCCTTCCCAACCTTATGGAAGACACATGCATATGGCTAAGATTACAGAGTGAATCTCTTAAATTCCTACTTATCCTCTAGAAACTCCAGGACACACCATTCTGTGTTCTGATTGCCCTTTAAAGTACTTGTCAGGCTAGCATTCCAAGGTTTAAATGGGAGAGGCAGGTGAAGACCTGACTGCAAATTAAACATTGTATTAATTTACTCCATCATTTTGAAGGAACGCTCCAAATAATGCCACGATGTTCTCAATACAATCTTCTCTGACTTCCTGTTTACCACTTACAGTGAGGGGCTGTAAAATTGAAAGGAAAGACATAAATTAGGTCACTGAAGTTTTGATGTGTTGATCTAACATGATTTTAAAATGGAAGCAAGGTTGGCAAAGGTGAGGCATAACATGACTTGTTAAACTTCTTTATTAAATTGAGCTTGAAAATGCTGTGATACAAGATGGCCCAGTTCCTACAACTGTTTGAATGTAAGTCAGCATAAGAAGGGCAAACAGCATTCATGTGCTAAATAGTCCTATGCAAATTGCACAATGTATGTTGCAGACAGGGACAGGAGAAAGTTGGTCTGAAAAAAGTGTGGATTTTTCCTCGTATGGTAATCCACAAATTTCAGTAAAATTTAAGGCAATAGCTAAAACCAATTTGGTAGGTAATTATAAATTACCCCTCCCCTTCACTCTGTCTTCTTTGGCTAAGAGCAGTTGGAAGTGTTAGCAAGCACTTCAGAGGGGTAAGAGAGGCCATGAGGCCTTTACATACTTTCAAAAACTCTGTAATTGGAGCATTATCCTTAACAATGGCATGACACACAGTGGTACTAGAAAAGCACTAATCTTGATTTCTTCCCTCTAGCAGGGCTGGCCTTACCATGAGGTGAACTGAGGCAGCCACCTCAGGTGCCACAGTGTAGAAAATTGTCTGCTGCTGGTGCATATATTCTCTCTGCTCTAGATGCACAGAGATGGTGGAGTGCTGTGCTGGAGGAAGGCGGGCACAAGAAACATAACAGGCAGGAGAAAAGGTGAGAGGGAATAACAGAAAGCAGCAGGAGCTGCAGGGAGAGAGAAGAGGAGGAGCCTCTTATATACCTCTTAACACCCCCAGGAGCGTGGACTGATTAACACCAGCTTCTCAGGGAGCTTCCTGTTTCCTGCTGCTTCCCTGAACCCACTTGAGGAGAACAGGCAGTGAACTGAAGTAGTAGGAAACAGTTAGGCCCTTAAGACGCTGATATCTTCCCTCACTCAGGCCCTGCTACCAGCCTGCTTATTTGTCCCCTTCAACTGAGTGTTGAGAACCACTATAGCTGGCACAGAACAGCAGTCATGAGTGAAAGAAAAAAAATGCCCCTCTGGGGCAGCATTCAGAAAAAGAAAGAAAGCAAAGGAAGCTTTTCTATCTAAGCAGGAAGGAGCTCTCCTGAGATACATAGATACAAATGTTCATGGTGAGCCTTCCGGCCCCAGTGAGGATGTGAGTGATGAGGAGATGCCTGATCTTCCAGTTAGTCAGAGTGCAGGTGACCTCGCAGCTACTGCAGCATCCATATCTCCATCTCAACTGGATGTAACCATGCACATTCCTGAAGAAAAGTGTAGATCAGAGAAGAGTGTGGTGGAGGCGCAAGAAACAGCTGCTGCTGAGTTTAGTTCCTTAAGTCTATATGATCCAGGACTGTAGACCCACTTGAGCAGTAGCCTGAGGGACTTCCTTGTACTGCATGGGCCACAGCAAGTGAAAAACTTCATGTTCCCCAAAGACAATGAAAATAGAAGTTTCCATCCAACACATTACTGGCATGAAATCCCCAATGGTGACAAAGTGGAGAGGCCATGGCTTATGTACTCAAAAACCCAGAATGCTGCATGCTGTTTTTGTTGCAAACTCTTCCAGTCTAATGTTCCAGCCACATTGGGTTCTACAGGAACCAAGGACTGGAAAAATCTGGCATGCCATGAGAAGGCAGCAAATCACCAGAGAGCATTCCATAGGTGGAAAGAGCTTGAGATGAGACTAAGGTTAAAGGCCACCATAGATGATCAGCATTAAGAGAAGATTCCATCAGAGTCTCTTTACTGGCAAAATGTTCTGAAAAGTCTCATCGCCATTGTGAGAATGCTTGCGACCCAAAACCTAGCACTGCGTGGCATTTCAGATCAGCTGTATGTACTCCAGGAGCATCTAAGAAGAGTCACCACCCAACAAATGTGTACACACCATTACCTTGGAAAAACAATTCAAAATGAAATCCTACAGATACCGGCAACAAAAGTCAAACAGAAGATTGTGGCAGATCTGAAGTCAGCAAGCTATTATTCTGGACTGCACACCTGCCATCAGCCATACGGAACAAATGACTTTAATGGTTCATTTTGTAACAATAATAGAACCTAGTGAAAATGTCCCTACAATGGTGACTGTCAGAGAGCATTTTCCTAGAATTTATTGACATTGATGATACTACAGGAGCTGGTGTGACAAATCTGCTTCTTAAAAAGCTGGAAGATACAGGAATTGCGATAGCTGACATGAGAGATTAGGGCTACGATAATGGTGCCAATGTGAGAGGAAAGAACAGAGGAGTGCAGACACGGATCCGAGAGTTAAACCCTCGAGCTTTTTTTTGTCCCATGCAGTTCTCATTCATTGACCTTGGTGGTCAGTGATGCAGCATCAGCTTCTAGTGAGGCTGCTAAATTTTTTTAATGTAATTCAAAGCATCTATGTATTTTCTCTGCATCAACTCATCGATGGCAAATTTTGAAGCAACATCTGGGAACATCCTCTCTGACACTGAAACTACTGAGTGCCACACGATGGGAAAGTCGAGTGGAGGCGATAAAGCCTATCAAACTCCAAATTGGGAAGATAGATGATGCCATAGTTGCCATTATGGAGGATAATGCTATGACAGGAACTGTTCGTGGGAGAACAGTGGCAGAGGGAAATGGAATCACCAGAAATATACATAACTTCAAATTTCTATGTGGCTTAGTGTTGTGGCATGACACTGTTTGAAATAAATGTTGTAAGCAAGAGACTCCAAGGTGTTGACTTTGATATATCTGGAGCAATGGAACAACTGGACAAAGCAAAGTCATACCTACAATCTTACTGGTCAGATGAGGGATTTTGAAACTTTCTGAAGAGTGCACAGAAGTTGGCAGAGGAACTTCACACTGAAGCTATTTTCCCACCCATTCAAGAATACAAGAGTCAACGAAGAAGAAGACATTTTGATTACGAGGCACGGGATAATCCCATAAGAGACCCCAAACAACAATTCAAAGTTGAATTCTTGAACCAGGTGCTAGATTGTGCCATACAGTCAGTTGAAGAATGTTTCATGCAGCTCAAGGAACACAGCAATATATTTGGGATGTTGTATGATATTCCAAAACTCCTCACTATACCTGAAGAAGACCTACACCAGCAATGCAGGGCACTAGAGACAGTGTTGACACATGACATGCGCAATATTGATGCGAGTAATTTAGGTGATACATTTCAGCAGGATCAACTCCAAAGGCTGTTCTGGGATATATGTGCACAAATAAGATGAGCACCCTCTTTCCAAATACTTTTGCTGCTCTGCGCATACTTCTAACACTTCCTATAACAGTTGCCAGTGGAGAATGCAGCTTCTCCAAGCTGAAGTTAATAAAAACACCTCTATGTTCCACAATGACACAAGAGAGGCTGGTCAGCCTTGCAACCATCTCAATAGAGTATGAGCTGGCCCAGACTGTGGACCTTCAGGAAGCAGTTCAAATCTTTGCAACCAAGAAGGCACGGAAAGCACCACTTTGATTACTCAAACAGATAAAAATGCCAGTGTTTACTATGCAGACAAGAAAAGTAACATTTGCTGTTCAGGCATTTGAAAGTTAAGTGTTACGTAAAATTTTTGAACAAGGCATTTTAAGTTGTTAGTTCTCCTTTATTGGGGTAGGTAGCAGAGCAGTACCATGAGAGGAGTAGAACAGGAGGAAGGCAGAATTGAGACCTTTCAAAGTTTTGGCCCAAGCGAGGGGGTATGGGGGCATCATTTGAGCTCCCCGCCTCAGGTGCCAAAATGTTGTGGGCCAGCCCTGCCCTCTAGTCACATGACATGGGTCAGGATTACATCTGTCAAGTGACAGGGACCAGTGTCCCCTGATTCCTGTGGTGATTGTTATGCTACCTGACTGCTTTACAACACAATTCCTACAGCTAAAAACCATTTTCCACAAATTTCTGGAAAATTTAAGAGTACCACACAACAAAAATGGCAGCAATCTTAAAATGTGCTAAATCACTTCGTTTTCCGCATACAATTTTCTCCCTTTTCAACTACTGGCTTTTCAATTTAAAGATAGTTGTCAGTATTGCTATAATGTCATCTCAACTTTGCAGTAAAATGTCATCACTTAAACAATGATTTCAGCAGGCCTATAGGGGAACTCTGAACAGAATTAAACTGACGTGAAAAAGACAGTGACAAACATACATTACAGGAGAAGTATAGGGTAAAACAGGGATAGGCAACCTATGGCCCGGGTGCCAAAGGTGGCATGCGAGCTGATTTTCAGTAGCAATCACACTGCCCGGGTCCTGGACATAAGTCCGGGGGGCTCTGCATTTTAATTTAATTTAATTTAAATGAAGCTTCTTAAACATTTTAAAAACATATTTACTTTACATACAACAGTAGTTTAGTTATATATTATAGACTTAGAGAAAGAGACCGTCTAAAAACGTTAAAATGTATGACTGGCACGCGAAACCTTAAATTAGAGTGACTAAATGAAGACTCGGCACACCACTTCTGAAAGGTTGCCGACCCCTGGGGTAAAAGGTGGAGTGAGGGAATGTGGTGAGGTGTTATGGTAATACAAACAACAACCAGAGAGCAAAAGAGATTAAGATGCAGATTCTGCAGCTGACTCTGCATTGGGGAAGTTAATTTGTGGAAGGGACAGAAGCCAACTGCAGGGTCAGGACCACAGTAGGATGGATATATAGATATAATACAAAAACAGCCCTTCCCATATAGGGTCAGATTCTGGCTCATTCTAAGGTCTTTTGTGCCACTCCACGTGGCCCTAAAACAGCCCTGAACAGCAGAGCCGACTCTACCATTTTTGCTGCCCCAAGCGGGGAAAAAAAAAAACCCCCA
>NW_020664409.1:56687701-56702533 GCF_002925995.2 Terrapene triunguis
CCAAAAAAAAAAAAAAAAAAAAAGCTGCCCGGACTCTGCCGCCCCAAGAATGGATGGAATGCTGCCCCTTAGCATGTGCCGCCCCAGGCACATGCTTGCTCTGCTGGTGCTTGGAGCCGGCCCTGCTGAATAGGTAGCTGAGGAAAGGAAATATTTTCCTACATAAGGAAAATCCTAGACTGGTGCACAGTCAGACACCTGTTTATGTGAACAAAAGTCTCTCTCTCTCAAGGGATATAGGATCTGGCATTTGAAATCTTTTCAATTTCAAGTTTTGTCTTTTAACTCCTACATTTGGCTTCCCCATGTTAAAATTGGATAGACATTATTTACAGATTATAAATACTTTGATGGTTTTATATTATGAATAACTGCTAATATTTCAAACTTTGCATTTACTATAATTTAAAGTAGTCATCCCAATTATTAAGTGTTCCTTTAAAGATCATTTGTTATTGAGGAGGACAAAAACATATGGTTGCTAATTTAAATAAGCATCCTCCTGCTGCTTCTCCAGATGCCATTTATTAGGACTGTGTTGTTCTTACAGTAGGAATATTTCATGGGATGTAGAGCCAAATAACAGCCATAAGAATTGTCTTTCGTTACAGATCAGAATATACAATATATCTTAATTAGGAGCACTGCATTTTAAATTTCCTTGCTGTCCTAGAAATGGCATTCAGTGAGAGCAGGATAACTATCTCCATCACAACATTTCAAAATGGCAATTCTGGAGCATAATTTTCTTCAAATTATCGCTATTCCACATCAACTCCCAGTGTACGTATAAGCACACAACACCGAGAAAATTGGAAAGGCTTATGCAGTACTTTTACACAAACTCTTTACGTAATCAAATGGGCTATTTGTTTCTGTGTGATGCTGTGAAACATCAGTAAAGTTTTTAAAATGCCCAGGTTTTTTTTTTTTTTTTTTGTCTCCTACTAGTTATTCCACCATACATCTTCAAGCAAATTGTCAAAAAAAATATGACTTCCAGCTTTGAAATTGCAGTTTATCACAGTGGCAATATATGATGTACATTATTTATTGCCTATTGTAATGCACTGAATGTCTGCGAAATAAAAAATATATTTTAATTGTGGATTTGAAAATATGACAAAACCAGCAGGATTATTTTAAAATAGTTGATTTCCCTACTCAGTAAGATTTTCACACTGAATTCATAATGCAAAAGAGATGATATTAAATCGAAATATACTATCTTCTGTGTTCTTCAATATTCAAGTGACCTCATTCATTGCTTAACATAATTGAAACATTGGTGTTTCCAATAGGAGGGGGCTTATTAAAAATGTATAGTTTTAAAGCCAAATCAGTAGTGATGGACACCTGCCACTCCTTTTCAAAACTATTGGATTTTAAAGGGAAAAATGAAGAGAGGTTCTGAGTAAAGCTGTCTGAAATTTTTCAGACAAATAATTAGTTGCTGAAAAATGCAGTTTTGGGTAGCCCAAAACTATTCATAACTTCAGGGAATAATTATGGCCAAAAGAGAATTCTTTTTAAAAAATTTGAAACATTTCATATCAACAATTTAAAGTACGGCATTTAAACTTTATTTTGAAATGACATTTTGAAAGTTAGCTAGATTTATTTTTTTAAAGAAGGGTAAAAGAAAAACCTGAAAACAAAATGAAACTAAAAAACTAATAAACAGAAAAATTATCACAGGCGGAACAAAACATTTTGTTCAACCTGAAAAGATTGTTTTGTTTTGTAGGCTCAGCAACTGAGCCAAAAAATATTTTATTTCCTCAGCTCTAGTTCTGAGTACCAGGATGGTGAACATCTCTCTGGAGTTAGGGCCTAAATCCAATGTATATTGAAGTTAATGGGAGTCTTTCCATTGATTTCCGTGGGCATTGGATCAGGCTTTTGACCTTTTAATGTCCTGTACTATTTTAATAAGGATCAATATATGAGGTGAAGCAATAAGTTTGTTTGTTCCCTGTTTCCGGTTTATAAACATCACTGAGAATGAGCAGTGTAGAGGTTTGTTTATTTATTTATTTTGGCATTTGTTTCTATTCAGGATGCAACAGGTTTTAATACTCCTCTCCTAAGACCTCGTGTGATTGGAGAATGGGTTGGTCGTGAGGAGAATGATGCTGATCCATTGGCTGCGGAGATGTTGCAACCTCCAGTACCAAGAAGTAAAAATGAACAATGGGATAGTGAAGATAGCAGCAGCAGTCCTGGAGGAAGGTGAGGTTTTGCTTTTATAGTTTAATGACTCCTGAAAATCTCATTGCAAAAAAATCTCTACGTTTTAAAAAATTATGTAATGTCCAGTTTTAAGGATCAAGAATGTGAGGTGTATTATTTTCCATATACAGTATACCACGAACCAGGAAATATGTAGTAGGGATTTAATGATATTGGGCACAATACTGTAGATGCTTATGCACATGAGTAGTCCCATTATGCACATAAGTAAATTTAAATTAGGTGTATACAGTAACTCCCCACTTAACGTCCTCTCGCTTAACATTGTTTCAATCTAACGTCCCTGCTCAATTACAGAACATGCTCCATTTAAAGTTGTGCAGTGCTTCGCTATAACGTCGTTTGGTTGCCTGATTTGTCCACAGCTGGCAGCCCCCTTATCAGCTCCCTTATGCCCCCCCCCCTTACCCCCCCCCCCCCCCCGCCGACCCCCAAGGTTCGCCGCCTTCCCCCCCCCCCCCCTGCCCCCTGCCCGCAGCAATCAGCTGGCTTGCAGCCTTGGGGGGGGGGGGGAAGATGAGCGAGGACTCAGCGCGCAGGCTCCCCCTTCCTCCCGAACTACGCAAACCAGCTGATTACCTCAGCCATGTCCTCGCTCCTCCCTCCTCCCCCCTGAACGTCGCAAGCCAGCTGACACATTCCCCATTGCTTTATTTTGCTATAGGAAATATGAGTTGGCTGCACTCAGGGATACAGGTTCCTCTTGCTGCAGCAGCTGAGTGAGAGGCAAAAGCTACTTCCTGGATTCTTGGGACTTGCCATGCAGCAAGCTGAGCCTAGCCAGAGTGCAGCAGTGCTTCTATTGCCAACTCTTTTTGTGGCTGCTCCTCCTATATTGTGGGCTGTAAGGGGAGATGGACTAGAACTGTTC
Organism: Terrapene triunguis; assembly: GCF_002925995.2. NCBI lineage: Eukaryota > Metazoa > Chordata > Testudines > Emydidae > Terrapene > Terrapene triunguis. Next base: position 56,690,826 of record NW_020664409.1, read on the forward strand.
TGGCATCTTTGTATTTCCCAGAGTACCTCCTATTCCCTTAGCCTCTGGAGGGGAGAGGGAGGGGCTAGTTTCAGCTAGTTTACAGTCCCTTTGAACTGACAGCGTTTGGAACTGGACCTGTAAAATGTTGGTATTTGAAAACGCATATCTTGTATAGTCAAATAGTTATTTATAAAAAAAGCATAAAAAATGCTTGGTGGTTATAAAAAGCAATATCGGTTGGTCAAAGTTAACTCATGTATAGTTCAAGTCAGATATTACACAATTAACTTTTAATTAAACATACATATAATACATCAATAAGTACTGGGAGCAGCATGCTCTGAATTTATAGGGCTAATTAGAATTCATGAAAAATTAAACTATTAATCAGTGTTTTGTTGACTGCAATATCTAAATTACAGTAAATTACTCTTATTTAATTAAAACTGTAGCCTAGAGTCATTTGGTCACATTTTACTTGTAACTAAAAAAAAGGAAGCATTTCATAATTCATAATCTCAGTTTCTGTATAAATCTGGTAAAAGATTATTTATAAACATTATGGAGTAATTTTAAGACAAATGTAAAGACAAATATTTTTGATAGTTTATTGGCCATTCATTACCAGTACCTACATATGCTAGGCTTGTAAACTAATGCTGTACAGTAAGAGGAAAGTAAAAACTGCTGTTGTCCCAATATTTCTCCCTCACACAATTCTCCCCACCAAAATAGTGAAATATTCTGAGTATCTAGAGGTTTAACATTTGCAGATTTAGGCCCATGTTGTCAAAGATGCAGGCTTTTTCTCAGCTCCTCTGATCACTGGGAGGAGGATGGCTATCATTGGTGCTACCTACCACTGAGTGCCTCCCCAGCTGAGCTCTTCTGACAGTTCAGATTATTATATGGAGATATACCTATCTCATAGAGCTGGAAGGGACCTTGAAAGGTCATTGAATCCAGTCCCCTGCCTTCATAGCAGGACCAAGTACTGCCCCTGACAGATTTTTTTTTGGGGGGGGGGAGAGGGGGTTCAGATCCCTAAATGGCCCCTTCAAGGATTGAACTCAAAACCCTGGGTTTAGTAGGCTAATGCTCAAACCACTGAGCTATCCCTCCCCCCCACTCTGTGATTGTGGTCACAGAGTGTAGAGGGCAAGTTGTTATTGCTTAGAACAGTTTAAGAAGCTTTGGGAATGGCATTCTTTAGGGGAATGAACAAACGTCTAGAATGGCTGGTTCTTAGGTCTTGCCCTTCTGTTGCTACCACACTTCCTTTTTTGGTACTGTCCCTTTCAGCATAAAATAGACTGTAGAAAATGCTAGTGGACATGTGGCTTGTAGGATGCTATGGGTGCTAGCCTCTGTGCTGCCTCTAATCTCACTTTTAACAAGCTTTCCCTAATTGTGCTTCTCTCAGTATTGTGCAGTGGAAGGAAAACATATTATCCTTTGTTAAGAATATGGAGCCTGGTTTTCAGAGGTGATAATCACCTATAACCCCTACTGAAGGCAATGGGAGCGGGCAAGGACTCAGCACATTTGAGAATCAGGTCTACTTATTTAAAAGGAAGCGGGAGTGATTTTTAGAAATTGACAGGGAGTGAAATTACTAAAAAGATTGGGAAAGGTAAGTTAATCAGATTCAGGTAGGTTAGTAGTCACTGGTTTGTAAGTTTACCCCTTGATGGAGATCTGTGTTGCTGGTGTACAACAGGAAAAGTTAGTAACATGAGATAAAAGACAATATGAAAGTACTAGTGACAGTTTTGTTGGTAGCTGGCTCAGCTTCAAGAATTCACTTTGCGGAAATAGGATTAAGTGCAATCCTGGCCACTTTCATAATTTTCAGCATGTCAAAAAGTTTCCCTGGGATAGTTCTAAGATAGAGATCTGGGGATTTCCACACCGGGGTGTGTGTGTGTGTAATTTGTGCACGCAGGAGGATTTTAGGGGATTTTAATGAGAATCTCAGTTCTCAAGAATTAAAAGCTGGGGACTCAACTAAGTAGCTAGAACCCATGGAGGCCCTATCTATACACCAACCACCAACTCTCTCTCTCTCAGAACCTGCCCTATCTTACCATTACTTATGTGCCTCAGGAGAGGTGGAGTGGTCTACATCTGTCTACTCTACACCTATATTCAGGGAGAAGCAGCAAGCCCATTTGCCCCTGCCGGGATAAATGGTGGTATGAGGCATCTTCTACATTCTCTCCACAAGGTGGTGGGGAGGGCCTCAGATTTCTCTTCTATGGTGTGTCTCCTAGGGTCTGAGTGGTTTGGGGTTTCCCCCATTCCCAAGGATCCTCTCTTAGGCACAGCTGCCAACTAACTTGCATCTCCAGGCAGGGCTTTAGAGCTGTGCTCTGGCTCCAGGCAAAAACCTGCAGCTCCACTGCTCCGGAGCTGCTCCACACTCCAGCTCCGGGCTCTGCTCCAAAGCCCTGTCTCCAGGTGCCTGCCTGACTCCTAGGTTATGGATACAAGTCCTTGATCAGTAACAAGGATCATGAACTGCACAGAAATATTAACACCAGTCATTGGAGGAGGAAAGACTAAAAAACAGTCTCCTGGCTTTCAGTTCAGTGGACCCTACCGTGGGTTAAAGGGAAATTGTGCCTTTCACACAAGATGCATAATTCTTGGTGGGGTCTGCTTACGCAAACTTCTGCCTGTTCCCTGCATGTTCCCAATTCCTTGAACAATCAGCTCCATACTCCCCCACAAATGAATGTGGTCTCTTTCATACTGTTGTGATAATTGGACCTACAAATTTACCCTAATTGTGAACTCAGCTGTGAAAAGTGAGTGAAAGTTCATAAAGTATCACAGTAACTTGTAACAACAAATGTTGAGGGGGAAAACTTCAAAGGGGAGACAGACTGAATTATTCCAAACTAAAAGGCCTACAGATAATTCAAGGACTGTGTTAGGATCATGCTTGGTAACCAAGAACAGTGAGAGACCAAAAATCTATCAACCAAAATTGGTTCTTCGGCAATTAGGCTTAATTAGTGGACAAAGTAATGAGGGAATGGGCTGTTCTGCCCACCACACCCTTTGTGGGGACCTTAAAGAAATACTGGAGGGAGCTTCACCATCATGGCTGCCATCCCTATTGTTTCCTGGGATCCCAGAACCTTCCTTATCCTGATACTGAAAGAGGTCCTTAATAGATTAGGCCAGAAAGAGGGAGCCAGATGACATGGCCAGCTCAGTCTGAACCACAAACACCACCTGAGATGTGAGAACTTGTCTCCTCTCCCACCCCCAAATGTGTCCTTTTCCTTCCTGTAAACATGCAGGACTCACCCATGCGGCACCTCCTGCTGGTCATCTCAAGGAATTAGCTCTTTCCAGCAGAGAGCACCCTCTGCAGGCTAGTGTCCCACTGCCCCCATGTCCCTCTCAAACCCCAGTGCCCCTTTTCCCTGGGGCTGCCCCCTGGCAATACCTCCACCAGTCTCTGGGTCTCCCCTCTGTGGGGAGTCTCCCCAACCCTCTAATCCCCACCTTGCCTCAGTCTGGGCTACTGCCAGTCATCACCAAGCCTCTGCTTCCTGGGGAAGACTTCAGTGTAAAAGCCACTCATCATAGGCAAGGGGGTTCGGACCTGCTGCCTTCCTCTGTCTCCCAGTTCCTCTATGGGCCTTGGACCAGGCCCTGCAGCCTGGGGAGTTGCCAGCCTGGAGCACCCCTGCTCCTCTGGCTCTCCCCAGCCCTGTTTAACTTCCAGTACCCTTACTGCAGGCAGCCAAGCCCTGCTCTCTCCCAGCCTGGAGAGACTCTCCCTTGGGCCTCTGACTCACAGCCTTTTTATACAGGCCAGCTGTGGCATGATTGGGGCGTGGCCCAGCTGCAGCCACTTCCCCAGTCAGCCCAGCTTAGCAGCTCTCAGCCACAACCTTCTCCCAGGGCTGATCTCAAGCCCTTCAGGGCAGGAGTAGGTGTCCACCCCGCTACAGAGCGTGCTCAGCGTCCTCTGTGGCTGCCTTGCTGGCTGGAGCTTTCCCTTCTCCTCTCCAACTGCCCTGCTAGCTGGAGCTCCTTCACCCTTCTTTCCTGGACTACTGCTGCTTCTGGCTAGAGCTCCTTCCCTGGACAGCTACCACTGCTGCTGAGCGAGGGGGGGGGCCTTGCCGGCCAGCCCCCCCTCCCCACCATCTCTGGAGGGAGAAGCCAGGACCCCCACCTTCACCATCACCACTACCACCTGTGCTGGGTCCTTTCTGCCTGGCTGCCAGGGTTGCTGGAGCTGCTGCCGCTGCTGCGTGTGTCCTGGGGAGCTGCTGGAGCCTGGAGGTGAAGGATGAGACCTACATAAACCATCGGCTGCTGGGGGAGCGCACGGGGCTCTGGAGACCACTGTGGAGGGGGCCATTCAGGACTGAGTACTTTTTGAACTGTGCTTTAGTGGTGGGGGTCTAGACTGTGTTAGTGGGGACAGAGGGGTGTGGCTTGGAGCCTGCCCCCTGGTCCATCTGTGTCCCCCCCCCCAAACCCCCACCACCACCGTTGCCCCCTCCACCACCCCCACAGCCCATTTACCATCTGCCTCCGCTCCTGCCTCTGGGACTCTGCTGCTCTCCTGACCTGCCACGCCCTACTGACATCGTTTGGGCCTGCAGCGGCAGGCAGCCGCACATTGACTTTCCACAAGCGCTCGTGGGCGCACCTACCCCCCCCCCCCCCCCCCCCGGACTGACCCCTTCCCCTTCGCAACAGGCCTCCCAGCTTTGCCCCTTGCTGCCTATCCTATTTGTCCTTTGTAGCCTTTGTCCCTCCCCAGCTTCAGTTTGTTTGCCTGCCCCGCCCTTTTCCCTCTGCAGTTTAGTTTGGTTGTCCCACCCCAGCCCTGCGGTAAGCCCCTTGGTTCTTTTGCCCCATTCTCAGCCTAGTTGCTCCCTTTCCTTTGCGCCCCCCCTTGCCCTGATTGACCCCCCCCTCGTGTGCCCATGCCCCCTCCCATGCGCTTGTGCCCCCCATCACATTTTGGTTAATCACTGCACCCCCTGATGTTAGTGTGACCTTCCTCCCTTAGTGCAACTAGAGGAGCCGGTGTCGGTGACTGTCCCTCCCCCAAGCCCTTGATACCCCCCCATCTCCCCCCGTTTCGGCGCCTTCCTCCCCTGCCTGCAGCCTAGCGGGGAGGAGTGGTTGACCTGCTTCCTTTTAGCCGCCCCCCTTTTTCTCCGGTGTGTTTTCCCCTCCCTCCCTGCTCATAATGGAGGGGAACACGGTGGGCGACCCTCCCCAAGTAGACTCTGCCGTCCCTCCCCCGCCTGTCCCCTTGACCTCTTTCTCAACCGCCGCTGCCATACCACCTGCCACTGTCCCTGCTGCGGTGTCGGCAGCGGCGAGCGACGGGGTGACCTCCGCTGCTGCCACGTCCCTCGCTCCCTCCGATTCTGGGGGAGCTGCCCCAGCCGGCAGGAAAGGCCAGGGCAAAAAGAAGGGGAAGAGCCCCGCTAGGAAGACTGGGCCCTCCATGGCAGGGGCTACCCCCACTGCCGCAGCCCCGCCATCGGCCGCGGCGTCCCTTCCCGCTGCTCCCTCCACCAGCTCTGCGGGTGCCCCTTCCCCGGCCCCCAGGGCATATGCCCAGGTGGCGGCGGCCCCCCCACCTGCCGGTATGCCATCTCGCCCGTCCACTGCCTCCGCTTCCATCTATAGCGGCCTGGGCCCCTTCCCCACCTTGACTAGGAGGCACAGCATCCGTTGCCTCCAGGTGCCCGCCTCGCCCCATGTAGAGACCTACGTGCGGGCATTGGCGAGGGTGGTGGGGCCCACGGCCATCGTGGCGGCCTCCAAAATGTATGGCAAGGTTGTCTTTTTCCTTGCCTCGGAGGCCGCCGCCCAAGAGGCGGTGGAGAAGGGCCTGGCGGTGGGGGGCGTATTCGTCCCCCTGGAGCCGCTGGAGGACCTGGGTGTCCGTCTGGTCCTCACCTCCGTCCCTCCTTTCCTCCCCAATGTCGCCTTGCTGCCCGCCCTTTCTACCCTGGGGAAACCAATTTCCATCGTCCGCCGTCTCTCTCTGGGCTGCAAAGACCCCGCCCTCCGTCACGTCCTTTCGTTCCGCCGGCATGTGCAGCTCCAACTGCCGCCGGCGGCGCGTGGCGGAGAGACACTCGAGGGGTCTTTCCTGGTCCCCTATCAGGGGGCCCATTACCGGGTGCACTATTCCACGGGGGAGACCCGGTGCTACCTCTGCCGGGCGATAGGGCACGTCCGGAGGGACTGCCCCTTGGCCCGGCACGGAGGAGCATCCGGAACCCCCGAGCCCCGGCAGGGCGCCAGCCCCACCATTGCTGGCGCCCCTGGTTGCCCGGTTCCCGGAGCCGCCCCTCCTCCTTCTCGGACCACCACTGCTCCCGCTCGGGCTCCAGGGGTACCTCCCCCATCATGCCCAGACGAGCGGGAGAGCCCCGCCTCTGCTACGTGCATTGTGACGGGGCCCGTAGAGGAGGGTGCGGTGGGGGTATTGCCGGGCGCGGGAGAAGGCCCTCCCCAGGGGGAATCCGCCCCCCCTCCTGCTGCCCCATTGTTACCTCCTCAGATCCTTAAGCCATCATCTCTGCCCCCCGACCCAACCCCTGTCACCCAGCCCGCAGATAATGCCATGGAGGGCTGGACCCTAGTGTGACGATGCGGTCCTGGCGGAACCCAACTGAGAGTGCCAACTCAGGACAAATTGCTCAAACAGGGCAGTTACAGCCCAAGGCTGGGGTTTTTTCCACCTCTAAGGCAAACCAAACCAGCCAGACTAGGAGGACTTCGGTCTCACCCCACTGGCTAACCTCAAGTCTCACAAGCAATCTCCTTAGACACTCCAGTTTCCCAGTATCACCACCAGTGCCACTCGTTATGGGGACAAATGATTATGAAAACCAACACCCCAGTAAAAGAAAAAGGTTCTCCTGATCCCAAAGGACCAAGCCCCAGACCCAGGTCAATATACAAATCAGATCTTACCCACAAATCACGCTGTTGCCAATCCTTTAGAATCTAAAATCTAAAGGTTTATTCATAAAAGGAAAAAGATAGAGATGAGAGTTAGAATTGGTTAAATGGAATCAATTATATACAGTAATGGCAAAGTTCTTGGTTCAGGCTTGTAGCAGCGATAGAATAAACTGCAGGTTCAAATCAAGTCTCTGGAATACATCCCCCGCTGGGATGGGTCCTCAGTCCTTTGTTCAAAGCTTCAGCTTGTAGCAGAGTTCCTCCAGAGGTAAGAAGCAGGATTGAAGACCAGATGGAGATGAGGCATCAGCCTTTTATAGTCTTTTCCAGGTGTAAGAACACCTCTTTGTTCTCACTGTGGAAAATTACAGCAAAATGGAGTCTGGAGTTACATGGGCCAGTCCCTGCATACTTTGCTGAGTCTCAAGGCATATTTGCCTTTTCTCAATGAGTCCATTGTACAGCTGATGGTCCTTAATGGGCTATCAAGCAGGCTAGGCAGAGCTAACACCAGCTTGTCTGGGATGTCACCCAGAAGCATAGCATAAGTTTGCAATACAGACAGTATAGAGCCAATATTCATAACTTCAACTATAAAACTGATACACCCATATAGACAGCATAATTATAACCAGTAAACCATAACCTTGTCTTAGACACCCCATTTGACCCTCTTTATACAAGATTTGGGTGCCACTACAGGACCTTGGTTGCAACAATGATCTATACGGTCCCAGATTATATCAATAACGTCACACCTAGTACAGGAAAAGCGGGGCAAATGGAAGGCTCGAGCTCCGCTCCTGCCATCTGGTGTGGAGGCCCCCCGGAAAACCAGGAAGGGGGGCACCGCTGCCGAGCCTTCCGCCTTGCCCACGGGTACATTACATCAACCGTTGCCGGCTGGGGAAGGTGTGGCAGCACCGGAGGATCCCACCATCCGTCCTCCGCAGTCCCTCCTTGCGGAGGCCCCCGTTGAAGCCCCTCCTACCCCCTTGCCACCTGTACCCCCTGCGATACCCGAGGAAAGTGTTGCCTCGGGTGCTAGCGGGGAAGACCCTGGGGTGGTGGGAGGTGAGCTGCCCTCTATCTATGAGGAGATCGAGGCCCTGGGTCTGACCCCGGTCACTCAGGGGGAGGACGACCCTCTGCCAGCGGGCCTCGATCTGGCTGACCTCACCCCAGCCACCCTTTCTCCGTCTTCCGTGCCCCTACCCGCTGCTCCAGCCTCAGAGGAGCCCCTGGAATCTTTGACCTGCCCAGCTGCGAGTGACACCCCGCTGATGGCCGCCAAGCCTTTTCAGGCGACGGCTGGTGCCTCGCGGCCGGGACACGAGTTACCAGGGGTATCCCTCGTTGGCATGGGGCAACGGAGTTCCTTCCTGGGTGGGGGCCCCGTTGCAGATTGTTCACCTCCTGCTGCCGTGGCTGTTCCACCTGCCAAAGAGCCTGAGCCCGGCATCCCTGAGGACCCCCTCCCTAACCCTCAGATCCCTGGGCCCGACCGAGAGGAGCCACCTTCCAGCTGTCCAACTCCTGGGGCCCAGGATCCCACCTCTATCCCTCTCCCCGACCCTACTCCTGCCCCTGGCCCTGCCCTTACTCCTGACCCGATTTCTATCCCCTCAACCTCCCATGATGCTATTGCTGCCCCTGGGGACGTCTCCTACTCTTTCCCGGAGGATAACCCCCAGGAAGCGGCCTTTGTGTTCCCCTGTCCCGACCCACTAGGGGCTGCTATCCTCCCTCCGCCGCTGCCCCCCATTGAGCCGGGGTCTGAGGCGGGCCGTGTGGCGCTGGTCCAGCGGGCGCCACGTCGAGGGTCCGCCCCTTGCCTGCCCGTCTTGGTGGGCCACGGGGCCGTGCCAGGGGCCCCAGTGGGAGATGACCAGAAGCCAGTAACCCCACCCCCCTGCGAGAGGAGCTGCGGGAGTTTTTAGAAGACGTCCGTGGCTCCCGCAATAAGGTGCCGCTCGCTCTCCAGCGATGGGGGGATTTCCACCAGATTCTCCGGGCTGCGAGGGCCCTCATGGGGGAGGGTAAAAGGACCGGGAAGCAGGGCGCCGCGGCTTACCAGCGGGTCCGTAGCTTCCGTGACTCTTTGCTCACCTTCGGGGTGGGTCACGGTTTGCTGCGTGGCCCAATGGGGGCCATGAGCGTCCCTGCCGGCGAGGATCCCCCCCAGCCCTCCTCATGTCACCAATTACCTTTGCAACATTGAACACCCGGGGCTGTAGGGTGGGTCTCCGCAGGTGCCAGGTGCTCTCCTTCCTTCGGGAAGGGGGGTACTCTGTGGTTTTCCTGCAGGAGACCCACACGGATCCGGCCGCCGAAGACAGCTTGTGGCTGGAGTGGGGGAACAGGGTCTATTTTAGCCATCTCACAGTTCGTACGGCTGGAGTGGCTACCCTGTTCTCCCCCGACCTACGGCCCGAGGTGCTGGGGGTTGCCGAGGTTGTGCCGGGCCGCCTGCTGCACCTCCGGGTCTGCATGGAGGGGCTTGTGATCAACCTTGTCAACGTCTATGCCCCGACATCGGGCCCGGAGCGGTTGCCTTTTTATCAGCAGGCGTCCACCTTCCTCGGCTCCTTGGATCCTCGTGAGTGCCTGGTCCTGGGCGGGGACTTTAATGCTACCCTCGAGGAGCGGGACAGCTCGGGGACCGAGCAGTGCCCGGCCGCCGCGGACGTCCTCCGGGAGATTGTGGAACATCACTCCCTGGTGGACGTCTGGCGCGACCACCACCCGGACGATGTCTCCACGTTCACCTATGTCCGGGTGGAAATCCATCGGTCGTGCCACTCCCGGTTGGACCGCATTTACTTGTCACGCTTCCATCTTTCACGGGCCCACTCCTCCGACGTCAGGCCGGCCCCTTTTTCGGATCACCATCTAGTCACCGTGACGGCCTCTCTCTGTGCGGAGAGGCCGGGGCCGGCCTATTGGCACTTTAACAATAGCTTGCTGGAGGATGTGGGCTTCGTGGCGTCCTTCCGGGAGTTCTGGCTGGTCTGGCGAGGGCAGCGGCGTGCCTTTCCCTCGGTGCGGCGATGGTGGGACCTAGGAAAGGTGCGCGCCCGGCTCTTCTGCCGCGACTACACCCGGGGCGCCAGCCGACGGAGGGATGCGGCGATAGAGCAGTTGGAACGGGAGGTCTTAGAGCTAGAGAGGCGTCTGGCCGCCAGCTCTGAGGATCCATCTCTTTGTGGAGCGTGCCGGGAGAAGCGGGAGGAGCTCCGGGCCCTCGACGATCATCGGGCCCGGGGTGCTTTTGTTCGATCCCGCATCCGCCTCCTTCGGGAGATGGATCGCGGCTCCCGCTTCTTCTACGCCCTGGAGAAAAGGAGGGAGGCCAAGAGGCACGTCACCTGCCTCCTGGCGGAGGACGGCACCCCCCTCACGGATCCAGCGGAGATGTGCGAGAGGGCCAGGACCTTCTACGCACACCTTTTCTCCCCGGATCCGACCGACCCTACCGCTTGCAGAGTGCTCTGGGACGGATTCCCGACGGTCAGCGCGGGCGACCGGGACCGGCTAGAGTTGCCTCTCTCTCTGGCCGAGTTCTCGGAAGCCCTCCGCCGCATGCCCACCAATAAATCTCCGGGCATGGACGGGCTGACCGTGGAGTTCTACCGCGTGTTCTGGGACGTCCTCGGCCCGGACCTAGTCACCGTCTGGGCCGAGGCCTTGCTGAGCGGGGTCCTCCCTCTTTCGTGCAGGCGAGCCGTGCTCGCCTTATTGCCGAAGAAGGGGGACCTCCGCGACTTACGAAATTGGCGTCCCGTCTCGCTCCTCAGCACGGACTACAAAATCGTAGCCAAGGCCATCTCGCTGCGGCTGGGGTCCGTGCTGGAGGACGTGATCCACCCAGACCAGACCTACACCGTCCCGGGCCGTAGCATCTTTGATAATCTCTACCTGGTCCGGGATCTTCTGGAACTTGGGTGTAGGGATGGTCTGTCGTTCGCCCTCCTGTCCCTGGATCAGGAGAAGGCGTTCGACAGGGTGGACCACGGGTATCTCCTGGGCACTCTGCAAGCGTTAGGCTTCGGACCCCAGTTTGTGGGTTTTCTCCAGGTGCTGTACACTTCCGCAGAGTGTCTGGTCAGGCTCAACTGGACCCTGACCGAGCCGGTCAGCTTCGGGCGGGGAGTGCGGCAGGGGTGCCCCCTCTCGGGCCAGCTTTACGCTCTGGCGATCGAGCCCTTCCTCTGTCTCCTCCGCAGGAGGTTGACGGGGTTGGTGCTTCGGGAGCCGGAGCTGCGGCTGGTCCTGTCGGCGTACGCCGACGATGTGCTCCTCGTGGTCCAGGACCCGGGCGACTTGGTGCGGGTGGAGGCTTGCCAGACCGTGTACTCGGCGGCCTCCTCCGCCCGGGTCAACTGGGTCAAGAGCTCTGGCCTGGTGGTAGGGGCCGGGTGGCAGGCGAGCTCCCTCCCACCCGCGCTTCAGGCCATCCGGTGGAGCGCGGGTCCGCTGCTCTATCTCAGCGTTTACCTTTCTGCCACGCATCCATCTCCGCCGGAGAACTGGCAAGGTTTACAGGGCAGGGTGACGGAGCGGCTCCGGAAATGGACAGGACTACTCCGGTGCCTCTCCCTTCGCGGGAGGGCACTGGTACTCAATCAACTAGTCCTGTCCATGCTCTGGTACCGTCTCAACACCCTGGTCCCGGCCCCGGGCTTCCTGGCCGACCTCCGGAGGGCGATTCTGGAGTTCTTTTGGCCAGGACTGCACTGGGTCTCTGTGGGGGTCCT
>NW_020664409.1:56712533-56794930 GCF_002925995.2 Terrapene triunguis
ATAAGGTTTCGTGGGCGCATGCATCCGACGAAGTGGGCATTCACCCACGAAAGCTTATGCTCCAATACATCTGTTAGCCTTAAAGGTGCCACAGGACTCTCTGTTGCTTTTTAGTAAAAGATAGTCCTTCTCCTCTTTGAGTTAAGTTTCAATAGACAAGACAGAAAATGGTGGGAGGGGAAGTCGATGTACATCTACAGTGTAATAAAAAATCCATGATACAGAGTATCAGAGCCTGAATCAGCTGTCTTGGGCTGTGAGGCTAAAAATTGCAATGTAGACATTTGGGCTCAGGCTGGAGCCGGGGCTCTGAAACTCTCCCCACTCATTGGGTTTCAGAGCTCAGGCTTCAGCCCAAGCCCGAATGTCTATATTGCTATTTTTAGCCCCACGGCCCAAGCCCTGCAACCCAGAGTCAGCTGACCTGGACCAGCTGCAGCTGTGCTGTGGGTCTTTTATTGATGTGTAGATGTACCCATAGAGGTGAAGCACCTAATTCCAATTGATTTTCAGTGGGGCCTAGGCTGCTGTGATAGAGAAGCTTTTGAAACAGGACTGAGGGTTCCAAATCTTTGAAAATTTTACCCAAAATGACTCATCCATGGTTATATAGCTAGGAATAGTCTCCTGATACATACAAAATAGGAAATGACTGCTTAGGAAGGAGTACTGCAGAAAGGGATCTAGGGATCATAGTGGATCACAAGCTAAATATGAGTCAACAGTGTAATACTGTTGCCAAAAAAGCAGACATAATTCTGGGATGTATTAGCAGGAATGTTGTAAGCAAGACACGAGAAGTAATTCTTCCGCTCTACTCCGTGCTGATTAGGCCTCCACTGGAGTATTGTGTCCAGTTCTGGGCACCACATTTTAGGAAAGATGTGGACAAATTGGAGAAAGTCCAGAGAAGAGCAACAGAAATTATTAAAGGTCTAGAAAACATGACCTACAAGGGAAGATTGGAAAAAAATGGGTTTGTTTAGTCTGGAGAAGAGAAGCCTGAAAGGGAACATAACAGTTTTCAAGTACATAAAAGGTTGTTACAAGGAGGAGGGAGAAAAATTATTCTCCCTAATCTTTGAGGATAGGACAAGAAGCAGTGGGCTTAAATTGTAGAAAGGGTGATATGGGTTAGACATTAGGAAATACTTCCTAACTGTCAGGGTGGTTAAGCACTGGAATAAGTTACCCAGAGAAGTTGTGAAATCTTTTTTTAAGATCAAGTTAGACAAACACCTGTCAGTGATGGTATAGATAATACTTAGTCCTGCCATGAGTGCAGGGGACTGGACTAGAAGACCCCTTCCAGTCCTACGAGTCTGAGTCCCACTCCAGTGGCCTAGCCACAGGACCATGCTGCCCCTCCCCAACTGACATTAACCTAAAGTTTTAATATTAAGATCATGATGCAGGGTCCTCAACCTATGTTGTTTAAGAGCTGGGCCTTGCACCGTGAACTTAATATTGATAGACTAGTCAGACCAATGTTGGAGTGAATTTCAGTCTTTCACTTGCAGTGCCTTACCAACATCTCCTTGATGTTTAAATTTGTGGTCAGTTAGCTTGAACTCCACAGCTGATTGCAACAGCTACTGCTGCATGTGAGAGGAGAGGCAATCTCTCTGGTATTTAAAGAATAAGGCAAAATTTCTGTATGGATGTTTATAATTGCAGAAGAAACTGAAAATAATTAATCTATTAATTAAATGGTTTCATTTGTTCATTTGAATGAAATGGCTGCTGTAAAGGTATTTTTTTGTAGAGAGAGTACAATAAAAGGAGGTTATGATTTCCCCCACCCAGTTTAAAGATGGAGCCGAAGACCAAAGGATTAAAACAGCAACAACAGCAACATAAGAAGCTACTGGCTGCCATGCTTTCCCAGGACTCTTTTGATTCTGTTCAAAGCACAGCTCCCTCAGTGACGGAAGAAGATATTGACAATGAGGATGATGCAATGGAACTGCTAGGTAATTGAAAAAGTTAATTCACGCAAGTATTTTTTCCATACTGTTTCCAATGTTGTATAAAGTATAACAAGATAGAGCCAAATTCTGCTTTCTGGAATACAGATGTAAATCTGTAGATGCATAGAAGTTAATGGAGTTATTGCAGGCTTACATCAATAACTTAAAAATATATATAGGAGAGAAATACTAACTCTAAGTCTAACTAAGGGAGCACTCTAGCTGCAACAGTCCATTGTAAAATACCAAAGGTCTCAGGTGTTTAAGATAAGGTAATTTCTTTCATTTTCTCTTTCTAAAAAACATTTGAAAGCTTTCATTGATAGAGGTACAAGATACAGTGGACAAGTCTGTTTTACATGCTTTCTCTGGTTAATTTTTACCCCGTCAGATCCCAGTCCTGTCTTCAGTGGGAATTTTGTTTGAGTAGTCTAACTAGCTGCAAATAGAGGGGAAAATGTAAATTTGACTTATTGCACTGGTTTTAATTATACTTTTCCAGTAGACTGGATTGTGTTTTAAATGATATTTTAGGAATCTGTGTCCTTAGCAGGGGCACTGGAACTGCAGGCTGGGGCAGGGGGCCATGGCCCCACAACTTTTTATGTGCCTTAAGGGTGAGCGATGGGGAGAGGGGGAAGAGATGAGAGAGCAGGGGGAGGGGCCATGGTTCAGGCACCAGTGGGGGGGGGTGTCCCCCACTTCTAGGGAGTTTCTGGCATTCTTGGTCCTTAGTACATCCCCTCTCCCTTTCTGGAGTTTACTGTCAATCAAGTGAAAGAAGGGAATAATGCAAGACAGTTAGTTACTCCCTTCCTTCCATTTTTTTAAATGCTCGAGCTTGAAATGGTCAAGAGGAACCATTGTCTTCAATATTTCTATATGCTTCATTTTACATAATAGACCTTTTATGAGGGATCAGAGTAGATGAATAATGTTACCTTTTAAGGATAGCTCAACCGTATATTTTAAAAGCACTATAATGAATTATTTATTTAGGAAAAAATCTGAGCTACAGAATAAAGCACAGAAAATAGAAGGACAAGCAGCACTTTATTCTATAGACTGGCTCCATGATTACATGATTGCTGTATAAATTATGTTGCAGTTACTTAGTTTTTACATTGTGCATATTGCATGGTAATTTAATGTATAATTCCCATGTACTGTAATTTCTAGTTTTGATATCACTGTACCATTTTAATTTACAAGGGAGACAGTATTAATGGGCTTGATTACCCCAGCTCAAGAAAAACAACGCAGGAATGGGCTAGGCACATTGTGGTGTTTCCACCAAATCATTCTATTGTGGATGTGGATTTTCTGCTCCATGGAATGGGTAGGTGGTTCCAGCACTTGTGTTGTGAAGGATCTGCTGAAGGGTAAGTATGAAACCTGAATAGATACAGCATATAATGAAGTAAACACTCAGAGAAACAGAAAATCCTTAAAATGAAGAACTAGATAAAGCTTTTAGCATCGGGTTGTACATTTTTGTGACTTTCCTATGGAAGGTATTTATTCTCCATTTCATATATGCTTGAACTACAGAAGCACTTTTAATTCGGGATTCTGTATTTTGTTTTAGGCATTTTTATGCGTTGGTGTTTGATTGAAATACTTTATTGTTAATTATATATACACTGAAACTTCATGCATCTTGGAAGCACAAAATAAAACACAAATAAGCTGCCAAGTGGTGGGAGAAGACTTTTCTTTGGCATTCATACAGTGTTAGGTATACTTTTTTTTTTTAAATATTTCTTTTCTATAATAGCCCTGTTACCTCAACAAACCTAATTCACTATTGATAGGGCCTGATCATCTTGTTACCTGGCTTGGGAGATGCATAAACTAATCATCTTGCAGGATCGAACTGATAGAGGGAGAGTTTTGAAACAATGGTTCCATATTGCTTATACCAGCTTTCTGTTTTAATTTTCATTTTGTGTTGACAATACAAGTTTTAGATTAAATATAAATGTAGGGATTACATTGCTGCAGAATTGCTCAAACTTTGGGACTGTGAAAAAATGTCATGCTGTAAAAAGCATCTTATTTTCTTTTGAAGCTAACAGCACAGAGTTTAAATTTCTATCAGCAAACATAAGTATTTTTCATTGCTGTATTTTCCAAATCAGTGACTGTACAATAACAGGAGTGAATTTTTATATTATATAGTGTATTAATCCATTAACTGCTTTAATGCTTTTTACACATCTAGCATAGCACCTTTCCAAGCATGGTTTTCTGCCATCACTCAGTTCAAAAACATAGTTTCATATAACTGACATATTCCCTTTACAATTCATTCTTTGTTGCTTATTCAAGCTCTTCACAAAAATTACAAAACCTTATGCCCCACAGTTTACATCTTGGAAGAACAACTTCTACTACTAGTAATAAATTACTTAAAACAATATCCTGTTTATAATGTAGCTTTTCAGCTGGACAGTTGGTGACCAGAACAAAGGATCAGTCTTTACTCATTCAAAACTCTCATTGAAGTCTGAGAATTTTGACAGAATGAACTCTGCAGGATTTGGCTTAGACTTTCTAAATATGGATTGGCTGAGATAAAGAATATTATTGTTCAAATGTACTGGTCTTCATTTACACCTGGTTAGTAAAAGTATGGGATTGTTTGTTACCCCAAGAACATACTGAAGGATCCCAGAGTAGCCCTTCTATTGCGTACTTCCAGGTTCCCAAGACGTTGGCCTATTAATCTGTTCCTGCAAGGTGAAAGGAGGGGGCCTGCCCTTGTAGAATTGCTCGGGTTTACCAAGGGTCTCCTTATGCCCTTCAGGAAGCTCTCCAGAACAGACTAGATCTGGTCACCCTTGGGAGGATACGGATACAGCCCTCCGCTCAAAGGATTGACACCGAGGCAGTACTTTTCCAAAACAAAATGTTTTCTTTATTTAGTATAACCAATCTTTCCTAATACAATTAATCTAAAGCTAAATTAAAACATAAACATAAGGCCCTTAGTACAGGTATACAAGCTAAAGCACCCAATACTGTAATGTTATACAGTTGGAATTGCTTAAGTGATTATGTTCTGCACATGGTGATCAGTCACATGCAGGATACTGACCGTAATCTTAATAAACTTTAATCTTTATACATAGTCATATAAACATACACACCACAGACACTCATCTTTATTATCCCAAGCATATACATTCATTAATCCTATTTCTATTCTATATCCTATACTATAGCTAGCATGCTGTAGGCTTCTCTTCCTCTGTTCTGTCAGGGTCCTTCTGCTCTGTCCCAGCAGCGCTGCGGCTGCTGTCACCCTGTGGTTGCTTCTTCTGATTCCTTTGCTCTTTTAGGTTTCTTCTGATCTTTTTTCTGGTTCTCCTTCTCCTGCTCCTGACTTGATTGACTTCTTCCTGCTTGCTCCATCTTTTGTTCAATTTTTGGTCTGTTCTGATTGGTTATTGTTGAGATGAATCTCAATTCTCAGGCACTTAGAACTTTCTCCATATGATACTGAGTTTAAAACAAAACAAAACGCCCAACAAACTATAAACTAACAATGAGAAACATCTGAAAACTCTGGGATTTGCATAAACATCCAGAAGTTGAAAACAAATGTCCCAAGAGTCACCATGATTTCTCCTACACAATTCCCTCTTCCCACTAGACTACCAGTGGTTGTTGTCTTGAGGTTTGGGAGGTACAGCTACAATGCTGCAGAGGTCTGCTGCCCTTCGTGTGGCATCTTCAGGGGTATCTCTCTCATTTTCTTTACATTCAGGGCTCCCCTGTTGCTCCTCGTTCTCTGTTTCCTTCCTTTACCAATCCCTGTCTTCCAACTGATTATTTGTCCAGGCCTTTTATTCCTTTTCCCTTTCTCTCCCCTAGCTCTGTCCCCCGTGGATTCTGTGCCTTTTGTTCTTCAAAAGATTTTGAACCCTCTTCACATGGATTTTTGTCCTCAACTCTTTTACTATTTGCTCCATTTGTTCTCTGCGTTTTAGCCAATCTTTATTGTGCACAGAAACCTTCAGCATAGCACAGAGGAGTGGCTGGAGCTGTTAGGGCACAGCTGGCCTATCAGCAGTGGAAATCTCTAACTGGATTTCATGTTGTTCTGCTTAGCAGTGAAGGCTGGCATTATAGCCCTTAGATGACTCAGCCCTTAGCATCACAGTCCTCGTTATGTTGGATTGAGATAAATGTGAAAAATTTGGACATTCCCAGTAGGACTGGGAGTTTTAGCAGCCATGCAAATAAAATGATGTATGTTCTCATGTTTTCTACATGGATAGTCTGTATTAAACCTTATACCCAGACATCCAAAACAAAATGGAGAGCTCTTCAGTTTCTATACAGACCTTTGTTAGGCTTCTAATGACAAATTGTGTGTGGAAAAAGTCATCCACTTTTGGCCGTTCTATTTGTCTAGAATTCTTCCCATCCCCCTTTTTAAAGTAGATTTCATCAGCTCTTAGCCTTTTCAGTTCACTTTTATCACAGTGGACAGTATATCACCCTAGATGCTCAAACCATTATTAATTATTAGAAAGGCCTCTCATTAGTGAAAATAAAATGCATACATTCTCAGGCTATTTGTATTGTTGTAGTTTATTTTTGTCCTTGTCATACTAGGACCCCATTGTGCTAGGTACTGTGCCAATGCATAAATACACTGTGTTACCAATGGTGATAAAAAGAATTAACAAAATACACCATTGGCTGAAAAATAACTAAGCCCCAATGCTGCACTGGTAGCCAAGTGGATGGACCCTTGTTCTTACACGGAAACCCATAGGGTCCACCTATGCAGATCCAATTGTAGGATCTGACCTTAAGGTTGGACCATAATTATTTGTGTTATTAAGGGAGGTTTAAAAAAAAACTAGTATCTGATTTTGAGAAGTTGTAAAGAGACAAGCAAGGTTGTGAAATTTGAAAGGAATTTTTATTTAAAATTCATAATTCTGGATACTTTAAGTTTTTATCTGTTCCATAGTCTACAGTAAGGAGCTTGATGTAACTAACAACTGCCATTAAATCTTTAGGCTTTTTTGCTGTTTAATGAAATAAATTAAGTGTTATGACTTGGATCAAGCAATTACTAAAGCAAATAGTGATCTTTTTATGCTAATATGGTCTGTATGTAAATGGCTAAGACGGGTAAATCAGTGGAGTCATTCATCTTTTGTTTCATGTGTAAACAGGTAAGGTGAGAGAACATCTCAAAATATAACTTTTGACCTCATATAGTATTTCACTGTAATCTTAACTATTCAATTGAATGTAGTATTATTAACACCTGGCACCAATATATTAGGTTTCAAGACTGGTGTTTAAAGGTATGCCATCCGCTTGAAATCTAGTCCATTTTTTAAAAAAGGCTAATTCTGCCACTGAGTATCTGTGTGAATATTTGAGATTTAACAACTGCCTTTTCCCATTTTTTTTCTTTTTCCACTAATATGTAAAAAACCATTAAGGCCACAATCCTGAAAAGACCCACACACCTGGTTACTTTTATTTATTGTGAGTAGCCCCATTGATTTAAATGGGACTATGTTGGGCTAAAAGTTAAAAGTGCATACAGATTTGCTGGATTGAGGTCTCAAACAGGGGACACTAACGAGTAGCCTTATCCAAAAAGTTCATTGAATTCAATAGGAATCTTTCTATTGACTTGAGTGGGCCTTGTCTCAGGCACTAGCTGCTTATACAGGGGAGACAGTGAAAGGGACTATATACAAAGTACAATGTAAAAAAAATTGAGAAAAAGTATGTTTTCTCTATCTTTCAGTTATAGTAATCTTAAATGTTGCTTGTAATAACAGTAGGTAAATTCAGATGTACGATTAAGTTGCCTGTGTCCCTCTACTGAGTTAAGAATTCTGTCTTTTGGGTAAAAAACTGTAAGCTTTAGAATAAATGTATTTATTTAGATTGTAATTTACTGCAACATTGCAATTCACTCACTGAATCATTTCTGGGTTGATACATTAAAATGGATTGATATTGAAGTTGAATTTTCTGCAAGGTATTGGGGCGAGGGGAGGAAAAAAGGAAAAGAAGAAAATCAACAAGCTTTCTTGGTAGCTAAAGTTCTTAGATTTTCTTGAGCTGAAATGAATTATGCATGAGTTGATAAAAAGGTGGAGAACAATGAAGATGATTGATTTTCCAGAAATATAGGTTTGTTTGAAAACAAACACCAAAGCTTTTTTTTTTAAAAAAAAAAAACATCTTTTGACAACGAAGAGTAAAATAACTGCAAGATCAGGTTGCTTCTGTACTCCTTAGATAGAAATCCTGCATCTTGGCAGGGGATTAGACTAGATGACCCATGCGGTCCCTTCTAATCCTATGATTCTAACTCAAATCCTGAATTGCATGTGCTTTCACTTTGCTTGATAGTATTCAGTTTATCTCAGGGATTTTTATAAGGCACCAATTCATGTGATATTTAAATCTCATGAGTTAATGTCAATGACTTCTCACTGGCTGTGATAGTACCAGGGATCAATGGCGGGGAGGGAGGTTCTGCAGAAAAGATAATACAGCCTGAGGCTCCCCCCACTTTTTGGGGGGAGCATCACCATGATGGGGGAGGATGTGGTTCTTGCAGCCAATTCATTACTGCTCCGAGTCTCCATCCATCTCCTCGCACCCCGTGAGTGCTCTCCATGACGTTGGGGGAAATGTGCAGAATTTGCATGGATACGATCTGGTTTTATACATTCAAGGGTTACTTCCTATGTCAAACTGATTCTTTCATGAAATTCCAGTCCTTGAATACTTGCCCTTTTATCACTATCTACTTGCAGGGTTCTTGCTTTTTCATCATCTCCTCTCAGCCTAAACAGATCTTGCTGAATACGTTTGTACTTTTTCAAAGAAGCATTATGACATTTACCCATTTTGGTACTCCTGTTTTTAAGATCTGCAGGTGAAGACTATGCACGGAAAAATGTAGATTTTGCCAGTAAATTTCATTAAAAGATTGTCATTTTGAAGAATTTTTTTCCCTGTGAGCATATGGAATCATCTTCATTACAACTCTTGTTATATGGCAAAGACCTGAAAAGTTTCAGAAATCATCAGATAAGAGAGTTGCAGTTGTTTTCAGTTCTCAAAGTCAATTTGTTCTTTTTTTCCAGGTTAGTGGTAAAATTCAGCTTCTTAGTCTATATATTCTGGTTTTCAAGTTCTCTTTAAACTGGAATCTTTATTTCCATATACTGTGGAGGTTTGTGCTGTTTTGGAACACACTTCTCTAAAATTGTTCACGACGTTCGGAAGAGATACTATTGAAGGTATTGTTCAAATTAATAAAAACTTTATTTTTTTCTATATGTCTAATACTTCTTATGTCTCAACTTTTTTTAAGGAATGTAAAGGTGCACACAGCTGGAAGATAATTCTAATTGAATTACAAAAGCTGAAATAAGTGCAGTCAAGTTTTAGGACATACAGTTACATGAAAGACCAGTGAACTTGCAATCTCTAGATGACATGACATCTCTGCATGAAATCTCTAAATGTTTTGGTTTAATTAGCTGTGGTAGCTAGTACTATTTTAAGTTTCTTTGGAGTCAATAATTTTAATTGCAATAAATAATTTGAGCTATCATCATCTAAGGTTACTGTAACACTTTCTCTAATGCTGTTGTCTTTGACAACTAGTTCAGTAACGCCTCGCTTAACATTTTAGTTATGTTCCTGAAAAATGCGACTTTAAGCAAAAGAATGTTAAGAAAATCCAATTTCCCCATAAGAATTAATGTAAATGGGGGGGTTAGGTTCCAGGAAAAAATTTTTCACCAGACAAAAAACTCTCTCTCTCTCTCTCTCTCTCTAGATATATATATATATAGATAGATAGATTAGATATCTCATTCATATATATATTCACACACACACACAGTATAAGTTTTAAACAATTAAATACTATACACAGCAATAATGATTGTGAAGCCTGGTTGAGGTAGTGAAGTTAGAGGGTGGGATATTTCCCGGGTCATGCTTTACTGCTAAATGATGAACTAGCATTCGGCTAAACCCTCAAGGATTAACACGTTGTTAATGTAGCCTCACACTCTACCAGGCAGCACGAATGGAGGGAGGGGAGACAGTATGGCAGACAGAGACACGCACCATATGTGTGAGAGAGAGACGTGCATTGCCCCTTTAAGTACGCTGATCCCACTCTAAGTACATTGGCTTTAAAAAGATCAGGAAGTTGAGACAGCAGCTGCGGCCAGCAAGCTCTCTCCGTCCTGAGCCCTGTCATGTCCCCACCCTGCTCTATATGGAGAACGGGTAAGCCGGGGAAGGAGCAGGGGGGAGGGGGACACCCTGACATTAGCCCTCCTCTTCCCCCCTCTGCTGCACAGCAAGCAGGAGGCTCCCGGGAGCAGCCGCAAGGCAGAGGGCAGGAGCAGCACATGGCAGTGGGTGAGGGACAGCTCAACTGCCGGCAATTGATAGCCTGCTGGGCGGCTGCAGCACAGGGAACTTAGGGGAGAGGGAAGCTGATAGGGGGGCTGCCGGTCCACCCTTGTTCCAAGCCCCCACCAGCTAGCTGCAATGGGCTGCTCTTCCTGCAAGCAGTGGACGAAGCAGGCGGCTGCCAAACAACATTATAAGGGAGCATGGCACAACTTTAAACGAGCATGTTCCCTAATTGATCAGCAACGAAACAACGTTAACCGAGATGACTTTAAGTGAGGAGTTACTGTACATTCCTGCATTGCCTTGCTTATCATTTGGGTTTTGTTAGATGAAAATACCATACTATTTGGTGAAAGACAGGATTAGATTTCAAAAAGGATGTCAACAATTGGATGATTGGTATGAAATCAACAAAATTAAATTCAATAAAGAAAAGTGCAAAGTACTCTCTTTAGGAAGAAAACATTAAATGTACAACTACAAAGTGGGGAATAGCTGGCTATGAAGTAGTACTGTGGGTTATAGGAATCAAAAATTGAATATGAGCAAGTAACATAATGGAGTTGCAAAAAACCCCTAATATTTTAACAGGAGTATTGTATATAAGACATGGGAGTAATTGTTCCACTCTATTCAGTACTAGTGAGGCTTCTACTAGAATATTGTGTCCAGTTTTGAATGCCATAATTTAAGAAAGATATGGACCAATTCGAGAGCATCTGGACGAAAACAGCAAAAATAAGATGTTTAGAAAACATGATATAGGAGGAAAGGTTGAAAGAACTGGGCATGGTTAGTCTAGAGAAAAGAATGCTGAAAGGGGATATGATAAGACTTCAACAGTGATCAGTTCTCTATAGATATGTCTGCACTGGAATCAGACACCCACCCATGCCAGCTGACTTAACCTAGGGCTAAGGGGCTGTTTAATTATTGTGTAGAGGTTTAGGCTTGAGCAGGAGCCAAAGGTCTGGGATGCTGCTTCAGCCCAAGTCTGAACATCTGCACTGCAATTAAATAGCCCCTTAGCCTCAGCCAAGCAAGCCCACATCAGCTGGCATGTGCCAGCTGCGGATATCTAATAGCAGTGTAGATATGACCTACGTCCACTGACGGTAAGACAAGAAGTAATAGGCTTATTTTGCAGCAAGGGAGATTCAGGTTAGATATTAGGAAAAACCTTTCCAACTATGAGGGTAGTTAAGCTCTGGAATAGGCTAAAAAGGGAGGTTGTGCAATCCTTATCACTGGAGGTTTTAAAGAAGAGGATAGACAAGCATCTGTCAGGGATAGTCTAGATCAGGGGTGGGCAAACTTTTTGGCCTGAGGGCTACATCGGGGTTGCGCAACTGTATGGAGGGCCAGGTAGGGAAGGCTGTGCTTCCCCAAACAGCCTGGCCCCCGCCCTCTGACTGCCCCCCTCAGAACCTCCAACCCATCCAACCCCCCCTGCTCCCTGACCATCCCCTCCCGGGACCCCCTGCCTCTAATTGCCCCCTGGGATCCCACCCCCTATCCAACCCTCCCGACCCCTATCCACATCCCCACCCCCTGACAGGCTCCCCAGGCCTCCCACTCGCAACCCTCCCTGTTCCCCATCCCCTGACTGCACCCCCAAAAGCTCTGCCCCATCCAACTGCCCCCTCCTCCCTGACTGCCCCCCAGGACCACCCACTCCCTTACCCAACCCCCCCGCTCCCCGCCCCCTTACCAGCAGCAGGAGCTCGCAGCTGCGACACCCGGCCAGAGCCAGCTGCGCTCCCCACGCTGCCCAGCGGGAGCAGCGGGCCAGAGTGTGGCCTGTGTGGCGGCATGGCTGCGGGGGTGGGGGGACAGCGAGGGAGGGGCTGGGGACTAGGGTCCCCAGCTGAGAGCTCAGGGGCTGGGCAGGACGATCTCGCGGGCTGTAGTTTGCCCACGTCTGGTCTAGATATACTTAATCTTGCCTTGGTACTGAGGGTGGGAATGACCTATTGCTGTCCCTTCCAGCTGTGCACTTCTATAATTCTGTGATTATGTGTTCCTCATATTCTGGGTCCCTGACTTGAGACCTTATGGTATGATCTGAAGAAGTACTGAGCACTCGGAAATGCAATGGAAGTCAGTGAGAACTGGACTTTGAACATATAAAGTGTTGAAAAAAAAATCAGATCCTAGGTGTGTCTAATTGGCCACCTAAAATTACTAGATATTTTAAACTTAATTTCCCTGTGCCTCAGTTCCAGATCTGTAAAATGGGGGTAATACTGCCCCTTCATCTCACAAAGGTGTTTTGAAAATATATTTATTAATATTTGTGAAGCCCTCAGATACTATAGTGGTGAGTACCATAGGAAAGGCCATGAGGAAATTAATAATTCTGTCATCAGAGACGGGCTTTTGTAATGTGCAGAAATAAGGCCAAAGGCGCACATTGAGCCAAGGAGCAAACAAAATATTGAATACCAATAGCGCTGAGTACCATCCATGCTATGTTCCGAATGAGGCGGGGGTCCTGTGGAAAAAATAGTATGTGATCATCAGAGATCCTATTTGCCATGGAAAAACATGGCTTGGGCTGTCAGCTTAAAAACTGTAAACATATCAATAAAACATTTTGTTCAACAGAGACATTTATATATAGATAGATATAGATATGTATATATAGTGTGTGGCTAGGGAAACAAAAGTTCAGTGTTTTGTTTCATTTGTGGAAAAACACAGATTTTTTTTTTAATCACTAAAAATTAGGCTCCCTGGGGATCATGCAATTAATGCTTGTCATAATGCAAATACACAGTACTTAATTCTGGCATTTCCTAACTTTTGAGTGTTTGACTTGGTGTCCTTAATGTTTTTAACAGCTTTTTGTGTGTGTAATTAGATTTAATCTATCTATTATAGCTGTGTATCTAGAAAAGCCAATAATTCAGCACAGGACTGATCAGAAATGAACATTTTAAAGTAATATTTATACTAGTTTTAAAACATCTGCATCTACAGGCGCTGATGCAAAGCCCACTAAAGTCAATAGGAGTCTTTCCATTGACTTAAATGGGCATTGGATCAAGATTATTTGCCTAAAATGGATATTTTGATGATGACTGAGGAAGAACAAAAATATAAACCGGTAAGGGGACAATTATAAAACAGAACGTAGTAAGTGGAAATAACCTAGGCTTCAACTTTAAAGAACAAAAACAATTTGTTATATATGACTTAGTCAATGAAACAATGGCTGGAGGGGAGGGATTCAATGTGGAGAGGGGCTGTTCTAAAGGTAACAAAATCTAGTTTTCCATCTTGTTCCCCAGGTATCTGAAGCCATTGGAATGGTTAAGAAATGACATGGGCTACCGTATTTTCAGCATGGTGGTGATGACATCCAGCAGTGTTTTTCTATCTATCTGATCCATACAACTCTCCCAAAGTTTTGTAGAGATTTGGGCTGGGATCATGGTTGGGTGGCTGAGGATCTATGCAGATGATATTAATAGGTTGTGGGGAAACAACCAAAAGATGTGGTGAGGATTGTATCTGCCTATCATGGGGCATCCACCCCTTTAAGAGGTGTCAGGGCCCAGTCTGCCCATGACTGCCTTTTTAAGGCCCACCTGCGGCTAACTCACTGCCCCACGTTGATGCTTGTGATTAATTAGTAAACCAGCACCTGGACCTAGTAAGTTGCCCAAGGTCAGTTAGGGAAGGCACTTCAAGGAGACAGGAAGCTGCTGAGAAGAGGACATCACCAGGAGAGCTCACCAGAGCAGGGAGGTGTACTCTTAGAGCAGGTATCCTAGAGGTTATGCTCCAGGAGAGAGGGAACTCTCCATAGATCCCACCAGAGCAGTGAGCTTTGGAGGCATTCTTACAGATAGGAGGTTCCTAAAGGGAGAGCTGCAGAAGTCAGGCCTTGTCTGAGCATGACTGGAGTACTGTCATGGATGGATGACTGGACTACTGTCATGGATGGATATAAACTGTTCAGGAAGGACAAGCAGGGCAGAAAAGGTGGGGGAGTTGCATTGTATATAAGAGAGCAGTATGACTGCTCAGAGCTCCAGTATGAAACTGCAGAAAAACCTGAGTCTCTGGATTAAGTTTAAAAGTGTGAGCAACAAGGGTGATGTTGTGGTGGGAGTCTGCTATTGACCACCAGACCAGGGGGATGAGGCGGATGAGGCTTTCTTCCGGCAACTAAAAAGTTACTAGATCGCAGGCCCTGGTTCTCATGGGAGACTTCAATCACCCTGATATCTGCTGGGAGAACAATACAGTAGTGCACAGACAATCCAGGAAGTTTTTGGAAAGTGTAGGGGACAATTTCCTGGTGCAAGTGCTAGAGGAACTAACTAGGGGCAGAATTCTTCTTGACCTGCTGCTCACAAACCGGGAAGAATTAGTAGGGGAAGCAAAAGTGGATGGGAACCTGGGAGGCAGTGACTATGAGATGGTTGAATTCAGGATCCTGACACAAGCAAGAAAGGAGAGCAGCAGAATACAGACCCTTGACTTCAGAAAAGCAGACTTTGACTCCCTCAGGGAACTGATGGGCAGGATCCCCTGGGAGAATAACATGAGGGGGAAAGGAGTCCAGGAGAGCTGGCTGTATTTTAAAGAATCCTTATTGAGGTTGCAGGAACAAACCATCCCGATGTGTAGAAAGAATAGTAAATATGGCAGGCGACCAGCTTGGCTTAACAGTGAAATCCTTGCAGATCTTAAACACAAAAAAGAAGCTTTTTTGCAAGAAGTGGAAGATTGGACAAACGACCAGGGAGAAGTATAAAAATATTGCTCAGGCATGCAGGAGTGAAATCAGGAAAGCCAAATCACATTTGGAGTTACTCTTAACATCTCTTGCTAGCTGCACCAAGAAGGGTTTCTTCAGGTATGTTAGCAACAAGAAGAAAGTCAAGGAAAGTGTGGGCCCCTTACTGAATGAGGGAGGCAACCTAGTGACAGAGGATGTGGAAAAAGCTAATGCACTCAATGCTTTTTTTGCCTCTGTCTTCATGAACAAGGTCAGCTCCCAGACTACTGCACTGGGCAGCACAGTAGGGGGAGGAGGTGACCAGCCCTCTGTGGAGAAAGAAGTGGTTCAGGACTATTTAGAAAAGCTGGACGAGCACAAGTCCATGGGGCTGGATACACTGCATCCGAGGGTGCTAAAGGAGTTGGCGGATGTGATTGCAGAGCTATTGGCCATTATTTTTGAAAACTCATGGCGATCGGGGGAGGTCCCGGATGACTGGAAAAAGGCTAATGTAGTGCCCATCTTTTAAAAAAGGGAAAAAGGAGGATCCGGGGAACTACAGGCCAGTCAGCCTCACCTCAATCCCTGGAAAAATCATGGAGCAGGTCCTCAAGGAATCGATTCTGAAGCACTTAGAGGAGAGGAAAGTGATCAGGAACAGTCAGCATGGATACACCAAGGGCCAGTCATGCCTGACTAACCTCATTGCCTTCTATGATGAGATAACTGGCTCCGTGGATGAGGGGAAAGCAGTGGACGTGTTATTCCTGGACTTCAGCAAAGCTTTTGATACGGTCTCCCACAGTATTCTTGCCAGCAAGTTAAAGAAGTATGGATTGGTTGAATGGACTATAAGGTGGCTAGAAAGCTGGCTAGATCATTGGGCTCAACGGGTAGTGATCAATGGCTCCATGTCTAGTTGGCAGCCGGATTCAAGCAGTGTGTCCCAAGGGTTGGTCCTGGGGCTGGTTTTGTTCAATATCTTCATTAATGATCTGGAGGATGGCGTGGACTGCACCCTCAGCAAGTTTGCAGATGACACTAAACTGGGAGGAGTGGTAGATACACTGGAGGGTAGGGATAGGATACAGAGGGACCTAGACAAATTAGAGGATTGGGCCAAAAGAAATCTGATGAAGTTCAACAAGGACAAGTGCAGAGTCCTGCACTTAGGACAGAAGAATCCCATGCACTGCTACAGACTAGGGACCAAGTGGCTAGCTAGCAGTTTTACAGAAAAGGACCTAGGGGTTACAGTGGACAAGAAGCTGGATATGAGTCAACAGTGTTCCCTTGTTGCCAAGAAGGCTAACGGCATTTTGGGCTGTATAAGTAGGGGCATTGCCAGTAGATCGAGGGACGTGATCATTCCCCTCTATTGGACATTGGTGAGGCCTCATCTGGAGTACTGTGTCCAGTTTTGGGCCCCACACTACAATAAGGATGTGGAAAAATTGAAAAGAGTCCAGTGGAGGACAACAAAAAATGATTAGGGGTCTGGAGCACATGAGTTATGAGGAGAGGCTGAGGGAACTGGGATTGTTTAGTCTCCAGAAGAGAAGAATGAGGGGGGATTTGATAGCTGCTTTCAACTACCTGAAAGGGGATTCCAAAGAGGGTGGATCTAGACTGTTCTGAGTGGTAGCAGATGACAGAACAAGGAGCAATGGTCTCAAGTTGCAGCGGGGGAGGTTTAGGTTGGATATTAGGGAAAACTTTTTCACTAGGAGGGTAGTGAAGCACTGGAATGGGTTACCTAGGGAGGTGGTGGAATCTCCTTCCTTAGAGGTTTTTAAGGTCAGGCTTGACAAAGCCCTGGCTGGGATGATTTAGTTGGGGATTGGTCCTGCTTTGAGCAGGGGGTTGGACTAGATGACCTCCCGAAGTCCCTTCCAACCCTGATATTCGATGATGATTCTATGAGCAAAGGGGTCTCCCAAAGAGTGGCAGGAAGCCCAGCCTGCCTGGAACTATGTGCTGTCCCAGGGAAAAGCAGCAGCTGACAGATGTCCATGGACCCCATCTCTGGAGAAGGACTCTATCCGGGGAGCAGGAAGAGACCTGGCTCGAAGGGCAGACACCTGGGTCAAGAGAACCTTGCTGGTAAAAGGGCCTGGACACAGGTGAACAGAGGACTCCGGTGGGAACAAATAATCTAAAACTGACTCTGTCTGCTAGTTAAGGGACTGAGGTAAAGGTTTTACTTATACTTTGTGTTAGCCTTGTCTGTTAATAAACAAGTTTCACCAGAGGAGGTGCTGATTTGTACCTCAAACCTGCTCAGACTTGTTTATATCCCAGGTGAAGGGAAATCAAGGCATGCTTATTGCCACACCTGATTGCAAGGGAGCACTTGGGAATGACTTTCACTATGACACTGCTCCTTTAAAACCCCAGTTTATCAAAACATTTAAACACATTCTAAACTTTCTGCATATGAGTAATCCCATCCCTTTTCAGCAAAGCACTTAAGCATATACGTTGTTGAATATGGATAGGGTTACTCACATGCTGAAAGCTAAACTCATGAGTAAATCTTTGCTGAATGAGAGCCTAAATGACAGGCATATATGCTCATTTTTTACTGGAGCTTGCAATCTGGGAGCATTTCTGGAAGATCATTTAGCAGCAGTCTTTTAAGCTTGTGATGGGGCACCTGCAGGGAGGCTGTGCAGGAGCCAATCAGAGAAGGGCTGAGGGGAGCAGCCAATCATGGTCAGGCAGGCCCATATAAGAAGGGCTGCAGGGCAGAGAAGCTGCAGTCACTCCCTGGAGCTCAAGGAGGGAGGAGGACTGGCTGCCTTACAGGCTGAAGATAGCTAACACCCTGGACAGAGCAGTGCTGCAGGCAGATACCCAGGGAGCTAAAGGCGACTCCTGGTGGGTTGCAGGGATTTGCAGGCTGATGCCCTGAGGCAAGGGCAAAGAGGGTGCTGGGGCTGTGGGGAAGTGGCCCAGGGAGATCTACTGAAGAGTCTGAGGAGGCACCGCAAGCAATGGCCTTCTACAGGGTCTCTGGGTTGGGACCTGGAGTTTGTGGGTGGGCCTGTTTCTCCCCCACCCCACCTGCCACTGGGGAAGTGGCTAGACAATAGACTGCAGTCACCACTGATATAAGTGGCTGGACAGGGATTGCAGACATGTCCCCCAGAAGGGGGAAGCACAGTGTGTGGTGTGGCCGGAGGGTTGTGTCACGGAAGAGGACACTGCAGTCCTTGGAGTGACATGGGGCCAGGAGCAGAAGAGGTGGTGGGCGGAGCACCACCAGAGCAGGGTGCACTGGCTACAGAGCTAATTCCCATATCGGCCACGAGGCGGCATCAGAGTGGTGAGTTGCACCCTGTCACAGAGCCTGAACCTTGTTACCATGGTTTGTGGGGCAATCACCACAAAATTAGACAACTGCAATGAGCTCTACATGAGGTTACACCTTAAATCAACTTGGAAATGGAAGCTGGTGGAGAATGTAGTACTGTAGCTCTTAGTTTAATGATGTGCCTCCGTAGAGGAAAATGATTCCAGTGCTCCAGTTTCCAAGTAGAGTTTGTGGTGGTGGTGTGGAGGCTTTTGCTTTTGTTTTTGTTTTTTTAGTGGAGCCTAAAAGGCCTTAAGTGTCCTGTGACCTTCTTGTGAGGGACTATCTGCCACCCCATAGCATACTGCTGCAACTGTGGTCAGCAAGTATGTGAGCGGGAATCTTCTCGGTTTGAGATAGAGCAGGATGTCCTTTGTTGAGGGATCCATATGCTTGGAATTTCCTCCATACCTGTTCCCCCTGGGATCCGAAATAGCCCAGTTGGCATTCAGTGCACACTGTAAAGGCTCACTTCACCTAAGTTTTTGGACAAGGATTGGCACTGTAACAACTAGTACTTGTTTGTGTAATGGGGTTATCATGGTTACATTTGACTGGATTGCTATCTGTGGTATGTTATCTTGGTTTCTGGACTTGGAAAAGCTGCTGGTTGGTTGTTGTGTTTTATACATCATTGATCATCCAAGAGCCAATAATGAGTTTTTCTTCCTCTTCTTTTAGTTATCAATCTCATAAATAGGGATGGTTTGCTAGTTGCAAAGAGGAGAGAATCTGTCACTATCTACCCTATGGGGAATTTCCCAGCATGAGGGGGGTCTCCAGTAATCATAGATCACTATCACACCACCCTCTCTGGTAGCCCCTGGCATAGGTGATACAAGGGGTGGGGAGATGTCATGGCAGTCTGCGTCTCCTCAGCTAACGGATGCTCCTTCAGACTGATCTAATCTGAGTTGGGGCTGGGCAGAGAATCAGAAAGCCACAATGGCTCCTAACTCCTGCTTACCCCTACAACCTAATCTCTACCACACCAAGCAGATCTCAGCTGCAGCAGAGAATCTGGCCCATAAAGCCTTTTTGATTCCCTGGAATGTTTGAAAATTCTTTGCTAAACACACTTTATTTCCTCAAGTTCTCCATCTCAGCAATTATCATAGACTACTTGTCATATTTGCTATGTTTGTGGGATGTACCTGGCCTTCTCAGCTCTCTACAGGTTTGCAGTCCTACTACACCCCACCCCAAGATGTAGCAATGTGGATAACAGCACAATGAAGTTGGGTCCTTCAGGACTGCCTCGAGAGGCCTTTTTGGAGCAGCCATATTGGAAACCACAGAGATCTGGTCCTCCAAGGAGTAGAAGGGCCAGCAACAGCCAATCAGGGCCATGCTGGCCCAGATAAAAGTTGCTGCCAGTTCATTTCTTGGCTGGGACCAGAGGAGTGGAGAGGGGTTCTCCCGGGCCAAAAGAGTCTGGTAACTAAACAGAATTCATGGCCAGCTGAACTTAAATAGCTGGGGTGGCAGAGACACTGGCTATGGGATAGGGCTGGAGATAAAAGGGCCTGGTAGGAAGAGGCGTAGGGAAATAGCAGCAATTGATTGGAGTGATCTATATGTGGCTGCTGGGTGTAGGGTCCCTGAGTTGAAACCTGGAGTAGTGGGCAAGCCCAGGTTCTCACTGGTTTCAGGTAAAGTGGCATAAACCTTGAGAGGGGACAAGGCTTATTTTGGAGCCTGAACAAAGTATTGAATTGAAAGGGCCCAGAGCCAGGGCTGAAGACACTAGTGAGGGCAAATAGACTGTTCATTAGACTCTTTAATACCTTAGAAGGGGTTCTTTTGGACTTTGTGGCTCGGCCCTCCAGCCCAGACACTGAAGACCTGCCAAGGTTGGCTGGCAGCTTTCAGGGGAAACCAGGGGCAAGAAAAGGACTGTTGTTCGGCACCCAACTTCTCGGAGGCCCTCGAGGTGAGTGCACCTTGATAGTATCTCATTGAAAAAAAACTGCCCAGATAGCATCAAGTTGGTATTAATTGGCTGTGGAGTTGGCTATATTCTATTCCTCTTTTACTCCTGAGGGCATTCTGCACCAAAAAAACTAAAATTCTGTGCACAATATTTTAAAATATTGTCAACTAAATGTGGAGACTCCAGCATGGCATTGGGGAGCACAGGCCACTGGCTGCACAGAGGTGGGAGATCACTGTGCAGCTTCCCCTCTCCTCCCCAGGACACAGACTCAGCATTGAGGCTGCACCCAACCCTGACACAGTGCAAGGACTGGGCCTGCCCCAGAAACACCCCAGGGCCCTGCCTCCCCCTGCCAGGTGCACCAGGTGTGGGCAGGCAGACTCCGCAATGCAGGATCCCAGTGTGGAGGGACTTAGTGTAGGGTGGGGGATCCAGGTGTGGGTTGAGAGGTTTCTGTGTGAGGCAATCTGGGTGCAGGTGGCTCAGTGGGGGAATCTGGGTACTGGGGGGGCGAGAATCTGGATGGATAAAGGCTTATTGGGAGGTTCTGGGTGCAATGGTAAAGGGACTCTGCAGGGTGGTCCAGGTGAATGTGATTGGGGCTCAGCGGAGGGGGGTCTGGGTGTGCAGGGGGATAGAGCTCGGCAGGGGGGGTCTGGGTTTGGGGGGGCTCAGTGTGGGGTTCCAGATGCTGGGGGAGTGGGGCTCAGTGGGGTGGGAATCCATGTGCAGCTGGTTGGGGTTCGATAGGGTGGCGATCTGGGTGCAGGGATCTGGCTTGTAGGGGTGGTGCAGGGGGGAGTGGCGCTCGTTGGTGGGTGAGGCTTGCCAGGAGGGTCTGGGTATGAGGGGGTTGGGTGGATGGGGGAGGAGCTCCCTGTACAGAGATCCCTCCCCCTGCAGATGAGGAGCAATGGATGGAAGAAGTGTGGGGGGGAGGGGAAGGGGGGAATTTGACTAGCTTCCTACAGCCAGGGGAGAAATCAGGGGGTGGGGTCTGATACAGCCCCAGATGCTGTGCAGGGGAAGAGAAAGTCCAGTCCTCCCCAGCCCAGCTGGGACTAGCAGCTGAGCCCAGGCCAGGGTAGGAACCACCAGCCGGGTCTTCTCCAATCCCGCCCCCGGCCCCGCAGTGATTTACTGCTGGGGAGGGTCGTATGACCGCTCTTGTGGCTTCCCTTTGCTTCCCCGTCAAAGTCATTTTTCTGCAGGGAACATAAATTCTGCACATGCGCACCGGCGCAGAATTCCCCCAGGAGTACTCTTTGGCTACAAGGGATGGATTGGACCAATGTGGGGCCTTTTGAAGGAAAGAAATAAACTTGGAAAACAATCTTAAGTTCTTTAGAGATTCTAAGTCTGGTAAAAGAGAAGACTGAGAGGGGACATGATTACAGTTTTCAAGTACATAAACGGTTGTTACAAGGAGGAGGGAGAATAATTGTTCTTTTTAACCTCTGAGGATAGGACAAGAAGCAATGGGATTAAATTGCAGCAAGGGAGGTTTAGGTTGGACATTAGGAAAAACTTCCTGTCAAAGTGGTTAAGCACTGGAATAAATTGCCTAGGAAAGTTGTGAAATCTCCATCATTGGAGATTTTTAATAGCAGGTTAGACAAACACCTGTCAGGGATAGTCTAGATAATATTTAGTCCTGCCATGAGTGCAGGGGACTGGACTTGAAGGAACCTCAAGAGGTCATTTCAGTTCTATGAAAACTCTCTTGCTTTTTATCTCAAAAATGTTTCTTGCTCTCCATCTTACTACAGTTAGAGGTGGTTGAAAAATTTTCAGTACAATAGTTTTCCATTGAATAATGCAGTTTCATCATACTAAGCATTTCAATTTGAAGTGTCAATTTTGATTAAGCATTTGACTAGAAAAAGTCCAAATGTTTTATTTCAACAGTCATTTCATTCATTTTGTTTTGACTTTTAAAGTCAAATATTAATGTTAATATCTTTGTATATTTAAAGTGTCAATTATATATGAATATAATTTAAGTTTAAATGAAATGAATTAAAATGACAGCATTGAACCAAAACATTTTGGAATTTTCATTTCATGGGACATTTCAGCCTTTTGTTCCAAATGGGAATTAATTTGTCAAGATATGGAGTTTCCTGTGGAATGGAAATTCCAGTTCCTGACCAGCTCTAATTACAAAGACAAATTTTTCCACACTGTCACACTCAATTTTCTCTTTCATAACACCACATAGTCTTGACCACCCACATGGTGTCTTCAGGTCTGACTGCTGCTTGCTTAATCTTTTGCTGTTGGTGAAAGAATATAATCCTCTCCATCTTCTTTCCAAGTGGAATATTATGTAAACCACAGTAGGTAGTAACATATTTGTTGCAGGAAAGATATTTTCAGATTTACAATTAATAAGAGCTGTAGGAGAATTATGAAGTTCTAGTACAAGTTAGTGGAGAATGAATCAAATTCCAAAATAAGATTTACTAAAATTGAAATGTTATGAACTCAAGGAGGCAGTTTGAAAATCCAGTGTATCATAAACAAAAATGCAAATTATGTATGAACATTTTAAAGTACTTTTTGAAATATTGTGTAACAGTTTCTGCCTTTCCGTAACTTCTCCCTTTTTTATTTGTTTGCAGTAGTTGAGTTTGTCATTCATATCTGCTCAAATTATGTGCACTGGGTTATTTGTATCCTATTTTTAATTAACAGATTAAAATGAGTAGTTGCTGCATCTGTGGCAAATACTTATCTAAGATTTACTCAATATGTGAGACAGATTAATTCTTTTTCTCCCTAGCACTGATATCCAGCCCCCATGACACTGGCTACTCACAGAAATCCAGGTCCTCTGCCACCAAGGGAGCAGGGTACCCCAGTTTAATCTTAAACCAGTGTTTCTGTATAATACAAAGCACTTGCAATGACACAAAAGAAGGTTTATTCTTCTTCGAGTGCTTGCTCATGTCAATTCCATTCTAGGTATGTGCGTGCCCAGATACAGTTGTTGGAAATTTTTGCCTTAGCAGTATCTGTAGGGCTGGCTGTGGCACCCTCTGGAGTGCCATGCTCATGCACCGGTATATGAGGTGCCACGGCCCTATGCCCTCTCAGTTCCTTCTTACCGCTCATGATGGTTGGTCAGAGCACCTTCTTCTTGCCTCCCAAGTGGATAGCAGTTTTCCTAGTGCCTACTTGTCTTCCGTTTGTATATAATTGTTTACAGTAGTTAATTAGTAATTAGGTGTTAAGTTGTAAAAGTTAGTCTCCACAGGGACGTTGCCCCAAAGTGGGGCATGCCCCAGTCTCTGGGTTGCAAGCCCTGTTCAGCCTGCAATAGGCCTATGCCTATTAGCGACCCCCATAGCAGCTGCCTAAAGTACTTGAGAGAGTTGCATGTTAAGGACAAGTGTCGAATTTGTAACAACTTTCAACTCCGAAGGAGCGGGACGTTCGTTTATGGGCCCTCCTCGTGGAGGCTGCTCTTCATCTGGCATCAGAGCCTTTCCCTTTTGACTCCCTGTCTAGCACCTCTGCGTCGATCAGGAGTGCACTGCCAGCACTGAGCTCTGTCTGGCACCGCTCTCCTTCGCCGGTGCCCAAGAAGCGCCTAAAGAAACGAGGCTTCCCGGCACCGAGCAAGGAAGGTCAGGGAGCATTGGCCAAATGACCAAGTTCAGGCCACCCACCCTCTCCAGAACCTCACGGGGATATCTCTCCACTTAGACCCCCTAGCCTCCCACCAGGGATCTGCCTCTGACTCCTGGGAGTGGTAGGGGACCCAGGCACCTGGTACTGCCCTCAACGTCTGAAGGCAGCTAAGAACCAGAGAGCCACTCCGGGGTTGGAAGTGGCTACGGCTCCGCTCACTAAGGGGAAGCTGGCCATGAGACCACCTTAGAGGGCAGTCGAACACCGTTGGTCTCCGAAGCAGAGGCAGTGCTCCCTGACTCCACAATCAAGGTCACCAACTCTGCATCCTAGGTCCCTGGTCAGACAAGCCAGGTCACCGGCACCACAATCCCGGTCTCCACCAATGTGGCACGGATCACCTGAAGTGAGTCATTGGTCTCCATAAGCCCGGCACCAATCTGCCTCTCTCCAGCTGACTCCCCGGCGCAGGTCCCCCTCTGTGCACCATTCTCCACTGGTACAGGACTGCTCACCTTCATGGCACCAGTGTCCACGCCTCTGGCACCACTCCTCAGAGAGGCATCATTCGCCTTACTCAAGACACCGCTCCCTTATGCGTGGGATCAGCTGCCAAGCATAGGCATCCGCAGCCCTGCCTTGGTCCCCAGAAGGGGACTCGTCAGGGTTGGAGTGAGACTTTAGCCACGCTGAGGCAGCACCAACCCCTATGGGCTCCGGAAACAGTCTTGGCTCCCATGGCAGCAGGGTCAGTGGCCAACCCAATGGCCCTATTGGAATGCTTGGGGCATGCCGATACCCTTCTCACACCAGTCCTCCCTTGCTGCTTCAGAGAAGCAGCCCCCTGCACCGATGGTACTGGGATGGTATGCAGCGTGGACTCGGATGTTGGGGCAGAGGAGCAGGTGCCCACTGCAAGGGAGCCCTCCCCTGCGGAGGACAATGCCCTAGGCCAGTGGTTCTCAAAGCTGGTCCTCCGCTTGTTCAGGGAAAGCCCCTGGCAGGCCGGGCCGGTTTGTTTACCTGTCGCGTCTGTAGGTTCGGACGATCGCGTCTCCCACTGGCCACGGTTCACTGCTCCAGGCCAATGGGGGCTGTGGGAAGCGATGCAGGCCGAGGGATGTGCTGGCTGCTCTTCCCACAGCTCCCATTGGCCTGGAGCGGTGAACCGCGGCCAGTGGGAGCTGCGATCGGCCGAACCTGCAGAGATGGTCCACTTTGTCCAATAAATACCCAATGTGTTACAATAACACTGAAATTCAGGGTTCAGGTCAATGAAACCGTATCATAAATAACCCATCTTTATATATAAAATTTACATCCAGTCAAGCTACCTTTGGCCCTCTGGATATAAATGATGCACTGTGCTGTCCCAGTATGTGCCACACCACAATAAATGACCACATTGTTAAAGGTAAACAGCCTAGAGCATATGCAGAGGGACCGTGAAGTGTAGAATGAGACAACCATGCAATAAACTGCTTTTAAACCTCTCCTCACTTAAAAACATACTACCGGTGTCATGGGGCACATCACTTACCACTGGTCTAGCACCCCCTCCTGGTTACTCTGGGGATTAGTTCCAGGTCGGTACCTTCCCATCCATGGTTTGCACACTGTTGCTCTCTCCCCACTGTCTGCCTGCAGCCCTTCTCACAGCCTCAGGAACTGCAACATCCTCCTCATGACTTAATTCTCCGGCCATGTCACCATCTGCGTTTTTCCCCTTTCCAGGGGTTAGTATTGCAGTCCAAATTCTGCCACTTCCCCAGTGGTGAGTGGGGGGACCCAGGTCCACCCACTACTCTGGGTTCTGACACAGGAATCCTATAGATAGCAGCCTCATGCTGCAACTCCTTAACTTCTCACCATGCTGCTATGTCTCCCTGGGCCACTTACCCAGAGCCTCTGCAATTTCTTCGCCCTTGCCTCAGGGCATGCAACTACCCAGTACCAGTGGCCAGCCAGGAGCTTCCTCTTGTTCCCCCTGATCTGGACACACAGATCCATGCACCCTTATGTTCCTATCTATGAACCACCCAGGGACTCCTGGTACCACTTCCCATGGGGCCCGCCAAGACCGGTGGATCCCTCAGACTGGTCCTACTGGAGCCCATAAGATCTATACCAGAGACATCCAGAGCCATTGCAAGGACTCTACCATGCTTCCCCCTCACACCATCCTGCAGCATTGGTGTACAAAGAGGAAGATGTTGAGTTGGTACCACAGGTCCCAACTAGGGCCTCCTCGTTGCCTGATGATGTAATCATCTGTCTCTCTCTGCTGGATGATGACCGGCAGTATCACAACCTGCTGCAGAAGGTGGCTGCAGATCTACAGATCCCCTTGGAAGAAGTCCAGGACCCACAACATCATTTCCTGGAAATGCTCCAGCCACAACAACCTTCCAGGGTGGCTCTCAATAAACAAGGCCATCCTGGAACTAGCCTGAACAGGGAGACACAAGCCAGCATCCTGTGCCACACTCCAAAGAGAGCCAATAGACACTATTTCGTGCAGGCTAAAAGGGCTATTTTATTTTTTATTCACACACCCGGCCCCCAACTCACTGGTCCTCCAGGGAGCTGCAGAATGGGCTTGGCAACAATTGCAGTAGTTCATGCCACTTGACAAGGCCTCCAAGTGGCTGGACCTCCTGGGCAGGAAGGCCTTTTCCTTGGCAGGCCTACAGTTCCACATCACGAACTGTCCAGTTCTGCTAGCCAAGT
Organism: Terrapene triunguis; assembly: GCF_002925995.2. NCBI lineage: Eukaryota > Metazoa > Chordata > Testudines > Emydidae > Terrapene > Terrapene triunguis. The sequence continues at coordinate 56,739,335 of NW_020664409.1, forward strand.
ATGATTTCAACATGTACAACAGCCTAGCAGAATTCAAGGACAAGCTCCCTATAGACGACCAGTTCCAGGCCTCCATAGATGAAAAGAGATTGGTGGTGAAGATGGCCCTCCAGGCTGCAGTGGATGCAGCTGATACCGCCTTCCACTCACTAGCCACCAATCTCATGATGCACAGGGACTCATGGCTGCAATCCTTCAGTTTCCCTGGGGTGGTCCAAAATACCACCTTGGACCTTCCTTTAAACAAGGCCAACCTCTTCCATGAAAAGATGGACGAGTCCCTACACTCTCTGGAAGACTTGCAGTACACCCTGCAATCCCTGGGCATCTACACCCCAGCTCCCAAGAGCAAGCGGCAGCCCTTTCAGCCACAGCCTCACCCGATCTACTGTCCTACTACCAGCATCTGTCAGCACCCACACAGAAATGCCAGAAGTCTTAGAGGCCCCGATTCCCAGCCCCTGCCACTGCCATTTCCTCAACTCTCTCCCAGGCCAAGAGTCACTTTTGACATACCAGTAAAGACCTGTGAACCATCTCTGATGCTTACTACCTCACCACCACTTATCTTTGGCAGCTGACTTGCCCTGTTCTTCCACAATTGTGGAAGATGATGACGGGCAGTTGGGTGCTGGAGATCATCCATCACAGATGCTCCATAGAGTTTCTCTCTTTCCCACCTCATTGTCATCCCACCAACTGATTCTTCGACAAGAATCCAATGCCCTGCTCCTCAAGGGTGCGACAGAGGGCTTACCATCCCAATACCAAGGGAGAGGCTTCTACTCCTCATCCTGAAAAAGGGCGGTGGGCAGAGACTCATCTAGATCTTCGCGTTCTAAATATATTTATCAGGAAGTTAACATTCTGAATGATGATCTTGGCACTGATCATTTCCTCCCTCCAACAGGGAGTGTGGTTCATGGCTCTCGACATGAAAAACACATTCTTCCATGTATCGGAGGGGTAGCCGTGTTAGTCTGGATCTGTAAAAAGCAACAGAGTCCTGTGGCACCTTTAAGACTAACAGATGTATTGGAGCATAAGCTTTTGTGGGTGAAAGCTTTCGTTGCATCCGACGAAGTGGGCATTCACCCACGAAAGCTTATACTCCAATACATCTGTTAGTCTTAAAGGTGCCACAGGACTCTGTTGCGTTTTTACATTCTTCCATGTCAACATCCACCCATCTCACAGGAAGTTCTTCTGTTTCATGGTGGGACACCAACATTACCAGTTTTGATTCCTCCAATTTGGCATCATGACAGCATCACGAGTATGCATGAAGGTATTTGCCACTGTCGTGGCCCAGATGAGATCCCAGGTATACTGTATTTCCTTATCTGAATGACTGGCTCCTGGTAGCACACTCGTGATGGGAAGCTGTCTGTGTGATCCAATCTCTACAAACCCTCCTGGCCTCCCTGAGGATCTGTGTGAACGAAGACAAGTCTGGTTAGTCACCCACACAGAAAATAAACTTTATAGGGGCAAGACTGGACTCAATTGCAGCATGAGCCTTTCTCCCAGCCAACTGTTTCTCCACAATTAAAGCCCCGATTGTCCGCATTTGCCACAGGCCATGCACCACAGTTCGCCAATGCCTCTCCCTCTTGAAGCACATGGCAACACCCCTTGCAAGACTCCATTTGCGATGCCTGCAAGATTGGCTCCACTTCACCTATGAACTGACCAGGCATCACATCGACTCCAGAACCACGTCCCTGTGGTTGTGCTGGCCTCTCTCACCTGGTGGTCTGATCCATCTAAGGTCATGATCAACACTCCTTTCAGCTTTCCCACACCACATGGCTCAAGGCACGTAGACTTTGGGAGAAGCCAGATTACACACAAATGTCGTGGAACTCAGGGCGGTGCAATCTCCTCTGCAAAACCTTCCTTTCCCTCATATGTTCCCTTCACATAGTGACCCTATCAGACAACATCACAGCAATCGTCTACATCAACAAGCGGGGGGGAAGCCAGGTCTCCCTCCTCCTCTTCAGAGTTGATCCGCCTGCAGAACTGGTGTGTCAGGCACCAGGTAATCATACAGGCCATGTACCTGCTGAGTGCCCAGAATTCTCTGGCCTCACACTCAGCAGGACTCCATAAATAGACCACAAATGGGAACTGCATGACACAGTCCTAACCATCCTCTTCACAAAGTGGGGTGTCCTCTGTGGGACCTCTTTGCCTGTCAAACAAATTGGAAACTCCCCCTCTGTTGCTGCAGGGTGCCATAGGCTGAGACTCTGAGGGACACCCCCCTCCTTCCCGCGACCAGGCAACCTCCACTACACCTTTTTCCCCCCATTCTCCTGATGCCTCAAATTCTCTGCAAGGTTTGCTGAGACAGGGCAACCATCCTTCTCATAGCGCCTACTGGCCCCAGCAGTTCTGGTTCACTGACCTCCTAAAGCTCTCCACATGACCACCAATCAGACTCCAGACATTCCCAGATCCCCTCACACAAGACTGGGGCAGCCCAAACCTGGCTCTCTCCACCTCACAGCCTGGTATTTGGATGGGCGCTTAACTTAGACTGTGCATGCTCTTCCCCAGTCTGGCAAATCCTCACCCAGAACAGGAAAGAGTCCACCAGAACATGCTATAGGATGAAGGGGCATCACTTACTGGCATGGGCCCACCACAACCACCATTCTCTGGACACAGTAACCATCCCAGCCATCCTAGACTACCTCCTCACCCTCGAAACATTGTGCTTCACTTTCAAGTCTATCCGGGTACATCTGGAGGTGCTTAGTGCTGTCTTTCCACCAATAGAGTGCAAATCTGTCTTTACACACCCTACAATGGTGCACTTTATGAAAGGCTTGCTCAGAACTTTCCCACTGGCCATCAAACCTGTACCTCAGAGGGACCTTAAACTTGTCCTCTTGGCCTCACGAGACAGCTCTTCGAACTCATGACAACCTGCTCCATGACTCACCTTTCCATGAAAGTGGCATTCCTGGTTGCCATCACCTTGGCCAGAATGGTCAGAGAGCTCACAGCCATGATGGTGGACCCTTCCTACAGTGTTCCGCAAGGAAAAGGTCTCATTGAGACTACTCCCCAAATTTCCCCCCTCCCCCAGAGGCTGTCTGAATTCCATCTCAACCAATCCATACACTTGCCTTTGTTCTATTGAAAGCCACATGCCTCCCCTAGTGACAGAACCCTGCACTCTCTCGACATCAGATGTTCCCTAGCGTTCTACCTACACAGAACTAGACCCTTTCAAAAATCACGGAGACTCTTGATCGCCACCACAGAGCATTCCAAGGGTCAAGCCATAGCCTCCCAAAGGATCTCTAAGTGGGTCTCTGACTGCATACTGGAATGTTATAAAGGTTCAAACATTCCCCCCTCCCGGGGCTGTTACAGCTCGCTGTACACAAGATCAGGCAACCTCCTTGGCCTTGTTGGACGTACCATAGCAGGACATCTGCAAAGCCACAATGTGGCAATATGTCCAAACATTTGCAACACCCTAACTCTTGCAACAGCCACTGATAACATCCGTGGGTCACACTGTACTACAGAGGGCGCACATAGGGACCATAATTCAAAGAAGAGGAGAAGGTTACTTACCCGTAACTGGAGGTTCTTCGAGATGTATGGTCCCTATATGTATTCCACAACCTATCCTCCTTCCCCTCTGCTTCAGATTCTATTGAACAATGGGTAAGAGGGTAACTGGAGTGGCATCAACCCACACTGCCCCTTATGTCCTCAGTTGAGAGCACGAGAAGACGCATGTGCAGGTCAAGGGACATGGCTTGGAAATGCTTCCAGACTGAGGTACATGGTGTGCATGCATACCCACATGTGGAATACAGATAGGAACCACACATCTTGAAGAACCTCCAGTTACAGGTAAGTAACCTCCTTTTCTGGAATGAGTTACTAAGAAATCAGAAAGTGACAGAAATTAAAACAAACAAAAAGGATGAGCAAAGAAGAGTTTTGAAACCAGAGATACAGTGCAGATGACAAGACCTTTAAAAAGATACGTTCAGCTAGCACTGCAGAATATTGGTACCAGAGAGACTTCAGTGGGGATCTGCGCAAGGCCATGAGTCCAACTATACCCATCCCTTGCAAGATTGAGGGAAATGTTTGTGAAAAACAAATCTGCCACGTGGATGACATTATTTATATTTTTCTTTATATCCACGATGAAAAATATCAGTGTACTCACTTGAGTACAGTATTTACTTTAGGGAGTAAACTTGCACTTGTAGGTGGACTGGTGAAATCCTATGGGTCAAATCCTGACACTTTCTCCATTTTTAACTCCTTTCTTAGACTAGCAGGCTTCCACTAACTTCACAAAAAATGACTTCAGTGGTGGCTTGTCTTCACTGCAAAGTTAACTCAAGTTATCACTCAAGCTTGAATGTTGTCCCTAACATGAGCCCTGTCCAACCACAAAAACCCTCAACTCGGGCGTAGTGGTGAGTTTAACTATAGTCCTATCGGAGTATGGACTAAATTCAAGTGTGCACAACTTGTCAATTGCTAACATCACCACTCTGTAGTGTGGGTACAGGCTAGCGCCACTCAAGTCCTCCAGTGCCTTCCCACAGATCCTCCCATGTGCCCAGAAAGGACAGACAAATTATTCCACAATTAGCAGCTAAGCTTATTGCAACCCTAAGAACCATAGGATGTGCCCCCTGAAATCTTAGTGCTGCACACAAGCGAGTACAGTTCCATTGTGAATACTGCAACTTGTGTGTTTCACAGTGTGACCATTCTCATTTGAGCTGGGCTACCTTGAGAGGCGTTACTCCAGTGTAGATAACCCAAGTTAACTCTGCTGTGAAGATGCACCCTAAATAACGACTGAGTATGGAGTAACTCATTTTGGCCTACTCGTATCTTCTATGATAGATTAGCAACTTCTTCAGTATTTTAGTGGTCTGGTGATATTTTCATTGTGCATTGTGCTTTTCATTCTCTTAACATGGAATCAGCTAGATACTGCCCCCTCATTTTAGGCAGTTCCCATTGACATCAATGGGAATTTTGTGCAAGTAGTGAGTTCGAGTTTGGGTCTGATAAACGTATATATTCTCTCTCTCTCTCTCTCTCTAATTAAGCCCTATTTTAAAACATCTTTAACAGTGCGTTTCTTGTGCATATGCTTAGGGTCTAACCCTGCAAACAGTCCTACTGACAGCAGTGGGACACATCACACTATTAAGTAGTATACCTAGTCATAAATGTTTACACACAAGTCTGAGCTCAACGTTCACTCTCTCAATTTTTAGCTTGTCTTGAACATTTAACCAACAAACCAAGTGTTAATTACTGGTTATGATTACTTTCTCAGGAGGGTTCTCTTTTTAAATATTGTAGCTAATATAAGGAGATAAGCACATTTAATTATAGGCTATGTTTGTTCATGAACTGAAGAAATGGTGTGTATTTGTGAGTATAAATGTATGCAATTTTGGGGTAAACTAGAGACCTCTTTGAATCCCTTACCAATCTAGTCCCATTAACTATTGATTACATAAGAAGGTGTGCCTCTTTTATAAGAGAACTAAACACAATTTATAAGCGAACTTTTTTTATGATACTACAGAGTAAAATTTGTATATGGAAGACTTTGTTTTCAAAAGCAGATTGTTCCCACTAGGGGGCACTAATGTTTTTTCTTTATATTTTCATCAATCTAAATCTAGACAAGATTAAATCTGTCTAAAAGGCAAAACCATTGCAGAAACAAAATTGCTCCATTTTCTTGTACATATAGTAAACTGTTACAAAGTAAAGCCAAAATTTACTTTTTATTTTAAAAAGTTAAAAAAAAAATAAAAATTATATGTGGTAAGAGACATATACACATTTAAACTGCAGATCATATGTGACTCTTTTATAGCTACTAAAAACTTTTAAAACACCAAAAGTTCTGCAGCTCACTTACTAAAAAACACTGGCTTATTTTACAAAGTGTACAAATTTTAAACACTTTTATTTATTTGTTTGGTATATTATGTAGGACAAGTCTAACATGCAGAAGAAACAAAGAGATATAAACACACTCTTTCCCCACTAAAGTCAACAGTAAAATTCCTATGTCAGGATGCAAACAGCTTATTCAACTTTATATGTGATCAAGAAATGTGTAGATGAGACACAAAACATGCTTCTTCAAATATGTATATGTTATGCATTGTTTTAACTGTCTTTAATGCTATCCACATTTGTCCTCTTAGAACAAAATGAGCTGTACTGAATCCTTTTGCCTAATTCTCAAAGCTCTGCACAGTGGACATACAAGTATTTATTGCGTGGCTCACCTGATCATGCAAAATTCTAAAACTGTCTCTTTGGGATATGCCATCACAATGAAGATACAGGCATATAGATGTGAAGAGGAATACACTTGTCAAAGGGTGGCAAAATACCAGCATATTCATAGTTGAATGTGAAGACTGCTGCTAGCCAGTGCTATACACAATTTATTCCAAATTTCAGAGAGTTGCAGATCTGATGGCAAAAGAGCTTTTGTAATTTTTATAACTTAATACAGTATTACTCAGGTATGGAAGTTATGGTGGGAGAGAATATATAGGGCAGAGAAGAGATGGGCATTCTTTCAGCTACTGATGTTGACTTTGATGCCTAACATAAGTGCTGAAATATTTTTTGTTGTGAAGTACTTACAATTCTTAGTTTAATTTTATAGCATTTTAATCATCTAATTAGTGTTAGATTTTTACATTTAGATATAAGTGGATAATTAAATTTCAGAATCAAGCCCATGCTTTCTATACAAAGTATCATATGCTTCTCTGAATATACAGTGGATTTGCATGTACAACAAAACTACCATTAATGCATGTGGGACTTTGTGCAATAATTTGGATGGACCAAAGGAGAGGGGACAGAAAAGTGTTAATCAGAATTTGGTTCAGTGAGGTTTAAAAAAAGTGCTAATGATTAAAAAAAATGGGTTTAAAAATAGTTTCTGAACAAAGGCAGAAATAATAAACCCTGTGAAAGAGAAAAGTGTAGAAACTAACACAAAAAATTGACTTAACACCTCCAGTTTCAGTTATCCAGATTTCTGAATTATATAGAAAGCAATGTTTTGCTTTATCTGGATTCCTAGTCATTTGTATGAGTTTTACAGTTTGACCAATAAGAAGGGTGGTGTAGAAGAAATAAGCTTTTGAAACACAAAATGCATTGGCTTTGGGGGTTTTTTTTTAAATAAATATTGTGAAATGTAGTGAAGTTCATGTGATTCTATAGAAATATATTTATTATTCTAGAGACTGGAAAAACTGTTAGTGATACATCTGCTGTCTTGGGAAATACATATTTTTCCCCTCAAACAATAGCATATATAAATAGTTTTCAGGGCATTACTGCTCCTCTGAGTTTGTATGAAGCCTTGAAAATTTGAAGTGTTTGAAGATGATATGCTAATTGAGGCTTCTGGCCAGAGAGGCCTTAGATACGCATGCGTCTAAAAGGGGGAGGGGCTTCTCTTACAGACAAACCTTTTATGAGCACTTTCCCTCAGGAGAGCTGAGGGGAAAAGAAGCTAATAGTGGGTCCAAGTAAATGTTTTAATTCTTTGTAGCTAAGTTTAGAGACAAACTATTGATACATTCAATAGTATTAATGTATGTAAGTTTATATTTTTTTAATGATTTTTCTTTCTTTGTAAAATTGTCATTGTTTATGATCACTCTAATAGAGTGTTAGAACTGTCAACTAGAAAGTGCTGGGGTGCTTTCAAAAAAGAAACTCAAATCTCTATTTGTGCGAAGTAGAACCAAAAGTAATTAATTGCTTGAGAGCAAAGTCTAGGGCAAAATGTGATTTGCAGTCTGTCTCAGACCATGATAGAGAACAGCTGCCCTAAGCTAGTTTGAGCAAGGGAAGATCTGAGGAAAAGGGCATGGGTATAGCTTTATAGTCAGAAACTGCAATGGATGTGTAGGGAATGTTGATTTTTGGAAAAATGGCAAGATCGGACCCATATCTAGCAGTGGTCCAGAGAACAGGAACGTTGTGAGCTATGTGATCGGTGACTGGGTTATCCACTTTATAATACGTACTATGAAATTACTAAAAACAATTTTTAGAGAATATTAAGGTTGGAAAAAATTAGGAACTGCTGGATTTAGGGTTGCCTGTGGAATCTTTATTTGGCCTCCTTGTGCATATGCATTACAATACAGTGTTCAGTTACGTGATCATTTTCTTCCCCCCCCTTCTCTACTCCTTCCCCTTTTTTTGCATTTGAGTTGGGTACTACTTCCTTCTCCTCCTGTTGCCAGGCTGTCATCAGGGGAACACTGAGACTGTGTCTCCTGTGCTCTCAATGCTCCCTTTATTTCAGCTTCTCCGACCTGCCCTGGGATGGAGCAGGCTCAGTCACTTTGTGGGGTTAGCACATGCACAGTCTAGTCAGCGCTTAGATGCTCTGTGGGGATGGAGCATGTTCGGTGCAGACAGAATCTTCAGAGAATTTAGCTGCTAAACTCTAACAAGCCTCTACTGAGCATTTGTGAATGTATAAATTCAGAAACTTATAATTTGAGAAACTTGTGTAGATTTCCATGGGGATGGCAAAAGGCACATTCCTGACTTTAGGGCCACTTCTTAACCTCACCCACCCTTGGCAGATTTCAAGTTCCTTCTCCAAACCATTGAGGCGCTAGAGCTTCAGTGAAACAATTATAAGGATTTTTTAACATAGGGAAGAATATGCTGTTCTGCCCTTCTTTGTTCTTGGAAATGGCAGAACCATTTTAGCTGAAATTTTCTAAGCAATTCACTCAGAGGCAGATACACAGCATGGACAAATTTGGGCCCAAAAGATTCAAGTATAGCAAAGTTATAAGCAACTGAAAACTGGGGCTTTTAATGAGAAATGTCAGTCAACCATAACCATTGGCGTCACCACCAATGTCTCTGCCTAGAATGATTTTATTGGAAGGACATCTGTTTGGAGCTGCAATTCATGGGTTACTACTGACTTGCAAGTAATTATCTAATATTGACAAATGCATGTGGAAGGGGATAAGTATTGTATCATAGGAACATTTCCTTTTATTGAACATTATACTTAGCTTTCTTCCACATGAAGGCTAGGACATTAAAATAAAACGACCTCAAATAATGTTTGTGAATAGATCCCAGTGTGCATATAATGCATGTACCACTCCTTTCTGTGATTGTATGCAAAAATGTAATCACCAAATGGAGGCTTCTTTGAGGGAAAAAAATGAAACTACAGCTGCAGTTTTACTTTTTGTTCCTCGCTGTCTCTTTAAATATAAAGCTTTAAATGTACTTTATTCATAATATAGTAAATTGCATAGAATCCACCTTTAGTGGAAAAACTTTCCTGCTGCCTTGATGACATTTTGACAGTTAGTTGCATATGTTTCTTTTTTCTGTATACTGAGATCAGTTACATTCATGGATTATTATTTTTCTTCAATCTAATTTTGTAGTTGCAGCTTTTACAAATCAATAGAGCTACAGATATTTTTTTCCTAAAAGGAGGAAGGCAGGTATACATTGTTGAAGGCAACAAAATTGTATACAACAAATCATGCTTAAGTGCTCCTGTAGAATCTATTTTAAATTTAAATTAGGAATATTTTACATTTTTTTAAATGTATATCGGGGATGTCGAGGCTGGGTAAGTTAATATAAACATTTGAATGTAATTCTTAAATCCAGTAGGAACAGGATTGACCCACATAACTCCCTTTTTCGTATTAGTATTCAACAGCACATCTACTGACTGCAGGCACAGAGTATTATTCAGTGACCAGAATCTGCTACATAGTTACGTTTCAAGCTTTACATTATAAATTGACCTTGTGCTGACTTTTAGCTTTGCTGCTAGAGTTGAACCAGAGGTGGAAGGACTTTGTTTGGATGTAGGAGATTTGAGGGGAAATGTGGTGGAACAGACATGTGAAAGGGGAGCATGTAGTTGGGGTGAGGGATGAAGAGAGGGAGGTAGTGATGGACATTGACTGGACACATGCAGGAATGGCACAGAGCCAATCCTCCAGGTCTTGGAACAGGCATGTGAGAAGAAGAATATGGTCACTGAAGGGGAAGGAAAAAGGAGACACTGATATATCGGGGAAGGAGGCAACAGCTAGCAGATAGAGATGAGACCAGACCTTGTTGTAGGAAGGGAGAGAAGTGTAGCAGTGCTAATTGGTGGCTGGAGGCAGAAACTGCAGTACTTATGTGGAGGGAAAAAATAAACTGTGATCAGTCAGGGAGTTCTTTGTTGGAGGGACTAAATGAGAAGATGTGTCACCCCTTAGGGAAGGTAGCAATGTCCATCCTATCTGAAGTTAATTAACTGTGGTAGCAACAGGATCCAAGTCTGCTGATGTATCAGTGGTAGCAACCACAAATTTTTATTTTTTATATATATATATATATATACACACACACACACCATATAACTGGAGAATAATTCATGTCATTCCAGTTTATATTTCAGAAAGGGGAAAGTCATCCAGACAATTACAGACCTGTTAGTCTGAATTCAATAGTATGCAAGGCTTTAGAACAAATTGTGAAGCAAAAAATAATGAAATTCATGGAGATAAATGGTAACGGACATGTAATGCAATATGGTTTACCAAAGGTAGATGATGATGAACTAACCTGATTTCCTTTCTGGAGAAAATACTTTTTTTTTTATAGGGGAAATAACTAATATACTCGGACTTAAGTAAGCATTTGACATTGTACTATATGGGGGAATTATTAGTTTAATTAGAGAAGATGGGGACTAGTACAAGAATTGTCAGGTGGATAAGGACTGGCAGTGCATTGTGCTGAGGGATGAACTATCTGTCTGGAAGGAGGTTATTAGTGGAGTTCGTAAGGATCAGTCTTGGGATAATCTTATTCAGTATTTTTATTAATGAGTTTGGCACAAAAAGTAGGAGTGTGCTAAAGAAATTTGCTCATGATAGATATTTGGGAGGCATTGTTGATATAGAAGAGGATCATAATTTTATACAGCAAGATTGGGATGACCTTGAAAGTTTGAGTGACAGAAATGAGATGAAATTCAAAAGTGCTCCATGCATGGTCATGCACCTAGGATCTAATAATTTCTGCTACAAGCTGCAAGGTCTCAGTTGTAAGTGACAGAGGAGGAGATAGACCTGGGTGTTTGGCAAGATCACAAGATGACTGAGCCACCAGTGTGTTGCAGCTATGAAAAAGGCAAATACATCCTAGGATTACATCAGGCAAGGCATTTCCAGTAGAGACAGAGAAGTTGTAATGTCATTGTATGAGGCACTGGTAAGACCTCATTTGGAATACTGTGTACAATTCTGGTCTCCCATGTTCAAGAAAGATGAATTCAAACTGGAACAGGTGCAGAGAAAAGCTACAAAGATGATCAGGGGAATGGAGGGTCTATTTTATGAGAGGAGACTGGAAGAGCTTGGCTTCTTTAGCTTAGTAATGAGAAGACTGAGAGGGGATATGATTGCTCTCTATAAATATATCAGGTAGGTAAACACCAGGGAGTGTGAAGGGCTATTTAAGCTAAAGGACAGTGTTGACAGAAGAACAAATGGGTATAAACTGGCCATGAACAAATTCATGCTGGAAATTGGAAGAAGGTTCCTAACCATCAAAGGAATGAAATTCTGGAACAATGTTCCCATAGGAATTATGGGGGCAAACAACTTAATTAGTTTTAAGAGAGATCTGGACAAATGTATAAGTGTGATTGTATGATGGGATGGCTTGTGATAGAGAGAAGGGATCAGCAGCCCTATGGCTCACTTCCAATTTGCTTTATGTTCATCAAAGTTCATGCTTCAGAGCTTTATCAGACACCTGCAGGGTCAGGAAGGGATTGCCTCCCCCACATATTTTTTTCCAGTCTCCTGTCTCTGAAGTATCACAAGTGGAGATGCAATACTAGACTGGGTGGTCCAATGCTCTGAGGTGGCATCAATAATTCTCTCTCAGCTGCCTGACTGGCTGGTTCTTGCTCACATGCTCAGTGTCTAGCTGATGGTTTTATGTGGGGCCACAAAGGAATTTCCCCCAGGTCAGATTGGAAATGACTTGGAGGGGTTTTGCCTTCCTCTGTAGTGTGTGGGTGTGTGTCCCTCACCAGAATTATCTGGGTACATCTCACTTAATCATTCCCCTGCCATTTCCAGGACCTTGGGCATTGGTGCACCTTGGTCCTTCCTATGGCACATAATAGTCTAATCTCCTGTAGGCTGTAATAGTTCGGTCTAATTTGGGTTGTTGGATATAGTGTGTGGGTGTTGGTGGTCTGTGATATGCAGGAGGTCAGACTAGATGCTCTGGTGGTCCCTTTTGCCCTTAAAACTCGATGCCTGTATGCTGTTCTCCCCAAAAGGGAAGATTGGGCACATGAAAATAATTGGTGAGCATCAAGATATATAATTTTTTTTTTTTGAGCATGGATTCAAGTGCTCATTTGTGGGAAACTAATAGTCTTTCCTACTATAGCGAGGCATTAGGAAATATCAGCTAATGATGAGCAAAGCACTTAATTCCCTGATTTTTATAAGCTTTAAGAGACATGGGTCCAAATCACAGGATGAAATTTCTGCAGTACTTCTAGATTCTAAGGAGAACTGAAATTCAAATGGCACATATGTTGCATTTATCTCTTCTAGACACATCTCTGTCCCTATGAAGGCAGCCTGCCCAACATGAATTAGCTCAGTCTTGGCTGAGAATTTAAATATAGACCATTTCTCACAATGCATAAAGCTGGCTGCCTCAGAGTAGAAACAGCTAAGATTTACCAAGCCATTAAACACAAAAGAGTTCTAATGATTTAGACTATATGATTGCAATGGAAGAGGAGAAAAATATATTTACCGGTACCACTTCCACAGAATAAGACTTCAGAAACTTTGCCACAATAAATTAGACTTCCCTCATCAACAATCTAACACCCACTTAATCTGTTGTAAATTATCTAAACACCAAGATGAATGATCAAGATGGCATACAGGGAGAGGAAGTTTAAGAATCTGTAAATTTGTGACGTGACTGATCATAGCAAGGTTTTTTAAAACTTTTTTTATCAGTATAAATCAGTAAAAATAAATATGCACATGCACCCTCACAGAGCCATTGCACTGATGGTCAAGGACTATAAATATATCACTGTTAATGCATCAGATTTGAGACATGGGAAAACCATAGGCTACATTGTTAGCTGGTATAAATAGTCATAGCTCTATTGGCCTGAATTGATCAGCTGAGTATTTAGCCCTAAATATTTGTACTTGATCTAGTAGTTCTTGTTTATAATACAAAGAGTCCAACATTTATATACATGTTATAAACACAGATAGGAAAAAAAGTCTGTTATTGAAGAGGGTACGTTTATTTTTATGACAAACTTTCTATCAAAAGTAACCCCTCCTTCCTTTTAGCTTTCTCTTGTAAAATTGATGTTGTATCTGTTCTGCACGTTTATTTTGAAGATTCAGTTAATGTTTGGTTAGTTACTGGCTCCAGTGTGGAAAAGTAGACATCAAGTGAACTGTTGCTTAAACAGTTCCCATTGTTTGTAAATTTTTGTGGGAAGTAATTGATTATGATGTGAGCAACAATGTGCATCTTGATGCTACAGCTGGTTGGGCTTGAATAGTAAACACTTAATCCTTGCTTTCTCTTCTCTCCAGATATTCAATAAACTGATTATTTTAATAAAGGGGAACAGCATTCCCTAATTCCTCCCCCAGTCTGATGCTTTACTGAAGGTAAGCATTGCATAATGACATCAAGATGAATTCTCTCCCTGTAAAGCCGTATTCATAAGACTTTGAATGCAGCTGTCTTGTTTTATAATTATGATTCTCTGAAAGTGTCAACAAAGTTTTGAATCAAGGAATGCCACTAGGTTTAATTTATTTGGAGTTTAAAAAAAATACTTCTTCAAAGTCTCCCACAGGAGGATACTAAGGAAACTAAGTAGTCATGCAATGAGAGGTTAAGTGCTGTCCTAGATTAGAAGCTGGCTAAGAGACAGAAAAAAACAAAAGGTAAATGGTGGAGTACCACTAGAATTCATGCTAGGACAGGTGTTAAGTATATTTATTAATGTTCTCAAACAAAAGATGAGTAGTGAGATAGTAAAACTTGCAGATGACACAAAATTATAGAAGTTAGTCAAAACTAAAGACAGTAAGGGACTTCAGAGAGATTTAACTAAGCTAGGTGAACGGGCAGCATAGTGGTGGATGAAATTTGTTGTTGACCAATGCAAGGAAATGCACATCAGAAGGAATAATTTGAACTAGTCATCTACGTTGCTGGGTTCTAAATTAACTAATCACATAAGAAAACTCTTAAGTATCTCTGTGGACAGCTCAGTGAAAAACCTCTGCTCAATGCATGTTCTCAGTCAGAAAAAGGAAACAAAATGGTATGATGACAAAGAATAGGATACAAATTGATGTAGAACATATATATCTTTACATAAATCAATGATATACCCTCATTTGGAATACTGGGTTCAGTTCTGGTCACCCAGGAGGTTCAGAGATTTGTGAAGTAAATAATTAGAAGCATGGAGATATTGAAAAGATTGAGACTGTTCAGTGTAGAGTAGTGAGGAATAAGAATGTATATACTAGAAGTATACACAATCAGTGGTTAGAGCCTCCTCTATTGGGTGCTCCTACTGTCCTTTTTCATAATACAAGGACAAAGGACCATTCAATGAAAACGAAGTGCAACAACTATTGAAAACTGACAAAAGGAAATACATTTTTATCCAGCATAAAATTAACTGGTGGAACTCCTTACAACAGTGGTTCTTAAACTTTTTTACTGGTGACCCCTTTCACATAGCAAGCCTCTGAGTGTGACCCTCCCCCCTTATAAATTCATTTTTTTTATATATATTTAACACCATTATAAATGCTGATGGCAAAGTGGGGTTTGGGTGGACGTTGACAGCTTGCAAGCCCCATGTAATAACATCGTGACCCCCTGAGGGGGTTTGAGAACCCCTGTCTTACAACAACTGACACCAAGAGCTTACTAAAATTTGAAGTAATAATAATGTCCACTATGGGCTGCTGCTTCTTCTTTTTTGTTGTTGTTGTTTGTTGTTGTAATTATCCATTGTGTTTTTTTTCCTATTTTTCTCTGAAACCTCTGGATTTTGGTCTGGAGTACTGGTCTGATCCAGTGTGGCAATTTCTATGTTGTTATCATTGAACAAGATTGTTACATGTATCACAAAAGTCACAACAACAACAACCAAAAAAAAAAAAAAGCATTAAAGTTGCAGAATGCAGTGTAATTTCAAGGGGAAGCAGAGCAGTAAAGAGATACTACCAAATCCATTAGAAAATTAAATATATTGTATGGCCTTCATATTTCCAGGCAACTCTTACCTTCTTCTCATATGGATCCAATTGACTAAACATGGATGTATTAAAAGACCTCCTTCCCCAGGTTCTCCTGAATTGTAAAATCAAATTTTAAGTAGGAGGGACAATTTATCACTGATGCATAATACTAGTGCCATTGAAAAGAAAAGGAAAAAAAAAACAAAGGATGTGAGGAAGGGCAAACACAGGGAAGAGAGTAGAGGGGAAAGAGGAGAGGCAAGGAGGAAAGGGTGGAAAGGAACTAAATGCCAATTTAGGAAGGTAACAATTATGATCCTTAATGAAAATTGCAGTTTTAAATAGCCTGTGGCAAAATAGCTCTATTTTTAAGGATACATAGTAACCAGTCTTGCTCCCGATGAATTCAGTGTCAAAACACTGTCATGGGATAAGAGGGAAGGTCCTCTCATCCATTGATAACTGGTTAAAAGATAGGAAACAAAGGGTAGGAATAAATGGTCAGTTCTCTGAATGGAGAGAGGTAAATAGTGGTGTCCCTCAGGGGTCTGTACTGGGACCAGTACTGTTCAACATATTCATAAGTGATCTGGAAAAAGGGATAAACAGTGAGGTGGCAACATTTGCAGATGATACAAAACTACTCAAGATAGTTAAGTCCAAAGCAGACTGCAAAGAGCTACAAAGGGATCTCCCAAAACTGGGTGATTGAGCAACAAAATGGCAGATGACAATGTTGATAAATTCAAAATAGTACACATTGGAAAACATAATCCCAATTATACATATAAAATGATGGGGGTCTAAACTAGCTGTTACCACTCAAGGAAGAGATCTTGTAGTCATTATGGATAGTTCTCTGAAAACATCCACTCGATGTACAGTGGCAATCAAAAAAGCAAACTGAATGTTGGGAATCATTAAGAAACGGATCAGAAAATATCATATTGCCTCTATATAAATCCATGGTACACCCACATCTTGAATACTGTGTGCAGATGTGGTCGCCCCATCTCAAAAAAAGATATATTGCAATTGCAAAAGGTTCAGAAAAGGGCAACAGAAATGATTAGGGGTATGTAACAGTTTCCACATGAGGAGAGATTAATAAGATTGGGACTTTCCAGCTTGGAAAAGAAATTGCTATGGGGAGATATGATAGAAGTTGCAGAACTATTAACTATGGCTTGTAACCTGTCCTTTAAATCGGCTTCTGGACCCAATAACTGGAAGATAGCTGACATAACACCAATATTTAAAAAGGGCTCTAGAGGTGATCCTGGCAATTACAGACCGGTAAGTCTAACGTCCGTACCGGCAAATTAGTTGAAACAATAGTAAAGAATAAAATTGTCAGACACATAGAAGAACATAAGTTGTTGGGCAAAAGTCAACATGGTTTCTGTAAAGGGAAATCATGTCTTACTAATCTATTAGAGTTCTTTGAGGGGGTCAACAAACATGTGGACAAGGGGGATCCAGTGGACATAGTATCCTTAGATTTCCAGAAAGCCTTTGACAAGGTCCCTCACCAAAGGCTCTTACGTAAATTAAGTTGTCATGGAATAAAAGGGAAGGTCCTTTAATGGATTGAGAACTGGTTAAAAGACAGGGAACAAAGGGTAGAAATACATGGTAAATTTTCAGAATGGAGAGGGGTAACTAGTGGTGTTCCCCAAGGGTCAGTCCTAGGACCAATCCCATTCAACTTATTCATAAATGATCTGGAGAAAGGGGTAAAAAGTGAGGTGGCAAAGTTTGCAGATGATACTAAACTGCTCAAGATAGTTAAGACCAAAGCAGACTGTGAAGAACTTCAAAAAGATCTCACAAAACTAAGTGATTGGGCAACAAAATGGCAAATGAAATTTAATGTGGATAAATGTAAAGTAATGCACATTGGAAAAAATAACCCCAACTATACGTACAATATGATGGGGGCTAATTTAGCTACAATAAATCAGGAAAAAGATCTTGGAGTCACCATGGATAGTTCTCTGAAGATGTCCACACAGTGTGCAGAGGCAGTCAAAAAAGCAAACAGGATGTTAGGAATCATTAAAAAGGGGATAGAGAATAAGACAGAGAATATATTATTGCCCTTATCTAAATCGATGGTACGCCCACATCTTGAATACTGCGTACAGACGTGGTCTCATCTCAAAAAAGATATACTGGCACTAGAAAAGGTTCAGAGAAGGGCAACTAAAATGATTAGGGGTTTGGAACGGGACCCATTTGAGGAGAGATTAAAGAGGCTAGGACTTTTCAGCTTGGAAAAGAGGAGACTAAGGGGGGATATGATAGAGGTATATAAAATCATGAGTGATGTGGAGAAAGTAGATAAGGAAAAGTTATTTACTCATTCCCATAATACAAGAACTAGGGGCCACCAAATGAAATTAATGGGCAGCAGGTTTAAAACAAATAAAAGGAAGTATTTTTTCCACACAACACGCTGTCAACCTGTGGAATGTCTTGCCAGAGGATGCTGTGAAGCCCAAGACTATACGAGGGTTCAAAAAAGAACTAGATAAATTCATGGAGGATAAGTCCATCAATGGCTATTGGCAGGGATGGTGTCCCTAGCCTCTGTTTGCCAGAAGCTGGGAATGGGTGACAGGGGATGGATCACTTGGTGATTACCTGTTCTGTTCATTCCCTCTGGGGCACCTGGCATTGGTCACTGTTGGAAGACAGGCTACTGGGCTAGATTGACCTTTGGCCTGACCCAGTGTTGCCATTCTTATGTTCTTATTAACTCCAGTAGTGTCAGGAGCAAGCCCATACTCCTTTCTTTCACCCTATCCCCAATATTTTGTAGTAGTTACTGATAATATCCTTGGAATTATATCATACAGTATTATAGCTGCATCTTCCAAGAAAAATAGAAGTAACTCTTTACTGTGACTAATACACTTTTTTTTTATTTTCTGTGATGGTTATTTATGGTGGTATCCACTGTACTGAATTTAGTGACCATATATATGATCCCTTTTTTAATTTATCTGATTCTGCATTGCCTGGCACTGATTAAAAATCAGCTTTAAACTATTCCAGTTGCCTAGCTACAATAGACCAGCTCAGTACAGGAGATCTCAGAGGGGGAAAATTGCAAGGGTGAATCGTGTATATTCAAGTGATTTATTTCATCCCCTGTATCAGCATTCATAATTTACTGGAGATTTAAGTCTGTGTCAAGAAAAAAATTAGAAAAGTGTGTACTTCAACAGGCTCGGAGGTTTTATTTGGAATGGGAGGCATAGGCTCACTGATCTGAAGGCAAAATTTTAAAAGTCCATCTTTTTTTTCCTCTTTATGTAATTGTTTTATGCATATGTATTTCCTAAAATAAGTAAAATATAGAGGTGAGTGAAGACATAAAGTACTATATAGTGTACTTTAAGGATTAAAAGTGTGCTCTACTCTGAAAAAATAAATAAAAACAGAATTGTACAGTTACACATTCAGGACCAAACTGTGACATTTAGCCACTGTCCCAAAGATGAGTAGCGTTTTTTAGACTCCAAACCAGAAGATGGAAGAAGGCTTTCCTGTATATAGTACAGCATTAATGGTACAGTGTATCCCAGGGAGAAAAACATTTTTGGGGTTAAATCCTGGCCCCACTGAAGTCAGTGGGAGTTTTGCCATTGACTTCAGTGAGGCCATGATTTCACCCTAGGAGAGTATGATCATGTGAAGAGAGTTGGTGGATCCAACTTGGAGGAATATATGAAAATGAGGGTGGAACTACTTAGTAATTTTTCATTGCTCTTCCAGCTGTTTGACACCTCAATTTTTCTAAGGATGTGTGTGATGTTAAATGCATAAAGTTAGATATATTCCTGGACTGAGGAGATGAGGTCAAGGGAGTGAGAGAGAGAGAGTGTGAGAGACAGGGAAGAGGTTTGAACATGGACAGAATATCAAAGTTATTGATTTACAGTTTCCTAGGGGAAAAAACACAGACCCAGCCCTAGTTTAGTCACTGTATGTAAACTTTATATTTCAAATACCCACATGCAGGTGTGGATGAGTACTTACACAGTATCAATGACAAGAGATACATGAATTAATTCAGGTGTTTGTAATTCTCTCCAGAACAATTGTTTAAAATTCTGCTAACCATTAAATATAAATAAATATGCAAATACATAGGATTATTCAGTTTTAACATTTATGAAAATATTTCTAGCTCTACGAAGACAAACAAATCCAACTGTGGCTTCAAAAAGTTTTTTCTTTGTTTTATTAAAACCATAAGTTATAAAAAAGTCTTCTTTTTCATGTAATGAAAATATAAACTTGTCAAAAGATGTTGGAAACGCAACAATCATAATAGAAAATTGTTCTTAAAGGTACAGTAAATAATAAAATGAAATAACCAGTTACATATTTGTTCTTCTTACAAGAGAGAGAGCGAAATAGAGTATTCTTTCATTTCTGTCCAAAACAAATCCGGTTTATTGCACTGACATTTTTTCAATTTTATTGTGGGTTTTCAAGTTTTGCTATGGAATGAAAATATAAATGGTACCTACTATATAGGACTAAACCTGTGTGTAGTAATCTTTTTTTTAAGTTCCACTTCAGTTTTTAATTCCCCAATCATTACTTTTATATCAGTGCTTTCTAGTTCAAGACTGTTCAGTAAATTAATAAAGTACCACGTTGAGCGAGAAAAGTAATGGTTCTGAGACTTGTATTAAAATAATATAACTCTTGGATTATTACTTTTGTTCTAACGAAAGATTTTCTAGCTAACTAAACATTTAAAAATACCAAGCTTTTGAACTGAAAAAAAAATCTGCCACTTCTGGGTTTTGGTTTGGAAATACAGTTTTTATGGGGTAAAATTTTTCATTGCTTGCAGATTTCTGAGTACCAGAAGGTAGGTCAGCCATTTATTTTATTTTGAATCCTCTGCTTGCCTTTCATATTAGTTGTGTATCTGGCCTTGGGACAGGCTTTGGAGACTGGCACTAGTCCTGTACATGGTCAGTTTGTAACCAATTACTACAATAGTTCCATATATAGTCTACACTTGTGTGTGTTCTTGAGTAAAACTTTCCTTCTCCAGCTGCCTAACCCTGACCAGAGTCCTCTATTTCCCTCTAGCTGTGTGTACAAAGAACATAATAAATCTGACTGATTGTGTACCTGCCAAATTCTTTCCTGTCACCTACTATATATCTAATAGATTACCTCAGCACATCAAAGCCAACTTCATACTGCAGTGTTTCCTTTTGATAAATGGATCTGTTAGATGCTTAATTCGTGATACGCAGAAGATGATAAAAACCTGGCAATCTCTAGTTTACACTTACAGTGGTGCTTCATCAACACAAGCATTTGTTTCAGACTTTCAGCCAATCACTGCAATGTGGGACCAAAAGAACATGCTAAAATAAGGGTCTGAGGACACATCGTTCCTCCAGATGTTACAAACTTAACTATTCGGTCACAAGCACATGAAAGCAGAAGACATGAGTAATGCTTGTGATAGAGAAGTTTCCTTGTGTATTTGGCAAGGCGTTTGACAATGGCTTACAGATCACTTCCCCATTTGACTGCTGAGTGAGGGGTGTTCAAGGGATGTTACTCAAGAAACTGTCTGTATGTCTTCATACTATGAGCAGAACCTTTTAGCATTTTGGCATATTGACGCGAGAAACACATTTTTCCTGTTATGTAGAAACGCATAGGAACTGGATTGTATCCGTCTCAAGTGGCCAGCCTGAATTTGTGGGCTGTAAAAGAACAATATTTTCCAGGATATATCCATGTAATAATCTGGAATGCTAACACTGGCTTTGTGAACTTTGCATGTTTTGATATATGTGTAGCGAGGCATACATATCATCCTTTCTGATAGCTGTTGGGCATTAGCTATTCCTCCTTAAGAGATGGAATATCTTTTGTAATTGATTACTATTGGCTTCTTCAAAAAGCTAGAATGGCTGCAGAGGAAGCAGGCAATCAGAGAGGCTGCAGGGAGCAGCCAATGAGGGCACAGCAGGCTCACATAAAAGGAGCTGCAGGGCCCGAGTGAGCAAAGTCTGCTTGCAGGGACTTGGGGAGCAAGAGGTGCTCCTGGCTGGCAGCAGGAGCTGAAAGGACCTGGATAGATCAATCTGCTAGCAGGGAAAGGGGGAGCAAGAGGTGCTCTAGACTGGCTGCAAAGGGCTAAGGCAGGTAGTTGCTGGCAGGGACTGGGGAAGCGAAGGAATAGCTTCCGGCTGGCTGCTAGGACTCACTTAAGATGGGCACAGAGAAGGGACTGTGGAACTGTTACCCCCCAGAAGGGGGCTGATCTAGACTGATGCTAGCTCTCCAGCTGGGTCAGAGGACTAAAGGGTAGGTGAAGAGACCCCAGAGCAGGAACCTTCACATGTAAACTGGCCAGCTAGGGTACTGAGATAGGCCTGTTGGTCAGGTAAACACCTGGAAGCCTCTGCAGAGTCCTATTGTGCCTGCACCTGGAACTCCACCAATGAGCCTCTCTGCATTCAGATCCCCACACCTAGGCCCCCCCCCCCACTGAGCTGCCTGCACCCAGATTGTCCCACACAAAACCCTCTCACCCCACACCTGGCTCCCCCAACACTAAGCCCCTCTACACTTGGATCCTGCCTGGTTGAGCCTGCCTGCCCCCACATCTGGTGCACCTGGCACAGAAGGGTAGGACTCCCAGGTGTTTCTGGAGCAGGCCCAGGCCTTGTACTGTGTTAGGGTCAGGTGCAGCCTCACCGCTGAGTCCATGTGCTGTGGGTGGGGAGGTTGCAGGGTGATCTCCCACCTTTGTGTAACCAGTGGCCTGTGCTCCCCACTGCCATGCTGGAGCCTCTGCATTTATTTATTGGCAAATGAAATTTGCAGAATTTTAAAATATTGTGTGCAGCATTTTTAATTTTTTGGTGCAGAATGCCCTCAGGCGTAATCTATATATTGAGAATAAATATACTCACACTGTGCTATATATTAATAAGATATAGTTTAGGTGTGCGGGTAGAAGCAACTAGTAACCCTTTAACACTTAATTTCATATTTTGATTTCAAAATAAACTGAATTGCTTATAAAATGCTAAAAAAAGAAGTCTCAGTGGAATGTGAAGGTACTTATTGAAAATGATATAGTTAGTGCATTAGGTTTGAACGTTATTCCCAGAGTATGTTGGTGGCCTCTTCAAACATTGTGATAAGTACAAGGGGTTGTAATTTTGTAGATGCATAGACTATGGTCAGAAGGGACCATCATGATCATCTACTCTGACCTCCTGCACACTGCAGACCACAGAACCTCACCTACCCACTCCTGTAATAGATCCATAACCTTGGGCTGAGTTACTGAAGTCCTCAAATTATTTAAAGACTTCAAGTTACAGAGAATCCGCCATTTACCCTAGTTTAAATCTGCAAGTGACCTGTGCCCCATGCTTATTTAAGGAGCTGCAAATATAGATAAAGATTCAGCCATGATAAGTCCACATTTGTTAGCAAACATTCTTTTAACAGTCATGCCAGAAAACCAGAAGTCATGACTTGCTTTGTATTGAAGTATTTCATGGACTCAAAACCAGGCAAAGAAAGATGGCAAGATCAAAAACATGTTTTGATAGCAGGAGTGTAAGATCCTAACCTCCGTTGTTAAATCTCAGCTCATTACAGGTACCATCACAATAGAAGATATCAGCTTCATGTATTATTTAGTTTAACCACTATAGGGAAAATAGAAATGGAAATGATTACTTGGCAAGTTAATGAATTTTTTAATTGAAAACTATGATTGTATTTCTTCCTGTAATACATAGTATTATTTTTAATGACTTATTAAGATCCATTTCCTCATATCTATCTTCTGTTAAGATACCATTTATGCAGGTTTTTCATTTCTGGGCCTTGAAATAGGCAAAACTTCGTTAACTCTTAAGGTCCTGAGGGTCGAATATGAGCCTGGCTTCCTATTAGTAAGTACACACCAAGTATAAATGTTGTCTTCAGAAGGTTCTGGTGAGATCCTTCTTATGGTTGCCTCTGGCACTTCAGTAGTTTTTCTTGGTGCTTTAGGGTCTTGAAGAAATTTACTCATGTTCTATGCTGTGCTTAGATGCCTAACGTCTTTGTACATTATTGGTTTTCTCTGCACCTTAGTGTCTTTATTTATTAGCACCTTGGTGCAACTGCTGCAATACTCTGGCACCAACTTTGATCTCAGTGCACCATCACTGAATTAACAGTGCTTAAGAGCCATAGGTATTTTTAGTCAGTCTTATCTCTGAAGAGCAAGAGGCGCTTGTCTTCTCTGTTCCAACATTTCTTTCAATGCACTAGTACCCTTTCCCTTTTATCTTGAAAGATCTTACTCTTTATATTATTAATGCTAAATAAAACTCAAACAATGAAAACGGAAAATTTTCCCTGTTCACACTGTTAATTTTGCCCTTGTTATTGCTGCTTGTTGCAGCTTTAACTTCACTTTACTTTTGAAATATCCATCAAATGTCTTGCCCTCCAGAAATGAGAATTTTACACAGATGGCGCCTTTTGAGAAGGGAATACTACTTCATAGAAATTAATGACAGGTTTCAGAGTAGCAGCCGTGTTAGTCTGTATCCGCAAAAAGAACAGGAGTACTTGTGGCACCTTAGAGACTAACAAATTTATTAGAGCATAAGCTTTCGTGGGCTACAACCCACTTCTTCGGATGCATATAGAGTGAAACATATATTGAGGAGATATATATACACACATACAGAGAGCATGAACAGGTGGGAGTTGTCTTACCAACTCTGAAAGGCCAATTAAGTAAGAGGAAAAAAAACTTTTGAAGTGATAATCAAGATAGCTCAGTACAGACAGTTTGATAAGAAGCAAGTGTGAAAATACTTACAAGGGGAGATAGATTCAATGTTTGTAATGGCTCAGCCATTCCCAGTCTTTATTTAATCCTGAGTTGATTGTGTCTAGTTTGCATATCAATTCCAGCTCAGCAGTCTCTCGTTGGAGTCTGTTTTTGAAGTTTTTCTGTTTTAAGATAGCCACCTGCAGGTCTGTCATAGAATGGCCAGACAGGTTAAAGTGTTCTCCCACTGGTTTTTGAGTATTATGATTCCTGATGTCAGATTTGTGTCCATTTAATTCTTTTGCGTAGAAACTGTCCGGTTTGGCCAATGTACATGGCAGAGGGGCATTGCTGGCACATGATGGCATATATCACATTGGTAGATGTGCAGGTGAACGAGCCCCTGATGGTATGGCTGATGTGATTAGGCCCTATGATGATGTCACTTGAATAGATATGTGGACAGAGTTGGCATCGGGCTTTGTTACAAGGATAGGTTCCTGGGTCAGTGTTTTTGTTCAGTGATGTGTGGTTGCTGGTGAGTATTTGCTTTAGGTTGGGGGGTTGTCTGTAAGCGAGGACAGGTCTGTCTCCCAAGATCTGTGAGAGTAAAGGATCATCTTTCAGGATAGGTTGTAGATCTCTGATGATGCGCTGGAGAGGTTTTAGTTGGGGGCTGAAGGTGACAGCTAGTGGTGTTCTGTTATTTTCTTTGTTGGGCCTGTCTTGTAGGAGGTGACTTCTGGGTACTCGTCTGGCTCTGTCAATCTGTTTTTTCACTTCAGCAGGTGGGTATTGTAGTTTTAAGAATGCTTGATAGAGATCTTGTAGGTGCTTGTCCCTATCTGAGGGATTGGAGCAAATGCGGTTATATCTTAGAGCTTGGCTGTAGACAATGGATCGTGTGGTGTGTCCTGGATGGAAGCTGGAGGCATGTAGGTAAGTGTAGCGGTCAGTAGGTTTCCGGTACAGGGTGGTATTTATGTGACCATCGCTTATTAACACAGTAGTGTCCAGGAAATGGACCGCTTGTGTGGATTGATCTAGGCTGAGGTTGATGGTGGGATGGAAATTATTGAAATCATGGTGGAATTCCTCAAGGGCTTCTTTTCCATGGGTCCAGATGATGAAGATGTCATCAATGTAGCGCAAGTAGAGTAGGGGCGTTAGGGGACGAGAGCTAAGGAAGCGTTGTTCTAAATCAGCCATAAAAATGTTGGCATACTGTGGGGCCATGCGGGTACCCATAGCAGTGCCGCTGACTTGAAGGTATATATTGTCCCCAAATGTGAAATAGTTGTGGGTGAGGACAAAGTCACAGAGTTCAGCCACCAGGTTAGCTGTGACATTATCGGGGATACTGTTCCTGGTAGCTTGTAGTCCATCTTTGTGTGGAATATTGGTGTAGAGGGCTTCTACGTCCATAGTGGCCAGGATGGTGTTTTCTGGAAGATCACCGATGGATTGTAGTTTCCTCAGGAAGTCAGTGGTGTCTCGAAGATAGCTAGGAGTGCTGGTAGTAAGACTGACAGATCCCAGGCATACCCTACAGAGACAGAGAGCAGAAATTCTACTAGAACTGAACAAGAATCTTAACATCTTAGTGTGTTGAAATATCCCATCTATATGCAGACTCTTTTCTATAGGACAAATGTGGTCCTTGACTTCACCTGGAAATCCAGTTATTTTATTAAGGGGCTGTGAAGGAAGAAGAAGGCTGGGGGGGATGGAGAGGTTTGTGAAAGAGCATATGGATGCTATAGTGACTGGCACTTTAGAAATGCTTGTAACTTTTTTTTTTTCTTTTTTTAAAGAAAGCTATTGGGAAGTCCACTATAATGTACTGCTGAACTGAAAATGTTTCAGATAGGATTTGATTTTTATGCTTTGCCTTGATTTTCATTATTTTTACAGTGAAAAGTGTATAAATTTCCACTGGCTACTTGACAACCAGCAAAGATAAACCCTGCCAAGAAACTGATAGAGTAAACGAAGTGGATACAAAGAAATGTGAATGTGGCTCTCCTACTAGCACAAAAATTAATTTACACAAATTAAACAGTTTGCTGGAAGCTTGCTGTGTGGCTGAATATTTACTATATAGCTGCTTTATAGTTGTGGGGAAAAGGATGGATATTCTATTAACTCTATAATGCAATGAATTTAGTAGTAATTTATCTTAGCTTCTCAATGAAGAGTTGTGTTTTTTTAAATGTGCATAGGCAAACTACTAATCTCATACAAAGAGGATTGGTTGACCAGCATGTCATGTGAACTGAAATATTTTGGCTGTATTTTAGGAAACTTGTGCAGAAGTAACCAGATGTTTCCAAAAATATTATGGTCCTTTCTGTAAGGAATTAAAAAAACAAACATCTAATGCATGCTTTTTTCTCCCATTTTTTTGCTTTTTTTATATTTTTGGTAATTCTTGATGTTAAGAGCATTAATTTAAATACAAAACATTTCTAGTATTGTTGCACTGCAGACACTTCCTGCTGAATGTGTATTATTAAAGAATTGCTGAAAGACTCTGAAGACAGCCCTAAATAGCAAAATAATTTTTAAAAGTTGTGCATAAGTACTGCAATTAAGTCAGAAAGGTCTAGCTGAGTAAGATGAGCAGGATTTGGCCAATATAATTATGGTTTGTTTTAATGAATATCAAGAACCTGAGGAAAGAGAGAAAGGAGCAAATACTGACAACTTGAAAATTGGAGAACTGTGGATACAAGTCAGAGCTTAAAGTTCAGTTGAAAATAAAGTACAAACAATCGAATATGGTCTTTCCTTCACTCTGATCTTAGCAAAGACAGATTCATTAGAAAGTATGGATGCATATGGCAATATGTATTCCAAGCCATGCTTTTTTCCCTCTAGCATTTTCTTCACAGTAGCACTCATTACTTCTGACCTCACACTCGAGTCTGGTAGAAGGCCTTCCCTACCACCCAGAGCAAAAACTTGAGTATACGCTAAACCCAGCTTCTAAAGCTGAAAATTCTTCTGCATGCATTCTTAGAGAAGCAGTATCACAAGGCCGTTCCTACTTTCAGGCATTAAACACTAGAACATCATCTAGTTTAGAGGTTTTTATTTCCCTGATGGCCATGCTTCTTGATCATCATGAAATTAATTTTATCTAAATTGCACATACACCTATATTCATTCAATTTAACTCTTGTTAAAAGAAAGCATAGAAGTTGATATTAATTCAATAAGCTACACTAAGTGGATGCTTAATTTGCCCTATTTCAACTAAGTTAGTACTTCTGGGAATTGGAGGAAAAAGCTGGCAAGTGCTGACTTTTCACCTAAAACAAAAGACCTCTGCATGTAGAATCAGTCATCTGTGATAAAACATTATGTACATCACCAAAATATATGAATAAAGTGTTCTTTAATTTCACTACAGATCTGTACAAATTGGACACAAACCTCTCCACAGATGCTTTGGTTCACTTTTTCAAAAATACGACTTTACCACAAATTGCTGCAGCCCAGTATAGAAACCTTGATACTCCCCTAACCGAGGAAGAGTTTATTCAAGCCATTAAGAATATGAAAATCAGGAAAGCCCCTGGGCCAGATGGCTTCCCTGCTGAATTCTATAGACACTTTCTTGACCTCCTGTCTAACGAGATGCTTAAAATGTTTGAGGCTCTCCTAGAGGGCATGCTTCCCCCTATACTGAGGGAAGTCATAATATCAGTTACTCCTTAACCCTGAGGAGATGCCAAACTATGTTCCAATTATAGGCCAATTTCACTTAGTAATAGTGATGTCAAAAGTTCTGGCTATGAGAGTGGAGAAGGTTTTGGGTTCTATCACAACCCAAATCAGGTTTGTCACCAGCCGTTATGGCTCAGATAATCTTTGACAACTTATTGATGTCATAGCAGTGAAATAGGATGACCACAAGCCGTATGAGCATCAGATATAGAAAAGGCTTTTGAGAGATTGGTCTGGGGGTATATGTTATACTTTACAAACATTTGAATTTGGACCCATATGGTTCCTGCATCCAACTGTTATATTCTTACCCAACCTCTTGTATTACAACCAGCAATGTAACCTTGTCTACCTAGTGATACAAATAGGTGCCATCCTCTTCCTAAACTATGGGGGGAGGGTTAATACAATAATGCATTTTTGGTATAGGGTTCGCTGTAGTCTAAGCAATCTACTTGTATAAAGTCTTCCATCTTATTTTAGAAAAGTTAACATTATTAGAGCCTTTTTGTATGGTCCTGGTCAAGGCTCATGACTATCATTTCCCAGACCTACAAAATTATTATGCTTTTATCATGTCACAGCTGTCAAATTGGTTCCAGCATGCTAACACCATTATGCCCACGTGTGCAGAAACTGAATGGGGTTAATGCATCCATTTCCCCCGTGGATCTGCTTGGTTCCTATTTTGTTCAATGGAGAAAAATAAGGGGTCTGCCATGGTGGTTGCATGAAGGATGTGGGCTGTCTTAGCAAAGAAGAACCAATTTCATTCTCACTAGCATGCAAAAGCCCTTTTTTGGGATAACCCAGACTTGCAAATTGGGGAACCGGGGGGGGGGGGGGCAAGCCTGTAATTTGGAAGAACTGGCTGGGCCAGGGTATCATATAAATTCCCTATTAGTCAAGCACGAGGTTTAGTCTGTTTTGTAACACTAAAGCAATGATTTGACCTGCCATTCTCAACAGAGTCACAGTACTGAACTTATAACTGAATCGGTTGCTAAAGTAACAGTTTGGTCCAGAGGCCCCAGACCTACTGGGAACTTTGGACATACTTCATAAACTCCCCAGGCCCATGTCCACTATGTGTACTTTGCTAATGAAGACTAATGCCATTGGTCAGGAGTTCTTTGTGAAACCATAGGAAAGGGAGTTATCATAGGCCTTAAAAGAATCCCACTAGCAGAGCATATTTTGTAATGCTTCTGTGGCTATGCCTAATATAGCAAAATATTCCATTCAAAATCTTTTGGATGCCACAGAGGTAGTGCAAGCTGTGGGGCCTCGTCCACTGATATTTGGTGGCACTCTAATAAAGAAAAAGGAACCCTTTTGCATATGCTGTGGAACTATCCAACAGTCAGGCCACTGTGGAAAGAGGTGGACACAAGAATGAAAATAGTGCTTATCTTCAGCAACCAAACCTCAGCTGAAAATTGTATCTTAGGTTCTGTATCTTCTACACTGGGTTTAACTCTACCACAAAGACTTTGGATCTTGAGCGCTACAATGATTACCAAGCACTTTATTGTACAAAAATGGAGGAGTAGGTTTATGCCCAGACTAGAGCAGTGGTATTCAGACTTGTCTGAGTGAGCAGCAAAAGAAAGAATAGCCTATTGATGTAAAGAACAATTATATGAATTCAAAGAAATTTTGGGCCCCTTTCTTGAGACTGGATAAGGAATTCTGAGATAGTTCAAATAGTCTTTCATTCCACCTCACCTCTTGGCATTTTCCTTCCCCTTTTTGTCTATCTGTGTATGTCTTTTGTTTGTTTGGTTTTTTTAATTGGGTGACTGAGCAACAAAATGGCAGATGAAATCCAATGTTGATAAATGCAAAGTAATGCACTTTGGAAAACATCATCCCAACTATGCATATAAAATGATGGGGTCTAAATTAGCTGTTACCACTCAATAAAGAGATCTTGGAGTCATTGTGGATAGTTCTCTGAAAACATCTGCTCAATGTGCAGTCAAAAAAAGAAAAACTAACAAAGTCAGGAACAATTAGGAAAGAGATAATAAGATAGTAAATACCACTATATAAATCCATGGTACGCCCACATCTTGAATACTGCGAACAGATGTGGTCGCTCCATCTCAAAAAAGATATATTGGAATTGGAAAAGATTCAAAAAAGGGCAGCAAAAATGATTAGGGATATGGAACAGCTTCTGTATGAGGAGAGATTAAGATTGGGACTTTCCAGCTTGGAAAAGAGATGACTACAGGGGGTGATATGATAGAGGGCTATAAAATCATGATGGGTGTGCAGAAAGTAAATAAGGAAGTGTTATTTACTCCTTTTCATAACACAAGAACTAGGGGTCAGCAAATGAAATTAATAGACAGCAGGTTTAAAAGAAACAAAAGGAAGTAGTTCTTCACACAATGCACAGTCAACCTTGGAACTCTTTACCAGAGGATGTTGTGAAGGCCAAGACTATAAGAGGGTTCAAAAAGAACTAGCTAAGTTCATGGAGGATATAGGTCCATCAATGGCTGTTAGCCAAGATGGTCAGGGATGCAACTCCATGTCTGGGTGTCCCTAGCCTTGGACTGCCAGAAGTTGTGAGTGGACAACAGGGATCACTCAATAGTTGCCCTGTTCTGTTCATTCCCTCTGAAGCATCTGGCATTGGCCACTGTCGAAAGACAGGGTACTGGGCTAAATGGACCATTGGTCTGACCCAGTGTGGCCATTCTTGTCGTGTTCTTCTTGTTGTTACCCTCCACCCTAACCCCAGCAGATTTTGTATTGTGTGGTCTTTCAGCTGTGATGAGTTGTAAAGTTACATAATTTTATTGGATATCATGTGAAATGTGCAGTATTGGGTAACATATATGATCTGTAAATAGTTTACCTTGTGGTATTATTTATTTTTCTTTATGAAAATTAATACAAAATTAATCACAGAAAAGCATATAATCTAAACGATCTGCATGATGAGGAAGATACAGCAAGCAATTTGGATTGACCAATATTCAGTTTCTCATGCTCTGAGACTGATCTTGCTTCCACCGAAATAAATGGTAAAACTCACATTGACTTCAGTGATGCAGGATCAGGGCCTATAGCCCCAAGCTCCTTCTCTATATTCCAACATTTTATTTTTCCTTTCTATATGAACCACTAATTGCCAATAGTGGCAACAGTTTCAGCTATCAAGGGTGAATTTTATTGGATGGTGCTGATTTGAATAAGAAAATCTATCTAAAACATGAAATGGCTGTGTGGCAGGGTGCTGCTAGAGATGCCTTAATCAGCATCTGCCACTCCAGCCCCAATCATGGGGCTTAGAGTGGGGCTGGGTAGATAGCCTGATGCTTGCCTGGTAACTGACCACACCTGCCAGCCTCGTTAGCAGGAGCTATAAGGATGGAAGTGAGAGCAGAGACTAGGAGGGGGAAGTTTAGGCTTGGCTTGGCTCAAACAGAGATGGGAGTCTCCTAGTCTGTTGCTGGCCAGTCCAAACTGTTGTAAAAAGCCTGTATATAGTTAGAAACTGGTGGTGGGAACTTGATTACAAATAAGAGCTTGGGTGTTGCACCAGTCTGATGTGTCCCTGAGTCTTAGAGAAAAGAGGGAGAAGGGTTGAACTGGAGGGGCATGGTGTGTGCCCCATTACACGTGGAGGCTTGTCCAGGATACAAAGCCACCACCAGGGTGTAGCTACCCAAGGATGGAGGGAATCGTGCAGTGGCTAGCTAAACAGCAAGAGGAGCTGCAGAAAACCCTGCAGGCCTTCCAGCAGTCCCACCAGGTGGAGTGGCAGGCCTTACTTGCCTGGCAGGCCAAATAACAGGAGACCCTCCAGGACTTGATCAGGGAGCAGGCCAGTGTACAGCAGCAGCTCCTGAACTGATTGGTGAGTCCCCTGGGAGGTGATGGCAGCTGTGCGCTAGGGTTGAGACTCTGTAAGATGGGCCCTGATAACGACCCTGACACTTTCCTGTGTACATTTGAGTGGGTGGCCACGTGTGCTGGATGGACTATGGATGGGGCCCTCTGGCAAGAAGGGAGGGGAGACCCTGATGATGGGAGGGGAGAACCCTAGACCTGGTGGACCCAGGTTGGGGGGGAGGACCCAGGTCCCCAGAGAACAGGAGAGAAAGACCCTAGAAAATGGAACCAGAGTGAAGATGGGAGAGAAGCAGAGGGCGAGGGACAGAAGGAATGTCCCATTATAGAACCCCGGGGGAAGGGGTCCAAGGCTGAGAGAAGGGAGGGTCCCAAGGAATGCCTGAAGGTGGAGCCTCCAGGCAGGGAGAGCCAGACCCCCCTGGGCCAGGTAACTGTACCTGTGGCCAGGGTGAGGTACAGATCCACCCGGCTCCCCTGCTGGCCAAAAAGGGGGAGCAGCTGGGAGGTTGACTGCAAGGCTGTGACTGGTGTGAGGACCTGTGGGGCAGTCTGTCCCCTACCCAGTGTGCCTTTTGTGGCTGGAGGATGGACCAACCCCAGGTGGAGGATCCCTGGGACCATCCCGTGGGCAGCAGCAAGCCTCCCCAGTGCAGCCTCCTGGGCAGGGGGAGAAGGGGCTGGACCAGTCTCCCTGGCAGAAGCTTAAAGGGGGAGGTGTGTGGCAGGATGCTGCTAGAGAGACCTTAGTCAGCTCCTGCCACTTTAGCCCCAATCAGGGGGATTGGATTGGGGCTGGGTTGATAGCCTGATGCTTGCCTGGTAACTAACCACACCTGC
Organism: Terrapene triunguis; assembly: GCF_002925995.2. Lineage (NCBI taxonomy): Eukaryota > Metazoa > Chordata > Testudines > Emydidae > Terrapene > Terrapene triunguis. The sequence goes on from NW_020664409.1 coordinate 56,772,020, forward strand.
CAGCTTTGTTAGCAGGAGCTATAAGGCTGTGAGGAAGTGAGAATGGGGTGGAGACCAGAAGGTCAGGCTCAGGGGGAGGCGGGAAGTGGGAGTCTCCTAGTCTGTTACTGGCCAGTCCTGTGGTAGGTCAAGCTGTTGTAAAAAGCCTGTATATAGTTTGAAACTGGTGGTGAGGATTTGATCAGAAATAAAAAGCACAGATGTTGCACCAGCCTGAAGCGTCCCTGAGCCTCGGAGAAGGGCCAAACCGGAGAGGCATGGAATGCACCCTGTTACAGGCTGGTTACGCCTCTATTAAATTGCATACAGTATGACTCCAAATCAGAAGAGATTCTTGGAACGCAAGAAGAACTGTCATCAGCACAAGTATATTTTATTTATTTATGTATTTATATGGGAGTAATGGAACACATTAACAGCCTGGGCTTCAGTCAACAATCCATGAGAAATCCACACTATTCAGACAATCAATTAGTGTCTATCATGGTGGAAGAATGCTGCCATGAGACAGTCATAGCTTACAAGGAAGATTCATTACTTTACTGGTGGACCAAAAATAGCAGTTGGCCTATAATAGCATAAATCAGGCTTCATTATCTCAATTTCCCACTTTCAAAGGAAAATATGCTGGTTTTGGCACTATATTGAACTGAAAAACTCCTGTGTATACCACAACACGTAAATGGTCTTAACCTTTCCAAAGATGGATGATGATAATTTCTAGCTTTATACCTCATCCTTCTTGGCTTGTTTCAATATTACTCCATTTAGGAAATTGCAGTATATATCACAGTGTGGGAAGAAGGCAGAAGTAGTGAAGAATGTCAACTAATAAGATGAAGGGTTTGATCTGGCAAGCTGTCTGCTCATAGAACTTTCAATACATCTTAATGACAGTCCACACAACAAGGATTTCGGTTCCAACGCGGTTGCCATAACTAGAAGGGGTTGGAGGCTATGCCAATAACACACACTGCCACCTACTGGCCCACTACACTAAAAATATTTAGCACCATCAAACTAGTCCATAAAAAAGCATAAAACAAAAAAATCCCATTTAAAAAAATTGTCTAATCCTGCTCTCTCTGTCGGGCTATCCTTTTGTTTGGCTGAAATAGATACATTTTTCTCCTGTTCCTTTTTGTTCTGGAGCAAAAGTAATAGAAAATGGATTTTTATCTGGGCAATTATCAAAATATCTCACTGCTGGCTTGTAGCTATTTAGTGCAGCATTGTTATTACACCTCTACGCCGATATAAAGCTGTCCTCGGAAGCCAAAAAATCTTACCGTGTTATAGGTGAAACCGTGTTATAGCGAACTTGCTTTGATCCACCGGAGTGCGCAGCCCCGCCCGCCCAGAGCGCTGCTTTACCGCATTATATCTGAATTCGTGTTATATCGGGTCATGTTATATCGGGGTAGCGGTGTACTATAAAAATTATTTTGCACTATTCTCTGCATGGTGCCTGTGGTGTACATCTTACTTGCCAGTGTCTTCATATAGCAGTGGGATTGAATTTTAGATTCAGATCCACAGAGGGAGAGTCCACAGTAGGCACAGATTTTCAAGCCTTAATTACATTTGGAGCTCAGAGCCCACACAGTACTGAAACATGACAGGAAAAGGAATAGTCATATGCAAACACACACACAATTTATTTAATTGGCTTGTTCTGAACTCCCTCTTCTAATCTGTCTAAATAAAATGATAGCAATTGCCAAGCAGTGTCACACATTGCACTATTTCAAACCCTATATATAGAAGTCACTATAATTCAGTATTTATATACTAGTAGCACCCAGGATTTTCAAGGTCTAATGAGACAAGTTCCCTGCTGAAGGAATTTGCTATGTAACGGCCTAATCCTCCAAACATTTTTCTGTGGTATTACTCACAGTAGACAGCGCTATGCTCCATGTGTATTTGTAGAATGGGGCCCAAAATGCATACTGGACTGGTGGAAAAATAGGGGAAGGAATGCAATAAAAAGTAAAGTGGTGAACTTCACAGCTCAAACATGTAGAATGGGACAAAGATACGAAAGAGCAGCTAATCATGGAGGTTGGGTAGAGGAAAGTGGGCAAGGGGCAGGAAGAGAGAAGAACAGAGAGAGTTCTGGGGTGAGATCCTGACCTTGTTGAAGTCAATGGGTATTTTCTTAGCTTCTGTATGATCACATGGAGGTGAATCATGTTATAGTGTAGGAAAACAAAAACAAAGACAAGGCCACAAATGTAGCCCTTGAAGATTCATCTGCCATGGCAGTGAACTCTTGTGTTTTCCATGAATCATTAGATTTTATTAGTATACTTTTTCCCCAATTCATTTTTGTATTCAGTGTCGTCTTTGGTACAGGAGTATTTTAACATTAAAGTATTTGCTGTGGGAAACTGGTATTTCTGCTCCATAATCAGAGAATGGAATTCCTCACAAAGTTATACACTTATAGGAAAAAGGCAAAAAATCATAGGCCACATTATTTTAAGTAAAATATAAATTATTTTGCACAACTAATTGTTTAAATCTATGTAATATTCAACTACTTGCTTTAAAATTTATAATCATGTACAACTAAGGACTTGTCCATACTTACCACAGTGAACGGTGCAGCTGTACCAGTGCCACTGCGCCATTGTAGTGCTTAGTGAAGACGTTACCTTCAATGACTGGAGAGCTTCTCGCCTTGGTATAGGTACTCCGCCTTCCTGAGAGGCGGTAGTTATGTTGACAGGATAAGCCTTCCTGTTGACATAACGCTGTCTACACGGGGGATTAGATTAGTATAACTATGTCGCTGGAGTGACATAATTCTAATGACATAAATTGGGCATGTAGACCAAGACCAAGTTTGTTATGAGATTGAGAGAGGAGTCTTGCTCAGTTACAGCCTTACTGAGGTGACAGGCCATGACTTTTTATGATAAATGCTAAAAGCTGGAGTTTTTTGAAGTGATAGCCTTGACTAATAACCTTAACATGAGAATGCTATTGAAGATACTGGTGTTCAAATTTTGAGTGCTGAGAGGCAATTGTTCCTCTCATTTATAGAGGGAGATTACACGAGAAGAAAATTATGTGGAAGGAAATGTAGCCTATAATGACAAAACAAAATAACTTACTTAAAGCAGCATCCTGTGTTCTGGTTCCTGGGTCTGGTCTGGGCCTCACTTACTGTGAATGACAAGCCACCATCAGAACAAAAGTAGGTGGAAGTTGTGTGGAGATTTGAGAGACTTTCCAATGGAGGATGGGTGCTCCCTTCCTCTGACATGAAAGTGTCATCCTCATGGAGAGTGAAACTGCCTTTTTTCTTTCTTTTTTTAACACATTTTCTTTTGTGTCCTCTACTTTTGTCAATGACTTCTCATTGCTTTCAATTAATGCATGCAGTAATTCAGCTGTATTATCAATATTTAGTCTATCAAGGGAAAACAAAAGGAAAGGAAAACTCAGTGTTCCAGGAAGTACCAAGCTGAATGAAAAGCTTTTTAGCTACTGTTGATGTTCCATGGCATTATATAAAAGCAATTAAACTCTTTCATCTTGAGATTCAGATTTTTTTTTTTTTTTTTGCAAAGGAGCATAGTTACACTAATTTGTATCCATTTTAATACTAGATGCTTTGGAACCACCATTTATAAGCAGTTGTTCTTCTTTAGAATATGTATCCGTTCTTGAGTAATGTTCTCTTGGAGAAGCTTGATATTGGAATAGTGACTGTGATGCGGTGCATTATGGACTGGGTTATTAGTAATGACTGTGGATGTCAGATGCAGGCTAAAATCAGCATGGAACTCAAGATCTGGTATATGCTTTTTTATAGAGGGGGGCTATGATAGAGGTGTCTCAAATCATGAATGATATGGAGAAAGTGAATAGAGAAGCGTTACTTACTCTTTCACACAATACAAAAACCAGGGGTCTCCCAATGAAATGAATAAGCAGCAGGTTTAATACAAACAAGAGGAAGTACTGTTTCACACAACATACAATTAACCTGTAGAACTCATTGCTGTGAGATGTTGTGATCGCCAAAAGTATAACTGGGTTCAAAAAATCATGGAGGCTAGGTCCATCAATGGCCATTAGCCAAGATGGTCAGGGATGCAACCCCATGCTCATGGCAACCCTGAACCTCTGACTGCTAGAAACCAGGAAGGCAAGACAGAGGTGGATGTCTCCAAAATTAACCTGTTCTGTACACTCCCTCTGAAGGTCTGTCAATGTTAGAGACAGGATATTGAACTAGATGGACCATTGGTCTGACACAGTATGGAAGTTCTTATTAGCACATCCCAAAGCTTCAGAGAATTGAAGGTTTGGAAGATTGCCGGTAGATTCTGATGGCTGCATGCAGGCTCAATAAAACTATGGACATCCAAGCAACTTAGGCAAGTTCAGTTAGGGTAGCAGGAGAAGGATGTGGCATCTGCACTCCAGATTTGAGGTTTGCAACTGAAGACACAAAGTATTGCTGGGGAGGCACAGTAAATCTTGGGCGACTATCATATTCCAGAGTGCAATCTAGACTAGTGAGGGTTTGCATCACCATTTTCCCTGCAGCCTTGGGTGCCTCACAATGCTTTCCTGCAGTAGCTCCCAACTTGGGCTGCTCACAAACAGCCAAACAACATGCAGATCACATCCTGAGTGTCTGTGTAGAGCTGCAGCCTGCCAGCAACACCCCAGTCAGACTCTGATTTCCACCAGCCTTGGTTACCACTTGCAGGGTGACCCCAACATACTCCCAGTTCTGAATTTTCCCAAAAACACGTGTTGTGCGCTCTTCAGCTCTCTCCTGGACAGTTCAGATATAAAAGGTCTATTGACCCTATAAAGGGGTCAGTATGCAATAGTTTGCTACTTTAACTAGAGTTACCCAAACAGTTCATTTTAAACACAACACTGGATTAGTTTTGAATAAAGAAGAAAGCAAGTTTATTTAATTACAAAGAGAGAGGCTTTAAGTGAGGACAGGTGTAAGACATTAAAGTCAGAAATGGTTACAAGAGAAATAAAGGTAAAATGCTTTCTAGTAACTAAAACTTAACAAACTAGACTTGGTTCAAGGTAAAATCCTTACCACATGTTCCCAGCAACATTTCTAACCAAATTTTCATGTCAGGATTCCTTCCAAAGTCAAAATTCTGGTTCTTTCGTCACCTTAGGTGAAAGAGAGAGAGAGAGAAAATACCTGGGGCATTCTTGTCCAGTCACTCTTTGGAATGAATTTTCCTAAGGGTCAGGGCCGGCTCTGGCTTTTTGGCCACCCCAAGCAAAAAAAAAAAAAAAAAAAACGGGGCAGCCAGAATGGAAAAGCAAAAAAAAAAAAAAAAAAGCTGGTGCCTGGAGCCGGCCCTGCTAAGGGTTACCCCTAGATAAAGTTCTTTCCCGCTGCAAGGATGAAGGCTCATGATGAAAGAGGTTCCATGTTGTTGTTTGTTAAAATGCAGATCAATCTGTTCCTGCCCCCCTTCCTTGCCAAAGAATGGCCACTTGACAGGTGATTGCCAATAAATGTTGACACCGGGCTAGAGGCATCGGCTTGTCTTTGAGGAACTGGTTTATGCCATCCCCAAACTTGTCTGGTAAACACATTTCAGTTATATTTCAGTTTATGTTCATAACTTTACGTATAACGTTGCTACATACATTTCACCAGGATATTATAGACCAGCAGGTTATTAGTTTTTTCAAATGATTCCTCACAAGGTATGTTTTGTACAAAGATTATTACAGTTGTGTGGAGGGTGTGAATACAAGGCTGCATTCAGTCCCAGAGACACAATCAAATCTTGTGTTTAAACAAGTGTTTTGGTTAAACAGGATTTGGCTAAGTGGGATTATGCTTGTATTTCCATTTGGAATGCTGATGAATTTGCACACAGCTGGCAGGATACTTTCTTTTCCCCTCCAGCATTGCATTAGGTAAATGAGCATTCTTTGCAAAAATCTGATTATGTGAGTTGTGTTGTAAATATTATGCATTTCAGTATAGATTACAGCTGTTTGGCTAAAAGAATAGGATGATGACTTAACCCTATTTAACATTTTGCATTTTTTTCCTGTTTTGGGTACTACTAGATACATCTCTGACATCTACCTTGCTAGTATATTTTGCAAGCTTTGAAGCAGAAAGTATCTAACTTCATTTACTATTGTAAGGAAAAGGCCAGAGCAGTAGCTAATCAAATTTAGTACTAAGTAAAAGTGAGTGACGCACATCTTGTAGGGAAATAAATTTAAAATTTATGATGGTTGGCACCTTATAATATAGAATTACTGTACCTTTCTATGTTGTCAGACAGCCAAAACTTAATCAAGCAGAGAATTGTTGGAAACCTCACTTACAGAAATAACAGCTGCTTGGGGAAAAAATGAGGCATAAGCTGCCGTTTCCTTTAAAACCTAATCCATCCAGTAGTTTACAGCTGTTCAAAAATTGTGACTCTCTTCTCTTTAAACAAAATTAAAGTGTACACACACTTTGGTTTGTGTATGATATCCTTATGTATTGATTGGGTAACTCTTGCCGAATGTAAATAAATTTGGTTTAAAACATCGGTTCATTTGATCTAGTTTGCATTGGCAGTGCTAGCTATGGATAAAAATAAAAGGAACTGATCCTTAGCTGGTGTAAATTGACTTCAGTGGAGCTGACATTTTACACCAGATGATGATCTTGCCCAAAGAATTTAATTTTTTTTATTTTTCATTAAGCAATAAAAATGTTATTGTTAATACCGCCTTCAACCAGATCTAGATTAAGGGTGCCATTCAAAAAAATGTTGTTCAAGTTTACTGTTACTTCTTCAGGCTTAAAGTTTATATCTTATTACTCTGCCACCTTGTATGTGTGGTGTTTATTAAATGCCCCCAAAAGAGTATCTCCATGATAATGATGAGCAGGTTTTTAGGGCAGTGCCTAATGGGGCCCCATTGTGCTAGGCACTGTACAAGCAGAGTAGTAGATGGACCCAGCCCTGAAGAGCTTACAGTCTAAATAGGCAGGGTGGACATAGGGTGGGGGAAGGGGTAGAACACAAGCATAGTGAACAATGCTTGGTGGGAACAAACGTCATGTTAATTCCATGATTTTGGGGACAGTGCAGTTAGTTTGGAGGGGAACAGCTAAATGTAAAGAGAAGTGAAGGGAGGGGGGACATTGAAGGGAGGAGGGTTGAGGAGGGCAGGGAAGAAGAGAGTAAGAGGGGTAGGAGTGAAACTGAGGGGAAGAGACTGAGATAGGAGGCGGGTTTGGCGCAAACGACCAATAACAAAGGGCAGAAAAGTCCAGTGAGACTTGTAGAAAGCTCTCTGAATGTCTGAAAGCTCCTGCTTTTGCAGCTGCTTGCTCCTACTGGCTAGTCTGAGGCTGGTTCCTCCCTGCAGTTTCCCCCAAGGCCACATGGCAGAGTGGAAGGTTAGAAAGGTATCACCTGTGTCTTATGCCCCCAGAGGGAGTTTTCTGCTGCACAGTTCTGGATTTTGGAGGAGGGGTGCTGGGAGAAGGGGTGGCCGGGGCCCCAGCTGGGCCCCATTTCACCCCCTTCCCCTTCTGTGCAGACATTGCTGCTGCTTCCTACCAACTGAAGTTTCTTTATCTTTGCTACTATGATCAAACTCTAAAATGCAGCTATACAGCTATGAGCTGTGATCTCATAGGATACCATAAGCAAGCTCGGTCCTTGGCCACAGTTAAAGAAAACCAAAAGTGCTGCAGGTACTAGTGTTGGTGATTCCACAGGTGGTACCTCATCTTTTCATATACACAACAAGGAGCCTTATTGCTTCAACCCATATCTTCTCTGACTCCCCATTTATTTTAGAATCCATTTCAAAACTGCCTGTATTGTTTATAAATTCGCGGAGACTTTCTCTTCCCTCCCTCCTTCCCTTTAATTTTCCTTTATATCCTTCTTAACCCCCTCAGCTCATCTACCATCAGCTGCCTTTGGCTGTTCCTGTAATTTCTGTTTATCTTTTGACCCTTTGAAATTGTGCATTAGACATGCATTGTAGAAAAACTGAGTTTACAGGTGCATATATAAGTAGGGCCCTACCAAATTCACAGCCGTGAAAAACATGTCACGGACCATGAAATCTGGTCTCCCCTGTGAAATCTGACTATTGTAGAGGAGACCAGCTTTTACAGAATTGGGCAGCTGGAGAGCGGTGGCTGCTGGCCGGGAGCCCATCTCTAAAGGCAGCAACACTAGCAGCAGCAGTGCAGAAGTGAGGTGGCATGGTGTGGGGGGGAGGTGTCACTTCAGGGGGGGCAGGACTGGCCTTACAGGCAGGCAAATGGGTGACCACCCAGGGCCCCATGGTCAGGGGTGCTGTGGTCACCACCCCCCCCACACACACACACAGAGCCAGCCCAAGGGCCCTTTAACTCCCAAGCGGTCAGGCTTCAGCTGCAAGTCCTGGAGGGGCTAGGGAGTGACAGGACTTCCTCTTCCTCTGCACGGGCTGTTCCTGAGGCCAGGTCACACGCATTTCTAGGAACCTTCCCCGGCTGCAGGAAGCTCGATCACTGGCTGGGAGTCCAACTCCGAAAGCAGCGCTGTTGCCAGCAGCGCAGAAGTGAGTGTGGCATGGCATGGTATTGCTACCATTAGTTCTGCGCTGCTGCTGGCAGCTGCCTTCAGAGCTGGGTGCCCAGCCAGCATCTGATCGCCAGCTGCCCAGCTTTGAAGACAGCAGCACAGAAGGGAGGGAAGGGGGGTGTGATGCTGTTTCTAAGAAAGGTGGCCATTTATATCACTGTTGTTACCAGTTACACAATTACCATAAATCTTGTACAAAGTATGTCATGTAAGCTATCAATAGAAAAGTTGCTAAGTATGATTATCTTGTTTCTATGCATGTATCATATTTGCATCTGAAGTTATGAATATTGGCAATGTACTTGTATTTTAAATGTGTCGTATTCCTGGGTGACACCCACCAGATAGCTGTCTAGCCCTGATGTAAATCTATGTATCGTCGGCCCATTAGGAACACTCAGCTCTCATAATGGGCCATTGAAGAAACTCATCTCACTCAGTAAGTCTGCCTGCAGATGCCTCAGACAGTAAGGAGCCAATGGCCACCCCCTGTGATTCAGCAAAACATGCAGGGGCATGTGATATGCTCATGTGACCCTAGACCCCATCTCGGGCCAGTCATTTTCCATGGACAAGGGCTATTGGCTCTGTTTGGGACAGTAAATTTCCATGCACGTGGCAAAGGATATAAAAAACACCTGAGACACTTCCTCTACCAATCACACTACTTATATATTTGAAGGGTGTTGTAGTGGATCGGGCACTGGACTGGGAATCTGGAGACCTGGTTTAAATTCTCAGTTCAGCCAGTGACTTTGGACAAGTTATTTAATCCATCTATAAAATGGGAATTATACCTCACAGGCTGTTGTGGTGATAAGTCCATTAATGCTTTTGAGCCACTTAGATACTACAGTGATAAGGGTCATATAATTACAGACATAAGTGTGTGTATGTATATGTATATGTAATATGCGTATGTAATAAAGCATAATATATTTTCCAGGTTAAGCAGAATCTCTTTGATTTTTAAGAATACATTTTGCAGTGCTAGGTAACAAGAAAATACAAATCAATAGCAATCATGTCATGAGAAGATGCAGTATATTCTCCCAGTAACTGAATGTCCCTTTGGATTGGGTCCCTCACTCCCTACAATTAAATTGAATAGTCGGTCACCATCTTTCCACAGATAAATTTGCAAACTTCTGGTAAATGAATTTGTGAAACAGAACTTGAAAAAATTGGCAACACTGTCAGATATGATACATATTTTTTCTTTTATACTGTGTCATATTTCTAATGTCCTCTAGCACAATATATATGTATGTATGTATGCAAAATTGCCTAAAAATAATGTTTCCTTTTTTGTGAAAGTAATTATATCTGTCTTCTTCCCAATGTTCAGTAGCTGTTTCACTTCTAACATTTCCTTATTGACTCTACAGGAGAAATACCCTTATTGTTGCAAAATTTTCTACAGCGTAATTTAGTTCATCGACACATTTTGTGTTGTTATAGAGGATCTTGATGATTTAAGAATGGAAGGAGTAACCAGTGTGATGACTTCTGGGAGTAAATTTAATCAAACTCGAAGCGCACATCCTGCTGAACCTCAGGCAAAGGTCACGTTGAACATCTGCGCAAGGTGTGCCAGGTAAAACAATAGCCAGTCATAATAACAAGTAGATTCTTTTCCCCAGCTTTTTTAGATAACTACTATGCTTACTTAAGGGTCAAGGAGTGACCGCCCCTTTGCTAAAGGAAAATAACTTTGCCCCGAGCTATCCTTTGGCCTATTTTGGCAACTGAGTTTTGTGTAATGTGTGATACAGTTCACATCAACAATGAATCAGAGTATAGGTAGTTTTGAGCCTTACTTCACAGCTTGAAATTATTTTAAGCCTTTCTGAATTTCATTAGTTATCTGAGCTTCTGTGGCTTTTCAAGAGATGAATCAGGGAATTTAGCAGTTCAAAATCAATTTAAAAGCACCTGTATAAATGGAGGTTTAGTTGCACAGGTGCAGTTCATGATTTCATAAAGTTGCATCTTAACACTTCATAATCTCATCCTGTTTCACCTCTTAGAAATACTTTAATCAGTTTGAACCCTTTTTAATTTTGGTAGCTGGAAGTAATTTTTGTATTTCCAGTATGAGGGCATACAAACATCTTGGTATTCCTGAAGCCAAGTCAACTAAGAATGCAACACTAGTTGAAATGCCTTAAATTTTAGATTTAATCTCTCTGTGTAGACACAAGATCATTTAGAAGCAGGATTTAAGCCTGTTTAAATGGCAAAACTAGTCTTTTTACCCTTAGGTAAATGGCATAGATTAACAAGACCAATACAGAGGTTTGCTAATTTTCTCTCCTTGCCTTTGCCACTGGCTGTTCTGTGTTGTTTTAGAGGGGATTAGCTACTTGTATATAGAAATAACCTGTGGTGAAATCAAATTGGTAGTTTTGGCGTGTGCCACCCTAGTTTTGTTTTTTCCATTTTAAGATTATCGCTTTTTAAAATGACACCTGTTTAGGGATTGTTTGCATTGTTGTAACCATGTTGGTCCCAGGATACTAGAGAGACAAGGTGAGTGAGGCAATATCTTTTATTGGTGAAATAGATAAGCTTTCAAGTTTACACAGAGCTCTTCTTCAGGTTTAGGGATGTTGATTTGAAAACACTTGCTGGTACTCCTAATATACCCACAGGCATGCTAAATCCCCATGCTGTACCACATTGTCCCCAGGATGTGATACCTCTGAGAATTACATGGCAGCATTGTCAACACAGCTGTGTCAACACTGTGAGCTGTAAAGCCTGTAATTCTCAAAAATTTTGCTTTTGGTGGCGAGGTGTTGTATCTTCAGAAATGACTAAAATATAGTACTGTACTCTAGAGAGGAAATGACTAAAATAGGGTACTGATGACCATCTTCCTAAATCATAGGGAATAAAATGCTAATATTGTGCAATATTCTTCCAAACAACCAAATATGTAGTAACTTACATTTTCTCAACTCAGTGCTCATCCATATGTTAAAAGTTGGTAACAAGTAAATTAGGAAGGTTTGGGTTTTCTATATGTAGACATGTACAAAGATTTAATACAAATACTTCATATGGATCTATTTTTAAGGAGTGAGGTTAAACCTACCTTTGGAAGTGTTTGAATTGATACATTTGGTGTCAATGATTGCATTGAAATTAATTGTTGTAATTTCATATTACCTTTCACATCTCTTTATTATTTTAAGGGTTAAAAATGAATAGTTCCATGTCCTGCTTACCATAGTGGCCGTGGCATTCTTATGAGGCAAGAAGTCATTCTAGGAGCCATACAGCTGTTGTTTGGCCACCAAATCCAACTCACCCCTATTCAGTGGGTTGAATCTTTGAGCCAAATCTTGGCCTATTCTAGGGCCCCTCTGCACCACTCTAATGGTGCACATGGACCTTTAGAACTGCCTTAGATGGGCAGTTGAAGATTTCCCTGGTGAGGTTTTCCCCTAAAGGCTAATTCAATGCTGACTCAAAAACTGTGGGAGGGGACAGTTGTGAAGGAGGGTTATAAATGCAGCTTTGCTGGGCCTCGTGTGCCAAATAGTGCTCATATGCACCTATGGGTTGATCTGTACACTTCCCTCTCCCAGTCCCATTTGATGATGGCAGAGAGTACCTGACTGAAAATTTATGTCTCCCCCATACTCATCACCTGAGTATCTGAACACCTGCCTCCATTCCTTTGGCTCGTGCTGCTGTTCATCAGCCTCTTTAAGCTTCCAAGGAACCATAGACCTTTCTGCCCCAATGCCATTGGGGGAAAGCTCTAAAGTTAAAGATGGGAATTGCCATTCCCCTCAGTGTTGAGGGGACTTTATCATTCTCTTCAAGAAGGTATGAGGTCCAGGGATACTACTGGAGCTTCAGCTGCTCATGACACAGTAGTTGGGAAGAAAGCCATTTTTCTCCTCTGTACTTGGTGAAGCAGTTGCCTCCATGTCTTTTGTTTTCTCCACAATGGACTGCTCCAGTGGGTTCTACATCCAGCAGCCCAGCTACTGGAAGCATACTATGCTAGTACTCTAAAGACTGCTTTAGTTTCCTATTGGTTTCCAAGTGCAATTCAGTATGTTGATACACATCTTTAAAACTTTGTCTTGGGTTCTAGCTACCTGGCAGACCACCTCTCTCCAGAAGTTGGTCCGGTAAAAGATATTATCTCACCCACTTTGTCTCTCTGTTTTCCAGCAAGGCCGTTGAAGTCTTTCAATGAGTTGTTGCAAACATTCTGTGGTGTTTAGTGGAATTTAACTCCCTTGACAGTATGTCAAAGCCTACGTTTATTTGCCTTCGGGGCATGCTGTGGTGCCTATTTCTGTGTCTGAGTTTTTGCTTAAGGTTTTGGGAAGGGTATTTTTATTTTCTTATTTTATCTTTTTTATTTAATTAATGTTGGTAGTATTACACCATGAAACTTTGGGGTTCACCTAGACCAGTAAGGGCTTGTGTCACCACCTATCCTGGGTGCTTCTGTGCTGTTCAGCTTTAACTCAGAGCTCTGATATCACTAGCCTGCTTCCCAGCACAATGCCTGGTTACTCCTTGCAGAGTGATACCAACAGCCCTTCCAGTCCCAAGTCTCCCTAAACCCGTCTCCCCTACTGTGCTCAGCCCCTCTCACTATAGCACTCACAAAACCTTATCAAGTTCACTGCTCCTTCAAAGAGACAGTACACAGCACCAGCCTGTTAGTTTGGCTGAGGATTTTAATATTCAGTTTGAAACACTGCACTGTGAGGGGTGTGTAATAAAACAAGGTTAAGTTTATTAACACAGAACAGATATTTGTGATACCAAATAGAAGGAATGGAAATAGAAATGGTTACAAACAAACAAAAGTAAAAGTATGCTTCTAAGACTAAAACCTAACTTAACAAACTACAGTCTTCTGTTCAAGGTAGATTTTTTTCACCACAGTTGCTCTTCCAGTATGGCAGTGCTTAACCAGGATCCAACTCAGAGCTCAAAGCACTTAGTTTAATTGTCTCTTCAGATGAAGGATGCCCAAATGGCTTTTCCTCCCTGCATACATCCTCAAGGTTTTATCTTTGTTTCAAAGTCAGGAAACCCTGTTGGGGGCTCAGCTTGTTGTGTCCACCAGGGAGCTGACGCCATGTTAATTTTTGCAGTCTCCTCCCCCGGGTCAAAATAGTTAGGAGGCCATCTCCCCCAGTCGCTAGTTTGATGGTTTTGTTTAACTTTTCTGTAAATGTACTTTCACTGCCTCTCCTTGTTCAATTTACATTGGGGACACATTCAAGCAGACTGGTCCACATTCCTTAGTCTAGGGTGGGGTGACGTAAGCCCTACATGCCAAACACATTTTTAAGAACATATTTCTAGCACATATTTATATTTTTTCCTTTATCACCTGTACGTGCACCCTGCAATAATATTAATGGACCAGTGTGTTACCAGTTCACATATGATACCTTATGTGATACCTTTTAGATATAGATTAAGACAACACTGAGCTGGTCAGGACAGCTCAATCTCACTTCTACATACCAGGGAGCCCCTTGTCCTCTGGCACTGGGGTGCTCTTAGGGTCACATTGATCTATACTGTGTTTATAGATATGCACCCTGATCATGGTAGTGGGGCCCTTTGTAAAAAAAAAAATGGAAAAATAAATACAAATTAATATAAGTTATTAGAACTTTTAGATACAGTTAAACAGGTAAGCGTGTTCCCCTTAACTTCACCCATTTTATGGCTTGTAATAATGGAGCTGTATAAAGTGACTTAAAGTGAATACTCCCATTTAATTTCAGTGGAAGTTTTATAGGTAGGAGACTTGTCAAATCAGGTTACCTTTTATCACAGGTATTTTGGCTGCTTGTGGAATGAATAGGACTTCTTCACTTATGCATTTTTTGCTTAATTGGCAGAGGTTTAAATATTGGGAAATGTGCATCTTGGCTTAGACAAAAATGTAATTTTACCCCTGCATTTGCATATCCAGGTCCTTTCACCCTCCTATACTTTTAAAATGTGCCCTGCTCCAATTCGACTCCTAGGCCAAGGCACTCTCTGATGCTTCTCCTAGAGGTTTCCAGTCTTCCTAAGAGGAGGCTTTGTGACACTGCAGAACTGTTCTGAGAGGGATTTATGTAGATGACTTCAGGAGTTCAGCAGTAATGCTTTTCAATAGTAGCCTCTTCATCATTAATTCTTTTGATCTGATTGTGGATATGATACACGTTTTTATAAAATTTCTACCATAATTCTTTGCCATAATCATCATCTCATTTTATCCACTGTGTAACAAAAGTTTACTCATAAAGAACATCTTTTTCAGTACATGCTCCAAGGTCCTGACTGCTCTCTCAGGAGAAAGTGAGAGCTTTCTTAGGAAGTGCAGGAAATAGGAGTCTAGAAATATCCAGGCATGGGCATAATTTGAACTAACTGCAAAACGTTCCTCCTTAGATTGATGAATGTGCAGGTAGGTCTTTTTTTTCTAAACCTCAAATGCTGATAATTTCCCTCATTAATCCTCTTCAATTGATAGGTATATCAAGGCCAAGATCAGTACTATTAATAAAAGGTAACATTCTCTTCCTAGAGATATGGACGATAAAGATGTAGGTCTTGTTCAAGTCGTCACACCAAATTGCTTTGTAAAATTTTATGATACAAAAGAGGGGCTTAAATCTTCAGGGTGATAAAGAGGTTTGTTGACTAGAATACAGACTAGAAACAGAGAGCTTACTGCTTTCCGTATAGATGTTTCACACTCGGGGAGAGAAATGCAGATGTATAACAGCTTAAGAGGGTTTTCAAACTGGAAAATAGTAATAGAACAATGTTTTTCCCAGAGCTCTTCAAAAACTAACCACAGTGCAAGTTAGGCATCATATTAAGTCATTTGAATAAAAGGGTGACATAATTCAAAAGGTGAAACAAAGCAAGGTTCATAGATTGCAGAAATCAGGGACATATAGAAATATCTGTAGTTTGAAATGTTTGTTTTCTGTGATCACAGAGAAGAGAATTAGCAAAGGCAATTTTAGATAGGGAGAATAAATTTGATTTAAAACATTTGAGTAAAATGTTTGTTAACATTTATCTAATAAATAATTGCATTCCATGAAATGGCATAAATCTCTCAGCTGACTCACAAAATGGTCTGATTCACTTTACAGCAGATCTTATAACTACTGGTTCATGAATTTTAGTTTTAGCTGATGAGTCATAATCAGACATCTCCCACATGTAAGGAAAAAAACATATGGGTTCAATATTTGCCTAATTACAGATTAGCAGAGAAGCATCTATGTTTTGTTACATTTTGTGACTTGCCTGTTGTTTCTGTAACACATTCAGTAATACTGTGAAAGAAATTGACATTTACTCTATAACCTGAAGAAGAACTGTGTGTAGCTCGAAAGCTTGTCTCTTTCTCCAACAGAGGTTGGTCCAATAAAAGATATAACCTCATCCACCTTGTCTAATATCCTGGGACTAACACAGCTACAACAATACTGCAAATAATGTACTCTATAAGGCTTTTGTTGATCAGGTATAAGATAAAGCCAGTGTACTTCACTGAGCAGCCATTTCAATGGAGTTAAGGGGCTTTTTTTGAAAGACCACCCATTAGCCTTATATGCCCGCTGCCATGCTCAAAAGTTAAATCTTGTACTTGTGGAATCTTGCCAGTACATTCCTGGAAGTAAGACGCTTTTTGTTTTTAATAGTGCAAGGGTGCATTCATTCTTCTTAACATCAGTAGCACACAAAAAGGGGTTGCATGTGATTAAAAAAGAAATGGGATTATAGAAAACATACCCAGCCACAAGTTTGAGGGATTCTGAACAAGAATTTCAGAAGAGAGCACTGGTTGCATACAAATGTGTATTTCAGACAATAAATTTGCTCCATATTTTGATCTGAGACCAGCTGGACGAAGAGCACACAGTTCTCTCCTTGGCTGACCAACAAAAATAGTGAATTGTTTGGGAAATAAAATACTCTACTGTTAATTTTACTTGAGCGTTTAAGAATGTTATGGAGAGAGAATCTGTATGCAGCAGTATTATAATATCACAAAAAGACACTAGTGGGACTTGGGGTCATTGAGAAACCATCTATTGGAAAATTTGATAATGAGCTATATAGACAACAGTTTACAAGCAGAAAAGGAGATGACTAATCAGAAAAGAGATTGATGCCATGCTACTTTATGTACTGTACACAAATAGTACTACTAAATACCAGGCAACAGAGAAATTAGCCAAAGCATTTATCTACATTAGGAGGAATAGAGATAGAAACAAAAGAAAGGAGGTTAAATGGAGTTGGACCCATCTAGGACTTCCCACCATTACTTGTTGCTGTCTTTTGGGGGAAAGGTGAGATGGCCGACAATGCTCCTTCAGCCTTCACTTCAGCATACAGTTGGCTAGCCCTCTTTCTCATTATTTATGTGGTAGTGGCTGGCCTGCTCTGATCATTATGTTTCTAGAAGGAGAGGCTGATAGGATGGGCATTTGCCTCTCTGTGGTGCCATTTGGGCTGTTGGAGTTGGGCAGGTCCCTCACAGGGGAGATAACTGTTCATTGGGCCTTGAGTTCTCTCCCAAACCTGATTTTTGCACAGGGTTGGATAAGGCTCTTCTCCTTTGAATTTCTGTCTGCAGATGATGGAGCCAATGACATCATTGTCGTGGGGGAGTTCCGTGATCAAAGGGATGGGGTTCCTTTCTATCCGTTTTCCATCTCCGTGCTTCCCTGTCTCCCGTATGCTGTTTAGGAGTGAGTGTGGGATGGATTATTCAGCCAAAGGCCCTTCTCTCGCTGGCTGAGCTTTGTTTTGGTGATGGCAGCTAATCGGAAGCATTTCAAAGAATGCCCCTTTGAAAACTCTTCTGGGGTTGACTGGCTCTTAACCATATAAGAATCTTTTCTCCCTTATTTTGGACTAAGTATACTTAATAGTGTGTGACCATATGTGTCAGGCTGAGATGATAAAGAGAGCATGGAGTTAAGTAGAGGAGTGCCTGGCCACTGGGGATGTGAAGTGTCTTCTTCCCAACACACTGCTGGCAACTAAAGGCTTTTGCAAGTTTAGTTATTGTATTTTCCCCCCCTGTAGCTGACATCTTTGATATGGTGTGTCTTACATTACTAGAAATTAGGGAGGGAGGGAGAGCAAAAACAGCAGTCCCACTAAGCCCTGATCTGCATTTTCCTCTCTTTATAAAATCTGTGATAAGATCATGTGATAAAAGTAGGTGGAGTCTATTAGAGAAATATCAGAATTTCTTCCCTTAACCCACCTTCATTCTGCATCAGTATGATTCCCGTTTGCCTGCTAGATTCATTCCCTGCAGTGGTAACTTTCTTCAAGCAATTGAAGAGTCTAATTTATCCATATATAAATTTAAATGTGTTTTATCTAATGTACAACCTGTTATGTAAATCTGTAAAGGGACTGCATCTTTGTTTTTCTTTTATAAAAGTAAATTTCTAGCCATTTCCTTATAAAGATACCCTTGAAAATGTAAACTGCTTACAACAGTTTAGAGGAACAATCAGCTTGACTCCACTTCTGCAACAAGAGTGTCAGAGACCTAAAGATAGCCCCCTCATATACATTTTTATCTATAATTACTTGATTAAATTAAGTGTGTAGTGCAAAGAATAATGATGCAAATCCTCCCCATAATCATGATGCTGACCCTAGTATTGTGTGTGGGGGGATATATATGTTAATGTTCCTAAACTATGGGGAGAAATGGCTTCAGTATAGCAGCAATTAATTTATTTCTGACTTAGTGGTTGATATTGAGTTAGTTTGGTGTGGGGGGGGGGGTGGAAGGTAATCTCACTGCGATCAGCGCTTTTACTTGGAGTGTTAACTAACTGTGAATCTTGCTTCTTCAAATTATATCAAGACCTGTGGTTGTGTCTGTACTTTCTTGCCTTGCCATTACCTAATTGGGCTTATGTTGATATGTAATAATTCTTAGTGCTTATCCTTTTGGAATGGAGGATGCTGAGCATCTCAGATGACATATCCTCTAGGCTTCTTTTTTGTAATCTTTTCAGATTATTGATCCTTGGATTTAATCAGCATCTTATTTTTCCTTATAGTAATTTTTGTAAACCTGATAGAATTTAAGTGGTTGGATCTTATAATACAATCCCCAAACCAGAGTGGTTAATAGCATTATCTTTGAAAAGTCATGGAAGGTAGGAGAGATTCCAGATGACTGGAAAAGGGCAAATATTGTGCCAATCTATTAAAAGGGAAATAAGGATAACCCAGGGAATTACAAACCAATCAGCTTAACTTCTGTACCCGGAAAGATAATGGAGCAAATAATTAAGCAATCAATTTGCAAACATATAGAAGATAGTTAAGGTGATAAGTAACAGTCAGCATGAACAAATCATGTCAAACCAACCTGATGGCTTTCTTTGACAGGGTAACACACCCTGTGGATGGGGAGAAGCGGTAGGCGTGGTATATTTTGACTTTAGTAGAGCTTTTGATATTGTCTCACATGACCTTCTCATAAACAAACTAGGGAAATGCAACCTAGATGGAGCTACTATAAGGTGGCTGCATAACTGGTTGGAAAACCATTCCCAGAGAGTAGTTATCAGTGGTTCGCAGTCATGCTGAAAGGGCATAATGAGTGGGGTCCTGCAGGGATCAGTCAAGGGTCCGGTTCTGTTCAATGTCTTCATCAATGATTTAGATAATGGCATAGACAGTACACTTATAATGTTTGTGGACAATACCAAGCTGGGAGGGGTTGCAAGTGCTTCAGAGGATAGGATTAAAATTCAGAATGATCTGGACAAACTGGATAAATGGTCTGAAGTAAATAGGATGAAATTCAATAATGCAAAGTACTCCAGTTAGGAAGGAACAATCAGTTACACACATACAAAATGGGAAATGACTGCTTAGGAAGGAGTACTGTGGAAAGGGTTCTGGGGGTTACAGTGAACTATAAGCTAAATATGAGTCAACAGTGTAACACTGTGGCAAAAAAAGCGAACATCATTCTGGGATGTATTAGCAGGAGTGTTGTAAGTAAGACACAAGAAGTAATTCTTCCGCTCTACTCTGCACTGATTAGGCCTCAACTGGAGTATTGTGTCCAGTTCTGGGCAGCACATTTCAGGAAAGATGTGGCCAAACTGGAGAAAGTCCAGAGAAAAGCAACAAAAATGATTTAAAGGTCTAGAAAACATGACCTATGAGGGAAGACTGAAAATATTTGGTTTGTTTAGTCTGGAAAAGAGAAGACTGAGAGGGGACATAACAGTTTTCAAATACATAAAAGGTTGTTACAAGGAGGAGGGAGGGAAAAAATTTTGTTCTTAACCTCTGAGGATAGGATAAGAAGCAATGGGATTAAATTGCAGCAAGGAAGGTTTAGGTTGGACATTAGGAAAAACTTCCTAACTGTCAGAGTGATTAAGCACTGGAATAAATTGCCTAGGGAGGTTGTGGAATCTCCATCATTGGAGATTTTTAAGAGCACGTTAGACAAATACCTGTGAGGGATGGTCTAGATAATACTTGGTCATGCCATGAGTGCAGGGGATTGGACTAGATGACCTCTCGAGGTCCCTTCCAGTCCTATGATTATAAGGGAACTTTTGCACAGATCTAGACATAGCAGACATCTAAGCAGAGACTGTGAAACTTGCTGAAATGCTACAATGGATTTCAGAGAAGTAAAAGTGCTTTTATTTAAAGAGAGAGAGTTATCTTTTTTTATTTTAAAGTTTTAGTTCTAGAGCTAGTTTAAAAAGTCTGCTTTCTCCCCCCGGGAAAAATTTTAAATGAACAATTGGGATTCAAAATGTCTTGTCTTGTTTGGAGTTTTATTTTAACCTGGGTGAATTTTGAGATAATTTAAAGTTCTTTAAAACTGAAATTTTGTTTGAAAATTCAATATTTAGGATTTTGGTTTTCCTTTGTTTGCCATTGAATGCAGTAGCATGAAAGATGTCTAGATTTTTCCGCACTTCTTTTCTTTTTCCTTTTACCCCTTTGTAACTTTTCAAAACATCTCCAACTTCACAGAATGACAAAAGGACAAATGAAACTCTCTACCTCTGCCATTCTGTGATTTTTTCAGTTTCCTCCAGCTTTGGAAAAGTTACAAAGTAGCAAAATTTGTTTACCATTTATTATTTTGTCACTCCTCCGATTTCTGAAAAGTTCTAAAGTTTTGAAAAGTTACAGAATAGAAAAAGGAAACTTAGGGATGGAAGGACAGAGGGGAACCCTAAACATAATTTATTATATTGCATTCAATCGCAAAAAGGAACACATTTTTAAATGTTGATAATAATTTTTTTAAAAGTAATGAAATGAAAATTTTGATTTGAAATAAATCAAAATTTTAATTTTGTTTCCAAATTCATTGTTGAAAAAATTCATCCAAAATAATATTTTCTTGTAAAAAATTTGGTTTTGGCAAAACCTTGTGTTTTGACAGGAAAAATTTTCAGTCAAAAAGTGTTGATCAGCTCTATTCAGTTCAGTTTGGGCTGTGGTTCAGGACTGGTTCTTTGTTCTGCCCCAGTTTCCAACCTCTAGCCATGAATGACCAAAACAAGGGTATATTGTTGTGCCTCCTTTGGCTTCACAGGCATTGTATATGGCTTAAAGAAATCACTTCATCTTTTCTTTTCCCTCTCTGGAGTATTGCACCAGTTTGGTACCACATTTGCTGTCCTAGCAATTACATTATTTGCTTGTGTGAGAGGTTATTTTAGTGCCCTCAAAAGAAGAGAAACACACTGAGGAAAAACATTAGCCCAACAAAGGTTTGACTGGTTCTAGCACTCATCGCAAATTATAAACATAAAGTAATTCTGAAAAAATAGTTGATTAATTTGCTAAAGTATCGAAGTGTTGCTCTTTTGCTTTTTCCTGTCAGGATTGCTCACTTTCTCACTATCATGGTTGTTGCCCTTCAATATCTTGCTATCTGTAAATCAAAGGGTATAATCTGTACTTTCAAATTATTTTAGAGTGACTTGAAAAATGCACCAGATACCATAATCATTTTCAGTCCTATGCTTCAAAAAATTTCATGGGGAATTCCCTGTGAACTTCCCTTTTAAAAAGAAGGGACTGGGTCTCTCTATTTTCAGAACCCTAGCCATATCCTGGGAAAAAAAACAATAAGACATGAGATTTATGTCAATGGTTCAGCCAGAATCTCAGGAGGCAGATTTTTTCCCCCCTAGTCATTACTAGATTTTCCCACTGGATAAATTCAGCAGCAACAGTTTCAAAGCGCTGAGAAGTTCCATGAAATGATGTGTTATCAGGAATTCTGTATGCTGTCAAGAAAACTCTGTTTACAGTTGAAGCTTAGATCTCTGTAAAAGGGAAAGGGGATTGAATGGGGGGAGTGGTGGTTCATGTCCTTATACTACATAATATTTTCAGAGATTAAACTTTTCCCATTGAGTTTGTCTTACTATATTATTTAATCTGAAGCTGAGCATGTGAGATATAATTGTTGGTTTGGGCAGAAATAATTATCAGTCAGTAAGAGAAAAGTCCAATGATCCTTTCTTTTGAAGGGGTAGGGGTGTGTGTGTGT
Source organism: Terrapene triunguis (assembly GCF_002925995.2). Taxonomy (NCBI): domain Eukaryota; kingdom Metazoa; phylum Chordata; order Testudines; family Emydidae; genus Terrapene; species Terrapene triunguis. Next base: position 56,794,229 of record NW_020664409.1, read on the forward strand.
GTGTGTGTGTATGTGTGTGTGTGTATATATGTGTGTATGTATATTGTGGCAAAGTACCTCCTTCTCCTCGGCAGGCTCAGTCCTTTTTAGCCTTGGAGACCGAGGCTTGGGCAAAGCAAAACCCTGTAGGTAGCACAGGGGCTGGCTATTCCTTCCCTCAGTCAGTTCCCTGTGCTTGTTTGTCTTCCCCTCTGGGGACAGAGTGCGGCCTTCCTTGCTGGAAGGGTCCAGAGCCTTGCTGCTCCTAACTTACTGGCAGCTTCCCTGGTTCTCTCACTCTCTCTCTCCCCTTCCATGCCGGGGAGGGTTTAAAAAGGTCCCAAGCAGTTGGAGCCAGCTGAACCTAATTAGTTTCCTGGTAACCCCTTGTCCAGCTGAACCTTATTTCCCCATGGTTCTCTCTCCTCAGTGGCTTGGGAGAGGCCTTTTTAACCCCCTGGGACTGGGACTGATTACTACCCCCCCCCTTGTAGCTGTTTGTCCTGGGTTTGCCACAATATATTAAAAATAGAAAATGAATGTGTGCATGTTGAGTTCAACTCTAACATTATAAAAAATGAGGCACTAATATGGTTATACAAATGGTATAAAATTCGCACTGTATAATAGGGTTACCATACGTCCTCTTTTTCCCGGACATGTCCGGCTTTTCGGCACTCAAACCCCCGTCCGGGGGGAATTGCCAAAAAGCCGAACATGTCC
>NW_020664409.1:56795330-56820359 GCF_002925995.2 Terrapene triunguis
GTGTTATGTAATGTTAAGAAAGACTATAAAAGAAAGCTTGTAATAAAGAGTCAGCTTGCAACCACATTGGTCGTGTGCTTTATCCTCCCGACGTGATCCCCACACAAACCATCCTCGGCAAATGGCACAGAGCTCCCAAGCTTGGAGAGGTTTGTTTGCTAGAATCTGAATCGCTGGATAACAGTTTCATGCAGCTCTAAAAAAAAAAAAAAATCACAGGAGAAGAAAGAGTTCTAAATCTGAAAAGACTGACAAAGATTGCAATTTTTCTCCTCTGAGATAATGGTTTGAAGCCAGAAGCAAATAAGATTGCTATTAGAAAGGCTTAATTCCCCATCTTGTAAAAGGATTAGATAATTCACTCTCTTTATGGATTCCTTACTCTGGGAAATGTATTTCCACTTTTGGTTCTACTCAGAAAGAGCTGCAGAATGTACTTATTTAAATGCACAAAGAACCACATTCATACATTTTGAAGAGGCAAATGGCACACAGAAAAGATTATTTTTCAGACCATGTCCATGTTTAACTTTTGCTCAGCAAGTGAATATTCTAGCTTTACCAACATTTATGGCTCAGAATAAAACATTGATAGCACGGAAACATATTGTCCACACACATCTTTGAAAAAATGACTGAAAAATAATGTTCTTCATTTGTAAAAGGAGAGCAGATTGCAAACAGAGTACTTTATTTCTGTGAATCAGTTACACCACTACCGTATATGCTGCAAGGCAATGTGAAACAACCCTCTTTAAAGTGTGTGTGTGTGTGTGTGTGTGTGTGTGTGTGTGTGTGTGTGCCTAAGATCAGCATCGAGCTCAGAACGTGTGTACTCTACATACCGAATAGTTCTGCTTGAAGAACCTATAGCAGCAATAACAGCACTGTCTCTTCTGCTTGAGAATTTTGCACCACCTATTTAAAAAAATTACAAATCCCTATCATAATATTATAAGTAGTAGCCAGGGGCTAAGCTGCTCATGTTACTGTGTGTATATTAATCTCCAAAATTCTGTTAAGAAACTATTGTTAACCATCTATACAATTATTTTTCTAGTCTTGCAGCTAAACATCAGAAGATCTTCCATTTGTATTAAGTGGCCTGTATTGCTTTAATCCAAATATCTTTATGATCTGTTTTATAATAGAGCTATTTCCTGAATTATGGCTTATAATGAAAATAGAAGATATGGCACTGTTTTTATTGCAACAATGAAGCATTTTGTAGAGTTACCCACTGGTGACCCAGTCTTGTGAGGTGTCAAGTGCTCTCAATGCTCTTTGACTTCACAATTCTGTACATCTATTTTTTGCCCTTATAGTTCTAAGACACTTTTCCTTATAGTTTGTTAATCTTCAATTTGTCTGTGTTAATGTGAAGGCCTTGTCTGCACTAGGAAAAGGTTTGCCAGTATAGCTATACCAGCACACCCTCCTATTGGAGATGCAGCTTATGCTGACAAAAACACTTTGCCTGTATTGCTTATACCAGTTTTCCAAATGAAATAAACTGTACTAGCAAAAGGACTTTTTATAACTGTGTTTATGGTCAGGCTTTTGCCGGCATAGCTATGTCAGTTAGTGGTATGATTTTTTTCACATTCCTGACCAACATAGTCTGATAAACTTTTAAATGTAGACCAGGCATAAGCCATTCTGCAGGCAGTATGACCATAACCTAGAACTTTGTTTCTCCCAAAAATAATCATATCATATCACTCAGTATAACTGCTGCATCAGATTTTACTAAAGTGAATTTTACTTTACTTCATTATATAAGCTATTAGAATAAACAGAGTGGGTCAACAAAATTTGCTGACATTTACACTGATGATTTCAGTGGAGTTGTTCTGGATTTACACCACAGTAACTGAGAGCAGGATTTTGGAGATGGTTTCACCAATGTAAATGAGACCAGACTGTTTTTAAAACAAAGAATAAAATAAGCTTGCCATATTATAGGCAAGTCAGTATAAGGAATGAGTAGCCTGGAGCAAAGTGAGTGGTGCGGTAAGGTTGGTTGCTAGGGAGAGGTACAAGGAAATAATGTGTGTTCTGAACACTTTTGTTCAACCTAAAATTAGAAAGCTTGGGCTTTAAAGACTTTTGTTCCATGATCTCTGCCCCATGACCTCCCTTGAGTGATGCGTGTATCTGCCTCAGGGAAATTCTAATTCAACACTGCATTGTCCGAGAGAGAGACAGCGAGAAATGGCAAATGAAAATTTAAACTATTTAAACCTACAGAAAGGAATCAGAGGAGAAAAAGAAACTCTAAATCACAGGTTTCTCATTCATAGCTAAACATCTTTGAATGTCTGTTGAAATATCATCATGGAATGTATTATGTCTTTAATGTTTTCCTTTTTTGTTGTTACGTTCATAAAACTTCAGCGCCTGTGCATCCACATAGAGCAGTAATGACACACCCAAACATGTGACACCATTTCTGACAAAATGTAGAAGAGCTTGGAATATTGCTGTGTTGATTTTGGTTTAATTTAAGAAGATACTTTATAGGATCACAGTCTCTTTTTTCACTCTTTCTATGGTACCTAAGGTATTCCATCAATCTATCCATTCTTCTAATATATTGATATAGCACCCATTAGATATTGTCAAAGAGCAGTCTAAATGATGTTGTATAAACAGCTATCCTATTAGATACTGGACACATTTGAAAACAGCATGGCTATATCTGACACTTCAAAAGAATGGAATAATGCAGAGTAGCAGGGGCTAATATTCTGGAGCTGAGTACAGCAAAAAACAATGAATTCATCTGGACTTGGCAGACAATACTGATCTATTTTTCCTTCAAATGTGACAAGTTCTGAGGAAGAGTGACAGTAAGAGAAAGGTAGCTAGTTCCATCACACAGTCTGCTATCCCCAGCATTGACACAAGCAAATGGATAACTATAAAGACTAAGGGGTAGATTTTGGGTTTGCCACAAACCTTGCAGATGGGGTAGTGTTGCAATGCACTGTCCCAAGAGCAGTGCAGAGAAAGAAACACCCGTTATGCATGCCATCTCTTTCCACTCCTGCCTTGCTCAGAGTGGGAAGTAGTCTGCTACTGGCCTGTATCAGCAAGTACAAACCCCACACAAGACAGGAAGGAGTTACGGAGTTGCTAAGGGCCCAGGCAGCTCCACCCTGCCACACCTGCAAGGCATGCACAGGCTGGAGGAGGAGCTTAAAAGGGGAGCAGAGTAGCTCACTTGCAAGCAGACAACACTCTGAGCTCCTGAGAATGAATTCTTGCTGCGTGAGGTATGGCTTTAGTGACCTGACCAACCCTACATAGAAGGGACCTGTGACTCTCTGAAGTTTAGGTACTTTATCTTTGTGTTTAATTCTTTCTTTACCCTGTGGGAACAGAGGGGACTGATAGAAAGTGATCCGGGGGACAGCTGCATAGCACCTGATCTGCTTACCAATGGACCCTGGATTGGAGCCAGGTGGAGATGATGAAGTGGTGGGGAGGGATAGCTCAGTAGTTTGAGCATTGGCCTGCTAAACCCAGGGTTGTAAATTCAATCCTTGAGGGGGCCATTTAGGGAACCGGGGTAAAAATCTGTCTGGGGAGTGGTCCTGCTTTGAGCAGGGGGTTGGACTAGATGACCTCCTGAGGTCCCTTCCAACCCTGATATTCTATGAAGTGGTCTAAGCTCCCCTACCCACTCCTAAAGTAGGACAACCATGGAGGTCTGTCCCTTGGTGGGGAACTTGCTTGGGGGAACACCTTAAAATACAAGAGTCTGTACCATAAGACCCTGATTCAAGGGGGAAGACCTGGATTGCTTGCTTAATCCCAAAGATCTCCCTGTTATGGGACTCTTTATATATATGGATTTGAAAACATGACCTGACTAGAGGGCTAAGTCACTGAAAGGACAGACCACTGCAGGGTGCGGAGAGGGAGTAAGAAAGGGGAATACCCAGGAGGAAGCCAACCTGCCACACCCCTGCCCAACCACTAGGCTGCACTATAAAATCTTGACTGGTGTGGAGAAAGTGAATAAGGAAGTTGTGGTTAGATGTTTTTTGGGGGGGCGGGTTGCCCCCTGTGTGCTGCCCCAGTCCTGTGCAGAACACTGGCATGGCAGACCTTGAGCGAACCGCCCAATGACCACAAGATCCATTAAGGGATGAAGACATCCAGCCAGGTTTATTGTTGACGAAGCACAGTACTAGTATCCCGCAGTCTCTATCGGATATCACTAATACATGTATGCCCATAACAGTGAACCAGTTCAGTGAATGGCGGGACTTTCCATTCCTCCCTAGGCCAAAGATACTCCCTCTGAGATACATCTTTATACCCCAATACAAACAAGTTAGTACTGCCCCCTGACATAGTTACTGTAGTTACTGTCCCCTGACATGGCTAGTTATTACTCATCACCTTGTACATGTTGGTTTGATTTAAACATCTCTATTACATACTGTCATTCTTACCTTATCTTTTTGGAGGGGTCAGTGTGTTCCCTGTTATCCTTGAAGAATGTTTTTGTACCATCCTTGATATCGGGATGTTCTGGTATCACTTGATATTGGGATGTGTTTGCATGAGTACTCTGTGACTAGCATTTCTAGGAACGTGTATTTCTGCAATATTAGCCCTGTTCTTGCCGGATTCGGTGAGCAAGTACTGCCTCATACCAGACCTCTAATACAAGGGCTTATGTCTCAGGCTGTCTTCCTATTACAGAAGTGTTATGTAGTCCTTCACATAACACAAGAACTAGGGATCACCCAATGGAATTAATAGGCTGCAGGTTTAAAACAAACAAAAGGAAGTACTTCTTCACACAATGCACAGTCAACCCGTGGAACTCTCTGCCAGGGGATGTTGTGAAGGCCAAAACTACAAAAGGGTTCAAAAAAGAACTAGATAAATTCCTGGAAGATATTAGCCAGGATGGGCAGGGATGCAACACCATTCTGAGTGTCCCTAGCCTCTGTTTCTGAGATGTTGGGAGTGTATGACAAAGGATGGATCACTTGATGATTGTCTGTTTTGTTCATTCCCTGGCATTGGCTGCTGTTGAAAGACAGGACACTGGGCTAGCTGAACCATTGGTCTGACCCAATATGGCCGTTTTTATGTTCTTATGTGGAGTAGTGGGCTGCCCCGGGTTCTTCCATGGGCCACAGGTAAAGTGGCATAAGCCTCGACAGGGAGCAGGGCTTATTTGGAAGCCTGAAGAAAGGGCTGAATTGAAAGGGCCCAGAGTCAGGGCTGTAGACCCTAGTGAGGGAAAATACTGTTTTATTTATTAGACTCTAATACCCCGTAAGGGGTTCATTTTGACTGTGTGACCCAGCTGGAGGGCCATGGCCTCTGACAACCAAGGTGGTTAGGTCGACAACCTACAGCGTGCCAGGAATGGGCAAAAGATTACAGTATCTCACCCAGCTGCAAGGAGGTGCTCAAGAAGTGAGTGTTTCCTTTACAAGCTGTCTCGAAGTACCATATTTTTGGGCACACTCAAGTATCAAGCACTAAACATCAAAATTTACCTAAACTGTCCTCAGAAATTCTGAGCACTAAAAAAAAGGAGGCTACTGTTTATAATCAAGACTGAGATTTTCAAAGTAGCATATCGGAAGGTGTGTGTAAATCCTTAAACTACTTTGAAAAATCTCATTCTTGGACTTTAATCCTGGTATGCTGAAGCCCTACAACGTGTATTTATTAAAATGATAATTGATTAGTTATTGTGTGCTGCTGACAGCGTGGTGATTGCTGTACCCGCACTTAGAAAAAATCTGATTCAAGAAGTTTGTAATGTAATTAAAGCAGACTGCAATTTGGAAACAAATGATACACTGGCTGACTGTTCAAACTTAAAACTAAATAGGTCTCATGGAGTGATCATTGAACGGGTCTGCAGAAGAACTTTAGATGTAAAGGAAGGATTTGAAAGAAGGGAAGATTGTACTGTAATGAACAATCCTGCTCTTGTAGAGGCAAGGGTTAGATTACAGAATAGGTCTTTTTGAAAAATCTAACTTTTATTACTGAATTCTGTAGTGTCTTTTATTCAAAGATCTCATAGGGATTTAAAATTGTCATAATAAATATGGGCTTGCACAATAACTTACCATATTCTAAATGAACATTAAATTAGTTTATGTACAGTACAAAGATAAAGTCTTTTCAGTTTTCTAGACAGTAATCAGTTGCCTTTCACCCACAATGACAAAGTTCCTCTGTCAGAGCCATAGAAAACATTCATAACAAAGATTTGAGGGATCTGAGACATGAAATTTACACTAAAATGTAGGTATTTGAAAACACAAATTATAAAAAGGACTGTATTCAGAATCTGTAATTTGTAAACACTTCCCTGATAGGAAGAAGTGTGATAGACCAGTAATATAATAATAATGCTTAACCATTATTAGATCTTGAGATCTTGGCGTCATTGTGGATAGTTCTCTGAAAACATCCACTCAATGTGCAGTGGCCATCAAAAAAGCGAACAGAATGTTGGGAATCATTAAGAAAGGGATAGATAATAAGACAGAAAATATCATTGCCTCTATATAAATCCATGGTGCGCTAGGGTGACCAGACAGCAAGTGTGAAAAATCGGGACAGAGGGGGTGGGGGGGCTAATAGGAGCCTATATAAGAAAAAGACCCAAAAATCGGGACTGTCCTTATAAAATCGGGACATCTGGTCACCCTATGGTGTGCCCACAACTTGAATGCTGTGTGCAGCTGTGGTCGCCCCATCTCAAAAAAGATATATTGGAATTGGAAAAGGTTCAGAAAAGGGCAACAAAAATTATTAGGGGTATGGAACAGATGCCATGTGAAGAGAGATTAATAAGACTGGGATTTTTCAACTTAGAAAAGAGACGACTAAGGGAGGATACGATTGAGGTCTATAAGATCATGAATTGTGTGGAGAAAGTAAATAAGAAAGTGTTAACCTGTGGAACTCCTTGCCAGATGATGTTCTGAAGGCCAAGACTATAACAGAAGCTGGGAATGGGCGATGGAATGGATCACTTGATGATTACCTGTTCTGTTAATTCCCTCTGGGGCACCTGGCATTGGCCACTGTTGGAAGACAGGATACTGGGCTAGATGATACTTTGGTCTGACCTAATACGGATGTTCTTATGTTCATTATAGAGTACTATAGTTCATACATGTACTGTACTTTGAAAACATAATTAGTTCTCACAGCAACCTTGTGACATACATAAGCTTTATTTTACAGCTGGGCAAGGTACTCGTGGGAGCTGAACAACTGTGAAAATGAGGCCATGTACTTTGGTACCTAAATATGGATTTAGATACTTAACTTTAGGCATGCATGACAGAACCAGAATTAATACTCAGAAATTCCTGTATAGCAGTCTCATACTCGGTCAACTAGACTATGATGCTTCCCTCTAAAAAACGATGTCAAGGAAACATCTCAGAAGTGTAGACTCCAGAATCCCAGATCAGGTTCTCTGTGAAGTCAGGCCTTAAAGCTAATATGAAAAATGAGGAAACTAAATCCCTCTGCAAAATACAAACAGCCTTCTGAATTTGTCTGACAAAAAAGGAAGAAGTCAAAGTTCACCCCGTGTATAAAAGAATACCATTCCCAACACTGTGTCAGAACTGGAAATTAGATTGTAACAACAATTCTCAAACTGGTGACTCGTGATGGCTGTCAGAATGGTGGTCCATGGAGAGCTGACTGGTCATATGGCGGTGGCTTTCCTCTTTCTTTCCAGCTGCTACATAACAGTAAAACACAGATTTCATAATGCATTAAATGTTTTCTTGTAACTTTTATATTGAGAGGCTTGATGAAGCTCTCCCTGGGATGCCATTTGTGCATTGGCAAACAGGATGGGGGGGTGGGAGGGGGGTTCCAGGTGATCCATGAGCCAATCTCTCTAGTAAGATGTTTACACTGAAAAAGTTTCAGAGGACCCTTGGATTGGAAGATGTTAGAAACCCCCATTTTAGAGTAGCTCAGTGACAAGGGAAGTTTTGATTCTTGTTGGCAATTGGATGTTCCATTATCAAGAGATGTTTTCTCTTATCTCAGCCTCCTTCGGCTGGGCCAGCACACTATATTCAGCTAAAGAGGCATGGATCTCATCCAATAGAAAAGGGGAACCGTAGATCTAAATTGAAGAGTGAGTTATCCCAAGTGCATATTCATAATACCCCCACTATCTAGGCCATTAACTAATTGAAAAACAAAACATAATTTAATCTCTGTGAAATCCCCCTAGTATATCCTGCCATCTTGCGAATGGAACTAAGATGAAATATTAATTCCCCATTAGTCTATCTTATTTTCCTTTTGGTTTGCAACAAGGGAACTAGAGTAGCAGTTTAATATCTGATGCTTCTTAGGGGACTGGCTCCTGTACTTGTAAGGAGATGAAATCAATAATTCTATGAGGTTTTTTCCATCTCTGACATCTATCATCGCAGGAGTTGCAATGTGACTTTTGGTAGTTGTGATATCACAGAACAATGCATTTTGGGATGTTTCTGCCACACAGGAATTGCCAGTGAGATTTCATAGAAACAATAATTTCGTATTGTATTAGCCAAAACTAATTTCTGTGCAGAATACTCCCAACAGTCTCATCTGTAGGAGTGTTTGCAACATAATTCAAGGAATAACTCAGTTTTTCTTTTAGCTTAGCTGTACACATTTGAGCAGAGGCTGCATCTCAGGCAATTGCACCTGGTCAGTTTAATATCCAACTGCACTCTGTTTTGATAACATGAATGCTCCTATTGCAGTCCATATCTTAAAGAATTTGACCCTATATTCAGAGTCTCCTATTCAGCAAAGCATTTAAGCATGCACTTAACTTTAAACATGCAAATAATTTAATTGATTTAAGTGCTTTGCTGAATCAGGGCTATAGTGTGGAGTTATGTGTCACCTCCATGGTTGTGGTGATTAATTTTTCACTTTGTAGGGTAATTTTATATGATAAGATTAAAAAAAAAAGTCTTGCTTGAAGTAATCACGTACAATTTTAGTATGTCACTCAATGCCGAGAGAATAATTAGCACTGTAGAGAAGAGGGCACCTATATGCAAATATATTTTCAGCATTTCAGCAATATTATATACTGTGTAAGTGTCAGAAACATTTATAGAAAGTATCACCTTTTCAGAAGATAGGAAGTCAAAAGAAATATTTTCGTAATTGGATTTTAAAAGGAAACTCATTTCTCTCGTTGTTTACATTAATCACTGCCATTTTTCAAATACTGAAAAATTTAGATTATTTATTTTATTTTTAGGAGTGTGAAAAGAAGTTTTTCAAAGTGGTGGATAAAAAGGTGCTCTAATTACAACCTTGGACTTAATGTTTTGAATTGGTCTTTCCTTCCTCTGATGTGGACATGGGGGATTTTGATAGAAGTGTTTCAATGAGGGAATGTAGCTAACATTTTAACTTCTGGTTTTATATCACCTTATTTTCTAAATGTGCAGGGGGGGCTGTATTGCACTGATTCACCTTCATGCCTGTTCGTACTCATGTATCTAGTGTAACTCTATCAGGCCTGATCTTGTAGTCCTTATTCAGGCAAACCTTGATCCTGGAATCCATGGAACTTTTTCTTGAGTAAGTACTGCAGGACTGGGCCCTTAGCTGTACATAATCTGAGAAGTAATAATTCTTGTATACTTATACAAATTGCTGTATACGCTGCAGTTCAGAATTTTTTACAACTTCTCAATACATTCTTTGGGCCAAATCCTGCCCTGGTTTACACCATCTGCAGTTGCTCAGCTGCATCCGCATAGGGGCTCCATAGGAGTTAAGCTTAACACAGCAGTTTGGCATAGCAATAACACTGTAATTTCTGCACAGAAATCTCCAGGCTGGCCAGGGGATGTAGCCATAGAGAATAGGGACTCCCACTCCTTCTTGCCTCCAGGCTAACTTCCAGAACCCTTCCTCTGCTGGGTTCCAGGAGAAGCAGGGGAGATGGTAACACCAGGTTGGTATCCTCTGGTTCTGGATAGATAAAGATTAGAGTAAGATGCTTAAGGAATGCCTCCCCCGCCTCGCCGCCACATGCTTTAGCAGAGACAACAGCTGGGCCCAAGGAAATGGTATTGCGTGCCTAGATACAGTAAAAGTATCTGCATTTTTCTCTCTAGGAGACCCAAATGCAGATGATTTCATGAAACTATACCAATCACTTCTACTGTAGGAGATCACTGTTCAGATAGTGTGGATATGGAAAAATATTGGATATTAGGAATCAAGTGTTGACCCACATTAAAGAAAATAACATGTAACACTAGAGGGCAGCCAGCTATTTCAGAAAGGTCTTGTTACCTGAATTAGATTTAAAGGAACACACAGTCAGATAACCAGAATTTTCAGAAGTATTTACTAGTTTTGGGTTCCTCACTTTCTGGATGTTTTGCAGACAAGAGGCCTGATTTTCCATTGCCCTGCACCCATGTCATCATTTACATCAGTGCAGAGGGATTGTAAAATGCTATCAAATCAGACTGGTACTATTTTATATCCTCTTTGCACTGGTGTAAAAGACTATGCAAGATGAAGGGCAAAGGAGAATCAGGGCTTAAGATACCTATTCTAAAGAGTTTTTACCCTGAGTTCTGTGTGGAATCAGAGTCAGTGGAACTGCATTCAAAATCAAGGATCTGTGCACGCCAATGCCTCTGCAGTATCAGATCCTAAAGAATTAACAGAATTCTCAGGAAATAGGAATTACTACAGCCCTAGAATTAGGGGCCCAGATCTTTGCTCTGATCAGCCTACCTGATTTAGGAGCCTAAGTCTCATTGAAAGTCATTGGAACGTAGGCTCCTAAGTACCTAAGTCACTTCTGAAAGTGAGACATAGGGCCAGATTTTCAAAAGTGAGACATAGGGCTTGTGGGGTTTTCAAAAGTGCTTAGGTGTCCAACTCCTATTTAAATCAATGGCAGGTAGACACCTAGGCTTTTGAAAAATAATAATAATAAAAAAAAACACATTAGGCACCTATCTGCATCTTTAGGTGTCTAAATGCTATTAAACATCATGCTCTCAGATTCCTATCAGTTAGGCATTGCAATGCTGAGTGGAGAAATGCCTAAATAGCTTTAAAAATGTGGGTCATAGTGATTACCCTTATGTGATTCCAGCAGGGAAGGAGAGGGATGGACAGGCTGGTTTTCTTTTTTTAATTAAAAAAAAAGAAACCAACTAAGTGAAGTTGGGGACCCAGGACATCTTTCACTTCTGGTTCCTGGTGGGTGGATAGCCTCCTGATCAGAGTGCATGACTAAAGTATGTGTGGATGGTGAGTGTCAGTTTTTGATGCAAAGAGAGCTGATGCTTTTGTTGATGGATCAATCTTTTCCCTGATTATTGTTGGGAAGGCATGCTTCTTCCTGGCTGAGCACCATCACAAAAGTGGTGCTCTTCAGCATCTTTGAACTTGTTCCTAGTTGACTGCCAGTCCTGGAAGAGCTGCCCTCTAAGTTAGGACAGGAGAGTCACTTGAGCATGCTTAGTACCTTCTCCTGTGTCAGTAACCAGAGTCTTATTACCATTTAGTACAGTCCTGCAGGATGGATTCATACATGGTTAGATTAAGGCATAGATAACCTAGGCACATGGCTAGCTGGAGTGGAGGAGGGATAGCGTGAGTGGCGTTGTGACCCTGTGCGCCAGATCACAATGCCACTCCCTCAAATTTGGTCTTGCTGCCATCCCCATCCCCTGTCATGATGGAGGGGAGGCAGGGCCAAATCTGAATGGCTAGCAGGGCACCAGCACTGCTCCCCCATGCTGCTGCCATGGGTCTGGCTCCTGCAACAGTACCTAAACCAGAGGACTAGCCAGAACTTCACCCCCCATCATCCAGGGAGGTGAACAGGAAGCGTCAGTGAGTGCCTGCATGGGGGAGCCAGCCGGGAAAGGGGCAGTGTGCACGAGGGAGTTAATAGGGCAGCATCCATGCAGCAGGAGCCAATTACTTACTGACCTGGATAGGAGAGGGTTAACTAAGCAACATCCAGTGATGAGTTAATTGTTCCAGTGAGTTAGAATGTTGTAGTTCATAGAATCTGCTAAATGCATTCAATTTAAATTTGTTTTTTAATATTCTCCATGTTCTAATAAACAATCACTATTTAAAATGAACTATAGGTAATTGACATTTATATGAGATTAAGTGCTGCTAATCAATACCCAAGGATGAAAACAAGACTCAGGGTTCAGAGGAGCCTGAAGAGGGCCAGTGGGACTCATCTAAGCATTTGATTAGAAACATAAGCAAGAAGGGCATTTATTCCTAAAAAGTGCTGCTGAGACACTGATTGCAGTCTGTAGATGTAAAGAAGAAAGCATAGGGAACTGAAAAAAGAAGGTGCTTTTACACACATTTTCTCTTCTGTAAAAGTATAACTGAAAATATGCAGTGGCGTTGTAACCATGTCTGTCCCAGGATATTAGAGAGACAAAGTGGGTGAGGAAATATCTTTTACTGGATCAATTTCTGTTGGTAGAGAGACAAACTTTCAAGCTCTCACCCACCTTGTCTCTCTAATACATATAGAGAGATGCTTTAATTGGTTTAAATGGGTTATAAAAATAACAAATTCACATTAAGCACTTAGTAGCATATCAAGACAGCTAGAGGATATCTCCATTGGACCCATAAATATTAGCACAAGTCTTACAAAATTATGTACGGTAAGTTTCAGTTGAATCTTTCCCCACGGTCGGTTTCTTTTATTAAACATTTGGGTATATGTGCTAGATGGGGCTACTCTGTAGTGTTCCCTTTAGGGACATGCATTGCAGGCATTCCCTGCTTTAATCCACAAGTTTTGGCTGCCTGCTTGAAGCCGGGTGGGCTGTGCCATCAGTTTGGCATCAATCTCTAACCAGTCAAGTAACAAAATAATAAATTCTTAATTTGGCTTTCTGTGCCTTTAATAAAGAAACAAAAAACTCAAAGGAAAGCACTTAGTGGTGGTGCTTGAAGGCAAGGCTCTGACCTTGCCCCTGGGTTCTGGGTTAGCACCGAGGAGCTCCTCTTCTGTCCCACATTCACTCAGAACTGCCCCCCCGAGAAGGCTCCTCAGTTGGCCAGCTAGCTCCCAATTGTCAGTGTCTCCTCCTGGCCCTTCGAGGCTTTGGAGGACTAAGTCTTGTTGGTAGGCAGTCTGAACAGGTTTTCCTTGCACAGAGGTGTCAGGGCACCGAGAGCACAAGCAGGGGGCAGAGAAGGCCTGATAGACCCATCACAGAATGCTATAATGTTGTGGGTAATGAAAGTTTGCATGTTTGAATCATAAATATCTATTTTCTAGCTAACCTTGTCCTTTTAATATTTGGAATGTTAGGTGATTGGATATGGCCAGGAATAAACTACCTCAGTCTCATAGCCACAGGTCAATTCAGAAAGAACAATTCAGAAATCTATATTATATAATGTTTACATACATGTTTTTCTTCATTTAGACTGCAAGGAGATAACTTGGCAGAAACAGCAGAGGATGTCTCACTAGTGTCTCAGACGACCGAGCAAGCGGCATCAGATTCCAATGGTAAGTTATACAATATATGTGCCGCTGCCCGTTACAGCAAAACATAATAGCGAAGAAATAGTGGGGTCAAATAATATATTGTAGTAAAAAAAAAAAACCTAAATACATTTAGATTTAAACTCCACACCAAAGAGTGCTTGTCCAGCACTGATCACCCTTGACAATAAAAATGAGTTGTGCAATAACTCAAAAGAGCAGTAGTGCATCGAGATCATGCTAATCAGCAGGCAACCTACATTTTCCTCCAAAGAGAAATCCTGCCTCCAACTGTCTCAGAAATCCTGCCTCCTCTAATTCCCACACCAACATATGGGCTTTGTGATGTGCCCGGGGCAAGTTTGGGCCGGGATGGGGAAAATGCCTGTGGAAATGGGCCTTCTTGTGAATGTTCTGCCAGCAGGCCTCTCACTTTCATACCAAAGGGGGTCTAGCTCGATCTCAGCTACAGCAGTTATGTCATGGGGAAGGAGGTAGCCTCTCAGATTGCAACAGTTTTGGGTACAAAATGTCTAGATGTAAACAACTTTGAAGTGGATCTTTTTGGATTTTATCAGTGACCCACCAGTTAAGCCATTTTTGAGCCTGGAAATAAAAACAAAAACTGAACTACTGTGGACTGTAACAAATCTACTTTAATTTATTTCACTTTTCAGAGTAGCAGCCGTGTTAGTCTGTATCCGCAAAAAGAACAGGAGTACTTGTGGCACCTTAGAGACTAACAAATTTATTAGAGCATAAGCTTTCGTGGGCTACTGAATGTCTGCCCTCCTGTATAATGTCTGCCCTCCTGGAGAGAATAACCTAAACCTAAATCTTCTGCTGGTATTTGGATAGTCTTAAATTATTGCTCCATTCCTCACCCTCATTTTACAAACAGTGAGTGTCAGTGTTTGTAACTGAGTATGTGTCACTAAATAGAAAATTAAGCTTTTGTTTGGAGGTTAGCCCTCCTCCTCCCCTCCCAAACACCCTTGTCCCAACAATAATGCACTCTGCCATGCTGTCGCAGAAGGATATCTCCATCGGACCCATAAGTATTACAATATTATCTACAGTAGATTTCAGTTGAGTCTTTCCCCAAAGTCAGTTTCTTTTATTGAACATTTTGGAAGGTGTGCCAGGTGGGGCTACTCTGTAGTGCCCCTTCGGGGCCATGCATAGTGCTAGCAGCAGAAGGTGGGCAACATGGACTTTAGTAGCTCAGTCAGTGGTTATGGGTCTATTATAGGAGAGGGTGGATGAGGTTCTGTGGCTTGCAACATGCAGGAGGTCAGACTAGATGATCATATTGGTTCCTTCTGGCCTTAAAGTCTATGACAAAACACTCCTGCTATGTGATGGAGACTCCTGCATCTGATGGGCATTTGGAGGAATTTAGGACATCCCCAAATCCTGTGCTTCCTCCCCAAGGATACTTAAAAAAGAGGAGGGAGCAGGTTTCCTCAGTAGTAGGCAGGCAAGTGGGGCAGGGACCCCAACCTTACCCCACACACATCTGCCTCTTATGGCTGAGGAGCTGCACACTAACAACCCGCTACCCAGATAGACAAAAAAATATAGCCTCCAGGGAAGAGGAGAGATGGCAGCAGTGATGTACTGCCAAAATTTTAACAAGGGGCTCTCTCAGAAATGTTCTGCCTCATGTGGCATTCCCTGGGCAAAATATTCCCTTCTGAATTTTTTTTCTTAAAGTGTTAACGAGCAATATATTTTGATTGAAAAATGACCCTTTCATAAGTAGGCACAATCCAGAAATAGGCATGAAACTCATAGCTGCCTAGCCGATCAATCTTTACTATATTTAGAGTACAGTCTGATTTCTGTATATCTTATATTTCCCTGCAGTCGGTATTGCATATGTGGTGATAATCATCTCCAAACAGTAGAAAAATCTTTTAAATACTGTTGGAAAACTCCTGTAATACCAAGCACAGCTATTCTATTACATTTCCAATTTTAGTTACGTCCTATGAGAATGCATCATAAGATAAACCTTTCTGCTAGTTTTTTTTTTTTTAAATCAGGCTTGTCCAATGTAATTTGAGTTTATTTTCTGTTCTTAGTTATCATTACTAATCATGCTGTACTCCCTGCTGAGAGAAGATTTATATACTGAGAAATGCTGATAACCGTTGGTTCAGAATACACAAGCACAGTGCTGATGCTTAGCAAAATTAAAGTGCATGCCTCTGTTTTTGGATAGTGATCTGCTACTTAGTTAGTGGGCATGATAAGTTATTAGATCTGGACTACGTCTCTTGTGCATTTTAGAATGTATTGGGTTCAGAATTACTTAGCTAAATATCTGGTCTAGCAACCCATATTCATGAGTAATCCTGGACCATGCAATTCAGCCAACTGAAGTCAATGTGATGATTCGTGACAGGATTGCTTATGTGAGTAAAAGCTGCAGCATCAGGCACTAAACTAGGTTCACTGAAAATTCAGGGCCTAATTTTGATTTCTACTATGTGGGTTTTACATTAGTGTAACCCTGTTGAATTAAATGGATTCATGTCTGATCTAATCTCATGTTAATGATAGAGTAGAATCAGACCCTCAGTATTAAGATTTTAGAATACAAGGCTTTTGTAATTTGTTATAAATCAACTCTTTTATTTGCATGGTACCATATATCTTCACTAAAAATGATAAGCAGAGGAATTTAATAGCTCAGTACCAAATACTGCTCATAGCAAACAGCCTGAGTGTCCCTAGGTTATGTTACAGGAATTTCTATGGAGGTTAGGGATGGGGAGAAGCAGATCCCCCACACAGGTCTGTCCTGTCCCTTACCATGGATTCACTACCCCAGCCTCTGCTTTTTTCTTCGAATGTACCCAGCTGGGGTCCACGGTGGTAAAGACACTCTGCAAAGCATCCCTCATCTGCCCTGCAGCAGGACCACATGAGTCCCATTGCTTTCACAACACTATCTGCTATTGGGGGAGCAATATTCCATTCCCCGTCCCCAGCCTGCGATTTTTCAACTTAAATACTGAGGAATACTTGCTGCAGCAATTTACAGCATTCACTTAACAACTAACTGCTCCTGGCCCCTTCATGTAAAGAACCTCACCTTACTCTTCAAGAAGCCTCCATGAAACCAGGGAGAACAGGCCCTAAATGTGCAAAGTGTAATGAAAAATATTATATTGAATTGAAACATATCTTTGCAGTCAGTGCATGCTTTCACGGGGAATCAAATACAAAAGTTGTACTAGAGAACAAATTGCTAATGCGAAAGAAATAAAGAGCATGAACTGTTATGGGCAGCATCTAGTGCTAAAAACATTGCTGCAGTTGATACAAGTATAATGTAAAATGAGATTCTTCATGATATGGAACTTAGCTGCATAAATGTCCAAGGTACAGGAGGGAATTTGGTAATTTTAACTGAAAGACTCTGAAAAGAACAAAAATAATACATACTGTGTATAGCAACATTTATATGTAGTATTTATAGGTTTATTGTGTTAGGGGTACAGATTATGTTGTGTGATATAGTGTAATTAGTGAGTTTAATCAACTTTAGCTGTCTATTATACAAAGAATTCTTTGTTGTGAAAATTACAATTCCCTGTTCATATAAATTATTGGTTTCTATTTTCTTCTCTATGTAATTAACCAACAAATGATTTCTAACTAGGAGTGTTTAAAAAGGCTATAATGAATGTTCCATAAACTCTTTTCCTGTAAGCAGTAGATATTAAAAATTTCCAGGTTGGCATTCTGATGTATTGGAAAAAGTATTTAAATGAGGGATGTTAATTATTAGCATAAGTAGGATAGCTGTGCTTCGTTTTAAACATGTGCATACTATTTCATCTGAGACTGTTAGGGCCAAATTCAGGGCTGAAATTAATGAAGAAGAGAGGAGTATGTGGGATATAAGTCCATGCAGAATTCAGCCTATAATTTAATTTCGAACGACACTTGTGTCTTAATGGAAAACAATTCTTATACTTTGAGGTTGCTGAATGTTGCCCTCTAAGACTGCTAGCACTTCTGTTTTCCCAGGATGTTTTGTTTTAACAGCATTCCAGTGGGAGTCTAAATTGGTTTAATTAAATTAAAGCTGCTTAACTGTGCTACTGTACACACTAAAGGACAAGCAGGATTTTGTTTTAATAGTTAAACTAATAATAAAAATAATAAGCTACAGACATCTTGGCAGCTGTACTTAGTTATTTGTCACCCTAATCCATTTAGAAATACTCTCCCACATTCTACCAAGCCATTATTCATGCACAGTAACAGAGCTCAAACCTAGACACGCATTAAAATCTATACAAAGTACACCTCTACCCCGATATAACACGACCTGCTATAACACAAATTTGGATATAACGCGGTAAAGCAGCACTCCAGGGGGGCGGGGCTGCGCGCTCCGGCAGATCAAAGCAAGTTCGATATAACACGGTTTCACCTATAATGCGGTAAGATTTTTTGGCTCCCAAGGACAGTGTTATATCGGGGTAGAGGTGTATAACTTCTGTAGTCACATTTACTATCCTGGCAGTTAATTTACAGGTTTTATTTTCTGATTTTTCTATGAGATTAATTATGCTCTAATTAATTAGATGAATGTGCATTACTTTTCTACCTTTTTGGAACAGCTTCAGTGCCTGGGGCGGAAACACTGATGGAGGATGCTGATGAATTTGAGAGTGCATCTCAAATAACAGGACCTGTAAGTATCTTCATTTACAGATGTGCCAATCTGCCAAAACAAGCTGTTGAAATAAGACTTCATATAAAGCTGAAGGGTATACATGAAAAATAATACCCAAATGACGAATTCTGTGGTAATGTTGGTTCCTTCAGTGGGGCAGGGGAGGTATTACCTTGAAACTATTTTTGTTTCCTGCACACTTGGAACCATACACGTCTCAATGGCAACATAGTTCCTATTGAGAGCAGTGGAAGTTCCACACATGGATCCAAAGCATTGTATGCAACTCTGCTATTAAAGAAGATCAAAAAACTATTTCACTAGCTTGGTAGTTTTTGCTTTATGCTCTATTGATGACAATAAATTAATCTAATTCTAAATTTAGTTATGAAATTTGCATTTAACCTCTCTCGGACAATTTAGGCCATTTGATATTGGGTGCTAGGAAACCAATAGAAAAGTGAAAGAGGTACTTGTTTAAAGTATCTGATTAATTTTTTTTAAATGATTAAATGTTAACTCTGATAAAATTTGAAACAAAGTTCTTATTTTGGAATGCAGTAGAATGTTATAAAGGTTGTAGAAAATATAGTTAGAGCAAAAACTATTTGAAGTCCAAAGTGGCCATGTGTAAAGACTGAGAGTAGAGTATATGCCCAAGTAAACTACTATTTCTCAAGCAAACAAAACAGAAACTAAACTAAAAAGTAAACAACTGCCTCCTACTGGTGAAGTTTAGAAACTTACTTCATAATATACTAGCATGAAGCTTAATTAAGTAATAAGTGCTGCTCAGATACAGGAATTCTATTTTGTTATCTCCCTTAAATGCAGATAAGGTTTAATGAATCCCTTTCTCCAAAGTGAAAAGTAAGCCAATCCAGTTGTTGTTTGAGCTAAGGAAAGAAGGGCCCTATTGCTAAGAATTAACATATCTGAGGTCTATGATCATACAACCACTTAAATACTAATAATACTAAATAATATTTAGCTCTTACAGTGCCTTACATCCAATGATGTCAGAGCAATTCACAGACTTGAACTGATTTTAAGCCTCACAACACCTGTGTAAGATAGATAGGAACAGAGATGTATTGCCAAAGGAATAGGAGAATTTTGTGGGTTGGCTTGAGGCTCCTGTTAATTTACCCGGTTATGCTCTTCTTCACATAGAGCTAACAGCAAGCACTGTAATACATTCACTTTCTATTTTTTCCTATTGAATCGAAAACCATGACTCACTTTTAATTTTTCCACCTTGGCAAAAATTATAGCGGGCGGTGAGGAGGACAGGTTTCCATGGCCAGCATTTTTTTAAATTTAATTTAATGAAGGAGGGAAGAGGCTGGTGCCCCCTGCTGGTCGCTCTGGGAATTAGCTCTTGCCCACTGCGGAGCACCCTCAACGCGTGGTAGCTCGCCCGTTATCTCCGTTCTGCTGTTCTGGGACCCGCGTTGCTCCCTGCTCGGCGGTGTCCTCTTCAGGACAGTCTTCATCCACTTCAGGACACTGCCCTCCGGCAGTGCCCACTACTCTGGTCTCACCCCATTCCGCGGGGGCGTTGTTAACAACAATCCTTCTGTTTGCCCCTGCCTCAGTGGCCAGCCACGACCCTAGAGTCTAGCCCTAGTCTTAGGGGCGGGTCGCGGTCTGTCTCAGCCCCTCTCCTCGGTGGCCAGGGGCAATGCTAGGGTGGAAGGGGGGGACCCAGGCCCACCTGCTACTCTGGGTCCCGACCCAGGGATCCTCTAGTGGCGGCTTACCTCTGTCATCCTCTTCTCTGCTCTTGCCCACTTAGCTTCCGTGGGCCACTTCCCCTTTGGCCCTATGCACCTTCTCGACCCCTTCTAGCAAGGGCCGCCGCCTGGCAGGTATCCAGGCCGGAGCCCTGCTCCTCTTCCCCAAGCCTGCCCAGCACTGCTCTGTCCAAGGTGCTGCTCCTTAGCTCAGGAGCTAGTCCTTCTTCCTCACTAGTCAGGGATTGACTGACTTCGCTTCTGCTAGGCAGCCTTTATATAGGGCCCGGCCCTGATTGGCTGCCTCTTTCCCTGCCCTGATTGGCTCTCCCCAGGCCTTGGCTGATTGGCTGCTGGTCTGTGCAGCCTCTCGGGCCTGGTTCAGCCCGTCTCAGGGGTGGGGCACAGCTCCACCACACTCCCCCAAAAACTTCCTTTTGGTAAGTTACTCACTGTGACAGTTCTTTATTGGAACAATATGGTGATAATGCTTACCAGGGGTGTTGAGGACAAATATGTACATTAAATAATGTAAGGCACTTAGATACTTATAGGATCCCCTTCACCATAGTATAGGGTTGCCAGCTTGGTAGTATTTAAAAACCAGACACTCCAGCAGGAGTGCCGGAACCTCCCCTGCCCTGCCTCTTTTCCCCAAGGCACCACCCCTCTCTTGCCCAAAGCCAGTAGATCTGACCGGACACTGTGAGGTCCCCTTTTCAACCGGACTTTCCGGTCGAAAAACGGGCACTTGCCCACCCTACCATAGTACCTAAGATAGATTAATAAGAGAGGATAAAAAATATACAGTAACTTCAAAATCATCTATTCAAAATATACACACTGATTTATTTCCACATAAATAACCTCAAAACACTTATACATATAATGTAAAAGCTGAGGGGGGAAGAGAACAGTAACTATATTAATCAAAGACTTCCCAGAAATGGAACCATTTTTTCCATTATAGTCACACAGTTGGATATCCACACGCACAAGAGTGGCTAAATCTGCTAATCCAGTTCCACTCTTGCCGAATTTAATGCTAAGAATATCTTCAAATGCAGTAATATGACTCTTTTGGCATTTAAACTGGTCTTTAGCAGAAATTTCTCTGGAGCCTTATTTGTATTTGACAAGTTTGTTTTAATTCCTACTTCCCTAATAAGAATGACCTGTTGTGGGACAAATCAACCAACATTAGGAAAGAAGGGTCTTTAGGCAAAGAGTGGGAACTGAAAGGAGAGCTAAAGGAGTTCTTTTTCAATATCCACAACTTGGAACCCACACTTCAGCCTTTTGCTTTGGACTTGCCTAAAGCAATGCCCATGCCTGTACTTTGAAAATCTTGGGGTAGGTCTCAGCTGGTATAAATTGTCATAGCTCCATTGAATACAATTTACACCATCTGAAAAACTACCTCATTATGTTTTTGTTGGACCCTTAAAGGGATAGGATAAATTATACATTTACATTTCTGTTTTACAATAAAGAACATGACAAACTAACTTTCTAACAAGCTAGTAATAAACTATTATTATTAATGTTTTAGGTTTCCATCCCTAATGAATCTTCTAAGAGTCAAACATGAAGTACTCTGTTTAGTCTGTCAAGACTGCTGTATGTCAAAACTGGAAAGGGCATATTGTCAAGTGAGATATCTAAAGATTACTGGTCTCTCTCCTTCTCTTTGCTGTAGAATTTTACCTAATATCCAATCACCAGAAAACAAACAAGAAAGTTACTAAGTTACCCCAATCTCTGAATTTCCCAATGCATCCCATATTTTGTCTATCTGTTGGGGCTCAGTCTTGCAAACATTCACTTCTGGTGATAGGACGTGTAACTGAGAATAGTCAATATAAGACTAGTGTGACTTCAGTAGGGCTGCTCACAGTAGTAAGTATTCCCAATAATAACTGTTTGTGGGACTATAAACTTTTGGGGGACAGATGGACTTTATTTTATCTACTGTACAACATTAAACACACTGGTGCTAAGCAAATAATAAATACTAGTGACAAGTAAATTGATGTATTTTAAGCAATAACGTGATCTTCTCACCATTCCAGTTTTCTGCTGTTGTACCTAAACTAAAATTGAATTTATTTAAAATATGCTTAGTGATCTTTCCCAGTTTATGACCTCAGCTGGAAATTCTCATTCCTGACCTCTTTCTAACACAGCTTGTATATACATTTCATATAAGAAAGATACCAAGGTGAAATGCTTGGCTTTTGCTTATGTAATTTTGCAGTGAGACAGGTTTTTGGTTTTTTTACTCAAGATAACAAAATTCTGCAAAAATATTTCACCTGGCAAACTTTAATTCTAGCTCACTGACTTTTTTTTAATCTAGAAATTAAAAAATATCAGATGACATGTACTGATATAAAATGGGGCACATGAACTGGACAGTTAACACCATATAATATGGTAGTTACTTTTTGTTTCAGAACCTGGAACAAGCAGGGCTTGTGATTATTTTTGTTTTTCTTGCAACTCTTTGTACTCACTCAACTCTATCTTGCATGCTGACATAAAAACATTTTTTCTTTTCAAAAAAATGCTTGTGAGTTAACCCAATTCAAGTGTAACAAATGAAAAGAAAGTCATCCAACTGCAAAAGGCAGTTTTTTGCCATTTATTTCTTACTGTGAAAACAAATACCCAATAAATTGTTTTATAGAGGTTTATTGCTTTAAATATTTTTTTCTCCCATTTGCTCTTTTAGTTTATTGAAAACACACACACACACACACACACACACACACACACACACACACACTAGATTTTGTTATGGTATGTATAAAAAATCCTTAATGGTAATTAAATTTGTGGAACTATTTGAGGCTTGATTGTACTAGGAAAAATTAAAAGTTTAACACTTTGATGTGCATTAAATAGGACTACCGTATATACTCTATCATAAGCCGGTTCATTTATAAGCCAACCCCCCCAAGATGGATAAGTAAAAATGGAAAATTTTTATAACCTGTTCATAAGCCAACCCTATAATTCAGGGGTCAGCAAACTTTGGCTCCTGGGCCATCAGGATAAGCCACTGGTGGTCCGAGATAGTTTGTTTACCTTCCGCAGCCACGGAGGTTAAACAAAGTGTCCCGGCGCACCAGCTGCTTACCCTGACGGGCCGGGCAGCAACTGGTGGCTGTGCTGCCTCTCCTTGCTCCCTCTGTTGGGGGGAGGGGCTGTGTCCCACCTCTCCCTCTCTATACCCGTTCATAAGCCGACCCCCGTCTCCGGTGCTTCCCTTTTTTACTAAAAAAATTCGGCTTATGAATAAGTATATACAGTATTTCCAATGCTATATAACTTAATTTGATTGCAAATACTTTGCTATTCTTTTCCACTATTTTCTCATGAGGCTCAGTTTCCAAAAACACTTAAACATGAACCTCATTTTAGGCATGTTAATAGTCCCAACTACTCATGTGCTCAATGTTCAGTACTTTAACATAATGCTTAAACCCTTCGCTGGATTGGGTCAGCATCGAACTGGATTGGGGCCTAAAATAAGAACTATTCTTAGGTCCTGATCCTGCACTGCTAATAGCAGTGGCACATCCCTGCACCTGTGTGAACTGAAAGGACTATTATTTATGTAGCACCATCAGTGTACTAAGACCAACTTTTACAAACCTGAGTACCTGCTGAAACCAACAAGGGCTTCAAATGCTTCACACCTCTGAAAATTAATTCTCTTTCGTAGGTGACTAAACATGGATTTAACTGACAAACTTTAAGCACTCAAATCTGAATTTTGGCTTTAACATTTCAATCTCTGTGTCAAATCTAATTAATATTATTACACAAAACAATTACATGGCTAATACGTCCATCAGCTATTATAGTATCACTTCATTTCTGTTAGATACTGTAAGACACAGTCAAGGTACAAAACAAAAATGATCCATTAATAATAATATAGCTAGTACGTAGTCAACCATTTGATGTGAAGTTTTTATATACAATGGCTCTGATTCTATATATACTCATGTGGGTGTTTGCAGGATAGGATTCTAAGGGCATTGGGTTTTGGAGAGTGTCTCTAGGAGAATGTGTATGAGATATTGACTGATTGGTAAGATTGGAAGTCCCACCGGTCTCCAAAAGCTTTCAAATGCTTTACTTTTATTTTCTTAAAACCTGGACAAACTCTTTTTTGTTTTTCCTTCATAAAAGCGTTGTGCCCAAACTGGACCTGTTCAAACAACTCTGTGAATTTTCCTGCTTAAAAAAATAAGCAATGGGGCAGTTTCATCTTCCTTAATGGAATAGTGCTATGATTTTGTATTTTTTCAGATGTTTGCTTCAAAATTGTCATGTCATATTACAAAAGGTCAGAGAAAAGACATATTTAAAGTCTCTAAAGTTCATCCTTCAGTTGAACACTTTGACCTAAGCTCTGTGGCCAGAGAGTGAAATGGACAGATTTTTCTAACAATGGTGTCTCTTGTTATAGTCACGTTTTGCTGAATATGGATACCATTTCTTGGCAGTGACACTGAATTTAATTAAGTTGCTTACTCCATGTGCTGACTCTTGTTCTGCTCAAAGCAGAGAAAGCAAAGAGAAACCAGACTCTGGAACATCTGCCTCTTTCACACCTCTGCCTTCACCATTCAATGAGTTATATGGGAAACACCATGATTAAAACTTAAACATTTGCCTATTTCTCACTTACGCATTTGCCAAACATTGGCAAAAATGAAGATGTTTGTACACCAATGCGAGGAGCCTAAGAAACAAAATGGAGGAACTAGAGTTACTGGTGCAGGAAGTGAAACCAGATATTATAGGGATAACAGAAACATGGTGGAATAGTAGTCAGGACTGGGGTACAGGTATTGAAGGGTATGTGCTGTTTAGAAAAGACAGAAATAAAGGCAAATATGGTGGAGTAGCATTTGTGACAAAGTTCCTCCTCTATCTTGGTGGGTCCTGCGCTTATTGGCGGATTTTCTTGCCTCAGAGATTCACCATGTGGGTTGGGGAACAGCCCAGAGCCCTTCCCC
>NW_020664409.1:56820369-56820624 GCF_002925995.2 Terrapene triunguis
ATGACAGCTACAACTCCCTGGGCTACTTCCCCATGGCCTCCTCCAAAGACCTTCCTTATTCTCACCACAGGACCTTCCTCCTGGTGTCTGATAACGCTTGTGCTCCTCAGTCCTCCAGCAACACACCCTCTCACTCTCAGCTCCTTGCACCTCTTGCTCCCAGCTCCTCACACTCGCACCACAAACTGAAGTGAGCTCCTTTTTAAAGCCCAGGTGCCCTGATTAGCCTGCCTTAATTGATTCTAGCAGCTTCTT
>NW_020664409.1:56830624-56882949 GCF_002925995.2 Terrapene triunguis
AGTGTAGACCCAGCCCCTAGAAGCGAACTAAAGGCCCAATCCTTTAGCCCCATGAGGTCCTACTGAAGTCAGTGGAGGCTGTGAAGGTGCTTAGCATCTCTGAGGAGACATTCAGCACTTTGCAGGATTAGCCATATAATGTGAAAGGTGGGTGCATCCCTGACCTCAAATAAATAATCTTAATTAAAAAAGCCTCAAGATTTTTTTTAAATTAAAGTTTCCAAACATTTTCTCTTTTTTTAATTTAATTTTAAATGTAAGAAGGGCTACTCCTTTGCCAGTGATGATCATAGTTTTAAGACTTTAATATTTTTGGCAACACAAATCCAAGATTTCCACCCCAAAATAACAATGATTAAAAGACAGCCTGAATCATCATGAAATCAATCTTCTGCTTACATTTCACATGCTGAAGCACGGGTAGTTCCTTGGTGCCCATGTATTTTATTTCTGTAAATAGGAAAGCTCAATAATTTAGCTCAAACCTCAATGTCGAAAGGACTAGCTCAACAGTTTTTTTTTTTATTTTTTATTGTACGTTTGGTATACAATGTGCTAGCAGGCTGCCACGCGGAGCGGAAAGCTTGTAATTTCAATTACATGGCATTTCAAGTAGAACGGGCCCTAATGTTGAAGATAGAGATTAGAGGTGATTGCCAATATGCAACAAAGCTTTGAAGCGGATTATTATTTTTAAATTACCTTAAGAACCGAGTTGACTAGCTCACCCTGTGTGCCTGAGCAGATTGTGGAAACTGAAAGATTAAACAGTTGGTGAACTCTAATAGAAAAATGAACGTTGTGTGAAAAACCTTTACACAATATTGTGCAGAAAGATTAGCTGCTTGAATAACAACCATCCTTCTCACCTTCCTGGTCAGGATTAATCACAAGTGCACACTCACAGATAATTTGTTGAAAAATGGAATTATTTGACTGTATTTGGAGGCATCTGTGACAAATGTTTCTATTTAAGTTTACTTTTATATGAATTGGTGAATTGCATATGAGAAAGCTTATGAGAGTTTTTCTTTGTTGTGGTATTATTTCCTGAAGCTTCTAGTAAAACTTTCACTTAATGAACAAAAATATGCATAACATAAAGTTCAATCAAAAATTATTTATATTTCCAACTTGTCAGGAACTAATTACTAAACAAAGAATGCAATCCTAGGCAAATTCTAATATGTTTGCATTTTCCATTTAAATAACTTGGTTTTATTGGAACCAGACAGTTCCACTTGAAATTTTCTTTATCTTTTATTTGTCTTGTTTGCTCTTATCCTCAGTCAAAAATTACTCATTGCAAGCTGCTCTTGGAGCCAATTGTTCTTGACTGCAGGGAAGCTGGCAATCTAAGGCAGGCTACCTCCACATCTTAAAATCTCTTCTTATTCTATGAATTCAGAAGGGATGCTGTGGTCTAGAATGAAAAATTTTCTCCCTGAAAATCACATGTTAAACTGCTCTATATCTCTGATAAAAGGCATTCTTAAAAGATGAAGGAATGCTTTCTGCTGGAAGCCAGCTTCTCCTCTTGGAGTGTCCTACATTGTTCTGGTAAAGCAGTTTATATTAGAGGTTGAGAATTCTTAGGCCTTGATTCTGGCATCTGATCATTTCACCTGAGCAGAACTCCATAGATGTCTGTGGGACTTCACATCTGTGTGAGGGTCCATGACAGTACATTCAATTGCAGGATCAGAACCTTAATGTGTATCATATTTCTTCCAGCAGGAATATCATCAATGACTTTTGGAACCAAGCTAATATGGTGCTAAAGTCTGAAGCATGAACTATGACATCTAAAAGAAACTCTTGCTAACATGAGCAATTTATAACTATAGCCAATTTCCCCTAACCCACTCCAGCCCCACTAAGTTACAATATTCTTCAAAAATGCAATGAACTAGTTAAGGCCTTGATTACATTTTGGCCTCTTCCTTTGTATTTGTTGGCTAAGTGATCTAAGTAAAGAATACAAAAATAAATATATTGTATGTGAAGACATAATGAAGATGTGGAAAAAACCTTAGCAAAATACTGACATATGGCTGACCTTAAAAGTTGGCACATCTCTTGACAATATTGATTTAACATTTTTCTGATGCTATATTACCTCACCATGCCTTGGTTCAAAGTTGGTGAATGGTGCCCAATGTGATTTCCATAAGTAAAAATGGCAAGGATGTTCTTTCAGTAATTTCCTTGTATTGAGATGTAAAACTCCTTGTTAATGTAAACATCCATTTGTAAAATGTAATGAAACATTAAACATAAGGCATAGTTTGGAACCATAATGGCAAAGAAGATATTAAATAAACTAAAAACATCCATATTTATATCCAACACTGACCCAACCTACCAGGTTGAAAGGAATAAGCGGGATAGAATCTACCATTGTCACAGCTGATTAAAATTTGAATTAACTGAAGTTGTAATGTTTGCATAGAAATAATCTGGAGTGTGTTTTTAAGGAGATCAAGAGGCTATATTATAGCACTAGTTGGCTCCACTATTGTTATGCTTCAGAGTAAAGTTACACTATGCTTGCAAGTTTGTATTGGTCTGCTTGTACTATACCTGGCCAAAAGACAATAAGACTAAGTTCTGTAAAGTGGCACAGGAAGGTGTAAATTACACCTTGCTGCACCAGCAAAAGTGCCTTGCAACCCTGAGGGTTTATCTTAACTTACATAGTGTTACTGCTGCTATCTGCCCTAAGGCTTTGGGAGGAGCAGCTTTAAATCATGCTAGAGCCATGAATCCGCATATTTCCCAGCCACCATGGTCATGCCCCCTTTTCTAGGTATCACCATCCACTTTTCAGGCTATGCTGGCTCCTCAGCATATGGAACTGGCACAGCTGTGTGATGGGAACACTAGGGACCCTTAGCAGGGTTTGCACTAATGCAAACTCCGAAGTGAATGTGGGCCTCAAAACATAATCATTTTCATCCAAAGCCATGTATGAAAAATTGGTATCCCTGCTCTGCCTCCTAAATGATTGAAACCTACTTTGGTATGTCCCTGAAATGCACAGAATCAGAGAATGATCACAAGAGTCACAACATTTTATTATCATAATAACCTTTGGCTTGTTTGTGCTGGTTTTCATTCTCATTCATATCATTATCAAATGAATGTATTTATATGTTTATGGTCATTTACAATGTTTGTCACTAAATTTCAAATATTTAGTACCACATGTACTCAGTAAGTAATGATGCAGCATTGCTTTGGCCTTTGGCACATTATGGCCTGACTTGTAGTTACTGATATTTGTGGTGTTGCATGTACTCTTGATCTTTTCATCAAAACATGACAAAGTGTAATACTGACAGACCCTGGTCGTCGGCGGGCAGGATTGAACCTGGGGCCTTTTGAAGCTTAGTTCATGAGCCTCTCTACCACATGATCTAAAAGCCAACTGCCTGTTAGCTACAGCTGTAGAGCAGACTCATTTAACTTTCTCTAAGTGGTCTCGGTGCCACTAGATGGGACAGAACACCACACCCAGAAGGTGTGTGGGTTGCAAAAGCATTTAATGAACTGATCACAAACTGTGGGATAGATTCTACCCTCACTTATTTCATTGACTTCACTGGCAGTTGAAGGCATATGTTGATGGAAGAATTTGGATAAATGAAAATGTGTATGGGTATATACTGAATGCATGTAAATATATGGGTGTATATATTTTAAGTCATGCATATTTATGTCATTTATATGTGTACTCACATAAACTGTGTATGTCTTCATGTAGGAGTCTGTGTGCATAATTGTATGACATCTCCATAGTTACAAAGACATATACAGTGTGTGTGTGTGTGTCTTTGAGTACATACATAAACATACACAAACATATACATGGACATTTATATAAGGAAAAATATATCTAAATAATCAATATAAAAACTATAACATATGGCCACATTCTGATCCCTTTCCCCACAATGAACACACTGACTAGCTCCTAATGCCCTGGGTAGCCCTGTTGCTTTTAATTGAACTGCTCATAAAATAAGGTGTTATTCAACATAAGTAAAAATATTGGAATCTGCCACTAAATAACTATGGTCTTGATCCTTCAAACACTTATTCATGTGAGTAATTCCATGCATGTGAATAGTCCTAATGAGTTCATTGTGTCTGATGCTGAGAACTCACAGCTGTCACTGAAGTTGCAGATGCTCAAAACCTCTCAGGATCAGGACCAATGGGAGCTATTCATCTGTCTGAAATTAGCAGGATCAGATCTAAATTTGTATAGTTTATGGCAGGGTCGGCAACGTTTGGCACGCGGCTCGCCAGGGTAATCACCCTGGCGGGCCGGGCCAGTTTTATTTACCTGCTGACGCGGCAGGTTCGGCCGATCGCGGCCCCCACTGGCCGCGGTTCGCCGTCCTGGGCCAATGGGGGCGGCGAGAAGCCGCGGCCAGCACATCGCTCGCCCGCGCCGCTTCCCGACGCCCCCATTGGCCCGGGACGGCGAACCGCGGCCAGTGGGGGCCGCGATCGGCCGAACCTGCCGCGTCAGCAGGTAAATAAAACTGGCCCGGCCCGCCAGGGTGCTTACCCTGGCGAGCCGCGTGCCAAACATTGCCAACCCCTGGTTTATGGTCTTCTCCAGATATTCTACTTTAATAACTGGGACCAAATAGGAATAATTTTAATTAAAATGGGAGTGCTATGGAAGCAAATTTGCAAACTGAAAATGGTACCATCATTCCAAAAATCACATCACTAAATAAATATGCCAATTAAAATCTTGAACAGCTTTGATAGTGTTGATTGATATGATTTAATATAAGGCCAGTTTCTCTTTCCTATGCAAATCTGGACCTTTACATTTTAGATATTTCTTTATCAACATAGCATTCTAAAGTTGTACGGTCAAATCTAGCAAAGAATTTATGCTTCACAGGAGTTGGATACTTAAAAGGTGGTGTTGATTGTTTTGAATAGATCTGAAATATAAAATATTCTGTATAACTGTATTTTGAAGAATATATTTATTTCTTGGAAAAATAGCAAAGGTGACTACAGTACATATAACTAGTTTTTACTGTTTAAAAAAAACATTAGGTCTTTGGATGAAATATTTTGGCAATGTAATAAAGTAAACTCTATGTTCTGATATGTTTTAATTGATCTTTTTGCCCATTGTTTTTATGACTAAGTCCCGAACATCTGGTCATATGTTTTAGTTTTTAGTTTATCTCAAACAAACAGATACAAACTTATCAAGTTTATCGCCATAGTTTTATGTTTTTGAAGACATCTTTTAAAAGCACGTTGAACAGTTCCAAAAACCTGTAGGTAACTCTGAATATCACAGTGTTCAATAGTCGAATGACTGGGTAGGTATTTTGCTTGCCAGGATCCCTTCCAAACTGCTTATAATGCTGCCATGATTTAGTTACCTTTCCTGAAAAGAAGACTTCTTGCAGTGATACAACAGTATTGGAAATGGTGGTTAGGAAATGCAGAGATATTCCCAGAAGTGCTGCTTTGCAGAGATATTGGGCCACATTTTATGTTGATTTAAAGTGAGTGCAATGCCACTAAAGTCAATGGGACTACACAGAGTGTAAATCATTGCAGAATTTGGCCTGATATGCTGCCTCAATTTGAGCACCAGTTTCTATGCAGGTATATCTTTGCTTAAAACTACTAGATATTTTGAATCTAATCCATCTCTTACCCATCTGTACCTTAAATTAAATAGCGTTTCACAATTAATATTTTTATATAAAGCTAACATTTTTATTAATTGCACTTTAAACTTTAAAGCGCCATTTAATTACCTAAATTATGAGAACATATCATTCCAACTTTCGTTTATTTTAGATATAAATGTAAAAATACATTTAAAGATTCTAGTATTCCCCTTTCTTTTTACCTGCATTTAGCATCAACCTGTTTGGGACCTGGATGTCATGTGTGCCAGAAACGGAGGGTCCCCAAGCCAGAAACTCCTGAAAGACTCCTTAGCCGCAAAAGAACTGCAGACCATGGAAAAACATCTAGCTGGTGCGTATAGTGACAAGGAATCATAAAACATCAAACCCTATACACCCAAGTAACCCACTGAAATCAGTTGGACTACTCATGTGAGTAAGGAGAGGAAACATTGGCTGAGACACTGACAAAAGTAGATGACAAATTGAATTGTAACCTCTTTCTCTTCGTTTGCTATTTTGTTGAACAGGAAAAAAGACATTTATTTGAAGCCAACGATTTTAAACTTGACTGTGTATGGTAAGGTAATTAAAAAACTATCCTGACAATTTCATTACATATTTATTCCCATAGCTCAGTAATACCTCAGGTGGTAGTGAATTATTGTTGCTAGACCTCCAGGGTATAAATCTTCCAAAAGACTTCAACAGACCAGTGTATTAATGAATAAAAGACTGGCCTGAGGGATAAGCCAGCCAGGACCTCTGTGAGATTTAATGGGAGTTCCGGTTGATGAGGATTAGGGCCATTGTGTATAATAGAATCTCTGCTACAGTAGTGATAGTAGTAATTTTTCAATGAGTACAATAAAGTAAACCAAAGTTTGGGTGAAAGTATTTTCATTGTTTCTTGAAAAATGCATTGGGAAATTTAGAATACAGTTTCCACTTTTTTTCATTGTAATGAGTATTTTCTTGCTTCAGCTTTAAATATTTTATGAATGATTCAAAACATACACCTCTTTAGTTGTAGAATAAATTCCATTTTACTCTGGATGATTGGTTAAATTAAACAATGAATAACAGGAAAATATTTTTGCAGTATTCATCCTTTTAAAGGGCATACGTACAGCCCTGCAGGCATATGATATATGTGCTGCATGTCATGCCACTTCATGACCACACCATAGAAAATAATAAGCCTGCCTTTCAACAAATGTGACATTGGAGGCATGAAGATGTGGCACATGCACAAAAAGGTAAGTTATGATATAAACCTATTTTCAGATCACTTTTTTCTTAGTAACCACAGAACTATAGGATCCGAATACTCTGCTGCTTCTGCAGGTTACAAGTGAAGAAATAAATACAGTGTGACAGACCCAGACCAGTGGGGTACAGGAGTCTGGTAGAGGGCAAATATACTGGTCACTGGATGAGTAGTTTTCTGTTCCCTGAGTGACCAGAGCAGGGGCTGCACTAGAGTAATCAAGAACCTGCTAGAACCAGTTAAGGCAGGCAGGCTAATTAGGACACCTGGAGCCAATTAAGAAGAAGTTGCTAGAATCAATTAAGGCAGGCTAATCAGGGCACCTGGGTTTTAAAAAGGAGCTCACTGTGTGTGAGGAGCTGGGAGCAAGAGGCGCAAGGAGCTGAGAGTGAGAGGGTGTGTTGCTGGAGGACTGAGGAGCACAAGCGTTATCAGACACCAGGAGGAAGGTCCTGTGGTGAGAATAAGGAAGGTCTTTGGAGGAGGCCACGGGGAAGTAGCCCAGGGAGTTGTAGCTATCATGCAGCTGTTACAGAAGGCACGATAGACAGCTGCAGTCCACAGGGCCCTGGGCTGGAACCCGGAGTAGAGGGCGGGCCCGGGTTCCCCTCAAACCTCCCAATTGACCTGAACTGGGGGTTCTTCCAGAGGAGAAGGTCTCTGGGCTGTTCCCCAACCCACATGGTGAATCTCTGAGGCAAGAAAATCCACCAGTAAGCGCAGGACCCACCAAGATAGAGGAGGAACTTTGTCACAACAGGCATCCTGATCTTAGGGGTGAGGAGTTCCTGAATTCTAATCCCAGCTGTTTAACTGGTTTACTATGTAACCTTGGATAATTCAATTACATACCTGCCTCCATTTCCCCCTCCGTAAAATGTACAATATCATTACTGTCTCACGTGATATCACACAATGCGTTTACCCTTTGTAGCACTGGACTTGAGTAAGCAAATGTGAAAATCCCTACAAAGAGTTGTAATTTGCATTTCTTTCATCCAATATCTGACATATCCACATGTATAAAAGTCTTTAGCCTAATTAAATACCCTCCCTCCCACTATACCTGCATTTACCTGTCTTTTTTTGAGGAGAAGCCTAAAAACGTAGCAGTCCTTTAATTGAACTTCTAGGTGCAGCCAGGGAGCCCATTTAGCAACATTTGGGACTGCTGGTATACCTGTCTTAAGGTTCCTTCCCCACTCTGAACTCTAGGGTACAGATGTGGGGACCTGCATGAGAACCTCTAAGCTTAACTATTAGCTTAGATCTGGTTTTGCTGCCACCACCAAATTATTTGAGTCATTTGGGAAAC
Organism: Terrapene triunguis; assembly: GCF_002925995.2. Classification (NCBI taxonomy): domain Eukaryota; kingdom Metazoa; phylum Chordata; order Testudines; family Emydidae; genus Terrapene; species Terrapene triunguis. Next base: position 56,838,894 of record NW_020664409.1, read on the forward strand.
TCTGTCTACGTCCCCCACAGAATATCTCCCTCCCAAGTACTATAACCCTTCCCTGGGTAGCCTTGAGAGACTTCTCCACCAATTTCGTGGTGAACACCGATCCAAACCCTTCGATCTTAAAACAAGGAGGAATTAACCATTTCCCCTCCTTTCCCCCACCTATTCCTGGTGAGTCCAGATCCAACCCCCTTGGATCTTAAAACAAGGAAAAATCAATCAGGTTCTTAAAAAGAAGGATTTAATTAAAGAAAGAAAGGTAAAAATCATTTCTGTAAAATCAGGATGGAAAATAACTTTACAGGGTAATCAGATTCAAAGAGCCCAGAGGAACCCCCTCTAGCCTTAGGTTCAAAGTTACAGCAAACAGAGGTAAACCCTCTAGCAAAAGGAACATTTACAAGTTGAGAAAACAAAGATAAACCTAACATGGCTTACCTGGCTGTTACTTACAAGTTTGAAATATGAGAGACTTGTTCAGAAAGATTTGGAGAGCATGGATTGATGTCCGGTCCCTCTTAGTCCCAAAAGCGAACAACCCCCAAAACAAAGAGCACAAACAAATGCCTTCCCCCCTCAAGATTTGAAAGTATCTTGTCCCCTTATTGGTTCTTTGGGTCAGGTGTCAGCCAGGTTACCTGAGCTTCTTAACCCTTTACCGGTAAAAGGATTTTGGTGTCTCTTGCCACGAGGGATTTTATAGTATTGTACACAGGAGGGTTGTTACCCTTCCCTTTATAGTTATGACAGCCTGCTTCCCCCAATGATATCTTAGGCCAGGAGGTTTCCTCCCCATCATGATTGTCAGAGTGCCCAAAAGGCCCTTTCTGCAAATTCTTGGGGCATCTTACCTTTCTGTAAACTTTTGGGGTTGAAAGCACACCTGCTCCTTCCCCTACTTATTGGGGGCTGGCTTGGTGTAGGTCAGCTCATACAAAGCAAAGTTAGCTTTTCCCATTCACCCACGCCTTTGTGGAACAGTGGAATCTAGAAATCTTCCACTTGATCCTGCTGCTTCTGGTGATTTGATAATGTACCATTGACATGGCTTCAGGCTGAGCTGCACGTTAGACATCTCCTTTTTGTCTCTCTTAAGTGCACCTCTTGATGGCTCTCTTAAGTGCACCTGGCTTCCTGCATCTTTCTCAAGGGTCAACCATGCAATTCAGCTACGTTGGAACTGGGCTCCAGATGGCAGCCCCTGTGATTCTTGACCCTGTTAATATGACAGGCCCACCTGTGTCTAGCCCCTGTAAGTACTTTTGCTCCTGGAGCCTGTGACAGCAGCTGCTTAAAGTTGCTCAAAAACAGCTTCCTCAAAACAAAACATTATGTATTCACCCAAAAGGTACAAAACATGCAGAGCAAAGAGTTAAAACAAACAAACAAAAACAGAAAAGACCTATGTACCTATTTTTCCTTACCTAAACTTTAATCTTACCTTGCAAGCTTTGGTAAGTTCCATTCAACCCAGTTACTCCCACCTCTCAGTTGGGAGAGGCAGTCTGCTTGCTTCAGTTTGTCTCCTTCTCAGTGTCTCTGTCAGCATCTTCTCCCTCAGCAGCTCTTGACAGCCCACTCAATCCCCCTTCTTCTATAGGCCAGCATTGTCAAGGTTTTAATACCCACTTTGATCCCAGGCTTAGGTCTGGGAAGGTCTAATCATTTCCCCATTGTTTCCTCAAGGACCCTTATCTTTGCCCTTGTTTCATATCCTGTTTTTCCCCCCTCTAACAGCCTCCTTTGATTTAACTCCTTGCAGTCAGTCAGGATAATATCAAACAGGTGAACTGGGGTATGTATTTATAAAATAAAAATACATGTAACTCTCTCAGACTGCATTGCAGTTCTCTGGCACCAGCACAAAGGGTAATGAGATATTCTGAAATGTCTTATCTGTCCTCACCCAATTGTTTGGGTTGTTGGGAGCTGGCACTAGGTTGTAGACTCCTTTGATAGTCTATTTCTCTGTTGCTGGATGTACTAGAATACAGAATCTTTCTGGTCAGTTCACCATGGCCAACCGTCGTCTACTACCTGTACTCCAGGGATAAGGTACAGGTTCACAAAATCCTCTTGACTGGGGCTCCCTCATGTCCAGCCCTCCCTCTGTTTACCATGCCCAAGGGTTGGGCATGTCACTTCCCCTCCCGGTGCCTCAGTTTCCCCATCTGTGTAATGGAAATAATGGTATTAAGCTCCTTTTGTAAAGTGCTTTTGAAATCTACAGATGAAAAGTGCTATATGAGATCTAGGTATTTTATTTTATTTTATTTTATTTTATTTTATTTTATTTTATTTGAGAATGGTTCTTGTTGATCATCTGTTTCCCTGTGACTGGTTTTCTCCATTTGTCTGTGTATCAGGAATGGGGTTTTGGAATATGTAGACTTGCCTGGGCAGTTCTCTTTATTTACAAAATATAAACTTGCAGTATTTGGTTTTGGTTCAGCAAATGTGAATGCAACATTTTTAGCAGGTTCAAATTTTCACCTATACAGTGCCCCCATCGTTCCCTGCGGACTGCACCGTAATGCTTTCATCTAAATGCCAGTCACATAAGTTACAGCTGTCCAGTGGCAGCTTTATATTATACACAGGGTGAGAGGCTTTTTTGTTGGTAGCTAATTCAGGCAACTTTTCTGTTTGGTTTGAAGGAATAATTCTGTGGTCTTCCTGAATGTGTTTTATCACAAAAAGAACTTTTTAATGCATTAAAAACCTTATAAATGTGTTGTGAATCAAACTGTTGTTCTGGTATTTCTGATACATAAGTAGGATACCCTTGGATCACTCTGTTACCCACATGTTATTTTCATTTAAATAACATTAACAGGAGGTTTTCTGACAAAATCCCAAGTCGTGTCACAGCTACAGTATTTGATGTGTATCAAATAATACTATAGTGTTGGAAATTCAAAACTAGGTTTATTCATTTAGTTGGAAAAGTTGATGTTGCAGTAAAATCAACAGATGTGGTATGTATTAAATAAAACTGAACAGTTTTGTTGTGGAAATCTTTTTAATTATATATGGAGAAAGTGATTAAAATAGCTTTTTTCTGTAGAATCAATCACTAATTTAAAATCATGGAAACATGGACAGAGAATAATATGTTTATAGAACTCTTACTAAAGCATGGATATTCTAGATCAGTTTTCCAGCATGATCTCCTCTGAATCAAGGCGAGGAAGTTAGAGAGTTTAGTCATTTTGCAATGATACAGGTTAATTTTAATTTAAAAGAACACATACCACATTTGGTTTAAATTATGAAACTTACATTATTGCTTGTTGACCCCTGAGATTTGAACCAGATATCTTACAAATTTCAAAGTGACGTGAATTGATTTTTTTTAAAGCATACAGTAATTATTTCAAAAGGTAAAATGAAAACAACTGCTTGATTTTAATGAGGTCAGTGTTTCATTTAAATTACTTTAAGTTTAAAGCAACAATAAGAAATATCCTTAACTGTCTACTAAATATATAAACAATAATGAACCTTGTAAATTTGCTAGTAGGAAAACATTTGTTCACTAAAGAGTCTGGATAATATATCCTTTGAGATTTCACTGACAATTTTGAGTCTACCTTCTCTAGTACCAGTCTTCTAACATGTTGAATATCTTATTTTAGACTAGCAGACACAATTTGTTTTTTATTTTTTAAAAAGTAAATGAGTAAAATATTTAATAAAATATGAGCACATTTTAATGCAGACCAATTCTACTTGTGTGTACTCATAGTTTATAAATGTATAGTATAAACATTGTGCATATTTGGTAAACACAGGTGGAAGTGGATGAGAATAGATTCTAAATTATAGTATTGGAAAATCAGGTTTGGAATTGCTGTAGGATTTCTTGTATCCTGAAGTCTTTGCTGTCAAGTCACAAATGCAATGCAGATTTTCTGTGTGTTGGAGGCTTCATTATACACACAGAGCTTGTAGTCCATGGGGCTATACCAGTTCCCACCTGCTGAGAATGTGGCTCATACTGTTTAAAACAAAATGACACTGCTGTTGGTTCTAAAGGAAACTGATTGTGTGTCTCAAAACAAAGTTAAATAGAGTCATCTGCCAGTGAGGGTGTGAAATTGACAACTGTGGTGAAACATAAACTAGATGATTCAACAAATGTCTTGTCAAGTTCCTTGACATGTTTACTTGTGAGGGTTTTCATTTTGCTAGCATAGTAAAGTACCTAACCACCATTACTTTAACTTTGTTGGACACACTGTAATGACATAGTTTACCTGTAAATTAGAAACATAAATAGCTTTTGAATGAATTCAGAAGCAAAGATTCTTCAGTAACACTGAATTGTCCTTGCCTAGATAGGGCTTTATTTTTTTATACCTTAGAAAGGGAAACTCCCACTGAACTGAGAGTTTGGCTTGTGTAAAGCTGAAGCCCCTTTATGGACCAAATTCTACTCTTGGATTTTAATACATGGCTTCTGCTAAAGTTAGTGAAACCTGTGCATTTTCAAACTGTGTGTCCATGGAATTAGATGCTGAGATAGATTGGAGCCCCAAAATTCAGATCCAGAATATGTCAAAATTTCAAACACACCAGAGTTCAAGCGTGTTTGGTCACTTATAAGGATAGGATCCAGGAGTAAAATTCAGATTGTGAATCGGGTTTAGATTCCACCCTCACAAGAGGTTTGCTCAGAGCCAGAGTTTTGCCTGGTCTTTATTTGTTACTAAAGAGAAACCTCATAGAAGTTAAAGGAATATAACTTGGGAGAAATAATGGAGGTTATTATTGGTTTTAATGCCTTTCATATCAAGAAAAGATCATTACAAAGTGATGTCATATTCCATTTCCGAGGGATGAACTTTGAAGGAGAAATGGCTTGCAAAAACCTATATTTTGGATTGTTAGTTCTGTCTGTCTTCCATTTGCAGGGATGGCTGAGAGATGAGTAGGTTTTCTCTCCACAACCTCAAGCTGCGTTCACCATTCATTCATACTTTAAATCAATTTTAAAATCATGAAGATGAGAGATTACATATGCTAGGCTTCTCTACATGGACAGACAGTGTGCAGTATACATCTGGAGCACTTTAGCCTGCTGTGCTTAATTGTCCATATAGACCCTGCTATCATATACTAAAAATGCTCTTTGATCTGCTGTTTCAAACAGCAGAACATCAAAGAGCCCTATGGAACTTTTAGTGCGTGATCACAGGGTCCACATGACAATTTAGTGTGCAGCTGGCTAGAGCACTGTAAGTTCAGACCCTGGCTTGCTGTGCACCAAGTCTCCATGTGGACACGTCCTCAGTGTACCCTTCTTTTTACTTTAATGTTACTGTTGTCTTTTTTCTGTGTGCAGACATTGAAAAGGACCTAGCACTCTGGGAAGAAGCAAGTAGTAGTCCACATCTTAATTTAGTTACATCACATCAACCAGGAAATCTTCAAGCCACAGTAGGCCAAAATTCAAGGTCTCAAGTGCCAAGTCAAACTGGGAAAAATATTCAGCTGCAGCTGCAAGAAAACAAATCACCACCGCTTCCTACTAACAGCAGAGTGCAGGTCTCCAGTATCTCAAATAGTAGGCCTCAGACTTCCATTATGCAGAACAACAGGCCTCCAACGCCATCGACTCCAGGAAGCAGACCTGCAACCCCAAATAGTTTGTTGCCAAGACCTCATACCTCTAGCAACCAGGGAAATAAGGATGGAATCCTTAGTATGCAAAGAAGCAGATCCTTAACATCTAAGAGTCAAATTGGGAGGACTCTTGGCACTCCTTCAGGGCTAGCTGTACAAACGAGCGGAGATATTATAGGAACTGTCCCTCAAAGAATCAGTTTGTCAGAAGTAAGATTTTCAATATATTTATTTTTTACTAATTTTAAGACCATAAAAACTATAAAATTAGGATGTGAGGGTTTTTTATTTGTATTTTAGTTCCTTGTAGTTAGGCTTGGAGGAATATATTTATTTATTTTGAAACTTGATTTGATTTTTATTGGTAAAGTTGGTAAACTACAGCAGAATCAATGCCCACTGAGAGCAATATGATTTCTAAGAGAATGCTTATGTATGGAATTTTAATCAAGATTTTTTTAGAAATGTAAGGGTTATTTTTTTGTTCACAGAGCTGACTAATCTTACTTTTATCCAACAGAAAAGCCACTCAAATATTTGACAGATAATAGTGATTACTTAAGTTTTGAATTGGTAGATTTGCTTCATAATATCACAGAATTACTTTGAAATGAGAAGAAAAGCTAACATAATAGAGCCAGTAGCTAATAAGTTTAATACTGCTTTGCAAACTGGGCTGATTCATAGCATTAAAAAAAGCCTGTTTTTTACATAGTAGTGGGTTTTACATAATTAGTCTGTGGTGAAAAGAAAGACAAGTTACTTTGGAAATTTAATTACCGAATTTAGAACACTTTTTATATAGGTTGGTTAGTACAGAGTCTGTAATGCTATTTTTGCAGAGTTATATTAGCATTTCCTTTAGATGAGATATTTCTGAAAGCATATTACTGTCCTTAAAATGACATAGGGCATAAAAGATGTCAAATCAGGTGAATTATTTTTAGAGCAAAATTTTTAAAAATCGCTGTTGTTTAGAGAGTTGTAGGAATGAAGAAAAATAGAGGTTAGTGTCTGATACTTTTATGATCCAATAAGCTCTATGAGGCCTTGACTATGCTGTGGAGATGGGTAAACTTAGGCAAAAGTGACTCCACAGCTGTAGAAGGTGGGGAGCCAGGCACTCCCATTAATCTGGCTGGAAAACTGACATCCCTTTCCACTAAAAATTTTGCATTTTTGAAATGGACTGAAATGAAATGCCACAAACATGAGATTTTTTTTTTTGTAGAAAGGGTTCTTGAGGGGGAAAAAAAATCATTTGTGACATTGACGAGAGCCTTCCAGCCCAGCTGCCAGAGAGAGGCAGAGCCTGGCTGCTCAGCCTCCTTCCAGGAGCCAGAGAGCCTAGCCACTCAGCCTCCCCACTCCTGCAGCTGTGTGCATGCCCAGACACTGACATTTAGATGTCTTGGGGGGTCTTTAAGGCCATAAACTTAAAGACCTAGGGAGTTTAGGCACCTACAGGATTAGACAGTAGCTGAGTAGGGCTTTTGTGAATATCAGTGGTGCCTAAATGTTGGACTTAGGCTCCTAAAGTGGCAGATGCTTAAGTGAGGAAGCACTTTGGGTGGGATTCACAAGGTGTTCCTGTTTTCCTGGACCTTTCTGCAGTGGAATCCAGGGAGACTGCTCTCCATTGGCAGCATATTTGACCATGCTCCTCCTGCCTGGGAAACATACAGCCTTAAAATGGTCCAGTCCTGCTTGATTTTAACCAGCAGCTTCTCCATACCCTGGAAACTCCATCCAAATGAGTAAGGCTCATGTCAGGAGCCACCTGACCATTAACCTTGTCCACTTCAAAACCTAGCTGTGTTCCTGTCTGAGAGGTGGTCTAATGGATAACACTGCGTCCCACAATTCCTACCTTCTTAGAGTCAAAATTGTAAGGTGAACTAGGAAGTGGAAGAAACTTAAATATTAGGAATCCCCATTCATATTAAGTAATTCCTGATGTATGGCATAAAACACCCCAATCTCCAACAGTCAATGACTGCCTTCTCCATCCTGGTGATCTGCCCTGGCTATAGTACAGGCACTTCCTATGCAAAAAGAATTAGCAATGAAAAGATGTGGGATAACCCTAAATGTGCTAAGGACCTCCAGGAGATAACCAAAGTCTGGACTTAAGGGGAGCTCTGCCCATGCAATATCAAACACCCCAACTTTTAAGGGTGGCAGGGTAGGTGCAACACTCCATAAACATACACTGAGCATATGAGCTCCATCAAGTGTCATCTTAGGGTGACCTTCTCACCTGTTTTCTTCTGATCTGTTTTGAAAAATGAAGGGACAACTCAGACATCTGCAGGCCTCTGACACCTGCAGCCTTGTTATGGTTGTAATTGTGATAGTCTTTGATTTTAATCTTCCCTTGCTGTGGCACTTGCTCAAATTTTGGTATCTCCCTCCTCATCCCCAAGCAGTACTGGAAGTCCCTCATAACCCTGCCTGCCTTCTCTTCATTGGCTTCTGTTCCCAGGTGGTCTTTCTTTGCTTATTGGGGGCAATGTAACATTGGCTGCCAGTGGCCTGGCCACAAGCCCCACTTGTCACTCGCTAACCATGTTCCTGAATAACTTTCTATTACTTTGGGGAGTCACCCTGGGGATATCCACTGAGGAAGGCTGTGGGTATAGGGAAAAGCTGTGGTGGCAACTGCACAGTCATTTCCCCTTGCCCCCTAATTGAGGAAAGCAGCCCATGACTCTCTTACCGACCCAGGCAATATGGGGACAGAACCTGGCCACCAGAGCAATGTGACCTCTGCCATCTTTGTGATTGGGACACCACCCTGTTAGCCATGGGTACTCCTTTTTGGTTGTCTGGCCTGCCTTGGCTCCTGGATGCTTAGAAAAGGAGAGGTGGGATAACCCTAAATGTGCTAAGGACTTCCAGGAGATAACCAAAGTCTGAACATACCCAATAAGCATTTCTGCCCCATGACACTTGGTGCAGCTGGGAGAGAAATGCAACATAGCCCAGTGCTCTCCCAGGCAGCTGTCTACAATGGGAAGTTCTTTCTTTGCTTCAGTCTTCACGGCTGAGGATGTTAGGGAGATTCCCAAAATGAGCCATCCTTTGTAGGTGACAAATCTGAGGAATTGTCACAGATTGAAGTGTCACTAGAGGACGTTTTGGAATGAATTGATAAACTTAACAGTAACAAGTCACCGGGACCAGATGGCATTCACCCAAGAGTTCTGAAAGAACTCAAATGTGAAATTGCGGAACTATTAACTATGGTTTGTAACTTGTCCTTTAAATCGGCTTCTGTACCCAATGACTGGAAGATAGCTAATGTAATGCCAATATTTAAAAAGGGCTCTAGACGTGATCCCGGCAATTACAGACTCGTAAGTCTAACGTCAGTACCAGGCAAATTAGTTGAAACAATAGTAAAGAATAAAATTGTCAGACACATAGAAGAACATAAATTGTAGGGCAAAAGTCAACATGGTTTCTGTAAAGGGAAATCATGTCTTACTAATCTATTAGAGTTCTTTGAGGGGGTCAACAAACATGTGGACAAGGGGGATCCATTGAACATAGTGTACTTAGATTTCCAGAAAGCCTTTGACAAGGTCCCTCACCAAAGGCTCTTACGTAAATTAAGTTGTCATGGGATAAGAGGGAAGATCCTTTCATGGATTGAGAACTGGTTAAAAGACAGGGAACAAAGGGTAGGAATACATGGTAAATTTTCAGAATGGAGAGGGGTAACTAGTGTTGTTCTCCAAGGGTCAGTCCTAGGACCAATCCTATTCAACTTATTGATAAATGATCTGCAGAAAGGGGTAAACAGTGAGGTGGCAAGGTTTGCAGATGATACTAAACTGCTCAAGATAGTTAAGACCAGAGCAGACTGTGAAGAACTTCAAAAAGATCTTACAAAACTAAGTGATTAGGCAACAAAATGGCAAATGAAATTTAATGTGGATAAATGTAAAGTAATGCACATTGGAAAAAATAACCCCAACTATACATATAATATGATCGGGGGCTAACTTAGCTACAACTAATCAGGAAAGAGATCTTGGAGTCATCGTGGATAGTTCTCTGAAGACGTCCACACAGTGGCAGTCATAAAGGAAACAGGATATTAGGAATCATTAAAAAAGGGATAGAGAATAAGACGAAGAATATCTTATTGCCCTTATCTAAATCCATGGTATGCCCGCATCTTGAATACTGTGTACAGATGTGGTCTCCTCATCTCAAAAAAATATACTGGCATTAGAAAAGGTTCAGAGAAGGGCAACTAAAATTATTAGGGGGTTGGAACGGGTCCCATATGATGAGAGATTAAAGAGGCTAGGACTTTTCAGCTTGGAAAAAAGAGACTAAGGGGGGTTATGATAGGGGTATATAAAATCATGAGTGGTGTGGAGAAAGTGAATAAAGAAAAGTTATTTACTTGTTCCCATAATATAAGAACTAGAGGGCACCAAATGAAATTTTATGGGCAGCAAGTTTAAAACAAATAAAAGGAAGTTCTTCTTCACACAGCGCACAGTCAACCTGTGGAACTCCTTGCCTGAGGAGGTTGTGAAGGCTAGGACTATAACCGGGTTTAAAAGAGAACTAGATAAATTCTTGGAGGTTTAGTCCATTAATGGCTATTAGCCAGGATGGGTAAGGAATGGTGTCCCTAGCCTCTGTTTGTCAGAGGGTGGAGATGGATGGTAGGAGATGATCACTTGATCATTACCTGTTAGGTTCACTCCCTCTGGGGCACCTGTAATTGGCCACTGTCAGTAGACAGGATACTGGGCTGGATGCACCTTTCGTCTGACCCAGTATGGCCATTCTTATGTTCTTAAGTTGACTGAATCCTCTTGGCCAATTAAGAGGCCCCTTTGTATCCTAGAGGCAACCAAATTGTTGTGGATTTGCTGGGAAGGGTCAGGAAGCCCTAACAAAAATCCCATGGCAAATATGGCCCAGCTCTTCCTTTTAAGTTTGCATGAGAGGTCAGGTTAAGTTATGACATGTGAAAATGGAATTTCACATTGGAAACTGTTTTGCAGCCTTTATAACTGATAGTGGTTGTTTCCACTCCCATTTCAGTATATGTGCTATGTAAAGAAGAGGATAAGAGGGAAAAAGTTACATTTGTTCCTTCTAGGCACTTGCCATGAAAGAAGAAATTCCATTAGATGAGAGTGCACCATGGCTATACTGCATTTACTGTACAGGATGCTAGGCTATAAGCTTGAGAAAAAAGAAAACGGGCAATCTGCTCTTCTCACTTACCCAGGTGTAAATCAGGAATACCTCTACAGAAATAATAGTTAAAAGATGATGAACTAATTCAGTAAACACTATTTTAAATAGATCTGTTAGTGCTCTAAGTACATTTCCTGTACAGCTTTTAATGTGGATCAAAGTTATGTAAGGAAGGACTGAAATCTGAAAAGAAAATACTACTAATAAATAAAATCCAGAGAAATTATTCTTTGTCTTGTGACAGAGACAATATTCTAACCAGGCTTGGTTTAATGGTGTTAGAACAATTCTTGAATAATTTGGCAAAGATTTAAAATGTCAGCTGTTAAGCTTTTTAAAAATGCCCAAGACCTTAGCTTTTTGATCCCCCTCAAAAAGAATTATAAGTTACCTAATCATCAGAGTACTTCAGCATATATGTCTGTCTCTTGGAATAGATAACACCTTGCAGCACCAGCAGGTGTGTTATATTACCAGCTCTGTTCAAGGGCAAACTGAATTATAACACAGAAATGTTACTTGGAGAAATAGCTTTTATTATCTCTATAAAATTAATAAATCAAGGTTTTAAACCCTTTTGTACATACCTTTTTAGGCATTTAGTTTTTCCTTAAGTATTTTATGTAGTTTGATTTAAAAAAAAGCTGAATTCTGTTTCTCTGTTCAGGACAGAATCCATTAGTGTCTGACACAGTTCATTTATAGTTCTTATGAACTGGTGTTGAAGGAAAAGAGCCCCATTGACTTTCTTGTTTTCAGTTTCATTTCTTGAACAAATGGAATTTTACAATCAGTTTACATGCCTGAATAACTCAAAGTTGTTTTCAGTATATGTACATTTTTGTTTTAACATGTCTGTTAACAAGAGGAAAGTTTAACTAATTTAAGTTTACCATAGAGTGAGGCATTAAACCTTAAGGTACAAATTCTGCTCTCAGCTAGCCTAATGTAAATCCAGAGCAAGTCCTTGACATCAGTGGACTTACAGTCAATTTACACTGGTGTAACTCAGAGCCAAATTGTTATCCCTTCTCAGATCCCTTTACCTGGGTAAGAGGGCTGGAATGGCATAAAAGGGATCTAACGCGCTGGTTCTGGAGGGGGTAGATTCTCCCCAGCACAGGTGCTGGTGTGATGGGGATGGAGGGGCAGAACCACAGTATACAGATTTGTGAAGATTCTGAGCTGCAGCCCATAGTACAGCCCCGAGAGACTGCTGTATCTTAGACAGACCTTGAGGATTGTCTAAGTTAACTTGGGGACCACAGCATTCCCTGAAGCAGCCCAGGACTGAAAGGGAACAAAAGTAGCTTAAAGTCTCCCCATCCTATTTGGGCTGCAGATTCTCTGCTGAACCTCTTAGAGGCACAGTGCAAAATGTGGCTCTATGGCAAAGAGTTTTATTTATAAAATCGTAGATGATAAAAATGCAATAAAGCAGTGAGATCACTTACTGATCTCCCTGCTAATGAAGGATTGTTCCCTATGCCACATTTTTGAAGTGAGTTGAACAAACTAGTTTGTTTATAATTTTTCTTGGGAGATTACTACAGCTGGTTCAAAAATGACATTTATTCACTTTTTTTAGTTGCTCTTGTTCTTTACTGTTTGCTGTTGTCTGATCACTTACGGACAGATTCTAGAGTACTGTGTGTGCACATGCCTGCTCCTCTACTAGTGATAGCAGTGGGACTAGTAATGGAATTTCTTGAGAGAATGTTGACTATAGCTGTATCTCTACTTGGACAGCATGTGGTCTCTTCCCTCTCCCCCTCCCATCAAAAGTGTCTCCCAGGCTCTTGCTGCTTTCCTTCAGTAGTGGGGGGGCGCGGAAAAGAGGAAGAGGTTTCCAAAGCAGTGTGCTGGGGAAAGGGGCAGCTACACAGAGTAGAATCCCTCTAGGCAGCTTTATTATACTTCCATGGCAGAAACTTCATATGTGGCAATAATAAGTGGGAAAAATTTAAGAACTAAATTCATCCATGGAAGCTCCATGCATGCCTCAATGTTCAGTGCACTCTCTTCCACTTTTCTTCAATACCGGCCATGTCAGTGTCCTGTTTCTTTATTAAAGGAATCAATTAATAATGGACAATGCATGGACAATTCTACTCCAGAATCATAGGAATTCCATATATACCTTCCATAGTATCTCAGGCTAGTGAAGAAGTGTAGGACAGAGTTCCATATTCATGTATTTTATGCCATGGGGGATCTCTTTGTGAGGTATTCTGAGTCTGTTCTACAGCATTGCTTTGAACAACTCTCCCTTTTCTGTCCTTATGCTTTAGGAAAATTGTGGAGTGACCAGATGATCAGAAGGGCTAAAAAAGTGGACTAATCAGTGTGATAGTAGCATAAACAATGCTCCCATGCTGCAGGAATTCTGCTCCATAAACCAGAACACTTTGCCCAGCTCTGCACTATGGTCACTGCAACTAAGAAAACACAATAAAAATAAACACTCATAATGCTAAAGTTTTTGGACCTCAGCTCCTTGCATAGTAACTTTCACTGTTGAACTTTAAGTTTTGTTAATAGATGACTGGTTGAGTAAATAATTTACTCCAGAAAGGTTAGATCTTGTCCAGTCAGTCTTGTCTTCTGTTTATTGTAGCCTTATAACACAAGACATGATTATGGGTTAAGATGGATTATCTGATTTTTTTAAAGCATTCCCTATTCATATGTAATGTAACAAATTCCGAGTATGTAGAGCGAGATTCTGAGGATCTGGTTCATGATCTTTATAACCTTTATTTTCAGTCAGACTTACCACTATGCCCTGAAATTCTGAAATGTTAAGACCATCTATTTACATTTGGTTGCTAAACTGCCCTTCTCTGTCTCTCTCTGAAACCCAAGAATATTCTAAAGAAAGTTGCCAATGTATTATTTTATATTAAGAACTGACTGTAAACAGTTTAAAAAATAAACACATGCCCAGTCGTCTCTTAATAAAAATAGTATTTACACTTTGATGCCAATCAATTGTTCAAAGCCCCCCAATAGCTTTGTGATATGTTGGAGGTAAAAATAAGTTTAAAATAATTCTTCATGGTCCTGCTCCTTCTCCCATTTAAGTCAACGGAAAAATTTCCATTGACTTCAGTAGGCTTTGGGTAAGGTTTTTGAGTTTTGATCTTGCACTATAGAAGTCAATGGGAGTTTTGCCTTTGACTTACGTGGGAGCAGGATCAAGCCCCATTGGAACAAAACCTGTTCCCCTCTTATTGCATGGTATCTCAGGACATGGTCCTGGTAATACTGGGATATATGGAGTACTGACATTCAGAACATGTTTCCATTGGGTTTTGTATGAGTGTATTTCCAAGATAAGTGTACAGGAATCCATAACAATATTAATTCAAAAACGAATCCTTTCTCAGATTAACAGGAGAAATAAAATGAGCCCCAAATTTTCTTGCCTTATCTGAAAACCATTTTAATTGTGGGTTATTTTGATGAGGGAGTGCTGGATTTTATTGAGGCTTTCATCTGTCCAATTAACTGAGATTGAAGTGCTTGCTTCTATGTAATTTATCTAAAATGTATCTGTTTATGACAGGATGAATTCTTACATCAATTTCAGCTTGCCCACCAACCATGGATATTGCCAAGCGACACAGAGAGTGAAGGTGTGGCAGCAGATCAAGATAAATGTGAGTATGTTTGTTGGGAGCTGATGGTGCCTGAGAGAATATATGTAAAAAATGCTCTCCTCCCCTCATTTTCATAGGGCCAAATCCTGCACCCCTTATTCACAGAAGTAATCTTTACTCCAGTGGGGCTATTCTCATAATGATTACTCACCTGAGTGAGGGTTGAAGGATTGCACATGTAATAGTTCTTTACACAAACGTTCCTACAATCAAGATCCTGCAAGTTCCTGAGTGGCCCTTATAGTAGTATATTTTGCCAGAAGCTGGGAATGAGCGACAGGGGATGGATCACTTGATGATTACCTGTTCTGTTCATTCCCTCTGGGGCATCTGGCATTGGCCACTGTCGGAAGACAGGATACTGGGATAGATGGACCTTTGGTCTGACCCAGTAGGGCCATTCTTATGCTCTTGTAGGAGCATAGTCCCTTTGAAGGCTGTTGGTCCAATCATGTTAGTAAAGGTCAACAGGATTATGACCTAAATGAGAGAACAAGTAAAGACAAGTAATGCACACTATGAATCTCCATACATTGAAGCTTTAACCAATCATATCTGGTTATGCAATACCTATAAATAATCTTGTTGGAAATGTTAAATGTTCTGCAAATTGAATTTATTTTAAGCATAGCAGCTTGTGATCTGTCAGGCTGAAAATGTATGCTATTTCCTAACCTATTTTTGGCTTTATGGTTATAAAAAAAAAACAGACTGTTTAATCAGGTGCTTAGAGCACTTTGTACATGGAACTAGAACTGCTTGAACAAACAGCATTACAGTAAGAAATGCCAGGTTCCTACAGGAATAGTCACTGGAGAGCAATGTATAATTAATGAAGATCGTGTCTGATAAACAGAATACATTTTTCAAAATGATGTCACTTGAAAAATTGAAGAATTACATCTGCTCACGCTGATATTGCAAGTGCACAGTTAGCCTGTGGTTTGACTTTCATGTTACAATTTACACATTGAGATTCCCAAAGTAAAAAAATATGTACCCCTTCCCTCTCATTGTTACACTTTTGGCTGTTTTACCTTTATGTTAGTGTATATCCTATAGGCCCAATTTGTCAACCTTTTGTGAACATGAAATTCTCACTTATTCAGGTGTTCTGTGTGTGAAAAGCACCCCTTTGTAAAGGCCCAGATCCTCACAACTAAGGGTATGTCTACACAGCAGCTAGAAGGATGCTTCCCAGAGCAGATAGACAGAAATGCATGAATTGTGCTCGAGCTAGCACTCTAAAAGTAGCAGTATGGCCATAGTGGCATGGGTGGAGGTTTGGACTAGCATCCTGAGTACAGTCCTACCCAATTCCCTGGATATGTACTCAGGCAGCTAGCCTGAGCCCCCACTGGTGCCACTGCAACCTGCTATTTTTAGCACACTAGTTTGAACAGAGCTAGCGCACGTCTGTTTACCTGTTCTGGGAAGCACCTTGCCAGCTACTGTGTAGGTACACCCGGCCTGTTCTAAGAGGACCCTGTGCTTGCCCTCTGTGCAAGAGTTAATTTCACTTTGGGTTCACAAGTAATGCCAGACCAGGTGGCAATTAAATTCAGCCCACTGTGTATCTATTGCAAAATCTTTGACACCTCTTTGACACTTATCAACACAATTAGTTTTGGCTAGAACTTGTGACAATGAGAACAGAGAAGAAAAAATATATAATTGTAAATAATAGTTTCCTTTATGAAAATGATTTAGGCTGTAACATGCTCTCATCTTGATTTTATGCCTACATATCATCTTCCATAATGACCTATTGCACTATTTAAGTTAGGTCATTCTTTGTACTAACATAGGTAGAGAAGGGAGAACAAAAAATGTTTGATCTAAGCAATGTTACACTGTATGTGACATCTGAGAATGGTAGATTGGGTTAAAAATCAGTTTAAAAAAAAATAATTATGTGGTAATAGCAACCATCTGGAGATGGAATGTTAGTGTTGTAGCCAAGCCCAAGGTTCAGAACTTTAACTGCTAGAAAATAGGACCTGCCAAAACCCAGGTGCTGAAATGGCTGTAAAGTGAAGAGCCAATGAGAAGCCTGGCATACCTAATAATACCAGTTTTCAGTGCTCACTGCAGGTAGTGCAGCTGGCAAAGTATGGACAGATTCAATTTCATTTGTCATTCTAGAGTAAAGTTAATAAATGACACTTAAGTCTGCGTGGACACTGTATATGTAATTTAGTGTTGAGGGGCCTGAAAGTTCATAATTTATGGGTCTGAACAGAAAAGCTGCTGAATTAATCTTTACAATAGTAACACCTGTTCTTTGACTCAGCTTTTAATAAATTACATAAGGATAATATTTTCCACATTCTTTGGCTTCTTTAAGATAATAGCACCCAGGTGTAAAGCTAGTCTTGGGTAGTGAGAAAGTTCCTCTAACAATGCAAAAAGTTAGGAGACAAATGATCTCAGACACCTTGTGTTCTTTTATTTTATCTTCTAATGAGCGTTACACTGGGTAACATTTACAGAATCGGCAGCTTACTTATGAGTCTAAAAGAAGACGACTTTCACAGGCAAAAATAGCAATTTAGTGCCTAATTTCCATCAATTTTTAGTGGGAAATAGGTGCCTAGCTGACATTCGTGCCTTTGAAAATCTCCCCCTAACTAAGTCCCATTTTCAAAAATGACTTAGGTGGTTAGAAGCTGAAGTATTATTGAAAGTCAATGGGTCTTAGGTTCCTAAGGAACTTTTGGAAGTTTGAGTTAAGTGCCTAAGTCATTTAGGTGCTTTTTAAAATGTTGCCCATAGTTTGTAAAATAGAACAGGAAGAACCCAAAACAATTGGAAATAAATCCTTTTTTTAAACGGTTCAAATCATTTAGAGCAGGGATCGGCAACGTTTGGCACGCGGCTCGCCAGGGTAAGCACCTTGGCGGGCCGGGCCAGATTTTTTACCTGCCGCCGCGGCCGAACCTGCCGCCGCGGCCGAACCCGCCGCGTCAGCAGGTAAATAAACTGGCCCAGCCCTCCAGGGTGCTTACCCTGCCGAGCCGCATGCCAAACGTTGCCGACCCCTGAGTTAGAGCAAAGTGAAAATGAGTTTTCTTTGACATTAAATGCCAGGATAGAGACTTCTGGAACTCGTTATTTATTAAAAGAAAAGACAATGGGGGAAAAGAGAAATGTGACAATGAAGAAAAGAAAAATAGTCACCAACATGGTTGCTTGGTACCTAAAACAATGTTTTTTTTTTCTTTCAGTGTAAATATTATCCATTCATGATTTGTGGCCACAGTCAATAGATATATCATGTGAATGTAGTAGTTGCCATTCTTTGAGTCTAACTCAACTCTCCATATTAAAAATATAACTAAACAAAAAAAAACCTAACCTGCCCTCCTCCCCCAAAAGAAGAACCCTAATCTTTACCCTAACCTTTACCCTAGTGTGGGTTCAGAAGAAAGTGTCATGACCTCTATAGCAATTAAAACTCTTACAGCTACTGGGTTTATTCTCCCTTGATTTTCTGTATACTCTGAACTCCTGGTGATTGCATTAGGTCTGTGTGCTACGTTTGCACAGACCCTTGAACTTGCACAAAATCAAAGACTTGAGATTCTCTTTTCATTTCAAATGGCACCCTAGGTCCACCAAAAAATCAGCAGCTATGGGCTGATGCGTTTTTCTCTTCAGATGCCACCGTAGAGCCCCTCCGCCCCTTACCATTGCTGTCTTCAGATGCCTGGTGGCTTGCTTTTCTTTCCCCTGTGACTTCAGAGAGTGCATGGTGGCCACTCCCTTCTCAGAAGGAGAGGTGATAAGAAAAAAGCCTCCAATTTCTTAGGGTCTCTGGGTCTGGCAAGAAGCAACTTCCCCTTCAGAGGGTAGCAGGACCGGGCTATAGCATCTCACAGTAGCTAAAAATCCCTTAATGGAAGAAACTGAACCTCCCAGTGAACCTGCAGAAGTTCATTCAGTGCTTGCCCCTGGAAACAGACCCTGCACAGCCTGGTTCATATAGCACATACACATTAAAGTAAATACTGCAAGGTTGGTTCATTATTATTTGTGTTGTGGTAAAGGCGGGGATGGCTCAAGTTCCCTGTGCACAATGGAAAGATGGCACCAGCTGAAAGAATTTGCAGTCTAAGCCCTGTTATAGACCTCAAACCAAGCCTGAATTGAGGGACAGAAGAGTTAGGGGATTTTCCACCACATTTTTACTCATATTGAACTTGAAGTCAATAGAAGCTTTACAATTGACTTCAGTGGGCATAGGATGAAGCCTTCTCTCACCGATTCTCTTTTGGTTCTGCCCTGAGTAGCAGACCCAGCAAGTCTCAGCCCAAGTTTACAAATACAAGAAGTTCAGATTTTGTTCGAGAGAATCTAATTTTGGTGTCCTTATTCACAGGTTAAATGCTTTTATAAAAAGTATCTGATAAAGATAATTTCCACATCTTTATATGGCTAGACTATTCTTTTTCTAGCTTGATTTTGGGGAAAAAAGTGGCTACAAAATTTGGGAGACAGTCATCAACTCTGATGAAACAAAGCAAAGGGCCCAACTCTGCCAGCTTTACCCATGCTGAATAGCACCAAATTAGTAGCAAAATAAATGTGAGTATTCAACATGAGTGAGGATGGCAGGATCAGACCCCAAAAGAGCAAAAGAAAAGACACATTAAAAGGGCACATCATTACATTTCTCACTGAGCGCTTAGTTCTGCCACTCTTATTCATGCTGAATAGTACCTTGCCCCATAAGAAGCCCTACTGATTGAGACTATTGGCAGAATGGAACCACTTGCTTAGTCAGATACTAGAAAGGATTGGGCCCTTACTTCTGAGAATTGGGTTGTGCTATACAGGTATGTTGGAGCCCTCAATTAGTATCCATTCAAATAAATAACTCTAGATATGCCATAGTGAGACATGCCAGCTGCTTGTCAGTCATTGGTAGAAAAAACGTATGACAGTGCTCTCAAGAAGTTAAACATTTACGCTGGCTCAGGATGTGTTTTGTTTTGTTTGGGTTTGGGGGGTTTGTTTTGTTTTTGTTTTTTAAACCTTCCTCTTTTTGAAGGTACTCAGCAAGAGTAAGAGTTGCAAAGCTAGAGTCTCAGTGAAAATTATTGATTGCAATATTTATTACATGAACACAAACGCTTCCTTTAGTCAGTATCTTTATTCTCCTGTCACGTACACTGCTGGGGGAGAGTAGAGCAACACACCTTAGCTCACATTCTCTTCCAATAGGTATGAATATAAGGCAAAACCAGTCTCTGCTGCCTCTATAGGAAACAATCTGGATGTAAGGTATGTATGCAAAGCAGTTGCTTAACCCCTGTGTGGCATAAAAATTAGCTCCGTGAAGGCCCCTCCATGGCAGTGTACAAGATATAGGAAGCGAGGAGAGCATGGCTCGGCCAGGGGAGAAATGTCAGTGCACGCACCTCTCATCCACACTGTCTCCCTATGGGGAATGAGTGTGTAAAGGCCAGCACAGCCTATTCTAGTCATGTTGGGCAGGAGGAGGCTCAGCAGAGCAACTTGGGGGAGGCATAACCGAGCCCTTAGTTGATATCCATACTAATAAATACCACTCTTTATGTGCCATTTTGAGAGATGCCAGCTGCTTCCCCAGGCATTGCTTGACAGTCATATGAGGAATGAGACCATGACACAGTGATCTCATAAGAGTCAAATATTTATGCTGTCTCATTTTTTTTTCTAAAGCTTCTTCTTATCAGAGTTCTAATGGACACAGTCAAGTGAATTGTAAAACTACCACCAGTTAGGAAGACATTACATAGCATCACTTGTTGAAGCAGCATAATTTTTTCCTGACAAACTATTGTACTGCAAACACTAAAGCATGTGCTTATGTGCTTGCAGGACTGGGGCTGGTGGTTCTGTGGTTGCAGAGCTCATCCTATTGTTATCCATGCCAGAAAACTTTCATAATCTTTGAAATATGAAATGGGATATTAAAAGTTCTTTTGGGGGGGCACCAAATGTGCCCCTGAATAAATGAATACAAACATTTTTAGACATTATATAAAACGAAGCTGGGAAAGCAATAAATGAAATTTATCAGTTAAAAAGATGATGGTGAGGCTATCCATAAAATCCTACACATAAAAAGATCCCTCATTACTCCAGGTTCCTGTCACAGTTTTATAATTTTGTAGATTTCAAAATGCAAAATGAATTCATCCTCATTGAAACTATATGAATATCCATTATATTAACTGCCAAGAAATACCGTAACATAGATATAAATGTTTGACTTCTAGTTTAGACTTAAAAGGTTTCCCTTTATGTTCAAATAAACATTGCAAATGGGATTCTAGGCTTTTAGGAAAGATTCGTTGGCCAGTCATCATTTCCTGTAGTCTACAAAATTTTACTTCATTTATAAACCAGAAGAAAATATATATACAGCTAAGTTTAAAAGATAACAATGAATTATTATTTATTTTGGTTGTTTGAAAAATGCACTTTGTCATACTAAAAAGGTTTGTATCAGAAGAAAAGCACAAATATAAAATAAAGTGAGCTATATAAGTTATAATAAAAATGTCCCAATAGCTATATATTAATAAAACAACTCTGAGTTGTATCTGAAGAACTATCTGGTTTGAGTTACCTAAATGTAAGTTGTTTCAACAACATGTTTATTGTTAAATGATTTATCTAAAATGCTAATTCATCTAAAAGCAAAGCTTTTGAGGAAATTAAAGTTGGTATAATTTTTTTAACTAAAGAATTTAACAGAATAAAGTAATGTTTTTACTGACTTATTTAGGGTTAGTCACAATTAGTCAGTTAAAAAAGGTAGCCAATGTGACTAAAAGACTAAACTTTCCACAAAAACACAACCAATATTCCTTCAAATTTTGACTAAATCAAGTGGATGCCATGCATAGGCCTTGATTCACCAAATCACACACTTATGGTTAGTCACATGGTGAAATGATTTTTTGAGTAGAGATGTACTTAACACTTAATTTTAAGTACCTACTTTAAACTCATTAAGTGCTTTGCTGAATTGAGGCCTTAGCAAACTTGGCTACTCTAACTAATGCCCAGATGGCTGTGGCCCTGTGGCACCTGTGAAGATTACAGTGATGCACTGGCCATATTTCCACCCCAGGAATGCCTTCAGTAAAGCCTGTATGCAGTGTTGTTGTAGCCATGTTAGTCTCAGGATATCACAGAATCATAGAATATCAGGGTTGGAAGGGACCTCAGGAGGTCATCTAGTCCAACCCCCTGCTCAAAGCAGGACCAATTCCAAACTAAATCATCCCAGCCAGGGCTTTGTCAAGCCGGGCCTTAAAAACCTCCAAGGAAGGAGACTCCACCACCTCCCTAGGTAACGCATTCCAGTGCTTCACCACCCTCCTAGTGAAATAGTGTTTCCTAATATCCAACCTAGACCTTCCCCACTGCAACTTGAGACCATTGCTCCTTGTTCTGTCATCTGCCACCATTAAGAACAGCCGAGTTCCATCCTCTTTGGAACCCCCCTTCAGGTAGTTGAAGGCTGCTATCAAATCCCCCCTCATTCTTCTCTTCTGAAGACTAAACAATCCCAGTTCCCTCAGCCTCTCCTCATAAGTCATGCGTTCCAGACCCCTAATCATTTTTGTTGCCCTCCGCTGGACTCTTTCCAATTTTTCCACATCCTTCTTGTAGTGTGGGGCCCAAAACTGGACACAGTACTCCAGATGAGGCCTCACCAATGTCGAATAAAGGGGAACGATCACGTCCCTCGATCTGCTGGCAATGCCCCTACTTATACAGCCCAAAATGCCGTTAGCCTTCTGGGCAACAAGAGCACACTGTTGACTCATATCCAGACACTGTTGACTCATATCCAGAGGCACAAGGGTGAGGTATTATCTTTTATTGGACCAATTTCTGTTGGTGAGAGAGACAAGCTTGTCTCTTTCTCCAATAGAAGTTGGTCCAAAAAATATTACCTCACCCACCTTGTCTCTTCAATAAATCCTTTACGTGAGGGCTGGGGGCTGCAGAGAGTATTCCCAGCTGGGGAGATCTGGCAGCTTTCTAGCTTCTTTGCACTACAGGAGCAGTGCAAAGGGATCAGTGCAGAGTTAAGTTTGAGCCCTATCTGTCTAGCTTTCTTGGTTCTTATGACAACCATCACTATAGTAGCAGAGCACTGTCACAACAGGCAGAGATGATATTCTGTAACCTATTATAGTTTTTGTCATATATTCTTAACTTTCCTTCAGTTATGATCTCCAAGGGCTCAGTTCAAGAGACCATGAACCTCATTCTCTTTGGCCCTGCACATTGGCACCTGTACAGAGCGAGTGCAAAGTAGATATGAAATGCTAGCAAGTCAGAATGGTAACATCCTACACCCACTTTGCACAGGTATAAATGACTCCATAAGGTGGATGGCAAAGGAGCATCAAACCATGTATGCATACCCTTCTGCACTGCATAAGGTCTGGACAATATCTTGGTTTCACAGCTGGCTGATTGTTTCAGCAGAAGGGTCAGATTGCCACAGAAACCAGGAAAAATTTAAAATACTTTGTGATCCCAATGTACAGAAGTGACCAGGAGGTGAAGAGTTCATGAAAAAAGAGCTGATTTCTTTCTGCGGCCCTTAGTATGCTACACCAGTGGTCTCCAAAGTGGGGTGCACAAGAGGATCCTTGGAGGTGCGCGTCAGGAGGAGCTTTTTTGGGGCGGGAGTCCAAGCGGCTTTTTTTTTTTTTGCTTCAGCAAAAATGGTAGAGCTGGCGCGGCAGGGGGTGCGTGCTCAAAAATTTTTTACTGATAGGGGTGCGCAATCAAAAAAGTTTGGAGACGACTGTGCTACACTCTTAAAACTTTAAATCCCTCCAACATCTGTGTAATACATTTTACAAGACTCACAGTTACTCTGACTCAAAGCTGCAGTAACTCCCTGCAGCACAAAGTGGGAAAGGCTTACGTTTAGGGAGAAAGAAGAGCTGGGAGGGGTTATGTTTATATATCATATATATAAAAGAAATAATTGTGGCTGAGGAACCCCTTTAGTGGGAAAATTCATGAGCTAGCACTGTTGAGTTGTAATCCCTGATCTATGAAATTGGCTCTCTATATGGCCCATGAGTAAATCACTTCCGGCTTGTCTACACTATCCACAGTCTATTTAGCAGGAGGGTGAATTGCAGTTTGCATTAAAATGTGCTGTAACTACTCTTTAGCACAAATTAAAAAGTATCTAGTTCATGTTAACATAGTTCCCTTTTAAATAGGACTATGTTAATGCAAACGAGGTACCTTTAGTTTGGGCTAGGAGGATCTACATGGGGCAGTTACGGTGCAACACTTAAGTGTGTGCTGCAATTCACAGTGCAGAGACATGTAGACAAGCCCATAATCTCTCAATATGCAATACTAATGTGCCTATCACTGTGGTGTCTAAATACCACCTAACTTCTCTGTGTCTCATTTTCCCAGTCTGTAGAATGGGAGTAATATCATCTGCCAACCTCACAGTAAAATTGTGAGAATTAGTTAGTTAATGTTTTGCGTATTGCATTCCAAATAGAGCGCCTGATTCTGATCTTATGCCACTTCACCGACTTCAGTTACTCATAATTTTTATTCTGGTGTCCTGCCACTAATCAAGGGAGAATTAGGCCCACTAGGTGCTATCTGTACAAGCATTAAATTATTGTCACCCTCCCTTATATTAGAAAATCAGAATCTTTCAGTAGCTTTAGTCAAGTACCTTTCCAAAGCTGTTTCCTGCCTGAGTGACCTGATGGCATCTAAGGAAGATATCACTCTCTGTTGGGTGTTTGACAGTTTTTCAAGCATAGTATTATAGGAATAGCCATGCTGAATAATCTTGTACAGTATCCCATCTCTGAGAGTGGCTAGTGCCTGATGCTTCAGAGGAAGGTGTAAGAATACACATAATGGACAATTAAGAAGAAATTTGCCTTTTGAACAGGTTATTCCATAACCCTTGTCTACTAATGGTAGGTAGGTAGGTTTATGCCCTGAAGCATGAAGTATTGTATCCCTTATATCTTTTTGTCCAGTAACATTCATATAAATTCATTCATATAAATGTGTAATCACTTAAGTCTTGACCTCAGTAATATTTTGTGGCAGCAAGTTTCAGAGGTTAATTATGCATTGTGTTACAAAAAAAATTGAATGTTGTCTTATTCTTGTATTATGAGAGTATATAGGAGTCCCCCCGCTTACGTTCTTTATGCCATTCATTATTTTGCATATATCTATCATGACATCTTCATTGTAATCTCCAAAAACTGTACAATCCCAATCTTTTCAATCTCTCCTCATGTAGAAGTGTTTCCATACCTCTAAAAACTTTCATCATCTGTCTCAGGAGACTTATAGAAGGGGTCCAATCTTCTTTGAGATAGGGTGTCTAGAGCTGGGCCTGGTATATCAGGTATGTAGGTAGGTAGATAGATATGATGGAGTAAAATCATGGAAATAAGTGACTGGAAAAAACTCACTGGGGCTTTTGGTCACTACATCATTTCCCTCATCCTTCACCCTGCCATTGCAAGGCATGAAAACATTTCAGTTCAAACACCAAAGTCTTGTCTTGGCAGGCAAAAAAGGTGTTAGTGCAGTTGTTTGTGGGGAGCCTAGGCTACAACACAGCTAATACACATTTCAACCACATTAGCTTGCATCTTAGTGGGTATTAAAAGGGCTTTTTAATCAAGTTAAGCAATTTTGATTGCGTTAGCATGATTGAAAACCTCACATTTTATGTTTGTCAAGACAGGGTCAAAGTATCTTGGTAATCATAATAATAATCAGTGCCAGCAATATACTAGGTATTTCTGGAAACAAACCTAGCAAAGATTTTAGTAGTGTAATGGAATCTGGCTACATTTTATTAAAATTGAGTCTGATGGGTGCTTCTAAGAAAAACAGTTTCCAGCAGTTCTCAAACTGTCGGTCGCGACCCCAAAGTTCTTTTAATGGGGTTGGCAGGGCCAGTGTTAGACTCGCTGGGGCCCCGGGCTGAAGCCAAAGCTTGAGCCCCGCCGCCGGGAGCTGAAGCCAAAGCTTGAGGGCTTCAGCCCTGGGCGGTGGGTCTCAGACTTCGGCTTCAGACCCTGTGAAGCAGGGTTTGGGTTGTGGCTTTAGCCCCAGTCCCCAGCAAATTTAACACCAGCCCTGGGACAGCAGGGCTTGGGCTTTGGCTTCAGCCCACATGGCAGATGCAGGGGGACGGGTCCTGTAGTAATTTTTGTTGTCAGAAGGGAGTCACGGTGCAATGAAGTATGAGAACCGCTGAGTTCAACTTAAAGATGAAAGAAATTAATGAAATAAGTGTAAGGTTAATGTGCAGTAAGGACTTAGCTAGTATTTCACAGGTGTTATTTCTGTTATGATGCATTCTGTTGAATACTCATGTACAAAGCTGGATAGAGTCATATGTAAAATCCAGACCTACTCCTTGGGAAAGAGAAACATAAACATCTTGTTACAAGTAGATCAGGGTGGTTATCTCCAACTAAAGTCGTTTGTTCCTGTGGCACTTCCTTGGGTCCAACAGATGAGTAGTATATTTGTGCGTGCTCAAAATAATTGGATAAATATGAAATCAGTGTACTTTGCTAGTTCTTGTTGTGCTTAGTAGAGTTGGGAGAAGGCTGGTAAAAAAAACCTTCAGGGATATTCCCTCAAGTCTGCACGTGAATTTGGTTTGGATGTCTTCATGTCCCTTTTATGGGATGGATCCTGCCACTGGATTTTCACAAGCAGATCCACTTGCAGGAACACTCCTATCTTTGCTTTCTGTGAGCATCTCTGTTATTCTTTTGTTACCAGCAATGTTTGCAGAAAACAAATATCAAAGTTGCATGGACGTGTAAGTATTTGTGGAAACTGAATTTTAAATTTGCACTGGTAAGTATTCACCCTGGAGCTGCGTGGTGGTTGCTTATTCAGTCAGGAACAGAAACAGTGTCTCATGATTTATCTGATTAATCGCAATTAACCAACTCAGCTCAGGCTTCCTACACTGCACGCTTCTCACGATTCATCAATAACTTTAAAACCTTGTTAAATGCTTTCAAATAATGAATAAAATCATGGAAATTGTCATCTGCTGATGGATATTTTAGTGATTAGACGCTGAATTCATCAGATACATTATTTGGTCTCCATGGAGTGGTACATCACTTCATTTTAGGTCACAGTATTCTATGTGGAAATATGGGAAATCCTGCACAATATAGCAAACACAGTAAAGGATCGAGATTTCTCATTTCTGTTTTTGTATATAATGGTTTCAGCACTACTTTCTTGTTTTGTGTTTATTTTCACAGGTTTGTGAAATCAGTGGGAATATTGAAGAATTTAATTAAAACAAAATCATAATTATCAAACCTACACCTGAAGATCTGTTTTAGTTTACGTATAATAATTTTAAATAGTTATTTTTATAATATCAACAATACTTAAATAGAATTATTCTGTGTGGATGCTGTAATGCACCGAATCAAATTACTAACTATGGCACAGTGTCCTTAGGTAAAGAAGGTTTACTGTTACTTTTGAATACATAGTTAGTATAATGTATTTTGTTTAGTTTATATCCCTGTTATTTTGGAGTGACATTTGATATATTAAACTTTGCCTGATCAAAACAAACTTTGCTTAAAGATTTATGTATTTTAACTTGTCTAAGGTTTTCTACTCCTTATATTTTTGTAATCTTTTCTCATTTTTAGATTAATAAACATTAAAGCATTCACCCACATCTACCAATATGTATGTCCTGTTCAAGTCTCTCAGAGAGCTAGTTGCTCACCATAGTCACCTGGAGAGAGGGATAGGCGGGGGGAGAAAGAGAGAGGGGTAAGGAAGAGAGGTGTAGCAGAAACAGGTGTTGCCTATGTCACATAGCTTTGTACTGAGTTTATATACTTTGTTCTTAAAAAAATAAACACAGACTCTGTTAAAATGGAATACACACATGAGGAATGAAACGTGCATGCCAAAAATAAAGTACTAAGGGAATTTCATGTAGAAAATGAATTTTATTTACCCATATAAATTACTGAAACAAATTATCTGTTTTAAACAAGTTAATTGGTGTAAGCTGCTTGTTTGGAATTTTAAGATATGTCTGTGCACAAATATCAAATTAAGGGATGTGATGATGAGTACATTTACTGATCTCATTCAGCTGTTGATTCTGTTAAGCATATTTGCAGCTTGTTTTCTTTTGTCTTCAGTTAGGTTCAGTTGTTTCTGTATCTTAGACATAACTGTATAATGAAACTGCTTGCAACTGTTACAAAAACAGACTGTAACCACCATCAGTTTGTTTAAGAAATAAAAATGAATTCCTTATCCTGAACACTCAAACAATGTGGGTATATTGGTTGGTTTTTTTTTTCCTCACTCAAAAACACTGAATGCTGGCAGGTAACTGTTTACACCAGACCACAAGGAAGAGCATGCTAGAAAATGTTCCTGACTCAGATATTTTGCTTTATGAACCATAATACCTCTGGCCCCAATCTTGCACTGAGCTATGCACAGGTAGACTGATGGCCCAATGGAGTCTACCTCCCCGGCGCTCATTGCAGGATTGGGACCTTTATACTTATCCCTAGTTCATGAAGAAAACTTGGTTACATAGCGCACACTTGAAATATGCTTGAAAGTGTGTGTGTGTGTGTGTGTGTGTGTGTGTGTGTGCGCTCGCAAGCGCCGACTCTGTGGGTGTCCCCTCCTGCCCAGCACCTCCTGTCTGCTGGCAGCTCCACCGATCAACTCCTCCCCTCTTGCTCCCAGTGCCTCCCGCCCACCACGATCAGCTGTTCCGTGGTGTGCAGGTGGCACTGGGGGGGAGGAGCAGGGACGGGGGCGCTCGGGAGAGGGGGCAGAACTGGGCAGGAAGAGGTGGGGCAGAGGTGGGGGCTTGGGAGAAGGGGTGGGGTGGGGGCAGGGCCAGGGGTGGAGGGGTGGGGAGGGGGTTGAGCACCTGTGTGTGTATGTGCCTATGGAATGGTCTGGGATAACCCCATTCCATATTGATTCTTTGTGCATATCCTGTTTGCCCATTATACAAGTCAAAACCTAACAAGGATTTGGTTATTTTTAGGAAGTGGTGGGAGGATGATGACAGGATTTCACCCTCCTTATTCAGAACCTGCCTGGTAATGTTGTGGATTGTTGCATGAGAGAAATTAGAATCCAGCCAGTCTCTTTGGCAGTTTGTTGGCTCTAGAAGTGCTTACTTTTGTAAGAACTTGAATGACATATTTGGGTGAATTGTTAAAACGGGTGGGGTGTGGGTGGTTTATGCTTTCAAGGAGGAAGTCTCCTGGGTGCAGAAGGGAAAAGCAAGGTTTATGCATCTTGGTGGTGCACAGAACTTGCCCAGGTCTTAGGCACTGGGGTAAATTTCACCCTCAGTAAAAATCTTTAACTCCCAATAAAGCTATGGGAATTCAACCAGTATATCAAGGGAAGGACACACTTCCTAGAGAGTGTGGCAGGATGGCTGGACTCTGCAGCAATGCCAGCTCTAATGATACTTGGTGTTTTGTTGAAGCCTAGGCTCCTGCAATCATGTGGTGTTGTGAAAATTTCATCTTTCATTTTTTTAAAAGCAGTTTCTAGAACAGCTTGAATCATAGAAGATTAGGGTTGGAAGAGACCTCAGGAGGTCATCTAGTCCAACCCCCTGCTCAAAGCAGGACCAACCCCAACTAAATCATCCCAGCCAGGGCTTTGTCAAGCCGGGCCTTAAAAACCTCTAAGGAATCAATTTTGAAGCACTTTGAGGAGAGGAAAGTGATCAGGAACAGTCAGCATGGATTCACCAAGGGCAAGTCATGCCTGACCGACCTGATTCCCTTCTATGATGAGTAAACTTGCTCTGTGGATGAGGGGAAAGCAGTGGATGTGTTATTCCTTGACTTTAGCAAAGCTTTTGATACGGTCTCCCACAGTATTTTTGCCAGCAAGTTAAAGTAGTATGAGCTGGATGAATGGACTATAAGGTGGATAGAAAGCTGGCTAGATCATCGGGCTCAACAGGTAGTGATCAATGGCTCCATGTCTAGTTGGCAGCCAGTATCAAGCGGAGTGCCCAAAGGGTCAATCCTGGGGCCGGTTTTGTTCAATATCTTCATTAATGATCTGGGAGATGGCATGGATTGCACTGTCAGCAAGTTTGCAGATGACACTAAACTGGGAGGAGAGGTAGATACGCTGGAGGGTAGAGATAGCATACAGAGAGACCTAGACAAATTAGAGGATTGGGCCAAAAGAAATCTGATGAGGTTCAACAAGGACAAGTGCAGAGTCCTGCATTTAGGACAGAAGAATCCCATGCACTGCTACAGACTAGGGACCGAGGGGCTAGGCAGCAGTTCTGCAGAAAAGGACTTAGAAGTTACAGTGGACAAGAAGCTGGATATGAGTCAACAGTGTGCCCTTGTTGCCAAGAAGACTAATGGCATTTTGGGCTGTATAAGTAGGAGCGTTGCCAGTAGATCGAGGTACGTGATCATTCCCCTCTATTCGGCATTGGTGAGGCCTCATCTGGAGTACTGTGTCCAGTTTGGGGCCCCACACTACAAGAAGGATGGGCAACAAAAATGATTAGGGGGCTGGAGCACATGGTTTACGAGGACAGGCTGAGGGAACTGGGATTATTTAGTCTGCAGAAGAGAAGAATGAGAGGGGATTTGATAGCTGCTTTCAACTGCCTGAAAGGGGGTTCCAAAGAGGATGGATCTAGACTGTTCTCAGTGGTAGCAGATGACAGAACAAGGAGTAACGGTCTCAAGTTGCAGTGGGGGAGGGTTAGGTTGGATATTAGGGAAAACTTTTTCACTAGGAGGGTGGTGAAGCACTGGAATGGGTTACCTAAGGAGGTGGTGGAATCTCCTTCCTTAGAGGTTTTTAAGGTGAGGCTTGATGAAGCCCTGGCTGGGATGATTTAGTTGGGGACTGGTCCTGCTTTGAGCAGGGGGTTGGACTAGATGACCTCCTGAGGTCCCTTCCAACCCTGATATTCTATGATTCTATGGAGATTCTACCTTCCACTACCTCCCTAGGTAACCCATTCCAGTGCTTCACCACCCTCCTAGTGAAATAATGATCTGAAATCATGATCTGACTGACCCTACAGTCTCAAAACCAGAAGGCAAATAAACAGAGCCTTATCTTTATAAAAAAAAAAGTGTGTAATGATTTTTAACCCAATCTCATAATTGTTGACTGTTTTGGTGTTGGCAAGGCCCTCTGTACATGCGGCAATCAAGATGTCCAAACCTTGGCCCATAAAACCAGGCGCCCAAGCAATCACTGCCGCTTGGTATTCTGGCTGCAAACAAGCTGGCAGCAAGGCTTAATGAGTCATTAGAGCTGTCTGGAGGAATCATGAGATACTTAGTAGACAACAAGCACCTAGGTATAATATATATGTATAAACAGTAACTGGGAAGGCTACACAGAAGGTGTGTGTGAGACAAGCTGTGAGGGGCTTATTCATTTTCTGTTTGGCCTTTTGGCTTCAGGAAGCAGTTTCCATTTGCCAGTTGTTTATTAAATAAATGGTGCCTCCATGCTGCCTAAACAGAATGGAGACTCGCTATACAAGTTCTGCCTTTTGCTGCCACTACCCTCGCTGGTTTGTTGCAGTGTTAAGGTGCTTTTTTATTTCTACAACCAAGCACCCAAAGCCAGCACTCAAAGTGCTGCTTGATGAATGTGCCTCTTCCTAACAATATACAGAATGGACTAGGAACACTTTTTTCGTAGATGCCTTATCAGCCAAACCTGAAGCCTAAGCTGCTTCTCCCAATGGAAAAAGAGAGTAGAAATATAATTCTCATAGCAAAATGCTATGAAAAGCTGGATTTATTAGCCTTTTTAATACAGCAGGTGAGTACAAATATCAATAATATTTGCTAGCAAGAAAAATACCACTGTAATAAGGGACTTGTATAGAAAAATTATATAGGCACAATAAATGTCTAAATCTATGAAAATGCCATAGCTTGTCCTGCAAGCAGCTGTCTTTCTTTCCAAAACAAAAGTAAAAACAAAAGTATCTTTATTTTACAGCATGTGTTTTTACTCAGCTGCATTTCTTCTTTAAGAGCTTCTTGCCATTGATGAACCATCTGAATAATCATTAAAACATCCTTCAAGTGTCCCTATTAACTTCAATAGTGTTAAAGCAGTGATAAACTCCTTCTGTGTTGCCTCACTTCGAGTAGTTAACATCGCCTGGCCGGGTTTTTTTTAAGTAACTTCTTAATCCCCCAGTCTCCATCTTTAAGGATTTTAGGGGTGTGTGTGGAAGAGAAATGGGAAAGTTCTTTGTAGAACTTTGAGTGAGAATGATTTGTTTCTGAAATGTGTTTATTTTTGTGGAAATCTCCCCTGAGCAATTTCTTGTCATGAAATCCATGCAAAACGTTAAACAAAAAAATTAAATCATTCATTCTGTGATTCCTAGATTCAAAGGCCAGAAGTGACTATTGTGATTATCTAGTCTGACTTCCTGTATAACGCTGGCCAGAGAACTTTCCCAAAAATAATTATTAAAGCATATCTCATAACAAACATTCAATCTTGAGTTAAAATTACAGTGATGGAGAACTCACCATGACCCTTGGTAAATTGTTCCAATGATTATGCATTCAATGTGTTGTTCACATACAACAATTACAATGGCCTTTTATGAATGTGCTTCATAGAAATCACTTTTGATTCATAATTTGTCTCTTGCTTCTGAGGCAGCACTTGCTACAGAGAACTGAAACAATTTTAGTTGTGATTAGGGTGACCAGATAAGGGGAAGAAAATATCGGGACACATGGGGGAGGGGAGGAATGCCCGCCGGCGGGGGGGGAAGCTGCGTCCTGCCGGCTGAGGGGGAAAAAAAAAAAACAGTGCTACCGGCGGATATCAGGACAAAATGCATCCCGACCAAAGATCGGTCGGGACGCGGGACAGACACCGAAATATCGGGACAATCCCGATTTTATCGGGACGTCTAGTCACCCTAGTTGTGATTAACTAAAGAACAGCATTGAAAAATTCTAAGAGGTTCTTTGACCAGGTCTCCTTAGCTATGATTCTTCCAGCTGAGATGTAGCATTCTGATGATGGGAAGATAAAAATGGAGGAGTGAGATGGGATTTGATATATGCCTATTATTAAAGGTCCATAGACAATGTGTGAAATCCTGACCTGATTGAAACTGATAGCAGAATTTCCATTGATTTCAGTGGGACAATGATTTCACCCAATATTTTTATTTACAGAAGTGCCACATTCGTTATTATTTTATTTTATTAGATTAGGGGTAACAGAATAAGCTTAGTTTCTAATTGGCTTTCCAATGGGAACATCTGAAATGACATTGATCCTAAGAGACATTAAACAGCAGTGAAGACTAAGAATGAAGTCGGGGTTTCTGTTTTTTGAGTATGTATGATTTGAAGACTGAATCTAAGTAACCTTTGAGGGAGGAATATTAATAGAGTACCTGGAGCAATCCAAAGTCCAGTTGGAGCTCTCCTAACGTTTGGGGAAATGAACTTCTCTCTCCCAGACATCTAGTTAATTGAAGGCAATAAGAATGGGTAAGAATTTGACTGGCCCACCTAGTCAGAAATGACTCAATTCTAGAGTACATTAATCAAGGATTATGCCTCAAATAAACTTTAAATGGGCAACAGATTTGGCAACAATGTTAAATCATTTAGTGGAGGGAGGGGTGTTATTGCTAAATTCACACCTGACAAAGAAAGAAACCTTTAAACCTAGAATCACTTTCACTACCCAGTTGCTGATAGAAGGAAGAAACCTCATTATACCTTAATTATAGGCTTGTTATAAAATATCTGTCCACAATAACTTCAATTTCTATGTTATAATTTCTGATAATTTGATGCAAAATTCAAACTAGCTACAGCGTAGATTTTAAAACATAATACTTTGCTGATTTGTCATTTACCATGGAAAACTGAGTTTAGCTAACTTAATCTGACTTTTCTGCTTAAAAAAGCATATAAAAAGTTCTAATGTGAATAGCGGATAGTGAATAAACCTCCAGCTCCCCTATCTGACAACTTCTAACATGCAGCATCAAATAAAAAATGACATCTCTTCCCAGTTGCTGCACTGGAATTTAGGTTCAATCTGCACAGAGCACATGCACCTCTGGTTATATTTTAACATACAAAGATGATATAAACGAATACAAAATACATCTGACCTGCGTTTAGCTCTTTGGGAGCTCTGGAGCTTTAGTTATGTAACCTCATGCATTCATTTGGCTGTATTGCGAGAAAATGTGAAGGGTTAACAACGTTCTCCTAGCACTGTAAATGTTCAGATACATTCTTCAAGCCTTTGCAGAGCAATTCTATGGCAGAGCCAGGTTTGCATTATTTGAGACACTGTCCACAAACGTCTCCTTGTTTTATGGACAGATAAACGGTGCTATGCTTTCTGAGTGTTACATTGGGTAATGAGGAATGAGATCATGTAAATAATCATCTCAATTCCCTAGGTGTGACTTTAAAACAAGAACTTGAACACAGAAAGCTGCTGATTCCAATCATTGGCTTGAGTCTCCCCTTTATGCTATAGCATTTTGGAGAGTTACGTGGGGGCAACAAGAGAATAGACTCTGCTCAGTGGTATAGTGCCTGATAGAATGTGTGTTCTGCCCCTGATTTTCTATGATTCATGGCTGAAAATGGTGCACTGTTTCATCTGCAATGGTTAAACCTAGAGGAGTCCTGCTCTCCTAGAGCTCACCCTCCTCTACCTGGTGAAGTGAGCACTCCCACCAGGCAGGAAATGGGTCTGGGCCTCCCATCCTATTCCATCAGGGGCAGCAACAGCAGCAGCCGATCAGAAAACAGACATTCCAGGTAGGGTTCCCTATTCAGCTCTTCTCTGCAGGCAGATTTGTCACCCTGCCGATGCTCCACAATTATTGAAATGTAGGAATGGTAGTAAATATTTCTATAATGATAGTGTTTAAAGGTCCCAAATGCTGACTGGGAACCCATTGTGCTGGGCGCTGTACAAACATAGAAAAGAGACAGTCCTTGTCCTGATGGGCTTCTAGTCTAAAGATACAAACATGAAGGGAAGGGGTTGGACATACAATATATAAACAAATGAATATGGTGAAGAATTGGCACAGCTTTGTTAGTTAAATCTTGTGTGGGTTCTTATTTAATCCCCCAATGTGCAGGCAACTGCAATGGGTCTTTCAGACTTTCCAGCAAAGAAACCCCCTGACTCATTGATGTTTCTACATCAGTTCAGACCCCCACCCTCCTGGTAACGATGGAGCAGCAGCGATATTCCCTACCTCCCTCCATACACTGCACACACATGCATGGACTTTTGCTTGGCGGTCTATGGGATATTGGGGA
Organism: Terrapene triunguis; assembly: GCF_002925995.2. Taxonomy (NCBI): domain Eukaryota; kingdom Metazoa; phylum Chordata; order Testudines; family Emydidae; genus Terrapene; species Terrapene triunguis. The sequence goes on from NW_020664409.1 coordinate 56,873,848, forward strand.
CATGATCTCCTTTTGGAGACATTTCTTCTCCTGTCCTGATTCTCTTCCTCTCAGTATGACACAAAATGATGCAACCCTCCATAAAATTGAGTTTGAGTTGGGTTGCTACTCAAAAGTACCAGGGTGAAATCCTGGCTCCACTGAAGTCATTGAGAGTTTTGCTGTTGATGTCAGTGGCCCCAGGATTTCACTCTCCATTGTCCATCAGAATTGCTGAAGAGAGACAAGGTGGCTGAGGTAATATCTTTTATTGGATCAACTTCTGTTGGTGAGAGAGACAAGCTTTCGAGAGCTGCTCTTCAGGTCTGGAAAACTTACTCAGACTGTCACAAGGTGGAACAGATTGTTTAGCATAAGTAGTTAACACATATTTCAAGGGACCATTCAAGGTGAAGTGGCCCATTAACACCCCTCCACTCACCAGGAGGAAGGGAAGAAAGGGGGAGTTATTAGTGGATTATAGATTGTTGTAATAAGCGACAAATCCAAGAGTCAAGTATCAGAGTGGTAGCCGTGTTAGTCTGGATCTGTAAAAAGCAACAGAGAGTCTTGTGGCACCTTTAAGACTAACAGATGTATTTGACGAAGTGGGTATTCACCCACGAAAGCTTATGCTCCAATACATCTGTTAGTCTTAGGGTACGTCTTCACTACCCGCCGTATCGGCGGGTAGCAATCGATTTATCCAGGATCGATATATCGCGTCTCATTAAGATGCGATATATCGATCCCTGAACGCGCTCACCGTCGACTCCGGAACTCCACCAGAGTGAGCGGCGGTAGCGCAGTCGACGGGGGAGCCGCGGCCGTCGATCCCACGCCGTCTGGACCCCAGGTAATTTGATCCAAGATACTTCAACTTCAGCTACGCTATTCGCGTAGCTGAAGTTGCGTATCTTGGATCGATCCCCCCACAGTGTAGACCAGCCCTTTAAGGTGCCACAGGACTCTCTATTGGTTTTTACAAATCCAAGAGGCATTTTTTACAGGCTATGCAAACTGTCAGTCACTGCCAGCAAGGGCTAGTGCTCTGGAGGCCGTACATGTTGCTGCTAGCAGAAGTCCTGGCACAGGCACTGGAAACCAAATATGAGGAAAAATAAAAAGAGTCATTCAGACCTACCCATTTCAATCACCACAACTGTATCTAAGCATTACCTGAGGAATTTGGGGTAAATTCCAAAAACTTGCCAAAAATTCTCCCTGGGGACTGAGAAGTACAGTAATTCAAAATCTCTCTATATATGCCTCCCGAAGTCATTCTGTCTCTATTGATGTGTGTAATCCAATGCCTATGTGTTCACAATTCTGGGTTTAATAAGCGTGGGGCCTCCAGAGCAACTTAACTCCTATTCCCTTTAGTGACGCTACTTTGTTGTGTCCAGAACACATTATCTACCTGGGTGATTGAACAGAGATCCTACATAATTTAAAACACCTTCCTAGTGCTATTTATTGAAAACAGCTAATAGGCTTGTCTGGGGCATATGAATACATAAGCCTTTGGGGAAAGACATCAGCATCAACCTCAGCTGTGATTTCACATCTGCTGTTTCCTAAGGCAGTTTAGGCTTATTGAGAAGCTGAAGCTAAAACTCTTCGAGTCAAATCACAGCCAAGATCCCTCTGTGGTGTATATCCACTCTTTCCTTTATAAGCAAATTCATTCAGACCATAACAAATTAAACATTGTCTTCTGACACTTATTTTGTATAATGAATGTTCATATGAGGCCATACCAAATTCCATTCTTCTAATGTTAGAACATTCTGACATTTCCACCTTCTTAGACATGACAGGGCAATGGTAAGTCTTTTTGAAAAAATGGGGTTTGTATCCTGCCAGTTTGAAAAATCATGTAAGAGGAATACTTGCAGCAGGGTGGATTTTTTTATTCCTAATAACACCAAATCAATCATCCTTGACTAGAATATTTAGATTTTATGGACACAATCTAATTATATGTGGAAAGCACACAGTCACATCTCATTTAACCCACATCTAAGTCGTTAAGGTGGAGTTTAATAAGTCCTATGTAATATTTTAAAATAAGTTAACCATGTTTTTCTTTGCTAATCTGGTAATGAAGTCTGAAATCTGGCACAAGCGTCACTTAAAGCAGCAGAGTGGTAGCCGTGTTAGTCTGTATCAGCAAAAACAACAAGGATTCCTTGTGGCACCTTAGAGCACGAAAGCTTATGCCCAAATAAATTTGTTAGTCTCTAAGGTGCCACAACGACTCCTCGTTGTTTTTACTTAAAGGTGCATTTCATTTGATCTCCCATTGTGCCCTCAGAGATAGGCAGGCTGACAGTGGGTGAGAGATTACTAGTAATAAAAACTATGCAACTAATGGATTTTTGGGGCAGGTGCAAAAAAAATTTTTTTAGTAGTTTGGGTCAACTGTAAATGATATTTACCTGAATTTTTGGCGACTTGAAAAATTGAAAAGAATTTCATTTTAATTTTGACTGTTTTTTATATTTTTGAACTTTTCTAATTGAGGGAAATTTCAAAACAAAAAGTTATTTCAACCTGAATGATTGAAATGTTTCATTTTAAAAATGTCAGAATGAAACATTCTGCCTTTATCAGAGTGGGGTTTTTTGTTTTTGTTTTTGTTTGGTTAGTTGGTTTGTTTGGATAGTTGGGTGATTTTGGCTGAGCTGAATTCAGGAAATGTTTCAGTGTCACTGAATCTGTACTTTCCACGAACACAAGAAGTTTTGTCTTAAAAAAATTGTGCCTGGTGTGACCCAATTGGCAGAGGGCACGAGGTGCATAGGGATTTACAGGGATCCCCTGGGTTTCAGATCTGCACTGAAGGATGACATGTGGGATCTCCACTGAGAGCCAGTAGCCCACTGGTGGTCATAATCATTGCAAAATATATATATGGATAATATTTAAGGTGTTATGTATTTGTATTGAAAATTATCTTCTTAAGGTCTTGAAGTTAAGGCTGGTCGCCAGGAGGTGACCTATCTCAGAAATGTTCCTTTCAGACAGGAGGTAACAGATGCCTGTCTCCCTGTCTGGCCATTTGGGTATTGTATGCCCCACACTGTATATCTATTTGCATATTAAGGCAGTTGCAGAATGAGAGATTGTGAGATCTGCAATAAAGGAAATCTACAAGATGAAATGAATAGCAGGTTGGGATTCGTATATCTTGGGAGGCAAACATAATGGATGCTTCACCTAGAAGGCAAACTGACGGCGTGTCTGTCTCATGAAACAGTCACAGTCAACCTGGCTGTAAAGGATGGTCACACAACCTGGTTGTAAAGCGCTGCCAGGATTTTGGGTGAGCAACATTATATAAGACGTGATTCTCTAGTTAATTAAGTCTAGGCCCTAGACTGTGTATGTATACATAGACATATGTAACTATTTGTTTCCAATAATTCCACTTGCTACTACTTTAATACTCATGCTTTGTTAAATAGACATATATTTGATTTCACAATAAACATAACAAAGTGCTGTGAATTAGGTGGATCTGAGGTGGAACTGGTAAACTGGGATGTGCTGTTTCTTTGGAGGCAGCGAATCTCTGAATGCTGCAAGTGGCCCAGGAGCTGGATACTCCAGGGAGACACTGGGAGGGCTTGAGGATTGAGGTGTGCCAATCACTAACCTGTTGAGGGACTGTGAGGCCTAGAGGGGCGTGCATGTGTTATCTATGGGGGAAGTTGGGGAGCTGACCCACAGCAGATACAGACCAGGCTTCCAATACTAAGGGCAAATGATAGCAAAGAACCTCAGAACCCTGGGCACCCCTGAGAAGTGGCACATCCAGCTCTAGTGTTAAGGAATAAGCTTTAGAGAGTGTGTGGGACATCAGCAAAGCCTTTTGCTTAAATGGTGCACTCCTTCAACTATGCAACTCAAATAGGCCTTCTAACAATGTGTGTCTGTTACTTTGCTGCTGCTAAAGCAAATCCACTTTAAAATCCTTCAAATGTGTCCATCGCACCAGAAACCCGCTGAGATGTGGTTAGTTCCTGCCCACATAAAAATAATCGGAGCGTTGCCAGTTACATCAATGGGTGAAAGACTAGAAGCCACTGAAATAGATTCCGGCATTCTCTGTCTCTCCATTAGAACAATATTCTATCCATTTCTTTTTTTTTTGTATTATACCAAGTGGTAAAAATGTAAAAATCTAGTAATTCTTCCAGCATTTTTAATAGGCTTCTGTTCAAATGTCCCTAATGTATTTTCACATAGGATTATTCAACTCCTCCAGAGACAGAACTAAACTTGTATTGGTAGGTAGCAATGTCCTTCAGCAACTCCACACTGCTGCCATATTGAGGGATTAGCCACAGTCTTGTTGAGAGCCATCATCTCAGGGTGACCCTGTGCCACAAAGTAAAGTTCTGAATCTAAGAGTCCCAATACTCCCTTTGCTTGATGAGCTTGGCGGTCACCTAATTTCATTCTTGGATGTTTATTAAATGCCACCCGAAAGTTTTAATCATTTTATCTATGTAAGCTAATTTGGTGGCATTTATTTTCCTAGGGAGAACATAGGAATTATGGGGTGACTTTTTTTCATTATGAATATCTGACCCTCAACCCCCCATATTGAAACATGAGTTTATCCAGTTCATATATGAATTTCCTAGTTGAGGTGGATACCCAGAGCCAGCTTTAGCATTTTTGACTGTTCCTGGGAATCAGTAATTGGTTTCCTTCTTTGTCCCCAGTGTAATTATATCCTGTCTACCATGGAATTTCGGGAGAGGTAGGGAGATGATTCTTTGGGATAGACCTGAAATTTAAAGTGACTCATTTTACATAAGATGAGCAGGCATGCCTGGGGCATCTTTAGGTCCCTTCACCCACCCATCCTGCTCCCAACTGTTTGCTGAGGTTTCTTGTTTCTCTCAACACAAGTGGCCATTTTCTATCAGTTTATGTTTCAATGGTATCCTCACAGGGAAAAAAATAGGGAACTTATTTTTCAAATGGAAGCTGAGATTCTGCTTTTTTTTTTTTTCTAGTTCATCCAACCCTGAGTATCACATGGCTGAAAAAAAAAATCTATGAAAATGGCCAGAAACGTCTTTTGTTTTACTATCCACTCAAATTGTTACACTGCTGATATAGTACTGGCAGAATAGTCAGAAAGCAGTAACCCACTGTTGTCCCTGTTTGTTTTGTGCAATGGGCACGTTTATGTGAAAACAGAGATTAAGTCAAGTCCATCATACAATCTGTATAAAAAGGCCTATTTCCTTTTGTGTGTGGGAGAAACTATTGAAACATTATTGTGCTCAAATATCCTATAAGATCTGAGGAAGAAGAAACCATTTTGACAGTAATAGTGACACTATAAACTCCCCTTTTCAGTAAGAAGGGGGGTATTCTTTTTTTACATTACTTTAGGGTACTGATTTTATTACACAGCTTTGTTTCTGTGTTCCCAAACATTTCATTTTCATAAGTTTTAAGGACACTAACAAAAAATATTTTAAAATTAATTTTTCCTTAATATTTATATTTGCTTGAAGCTGAAACTGTTTCTTTAGTAAATATTCCCTTTTATTGTATTTATTTGTTGGTTTGTATTGAATAATGATTGCATGCTGATGTATTTTAGAGGGGTTTTTTTTAAAGTAAGAACAAACAAAACTGCAGGAAACTTTGCAAACAGATAAAATAAAGAGTCATATAAAATGTTTACTCTCCCAATTTCAACAGTATCTCTGTAATATATTTTTGTATGAGAGGCTGAGAAATTAGTTTTGTGATACAACCTAGCACAGAAACAAAACAAGCAGCCACTTTTGACCCTTTTGAAAAGTGATTGTATAATTCTAGTGATGACAGCCAGCAGCATTCTTTGATTTACAGCAGAGCAACTTTCATTTAATATTCACCATATGGCAATTTTCACCACCTACATTGTTCGAGACCCATGTCAGTCACACACAAAGCAGTGAACCTTATTCCCAAGCAATTCCACTAAGACAGAGGATGCTGCAGTGTGGCATGATGATTGATAGCACAAAGCACTGATAATTAGATCTCTTTGAGTTCTTTATAACTGGGCTCTGGGCTTTTCAACCTCATCCCATTACTCTGATGCTATTGAATTATAAAATGCATTAGCTTGTTTTCAAATGGTGTATTTGAAAGCTGTGGTGACAAAAAGTCATCATGGAGCAAGCTTTCATGATACAACCTGAATCCTTAGTTTAAATGATATTCCTTCATTAAAGAATTGGTTTTAATTTGCACTAAGGTCATATCTTAGAAAAGATTTTGAGTCCTTAATCCCATATCTTAGCCTTCAAAGACAATATCTCATATTTTCTAAAATTGGAGAAATTGTTTTCCCTAATCTTTGCTCTTTACTTTTTTATTTATATAATCATAAATCATATGCTGCTTAGTGGAATAAAAAGAACGCACGAACGCTTGAGCTAGAATTTCAGGATGCTGGGTCTTACTCTGATTTTTTTTTTTAAATGTATTACTGGAATGTATTGAATTCAACAAATTGTCGTGTGTGTGTGTGTGTGTGTGTCAGCCATCTCTGCTGACAGGATTAAGAACCCGAAGAAGATCTCTGTGCAAGCTTGTGCGCATCTTTCACCAATAGAAGTCGGTCTAATAAAAGATATTACCTCACCCACCTTGTCTCTCTGATATCCTAGTACCAATATGGCTACAGCATATGCAATGAAGGATTAAGAACTGTTTTATTGAACGACAGATGCTGTTGGACAGATTTTGCCACCATTACACTTGCTGAGTAGTACTTTTCTCAGTGAGTAGTCCCCCAGTCTGGCTATATACTTCTAACAGCTAACTGCATTTCTTCTGTAGCTCAGGCGATAGGGGGACTTATTCTTTTGGAGCAATAGCTTCTGACTTCTATCCCAGCTACTGCTATGAAATTAAATGGCCATTGTGGCCAGCAGAGTGATGATTGCACACACATTTATTACACCTTAGAGACTAACAAATTTATTTGGGCAAAGCTTATGCCCAAATACATTTGTTAGTCTCTAAGGTGCCACAAGGATTCCTTGTTGTTTTTGCTGATACAGACTAACACGGCTACCACTCTGAAAGCTGTCACATTTATTACAGTACACCTCTACCTCGATATAACGCTGTCCTCGGGAGCCAAAAAATCTTACCGCGTTATAGGTGAAAACGTGTTATATTGAATTTGCTTTGATCTACCGGAGTGCGCAGCCCCACCCTCCCGGAGCACTCCTTTACCGCGTTATATCCGAATTTGTGTTATATTGGGTCGCATTATATTGAGGTAGCAGTGTATTTTTAGCAGCGTGTATGTCAGTTGAACAAGAAAATTAGTCTTCTCCATATTTTCCACTCTTCCCCAGCAGCAAAGAGAGAGAGAGAGAGAGAGAAATGTTCAATTTCTACTGTAAACTTGCAAATTCTGGGCCAGGTCCTGCTCCCTTTGAAATCTATGACAAACTTGCATGGACTTTTTCCTGGGAGTTGGATCTGGAGCTTTCTGATCTTAGAAACTCCCCTAGAAATACCAACTAGAATTAGATGCTAAAAGAGAGCTAGAAACATATGACCTCCTGAGGTCTCCTCCAACCCTAGTCTTCTATGATTCTACGATATTTTCTTTAACAGTTGTGAAAATACAGGGCAGAGATAGCCAAATTGCAAGACACATTTGCTAGGAAAGACAAAGGTAATGACAACCACGGAGTGTGGAACTGGATTGCAATAGTATATTTTTGCAAAAATACATATTTGTCTCAATCTGCTATGTGAATGCTAGTCAGTAAAAAATTGCCTGAACTTTACTGTATTTCAGTGGCGCTCTCTGGTCAAATATTTAGGGGTAAAATTAGATAGTTATTCAAAACAGGATCATTCTGCTCCTCCTTTACTTCTGCTCTTCCAAACAGCAATTATAACGGCACACAGTGAGCCAGGCTCAGCATGCCAAACTGCCTTTAAATCTAGTGAAGCCACAAAAGGTTTGGCAGTTGTTTTTGGATTAGCATCCATTCATGATGATGCTTATCAGAGCTATCCAACTTCTAGAAGTCCCTACCAAATATCACTGTTCAGCTATGTTAAATACATATAATCCTCCACCAGTAGGCCATCCCTCCAACAGCGCCTTCGGTTCCTACCTTGTGGCATATTCATGAGACTTTTCTGTTGACACTCGTAGATGTTAATCCATCTTCTGATGTTAGATGGTTTCACGGCTATCTCATTTCCCCCCCCATTAAATATTTCCTTGTTTTTTGTCAACTGTTCGTGTATCTATTTATCTGTTCTCTGATTGATGACATGTATTAATGCATGCTGGCTCTCACTAACATTATTCATGGATTATATGCAGACAGTTCTTTTATATATATATGGTGTAAAATTTTCAAAAGTACCTAAGGGTATGGTTACACTGCAATGAGAGATCCACAGCACAGCTGCAGCTGGCCTGGGTCAGCTGACTTGGGCTTGCAGGGCCTGAGCTGCGAGGCTATAACATTTCATTGTAGACATTCAGGCTCAGGCTGGAGCCTGGGCTCTGGACCCCTCCCCTCCCACGGGGTCTCAGAGCTCAAGCTCTGGCCTGAGTCCAAATGTCTAAACTACAATTTCATAGCAGTGCAAACCTGAGTCAGCTGACCAGGGCCAGCTGCAGGTCTTTTATTGCATTGTAGACATACCCACAGTCACTTAGAAACCTAAGTCCCATTGAACGGACAAAGTCTATGGACTTTGGTCCAATTTTTTAAAGGTATTTAGACACCTAAAGATGCAGATCAGAGCCCAGTGGGAGTTTCAAAAATCTGGTCTTTAGGTTCCTCAGTCTCCTACGCTCTTTTAAAAATTTTATCCCTAGTCTGCTTCACATTACTGTAGGTTTCTGTTGAGTCTCTGATTATACTATGGGTGTCTGGCATACAAAGTGCATTTCTTTTGTCACATTCTGTATTGATAAGATAGTATTAAAATAAAATTAGGTGCACACTTATTCCCAGAGCCTCAGCTGATGTAAATCCATGTATTTCCATTGAAGTCAACTACAGCCAGGGCCGGCTCCAAGCACCAGCTTGTCAAGCAGGTGCTTGGGGCGGC
>NW_020664409.1:56883049-56914168 GCF_002925995.2 Terrapene triunguis
TTTTTTTTTTTTTTTTTTTTTTTTGGCTGCTTGGGGCGGCCAAAACCCTGGAGCCATCCCTGACTACAGCAATTTACTCAGGCTGAAAATCTGGCCCTTGATTTAGGTAGGTTTTCCAGTTAACAAAAATAATGCAGGAAAATGCAAGTCTTCCGTAGGAGAATTCTAATAGAAATTCCTTATCCATGCCTGTTCCACTAGCTAATGTAGTACTTTTTTGGACAAGCAATAACTTACTCTTTGAGAGAGGGTCCCATATTCTGTTTTTATATCTCACAGGCCAACTAGGTATGAAAAGGCTGCCAAATCTGCCTACATAAATCTCAAAAACAAGCAGACTTCAGCTGAGGTGAAAATCAAGCTTGTGGTAAACGATGACCAAGGTGAACCTGAATTTATGTATCATAAACTGAGGGCACTATAGCATTAAAGTAACTAGTTTTCTCTTTTTGTCCTTTGACTGGGTCATCTGCACTTAGGGTCACTTGCTCTATCTGCTTAGATAGAAATATAGCCAAAATTTCAGCTGATAAGAGAGGAAATGGTAAATTAGATAAAAGAATAGTTCTTGGATTGAAAGGATGAGGAATCTGTAACGCTCTGCGTGAAATCCTGGCTCCACTGGAATCATTGAGCGTTCTTCTTCGAGTGCTTGCTCATATCGATTCCAATTAGGTGTGCACGCGCCGCGTGCACGATCATCCAAAGATTTTTACCCTAGCAACACTAAGTGGGTCAGCTGAGGCCCCTGGAGTGGCGCCCTTATGGCGCCGGATATATGCTCCTGCTGACCCAGCACCCCCTCAGTTCCATCTTACCGCTCGTGACGGTCGTTGGAACTGTGGAGTGCGGCATAGCTGATCTCCACATCCCTAGCTCTTTACTCGTGTACTGTAGATAGTTCTTTAGTGTAGTCTTAATAGTTTTAACAGTTATAGTGTAGTTGTTAGTAAGTTTTTGTACATAGTGTATATACGTGGAGGAAACGGGGTTTATCCCCTTCCCTCCTCCCCGGGACCAGGGCTCATGCCCAGGTCTCTGGGTTTCAAGCCTTGCTCGGCCTGTCTCAAGCTGATGCCCACAGGAGACCCCCACAACTCCTGCTTGAAGTGCCTGGGGGAATCCCATCAACCTGATAAGTGCCGCATTTGTAAGGCTTTCAAGCCTCGAACAAAAAAGGAGCGAGACTTTCGCTTAAAACAGCTCCTAACGGAAGCGGCACTTAGCCCGGTGACCTCGGCACCGCGCGCAGACCGGGCACCATCGGTCCGAAGCGCGCCTCTGGCACTGGAACGTCCCAGCACCAGCAAAGTCTCTCGGCACCGGACGTCTCCAGCACCGGCACAGACACGGCACCGTTCACTATCTCCACGGCCCAAGAAGCAGCCTGCTGCTCCTCTGCAGTTGCAAGCACCGCCTGGGCCCCCAGTGGAGCAGCGCGCCAGGCCGGACCGCCCCGCGAAGGCGCCAACTCCGGCACCGTCGATTCCGGCACCGCAAGCGCCGTTGAGTCCAGTGCACATAAGCTCACCGGTGCACACCGTGGTTGAGCTTGGCCTGCCATCCACCCCGGAGACCTTCTCCACCGCTCGTGACCTGATCGCGCTAACTGAGCCCGGATCGTCTCACCCTCCGGCACCGCCGGTGAGGAATGTTCCATCTATAGGGAAGCCCGCCTTCATGCAACCTCCATTGCAGAGCGAGACAGCTCGACACTGATCTCGGTCCCGGTCCAGGTCCCGGTCCCGGTCCCACCCATGGTCCCAGCTCGGCACCGCTCACAGTCCCGGCACCGATCCCCATCTCGGCACCGCTCCGCTTCTCGAAGGGCTCCCTCCCGGTATGATAGGTACCGATCCAGCTCCCGGCACCAGTCCCGGCACCGGTCATCTCGCAGCTGATCCCGGCACCGCCCACACCATAGGTCCTCTTCGAGATCTAGATCGGCCTCCCAGCACCGCTATGACTGTCGGTCCCAATCCCGATACCGCTCGAGGCCCTGGCACCTGTCCTCAGCTCCCAGGCGCGGACCGACAGAGCGGGACGGTTCAATGCAGCAGGCGCGTTCAGCACCGCTTTGACCTTCACGTCCAAACTCGACATCGTCCCAAGCGGGGAGTGGCTACCACGTCCAGGGCCAAGACACAGATGGCGCTAGCCAGGGGCAAGATGAAGGACAGGATCCTGACTAGGGACCCCCACAATGGTCCTTCTGGACTCCTTGGGCATACCACCAAGCCCAAGGTGTCCCCTCAGGCGCTTTATTCTACAGGTGGCCTACAGCTCAGGGTAGCTAATCAGTAGGCCCTCCTGAGCAGTTACAACTATAACACCTGGAACTCGCTGGGGAAGTTCCAGGAGTTGGTTCCCCAGGAGTCCAGGGAGGAGTTTGGGGCCTTGGTAGAAGAGGGCAAGAAAGTAGCGAGGACATCCCTGCAGGCGTCCTTAGACGAGGCGGACTCAGCAGCTAGTATTCTATCCTCGGGCGTGGCTATGCGCCACATTTCATGGCTGCAAGTGTCCGGTCTTCCACCAGAGCTGCAGCAGACTATACAAGACCTGCCCTTTGATGGCCAAGGTCTTTTCTCAGACAAGACTGATCCCAGGCTGCAGAGTCTGAAGGATAACCAGGCCATCATGCGCTCATTGGGCATGCATACCCCGATGACGCAACGTAGGCCCTTCCGGCCCCAACCGCAGTGCACCTACCCTAACCCTCGACTGCGACAAGACTTCATTAGAAGGCGTGGTCGTGGTAATAGGAGAAGACAATCTAGTCCTCAATCAGGCCAGAATCAGGGCCCCCCAAAACCATTGGCGGGGCCCAAGCAAAACTTTTGAAGGTGCGCCCGAGGACGGAGCACCAGTCTCCTTGCAGGATCCTTTCCCGCCTTTCTTCAACCGCCTCTCCTATTTCCTCCCTGCGTGGTCCCGCATAACGTCAGATTGCTGGGTCCTATGCACGGTGGAAACTGGATACCATCTTCAGTTTGTTTCGCCCTCTCCTTCCCACCCTCCCTCCCCGTCCCTCTTCAAGGATCCTTCTCACGAGCAACTCCTCTTACAGGAGGTACAAGCACTCCTGTCTATTGGAGGGGTGGAAGAGGTCCCAAAGGTCTTGAGGGGCAGGGGTTTTTACTCCCGTTACTTCCTAATCCCCAAGGCAAAGGTGGGACTTCGCCCCATCCTGGACCTGCATGGACTCAACAAATTCATGGTAAAGTTGAAGTTCTGCATGGTTTCCCTGGGGACCATTATCCCTTCCCTGGATCCTGGAGACTTGTACGCCGCCCTCGACATGAAGGACGCGTACTTCCACATAGCAATTTACCCGCCGCACAGGTGATTCCTTTGCTTTGTGGTCAACCAGCAGCATTTCCAGTTTACTGTCCTTCCCTTCGGCCTGTCCACAGCACCAAGGGTCTTCACGAAGTGTATGGCTGTAGTAGTGGCCTTGCTCCGCCGACATTGGATCCAGATGTTTCCGTACCTCGATGACTGGCTCATTCGGGGTCGTTCCAAGCTACAGGTGCGTTCTCATGTTCGGTTCGTCATGAGCTTGTTCAGGCAACTGGGCCTGCTGCTCAACACCGAAAAGTCCACTTTTGAGCCAACCCAAAGAATAGACTTCATTGGGGCGATCCTGGACTCGAATCTCGCCAGGGCGTACCTACCACAGGCCCGCTTCCAGTCCATGATGACCATTATTCACGGCCTACAAAGCTTCCTGATCTCGACAGCACGCACGTGCCTCGGTCTTCTGGGCCACATGGCCTCGTGCACCTTCGTGACCAGACATGCCAGACTACGCCTCCGCCCGCTTCAGACCTGGCTCTCGTCAGTGTACCGTCCAGGCCGGGACACTTTGGACTCAGTACTCACTGTGCCAACAGAGGACTTATCCTCCCTAGGGTGGTGGCTAAACCCCAGGTTTGTTTGCGGGGGGATGCCATTCCATGCCCCACAGCCCTCTCTAGTACTGACCACGTATGCGTCATCTCTGGGCTGGGGCGCTCACCTTGTGGACCTTCTCACACAAGGTCTTTGGTCCGTGCAAGAAATAACCCTGCACATCAACGTAAGGGAACTGAGAGCAGTACGCCTGCCGTGTCAGGTATTCCGCGAACACCTTCAGGGTTGTTGTGTCACAATCTTCACAGACAACACAACGGCCATGTTTTACATCAACAAGCAAGGCAGAGCGCTGTCGTCCCTCCTCTGTCAGGAAGCCATGCACCTCTGGGAATTTTGCATAGCCCACTCAATCGACCTGGTGGCGTCGTTTCTCCCAGGAGTCCAGAACACCTTGGCAGATCGCCTCAGCAGGTCCTTCCTGGCTCACGAGTGGTCGATACGTCCGGATGTTATCCATTCTGTTTTCCGGAAGTGGGGATTTCACCACATAGACCTTTTCGCCTCTCATGAGAATTGGAAGTGCCAGGTGTTCTGCTCTCTCCAGGGACGCTCCCCGGGCTCCCTGTCAGACGCCTTCCTGATACCGTGGAAAGACCACCTGCTCTGTGCCTTCCCTCCGTTTCCATTGGTCCACAAGGTCCTTCTGAAGTTACGCAGAGACAAGGCCCGCTTAATCTTGATCGCTCTGGCGTGGCCCAGACAACATTGGTACACCACACTCCTCTATCTGTCGGTGACCAAACCAATTCCTCTACCATTGTGGCCGGATCTGATCATTCAGGAACACGGCAGGTTATGTCATCCGGACCTGCAGTCCCTCCATCTCACAGCATGGATGCTGCATGGCTAACTCAATCTGAGCTGCATTGCTCCAGTTCGGTGCAGCAAATACTCTTGGGTAGCAGAAAGCCCTCCACTAGGCCCACATACCTGGCCAAATGGAAGCGCTTCTCCTGCTGGTGTGCCCTGAGCAATACCTTCCCTCTGCAGTCGCCAGTACCTACCATCCTAGACTATCTCTGGTCCCTGAAACAGCAAGGCCTATTTGTCTCATCCATCAGAGTACACCTAGCAACAATTTCAGCCTTCCACCCTGGTGAAAACGGGCACTTGGTTTTCTCCAATCCCATGGTCACCAGGTTCCTTAAGGGTTTGGAACGTCTGTACCCGCAAGTTCGTCATCCGGTCCCTATGTGGGACCTTAATCTGGTCCTATCTAGGCTCATGGGTGCCTCCTTCGAACCGATGGCCACCTGCTCGCACCGGTACCTTTCTTGGAAAACCGCTTTCCTCATCGCTATCACATCGGCGAGACGAGTGTCGGAACTTCGGGCCCTCACGTCGGACCCACCGTATACGGTGTTCCAAAAGGACAAGGTACAGCTGCGACCACACCCCACCTTCCTCCCTAAGGTGGTGTCTGCCTTCCATGTCAACCAAGACATCTTCCTCCTGGTCTTCTTTCCTAAGCCGCATGCTTCGCGACGAGAGCAACAGCTGCATTCCCTGGATGTTCGTAGGGGTGTATGCCTTCTACATCGAATGAACAAAACCTTTTAGGAAGACGTCCCAGCTGTTCATAGCGGTGGCAGACCGGATGAAGGGCCTCCCGGTCTCCTCGCAGCGAATCTCGTCTTGGATTACATCATGCATCCGAGCGTGCTATGACTTAGCTGGTGTCCCAACTACCCACCTCACTGCCCATTCTACTCAGGCTCAAGCTTCGTCCTCTGCCTTTCTGGCTCATGTGCCCATACAGGAGATCTGTAGGGCAGCGACTTGGTCATTCGTGCATACTTTCGCTTCCCGCTATGCCATAGTGCAGCAGTCCAGGGATGATGTGGCATTTGGTTCAGCGGTCCTTTGCTCCGCGACATCTCACTCTGACCCCACCGCCTAGGTAAGGCTTGGGAGTCACCTAATTGGAATAGATATGAGCAAGCACTCGAAGAAGAAAAGACGGTTACTCACCTTTGTAACTGTTGTTCTTCGAGATGTGTTGCTCATATCTATTCCAAACCTGCCCTCCTTCCCCACTGTCGGAGCAGCCGGCAAGAAGGAACTGAGGGGGCGCTGGGTTGGCAGGGGCATATATCCGGCGCCATAAGGGCGCCACTCCAGGGGGCGCCTCAGCCGACCCACCGAATGTTGCTAGGGTAAAAATCTTCGGATGATTGTGCATGCGGCGCGCGCGCACCTAATTGGAATGGATATGAGCAACACATCTCGAAGAACAACAGTTACAAAGGTGAGTAACCGTCTTTTTTGCTACTGACTTCTAAGGGGCCAGAATCTCACCCCCTATTTTTTCCAGCCTCTGGTAAAGGACTGGTAACAATCAGAAAGAAGAAACCACGCTTGGGTGCAATAAATATTGGTTACAATACTGTCTTTCAAAATGGAGAAGAAAAGTGGCAATATTGTCAGCCAGTATGCTTTTATTGTTAGGCATAATACTTTAAGGTTAATAATTATTGTCTTTTAGCTATTAAAATGATACCAACATTATTGTGGTGTCTCTCTTCAGAAGATTAAAACGTCTGGATCTTTTTTATTTTAAAAATCTGTAAGCTGAGCATCTGAAATTAGGTAGCTTTAATTATTCGAAGCATTTTAGGGAAAATATATAGACTTGCCAAGGTTGTTTGAATCTTGTTGAGACAGAAATGAATGCAAAAGTTACTTTACCTGATTGATAATTAGATAAATAATTTCTCAGTCTTTTTTAGCTGTAAAATCTCTCAGTGGGTTGAAAGATTAGCTAAAAGGGTCTCTGGATAGTCTCCAGGCTTTTTAAACTAATGCCATCAGTTTTGAATAAATGTTGGAATAGCACAATCTTTTACCTACAGTCTAAAGGATTGAAATGCAACTCCCACTGCCTGTACTTGTAGCAGGTCAGGGAAATCCCTAATGTCCTTCTGATACAGTTTGCCCTTACCAGGTCACTTTCAAGGGACTTTATAAAGTGGTGGCTAAGTTTAATTAAATGAAGCTATTTAGTATTGCCTTATGGTCCTGTCCTTCCACTTTTTGTAGTGGTGTAAGAGTAAGCTGCTCTTGTCAAAGGGAGTCGCAAAATATGGTGACTTTTTGAGATAAGAACCATTAAAAGGCACAAGGAAATCACTACTCAGAATCTGTACAAGCATTCCATGTCAATTTCAAATTTATGTTGCTATGTCAACGAGCAGCTAACCAGAGCTCATGATCAGCTGGGTCACTTCTTATTGTGCTGGTTATTACTGTTATTGTTCATTTTGGGTATATCTCAAAGGTTCAGGTTTTTGATGTAAAGAGTTTCTTTGGTGTGTTTGTTTTTGTGATTCTGCAAAGTCAAATGAATCATGTTGTTTTTAACTTCAATAAAAAAGGCATGAATTCTACATCCTCACCTTCATTACTCATTGTGACCTGCTTCATTAAACTTTTGCCATTTCATAGCCACTAAGTACTATGGCTAGTACTTAGTGACTATCAAAACTCCCATTTACTTATATGGAGCCAGGATTTCAGCCTATGTTTCAATTCATGGTCTGTTACGTAAGGGTGCTCACGTGACACAATCCTGTATTTTTAAGGCTACGGACATTTAAAAAAATGCTTAAATGTAGATTAGATGCACAAGTTCACCTTGTAATGGATGTATTATGGATACAAAATTATTATTGTGCTCGTAAACATACATTTTCATCTGTCTCTGCAGCATACATCTGTGGTTATTGGCAGGGGAATTGTTGGGCCAGATTTTGATGTCGTATCCACACTGTGTGTCTGAGATTTGTTTTAATTTATGTATGGTTCTTAAATTAACCTTCTTGCTTATGGTACTATCTTTGTGAAACCCCCACCTGCCAAACATGCTGCTTCTCAGATCTGCATGCTGGGCTATATACTTCCAAGCACAGAATTCCCATTGGAGTGAATGGGAGGTCAACATGAGGAGTGAGGATATATGTCCCACTATTTGCATTCTTGAAAGGATTGTGTTGGATTCTGTGGGAGGATAAGGGGGAAAAGAGAGTAAGAATTAGCCAAAGGCTTAAATTCCTGCTAGTCTAATGTGTTTACAAGATGGAACTAGAACCTCTATTTGATGTTTCATGTCCTAATATTATAAGGCTTATTTCTGGTTGGGTTTGAGTTCATAAGCTCTTTCTTTTATTGTACATTTGCTGGTAGTAAAAGTCCATGATAGACGCCTCAATTGTAACTGGTCTCTCTCCTTTCCTTTAGATGTATAATCAGTTACTGAGCTTGGTTCACCGCTCCAGACCAATGAGGGTGGCAGGAAGTGGCAGCAGCACATCCCTTGGCCTGCACTATTTCCCGCCGCCCCCATTGGGCTGGAGTGGCGAACTGCGGCCAGTGGGAGCCGCGATTGGCCGAACCTGCGGACATGGCAGGTAAACAAACCGGCCCAGCCCGTCAGGGTGCTTACCCTGGCAGGCCGCGTGCCAAAGTTTGCCGATCCCTGATCTAATACATTGTCGTTTTGTTTACCTGGAGCATTTTGTTTACCTGGAGCACCACTTCCCGCAGTTCCCATTGGCTGGGAACGGCGAACCGCGGCCACAGAGAGCTGAGGGGCTCCATGCCTGCAGATGCTCCAGGTAAATAAAACGTCCTGACCCACCAGTGGCTTACCCTGATGGAGCCAAAGTTTTCCAACCCCTGAAATATAGGGTCGGCTTATGAAAGGGTCATACAGTTTTTGCTATTTTTACCTATCCATTTTGGGAGGTCAGCTTATAAATGAACGGGCTAATGAACGAGTATATACGGTAGTTTAGCAACTTCTAAATAAGTGCTATATACAGTATGTTAGACATTTGCCGCTTGATCCTATATGATTGCAGCCAGTGGGAATTATGCCACTGAAGTCAATAGGAGCAGGATCTTTGGTTGTGATTTTCATACAATGACATCCATGCCTGTTTTTTCACGTGCATCTGCTTGCCTACTTTTTCACATAAGTTTAGTGTCTATGCACACACCTTTCTGTTTTGTGCAGATACATAGTAAGTTTCTGTGAAAAAGGAAATGTATTAATTTGCAGCTACATTTTAAAAATAAATAGCGCAGCGTATGGAGCATGCATTGTTTGATCTGTTGATTTTAAATTCTTTCTGGCTGTTGTATCCCTGCCTAGCTATCTTTCATTGTGTCTCATATCAGTTCAAATTTTACACCATAAGGTCATCTTCTTTGTGTGGCTGGGTCTTAAACATGGAATAAGATGGAACACAGTCTGTAATATTATTACTTTTCTGCAATAACAATTGCGGATGAAGCTCAAGAGATGTACTGTATAAAAGTAGTTTAGTGCAGCTCAGCACATCTTTTATCATTTGAAAAAATTTGCTTGGATTTATAAATTGAAAGCCCTGTGAAAATAAATGGTCAAATGCAAGCTTCTAAAGACACCGCAATGACTCTTTAAGCAATAACCAAAAGAGCCGAGAGTACCTCACAAGTTGCAGTTAGAGACAGAGGCCTATTTTTCCTAGTGTTTTCTTTGACATAACTTACACTTTGGTTACTGGGAAGACATTATTTAACATCCCTCTCCAAATCCAACTTGAACCTGTCCATTTAACAATACTGTACTTCAAATCCTTGTATTTTGACTCCTTGATTTAGGTAAATCCTAGAGTGCTAAATGGAACTCTGTTATAGTCAATATTTAGATTGTAATCCTATTTGTAAATATTTTGAAATACAGGGTAAGTCAGCTGATCAAATAAATTGTTTGACACTGCTGTTTTTATTCCAACCAGAAAACAGTAAGTAAAGCTCACATGCAATGAGAATCTGAGACTGGAGATTCCTGCTTTGAGCTTCATTTGAGACATTTTTGCTATGCTTCATTGCTTCTTCTTTTCTTTTCTTTTCTTTTCTTTTCTTTTTGCCAGAACTTCTTTTGGGTTAGATTTAGGGGCAGTCAATATCTAAATGCTGGCTTAATATGTTACCCACATTCTAGCTTGAATTCTAGCAACTTAACAATAGGGTGGGCCTACCTTTCTACCAATTTGCGGGAGATTAGTGGACATAACTCCTATTATTGATAGTGGAATTTGTAAGTGTTAAATCATCACCACATCAGTGGAAGACTAGGCCACTAAAGTGTAGTTAAAACAAATGAATGTCAAAATTCCAAAGTATTTGTATTTTAAATCAGTTTTTCTTCAAACTTTCCCCCCCTTCGTTATCTAATCATAGTACTTACTATAGTACCCTACAATAAGTCACTGACTTTCAGTGGCACTTGTATATTTCAGATCTGATTATAACAAATTACTCTTATAGAATATGCAGTGTTTTGCATTTTTCATGTTAAAACATTTAGGGATTTAATTATTATTAACTAACAGCAATGCTTGAATTGTACATGGGCAGAGCAGATTAGAAGATTATCCTAAAGCTGTGCCAATATAGTTATTAGAATTTGTGGCCTCTACAATATTGTTGACATAGAAACTATTAAAATAACTATATTATGAATAATTTTATTAAATATTTCTGAATAGTGTATTGTTCAATTCCCCATGGAACCAGACTGGATTATAGAAATAGTTCCTTTTTTTCATTATCAACAGAATCCAACAGAGATCATGGTAGACTTTTAATGACCTCTTTTTGTAAAAACATCAAAAATATATCTACCCTAACTTGACAGCTAATTAAAAAAGGTTTATCTCCGGTCTCATGTGGACTTTGGTTATAAAATCATTTATATCAGCTTTGTTTGTACTTACACTGTATTATGAAACAATAAGGTTTAATAGTTCAGCCACTTTTCCTGTGTGGAAACAAACTTTGTTCTCTCAGGGTATCAGAGCTGACGTGTTAGAAACACAAACCAGCATTCAAGCTATACTGTTATTCCTCAGTTGTGATATTAATGCTAGCTTTTGCCAAATGAATGTTTAATGATCATAACAAAGCTATTCTCATATTTAAGCTAAATTAAAACAAGGTTTTGTCTTTTTGGCCCTTGGATCCTCCCATTTCCACTGAGAGAAATTAGATACTCTGGACATGAGATATACTTTTCCCCACAGCTCTACATTTTAAGAATCACTAGTTTTTGCCTCCTTTTCTGTTCTTTTCAGTCTTGTCACAAAGTTGGGAAGTAGAATACTTAGGCCTTTATCTATACTACCAGGGTAAGTCGACCCAAGTTACGCTACTCCAGTTACGTTAATAACATAACTGGAGTTGACATGGTTTAGGTCGACTTAATGTGGTGTCTATACTGTATTGTGTTGATGGGAGACACTCTCCCGCCGACTTCCCTTACTCTTCACTAGACTCCCTGCATCGATCTCAGCAGTGCCGATCTAGCCGTAGTATAGACAAGCCCTTAGCCTTGTGTGTGACTTAGAGTAGATTCAGAAAAGTGCTGAATACCTACTATAGTATGAGTTGGTGAGGGCTTTAAATTACATTGAGGAAATAAAGGGAAGTCAGCATCTCATGGCCATTAGCGGGCAAATAAACAATTTGTCATGAAGCCAATTCTGACAATATTAATTTGTCAGCTCGGGCAGGTCTCTTCATAAATGACACTGCTAGTCCATCAAATAATCCTAATCCATACACAAGCCACATCAATATATTGTAGATGATGTGTTCAGGCCACTTAAGTTTCCAGACTCTACATTTATTCAAATAAGTTGTCATGCTGACTTACGTAATCAACTCTAATGAGCAATTACTATAATAAGAATACAAATATTTGTGGTCTATAAATTATAAAGGCAACTTAGTTTTCTTTGTAAACATTCCAGAGCTATCATTTATGTCAGCTTTTGATCACAAATTATAGAAATTAGAGACTGAAAGAACCTAACAGGCATCTATACAATCACTCTGCCAGGGTAGGATTGTTTCCTATGGTATGTTTTTCGGCATACCCTGCCTGTCTTTCAAAACAAAAGTGACTGTAATATAGTGTTCAAAACAAGTCAATTGATAAGGGTGTTCCTCAAAAATCCCCCCTCCTATCGGTCCTTTCTATCCCTACTACTTTCTCATCTATCGTCCAATCTCTCTGTTAGCCCCTTCTCTGGAACTGAGGCACACAGAACAGAACACAGCATTCAGAAGCAGATCCACCAGCGCTGTATACTGTTACCTCCCTGCTCCATGATATTATGCTTGTGGGTACGCAGCCCAATATTATGTTGACTTGTTTTCCTCCCATAATATATTGTAATATATTAGTTTGCTGGCTATTATCACCCAAAATCTTATTTGCCTCTATTAACTTACAGGTTCCTTCCAGTCTTGTTTTGTATTTTTCCAGGTTGAATCTAATTTTGTTATTTCTTTCCCATGTTTGTAATTAGAGCTGGCCAAGAGTCAGAATTTTGGTCCCACAAGCAATTCCAAGATTTTGAATAGGTTTTTTTTTTTATATTGTCCTGAACTGGGACAAAAGATCAAATCAGAGAATTGTTTGTAAAACAAAATATGTTATAATATTTTGTTTTAACCATATTGAAATGTTTCATTTTGATAAGGTAAAAATATTTTGTTTATACTTTGTTTTGATGATCATATAGTATATATCATATTTTTTTGTTCCAACTTTTATAGTAAAGTATAATATACAATATAACATATTGGCAAGTCAAAATGGCATTTCAATCTTATTGAATTAATGTTGATAAAATTGATGTGTTTCCACAAAACATTTCAATTTAATCTAATCAGCATTTTCTAATGGAAAACTGCTCAGTCAGAAAAGTTTGGACCAGCACTATTTGTAACCTTTTAAAATCTTTTTATATGCGTTCTTTATTAGTATTTAATTTAGTAACTTCAATTAATTTAATTGACATGATCCTTGTTTCCTCTTACAGACTCAGAATGAAGATACTATAGTTCAGTTCAACTCTGAAAGATGACCATAAAAATAATATTGTGAGGTTCCATGGTTGGTGTTTTCTCAGTGATTTCCATATCAAATGTGCTCAGTGTCCCAGTACAAAGGTGATTTTTCTAACTGCAAAGCTCAACCTCAGATATTTAAGTCTAACACTGTTCTCTCTAGCCTATACATAATCACCAGTAATACAGATTCTTCAAGTCGAATGCTGCTCTTAATTTACGTCAGTGGGATTGCACAGGTGTATTTTACAATATAATTTGAAAACAATTATTTGTGCAAATGGAGATTATGCAAAAAAAAAAAAATCTAGTTTACTCTCCCAGGGTTGTGCTGCTTTTGCATGGCTTACAGCAACAAAGCATACTACTGTTTTTACTCATAACAGCAAATATGAATCTGAATATACAACGGGAGCAGTTTGCTGAATGGAAAGGTACTATTTTTACATAGTGACCTTTTACAGTAGAATTTCAGTTTAAATAAGATTGGACCCAACATTGATCCAGGCAGCATCTTTTAAAGCAGAGGGGTCCTCACAGAGAATGTTCCACCAGATTCTGTCTTTCTTTTGTATTAGGGCATCTCCACCTGCTGATCTCAGCTGTGGCAGAATGGCACAGGTTGTTTCTCTAGTAGGTGAGTCACAAGCCATTAGGTGCTTTATGGGTCAAAACCAACACCTTAAACTCCACCAAAAAACCCACAGGAAGCTGGTGCAAATTGCAGGGCACAGGTGTGATAGGCTGAAGGTGAGAGACCTTGCTTAGCTAGCAGGCTGCTGTGCTCTGAACCAACTTCAGTTTCCAAATGGATTTAAGATGTAGCCCCAAGTAGAGCTGAATGAAATTTGTAATTTGCTTCTCAGGAAATTCCAACATTTCAACATTTGTTTTTTGTCCTGAAATGGGATGAAAACTTGAAATGTCAAAATTTGCCATTGAGTGGAAATTCCATAAACTTTTGATTCAGGAATGTTTCCTTTCAATATTTTCAACTGAAATGTTTCAACACTCTGAATTATAAATGTTTTGTCTTGGTTTGTTGTGGTTTAATGTTGAAATGTGGTTCATTTCCATATTGTCTTATCTGAGGTGTTGTTCTGGCCCCCATTCTCTCCTATGGGTCTCACTCCCTGGTTGGACTACATCTTCTATATTGCACACATAGTCATGTAACCGCTATGATACACTATTCAGGGGAAATGCATTATGGGAGATGTAGTTCTTTGAGTAGATGCAACTGTGTATTCCATGTAGGCGTATGTGCACCCAGCACACGAGCTAGACAATTTTGCCTATCAATATCTGTAAGAGGTAGCAATCTCACTGCATGGTCATAGCCCCTCCCTTGGCTATATGAGGCAGCACCACCTCGCCCTCCCCACCACAGTTCCTTCTTACTGCCCATGGCTGGAGTTGGAGTTCTGTGTAGTTCTTAACCTCACAATGCCTCAGGTTTTGACTTAATTGTTCTAGTTGCATTTAGTTATTAAGTACCCTTAGTATTAGTGTTAGTTAGTTAGTTAGCTTACTTAAGTGTTTTCCCTGGTGATGCCCGCACCGGGGTTCAAAAATTGTTTGTCGTGTGGAGAGGCAATCCTTGACAACAACCCTCACATCAAAGAGTGGTGTTCGATTTGTAAATCATTCACAAAATGGACTCAGGTGGCTACAGACCTTGGCCTTGGCCTAACGCAGCACCTTCTTAAGCAGTCCATGAGGCCTTTCTCAGCACCAAGGCCTACATCAGATCGAAGGTCACCATCAACCTCAGTGAGTGGTACTGGCTCATGCTTTGGGACTGGCGCCTCTCTGAAGAGGCAAAGAAGCCACTTCTCATTGAGTGTGCAGAGGAAAAGTTTTGATAAGACCAGCTGAGACCACTCCAGGCCTCATAGAGATGTTTTTTCCTCTTCCAGAAGGAGTACTGTACAGCTATTTCTGGCATGTGGGATGGAGCAGGTCTTTCCAACTGCTCCTTGGTATGGCATAGGGGTGTTGGAGATCCCATACCATTGATTCCAGTTCCGTCCCTGGGGCACCTTTTGAGTCCGGTACCGATGCAGGCAACAACTGTTTCCACACCGGTGGCATATTAGGCAGCAGTGAACCTCCTCTGCCTTTCCATCTCAAGCTCTCCTTTGGTCCAGGACTTTGACAAGGCTATGGCATCTTCAGCCTCACTGCTTAGCAGGGCTGTTGAACCTTCGGGTCTGTCAGTACCACATCCCAATATTTCCTTGCTGCAGACTGTGGAAGTGAGGCCAGTGCTGGACTTGGCACAAGGGACCTCCTTGACACTGGGAAAGTCTTCAGCACTGCTGCACTTCACAGTGCTGATGTTACCATGGCAACACTCCCCGCCCTCCACCTTGGCATTGTCAGCAACATCAGTACCACTGCTGACTTTGGTACCAATACTGCTCCTGGTACCAGAGACAACTGGGTGATATTCAGTGCTGGCTGTGCCATTTCCACCGTTGGCACCAGTCCCTGCCTTGCTGTGGGAAACGGATGAGTCAGACTAGTTGCTCATGCCTTCAGGCTGTCTCCACCCATATCCTCTGAAACTGGAGACTCCTTGCCATCCAGATGGGGATCCTCCTTCTGCTCTCCATCACCTGACCCATACCTGGGACTGTTCATGGAGAAGCATTGGTATTGAGATTGGCACTTTTCCCATTGTAGGGACAAGGGACCCTGCCCTGGCACCTACTGGCCACCAACGCCTTACCCCTATACTCTGTGGCCCCCATGGAATCCATGTGATGCTCCTCTATGGCAAAGGTCACACTCCTCATCCCACTCTAAGGTGAGATCTCCAGGCATGTTGGTGGCTGGGGCTGTCCACCCATTGCAAGCTCAGGCATTGGTTGTCCTTCCTCTTATGGAGCCTTCAGAGTTGTCCCATCTTGGTCCGCCTGTTCAGGACCAAGACCCATCACTGGCGCAGTTGACGGCATCTTCATTGTCCCCAGACAATTCAGGGTGCCCGGTTCTTCATCCCCATCAGTGCCTGAGGATTTCAATGATCTTTTGAAGCATGTAGCTGCTTCCCTGGACATCAAGGTGGTGTTCCTGCAGGAGAACACCCCTAAGTTACTGGATATTCTACAGCCATCTTTTCCAGGGAGAGTGGATCTCCCCATTTATGATAAGCTACTGGAGCCTGCAAAGGTTCTTTGGAGCACACTGGCTCCTATGGCAAAGCATTTGGAGAAATGCTAGTTTGTCCCGATGCAGGGATTTGAGGGGTTTTACTCCCACCTGTTTCCCTGTTTGTAATCACAGTGAATGACAGAGCTCAGAATGACAAATTTAAGTCCACCCCTAAAGACAAGGACTTTAAATTGAAAGGACTTAATAGGTGGACAGATCTACATCTCCTCTTCCCTGCAAATGTGGATTGTGAACCAGCAGGTATTGTTATCCAAATACAACTTTGTAAATTGGATGGCTATGTCTAAATTTACAGACCAACTGCCTGAAGCATCCAAAGAGGAATTTTGGGTGTTTATTGCTGAAGTCTGCTTGGCGGCCAAGATCTCTCTGCAGTCCATACTTGACATGGCAGAGTGATGGCCTAGCAGTGACGATGAGAAGGGTGTCCTATCTCAAGACTTTGGGCATCGCTTCCTATGTGCCGCTAGCTATAGAGGATTTGCCCTTCAATGGTTGAGTACTTTTTTTAGACAAAACTGATGTAACTTTGCAGTCATTCAAGGACTCTAGGGCTACCCTATGTTCATCAGGGGTGTATGCACCAGCAATGCAAAGGCTCCATTTCAGCAGTCAGCAACAGCCACAAGAGCCCTTTGGGCAATATTTCCCTCCCATAAGACAGTGGGACTACCCTAGAAAAGGGCACAGGTCCCAGAGACGGGGCATTTGGGCTCTGGGTTTGGCCAGTCAACAAACCCTCCTTCAGTGCCCCCCAAGAGCCCGTTTGGACTTTTCTCCAGAGCAGCAGCCCAGTCATGACTTCTATTACCTCATTTCCCCACCCCCACAATCAGGGACCCACTTTGTCTCAGTCTGCAGTCTCAACCTTTCATGAGAAGTTTGCATGTGCCTGAGGCTCTTGGGCCACGTATCTGCATGCACAAAGCTGGTTCAATTTGCCAGGTTGCATCTTTGCCCTCTTTAAATGTGGCTCAGGACAGTTTGCCATCCAACCCTTCACCAACTGGACTGGTTGGTCTGCCTCCCTCCATTGATCCTGGACTCTTTGCAGCGGTGAATGGTTCAGGGGGATGTATGTCAGGGCATTCCCTTCACTCAGCCCTTTACCAACTGGAACTGTGGTCACTGACACCTCCCTAATGGGTTGGGGAGCACATCTGGGGTTGCTGAAGTTTCAGGGTCTGTGGTTGGAGCAGGAAGCTTCACCACATATCAGTGTGCCAGAGCTTCAGGCCAGCCACTATGCCTGTAACACTTTTCTAGACTGCATCAGGGGCTCAGTGGTTTGTATACTTACTGATAATACCACCACAATGTAATATGTGAACAGGCAAGGGAGAGCACACTGCAGGGTGCTCTGCCATGAGGCAATCAGGCTGTGGCAGTTCTGCATCAAAGAGAGTATCATGTCAATAGCTGAACACTTGCCCAGAGCCCAGAATCACTGCATGAACCATCTCAGCAGGAATTTTTCCCTGAGTCACAAGTGGTCTCTGAAGACCAGTGTTCTGCAAGTCATCTTCATGGCTTGGGGCATCCTGATAACTGACCTGTTTGCTACAAGGAACAACAGGAAATGCAGGCTTTTCTGCTCTTTTTGGGGCCTCAGTCTGGGCTCTCTGATGAATGCCTTCCACCTCAGCTGGCAATCAGCTCTCCTCTTTGCTTTTCCTCTGATTGCAATCATTCCACAGCTGAAAGCAGAGCAGGCCAAGCTGAACCTCATTGCCCCAGCAGTGTTGATTTTCCCACTTTCTTGTGTTGTCTATTCAAACTCCCATGTCCTCTTCATCCAGACTTGCTCAAACAGAATCCCAGTCACACTTTACATCCCATGCTCAGCTCCCTGCATCTCACTGTGTGGCTGCTCCATAGTTGAATGAGGAGGAAGAGCGAAGTTCAGTGGCTGTTTGACAGGTCCTACTCCATAGTAGAAAGCCCTCTACCAGAATGGTCTATTTGGCAAAATGGAAGCGGTTTTCAATGTGGTCGGTGGCCCTCAGAGTTCAGCAGATGTTGGCTCACATCTGGGACTAGGAGTACTAGCTGCATCTTCAGTCTTCAGGCCTTATGCTGAGCTCATTGAAGGTGCATATGCCAGCCATCTCACCATACCATCCACCCATTCATGGGAGACTGGTATTTTCCAGTGCCATGGTATCAAGATTCTTAAAACGAATTCTTGGTCTCTATCTGCTGGTGTGGGAACTGGTTCCTTTGTGGGACATTTTTGTGGCATTTTGTCCCTTTCCTTTCTTGTGTCAAAAAACTGTGTTCCTGGTAGCAATAACAACCACAAGGAGACCATGTGAGTTGCAGGCATTGATGGCAGAGCCTCCTAATATGCAGTTCTCCAAAGACAAAGTGATGTTGCAGCCACACTCCAAATTTTTGTCTAAAGTGGTCTCTCAGTTTCGTGTGAACCAGGCACTATATTTAACCCTGTTTTTTCCTAAGCCGTATTCATCCTCAGAGGGACAGTGCCTTCACACATTAGACGTCAGATGATATCTAGCCTTCTACCTGGACAGGACTAAACCTTTTGTGCTTCACCTTGTCTGGTGTATGCAGACTGTATGAAGGGACACACAGTCTCTTAACAAATGATCTCTTAGTGGATAACATACTGTAGCTTCCACTATGCCCCCTCAATGGGTGCAAGCTCATTCTACAAGAGTGCCAGCTACATCAATGGTGTTTTGAAGTGATATCTCAATATTGGACATTTGAAGGGGCTGCCACATGGTCATCAATTATGCCATTACTGATATATTCAGAGCAGATGCAAACTTTGGGAAGGCAGTCCTGCAGTTCTTGTTTAAATTGAGTCTGAGCTCCAGCCCCTATTGACACTGCTTATGAGCCACCTAAGTGGAATACACAGTTGCATACTTGAATAATAATAAGAAATGGTTACTTAGTGTAACTCTGGTTCTTCGAGATGTAATGCAGACATGTATTCCATAACCCATCCTCTATCCCCTCTGCTAGTCTCTGAGCATTCGGTGAGAAGGAACTGAAGGGAGGTCGAGGCAGTGCCACCTCATATAGCCAGAGAAAGGGCTATGGCCTTGAGCCATGAGTGCTGTCTCCTTTGGGTACTGTTAGCAAAATTCTCCGGCTCCAGTGCACTGGATGCGCACATACCTAAGTAGAATACATGTCTGCATTGCATATTGCAGAACCACAGTTACAGTAAATAACTGTTTCTTCTCCTGGGAGCCCAGCCAATAGAGAATGGGGCCTGGAACTATGACTCCATAGGGTAATGCACTATAGGTAAATGTAATTTAATGTTTTTGAGAACTGATTCAGAATGAAATATTTTGGGGCAGTTAAAAAAACCAAAATATTATTATTTGGATCAAACCAACTCAGAATGAAATATTTCATTTCAATTAAACTTTTCAGTAAAATCAAAATTTTCCCATAGAAGCTTTTTGTGTAAGCTGCATTTTCCATTGAAGCATCATTCTGACAGAGAATTCCCAACCAGCTTTAGCCCCAGGTGAAGCATATTGACTGGTCCGAGACCTGCGAAAAGGCCTTTGAGAAGTTGAAAGACCACCTGTGCAAGAAGCCTGTCTTGTTCAGTCCTGACTTCTCAAAAGAATTCATTTTGAGAACCAATCCCTCAGAAGTGTGACTAGATGCAATATTGTCCCAGAAAACAAATGGAGAGGAACATCCTGTACTCTATGGGAGCTGCAAACTGTTCCCTCAGGAGCAGGCATATTCTGTGATAGAAAAGAAGGGACTGGCTGTGAAATGGGTTGTGGACTCTCTCCGATATTACCTCCTGGGAAATCCATTCAAACTCAGCACGTGTCAGCAGGGCCGGCTCTGGCTTTTTTGCTGCCCCAGGCAAAAAAGCCTCCTGCCGCCCCCCCCCCCCCCCCCCGGGGGGCCGCGGGCCCCCGGGGCGGGCGCCCGGGGGGGGGGGGGGGGCCCCGCCGGGGCTCCGCTCTCCGCGGCGGCCAGAGGCTGCGCCGGGGGGAGGGCGGCGAGCCCGGCCGGGGCTCCGCTCTCCCCGGCGGCCAGAGGCAGCGCCGGGGGGAGGGCGGCGAGCCCGGCCGGGGCTCCGCTCTCGGGCCGGAGCGCCGCGCCGCCCCCCTCCAGGTGCCGCCCCAAGCACCAGCTTGGTGGGCTGGTGCCTGGAGCCGGCCCTGCGTGTCAGACACCACTAAGGTGGTTAAATGTCATGAAAGACACTAACTCCTGAATTATGTGCTGGTATCTGTTCCTCCAGTCGTACACCTTCCAAATTTAGCATAAAGTGGGAAAAGCTCACCAAAATTCTGATTTTTTTCCCCAACAAAGAGGGAGCAACAGTCTGTTGGCCCCAGTTCCCCGGGTGCCATCTTGAGGGGCAGGGCAAGTTTTGGGGTATACAAACCCTACACAGGACAACAAGGAACTAAGGAGCTGCTCTGGGCTCAGCCAACTCTGCCCTGCCACACCTGCAAGGCATGCACAGGCAGGAGCAGGAGCTTAAAAGGGGAGCAGAACAGCTCACTTGTTGGCAGACCAAGGAAGAAAATAAACCTTCAGCTCCTGAAGAAAGGGATGACTGAAGACAGGAGCTTCCCAGATGCCCTGCCTGAAGACCCCTCCTTGAGGGAAGGGAGGGCCAGATTCTGATGCACCCTGAGAAGGAATTATTCCCCTCTATTTCTTATTATTTCTGTTTATTTGTGTTAATTCCCCTTGCTTTTTGTTCATGGACTACCCCGGAAGGGGAGAGACTTTAAAGTGACCTGGCCGGAGGACCAAGTCACCAGACTAGGCCAGTCACCATAGTGCAGGGGTTCTCAAACTTCATTGCACCCTGACCCCCTTCTGACAATAAAAATTACTACACAACCCCAGGAGGGTGGACCGAAGCCTGAGCCTGCCGGAGCTCGCTGCCCTGGGTAGTGGGGCCAACGTGAAAGCCTGAGCCCACCCCTCAGGCGGGCAGGCCAAAGCCCCAAGGGCTTCAGCCCCAGGCAGAGGGCCTGTAACCTGAGCCCCGCGGCCCAGGGCTGAAGCCCTTGGGCTCCGGCTTTGGCCCTGGGCAGAGGGGCTAGGGCTTCAGGGTTTTGGCTTTGGCCCCAGGCCCCAAGCCCCAACAAGTCTAAGCCAGTGCGACCCACTTTGGAGTCCTGACCCACAGTTTGAGAACCGCTGCTGTTGAAGCAGAGCAGCCATTGGCAGGAGACACCCAGTTGGGAGAGAACTGCTATGTCATGCTTGGCCATAAGGAGGTGCCAGCAGCAACTCAACCCTCCACACAATGCAGGTCCCCATCTTCCCATGAAGTCAATTTCAGGATCAGGACTTTATTTTGCTGTCAAAGTTCATTTGTGCCGGGGATGATCGGAAGAAATAAAAATGTGGCCTTTGAATTTTGCTTTGTTTGTCCATGAAAATGGAGCATTTAGTACTGTGGTGAATAAGGATGCACATCTTTAAATAGCCAGACCACTTGTATTGGAATAGTCCAGTGACTGCTTTAGTAATTGGCAAAATTTCCCTCTTAAGCTGCATTTTAAATCCTATGCAAGGATCCATGTGCTACAGAGAAGAAGGAGAAATTACATAGGAATATATTCATTTATTTCAAGGACAATGCTTTCACAACCAAGAAAGAAGTCAACACCACTGAGCAAACAAACTTGTGGTAAGTACATTTGCTGGAAATATTTATACTTTGATCCTAGAAAGTATACTGAGATTAGTGTTGGTACAGTGATTGTTCAACCTGTGTGGTTTGGAGGAGAATGGGGCTATGCCATTTCCCCTGCTATGTAGTACACTCTGGTCAGTTCCAAACGCAAAAATATTTTCTCATCAGAATAATTTTTTTGATTCCTAGGGATAAAAGTAATCTCTGGCATGGATGATGTTTTGCTATGATAGATAGGGAAATTAACCAAGACAATTTTTCAATCTGGTAGTGTGATGTTAACAAATGTCTCCACCCTGTACATCAATGGAGCAACAACTAAAGTGGTTTATTATAAATTACTTATTATATTTTTATAATTTACCCCTTTTCTGACCCAAGCGGAGAGCCAAAGTTTGGGTCCCAGTAGGTTGTTTCCATTGGGAGGAGAAATTGATAATGAAGTCAGGCATGTTCTATGAAATCCTGCTTATTTACAAAGAATGTACAAAGTCTTGTTTCCTTGAACACAAATAACTGGAGACAGTTTCTTTGCTCATAACTCCAACCCTCTTGCATCGAGCACTCAGTCCCAAACCTTTCTCTGGCTTTTCACAGGTCCATGTTCCCAGTGCTTGTTCTGTCTGTTCCTACTGCTTCTTGCTACCTTCCCTCTCAGAGTCTCTGGTCTTTTATTTTGTTTCTCTCATGGACACACAAAACAATAGCTAGCAAAACCCCTTCACCCACATGTGCCTTACATGTACCTGTGTTTGGAGTGAAGATTACATAAAAGAACATAATGGCTTCTTACAACTACTGTATATAAATAAAGTGAGGCAGTAACATTCCCCCATTTCAAAGAGGTTTTACCCAATCAATAACAATATGTATACATGCAGAACTCTTCACAAAACACATCATTCCGACAGGAAGATTAATGGAGATAATTCCCTTCATGCAGCTATATGACAATATTGCACTCTACAAAGGTATAGCTTCTCTATAAAAAATTACCTCTATATAATGATTAGATTGCACAAATCTCATTGGATACTTCCTTAGAGCAGATGTCCTTAGATTTAGAAATGGGTTGGAAAGAACTGTAATCGCAAAATCACTACCTACCGCTGGTAAAAGAGTAAAAATGTCTCATTGCATGTCGCTTTAATTTGTATTGAAATCAATTGCTTTTTGAAGCAGTTTTGTTAAAAATCTGAACCATACATAGTTTAGTGAGTCCTCCGTGAGTTCAGGGAGACTAACAAAGGGTGTAAGCATTTGGAGAATCTGAGCCTTAACTGATTGGATTATGTATGTTGTACAATCTCTGCACGTAGGTCTGATCCAGCAAAGCACCTCCTGCTAAATGTTGAGCATCCGTCATTAGGATTCACACCTGTCCAGGTTTCCCCAGGGCTGTCCTTTTTTTGAGGAAGCTCTCCTGGAAAATCTGTAAGGGTGCTCAGTACACTCTGCCGGCTGTCCAGTTTTATGGGCTCAGGATCATCCTAGATGTACCATCTTTTTTCATACCTCCAGGGTGGCAACCCTATCCACCACTCCCACTAAAATCAGCGAGTCATGAAGACACCCTCCTACCTCACCTTTACTTATCTTTGCCAAGAATGGGTCACTGGCAGGGGACAGCTGCCAGTGAAGGAACATTGCTATGTGCTGTAGACTCCCAGCGATTGCTCTAGCATTTGGGTTTTTTGGAATGCGGATTTAGTTAATTAAACAATTAATTTGAATTAAACTTCACCCTCTCTTTCATGTGTGTGTTTTGATTTTATATTGCTGAACTAGTGGTTTCATTTTCACCAGTCAGGACTGCAATAAGCTCATGTTGTCACTTTCAAAGTGGCAGTTGACAGACTGAATTTATATTTTTAAAACCACAGCTAGTAGAATAGACTTCTGCTGTACAGCACATGAAAGACTTTAAAAGGCTGATCTCATCATCTTCAGTTCAGTCCATTTTTTATAAAATTTTAT
The DNA here is from genome assembly GCF_002925995.2 of Terrapene triunguis. Lineage (NCBI taxonomy): Eukaryota > Metazoa > Chordata > Testudines > Emydidae > Terrapene > Terrapene triunguis. Next base: position 56,906,694 of record NW_020664409.1, read on the forward strand.
TTATATATTTTCTACTACTTGTAATGTTGGATTGAAACCAGGCTGTCTGGCTGCAACCTTCTGAGATCTGAGTTTGGTCAGTGATAGAGTATTGGAATGTCTGATTTGAGGGACACAAGATTTATGGCACTCACTGTTAGTGCGTGAAAATCAAATGCCATCCTGTCTTGGGAGCTAACTGGTGCTTTTTTCTTCTTCTTTGTCTTACTTTAGAAAAATCCACTTGCAGTCTCTTTTCTAAAGAGTTTTCATTATAATTCATTCAGAGATGTAATAATTATGATCAAAGCATATTTTATAAATTGGAATTAATTACATTTTTAGTGTTGGCCTGTGAACAATAAACTTGTTCTTGTTGGGAGCCATATTAAATATTAGTGAAAGTTCAGAAGTTAATTTCTTTCCAGTACATATTTGGGGGGTAATAAATGATTTCATACAGACTTTCTGGCTCTGTGAGATTTTCTTTTGGCACAAGTTTACTTAAAAATAAAAACGTAGAACAGACAGTAGCTGCATTTCATAAACCATTTTATTATTTCAATGTGATCTTTATTACTGTGTCTAAACTGACACAGGAAAAAAAACTTGGCCAGCTCATTAGATAATTAAACTGTGATGGCCTTAATTTATAAGACAGATAGTAATTCATTTGTAAGCAGGGAATCTTGGTGGCAGTTGGTATCTTAAATACAAAATTTTATTCCTGTTAGTTTCCTTATAGACTTTTCCCTGGAGCAAGCAATTTCTGTAATTCCAGAAGTCTATTATAGAGTTTATTGTTCTGGTTTTGTAATTTGTAACATTTATGCACTTGCATATAGATCTTAATGGAGCTGCAATGGTAGCACTTTGCTTATGACAGAAATCCATTTGAAAAGTCCTTTTATACATAAAGGAAATGTTAGATACAGTATGTGCCTCTCTCTTGTGTCATAATGAATCTGATGTACTGCTCGGGTTCAGAGTGTGAAAATGAAGTGGAGCTTGTGCCCTGGATATATGTGAAGAATTCTACAAAATGCCTGTTACTCAGAATCAATGATGGAAGAAAATCAATGTACTCAGCAGTAGATCACTCCAAGATGTGTCAAAACCCTGTGAGTTATTTAAGGGACAAGACCCAACATAAATAGCCTTTCACTATCCAGTAAGTAGAAATAGTGATAGTTAATTACCAAGGCATACTTCCAGCATATTTATCATCATCATCTTAACAGTATCCAGGGGGCCTTACCGTACAACATATGGTCCATGCCCTGAAGAGCCCACAGATTAATTCTAAATTAGACACAATGAAAGTGAAACAAAACATTCACAAGTAGCATGAGGAAATGCACTGATTAAAGCAATAATATTATGTGATTATTCAGCAAAGATAAGTCCACATGATGGAGCAAAATGTGGGGAGTGTTAATGTGTAAATAAGGATAGATAGTTTCTTCTAGCTATCTCTTTAGACGTCGGTCTTTAGTGGGGATTTCAATGAGGAGAGGTTGTTGGTTGGAGGAGAGGACAAATTGGGCTCAGCACAGCTCTGGCGGTTGGTTACTAGTGTCCACAAGCATAGTTAAGTTGCTGGTATGGTGAAGTAGAAGACTATAGGTAGTTTTAGAGGAGCCACCACTGGGAGATATGGACATACCACTAGGGGGCAGTTGGCCGTACCTCACTGTCAATCTCTGAGGGTGGCCATGCCTCTTGGCTACACCGCATTTTAATCCTAGCTCTGTTATTAACTCCTGCGGTAACCTTGGGTAGGTCACTTAATATCTCTGCTTTAGATTCCCCATTTGTAAAATGGGTTAAATACTTGCCTGTCTCACAAGACATAATAAGGATTAATTTGCTGATATTTGTATAGAAATTGAAGTTGGGCAACATGGGTGCAAACTATCTGATTCCAACTCTGTCCTTAACAGAGCACACAGACCCTGTGTTTGTATCCAAAATCACCACCTTCATTGGGATTGGCTTTATTGAAAACTCAAATACAAAAGCACGAAATAGGGCTCAGCGTAAGCATCTTCTCTGAATTTGGCTGCCTCTGGGGGTTTTCCTCCAGTATCTAATTTCTCCTAGCTCCCTAAAGAGCCAGTCTCACCTGCTTTATATCCTTGTGACTACAAAGAGCAAGCAGAAGTACCACAGCTTTCTGCAGGGTTCTAATATTTCCTAACAATCTGGGCTAATGGATGAGACCTCCCTTCCAGTAGCAGTGAGTCTTTGTGATAGGGTTTGCTCTCCACATCAGCTCTGATATGGTTAATGAGGGCCTGAGCAGTTACTTGGTGTCACCTGTGAGAGGGATGGCTGGGATTAATTCAGAGTGAAGCCCAGCAGGGGAAGGGCAGGGACAGTACTATAAAGCCAAGAAGCTGAAAGGGGGCTGTAGTAGAAGGTGGCTCTTGTTATTCCTTGGGATGAGGGTGGATGGTAGCAACAAGGAGGAAGCCTGGGGGAGAGTAAGGAGTCTGGTAAGATGCTAGGAGGATTGAAGGAGCCATGGAGAGTAGAGTAAGCTCTAGTGGTAAACCCAGAAATAGGCAAGAAGATAGAGAGACTGGGTAGGAAAGAGCCAGGGAAACAGTAATTTGGACTGGGATTGACCTGGATTGCTGGCTGTAGGATCCCTGGGCTGAAAACTGGTGTGATGGGTGGTTCTGCATTACCCTGCCAGCTGCAGTATAGTAGCATAGAGCCCTAAGCTGGGGCCGAACAGTATCTGGAGATGACTTTTGTGCAGTTGTCCTATGTGATGTCTAACCCTGGAATGGGTAGACTAAAGAGTGACCTGGCCAGAGATCAAGTTGCCAGAAGAAAGACTATTGCAAAGTAAGAAGCGCATTACGAGGGGGATACCCAGTGAAGTGGATTACATTCCCAGGCTGAGATGCAAGGAGGCACACTACTGGTGAGTGGGAACCCTATTATGCTCCTGCTTTTCTCTCTCCTCTGATAGAGGACTATAAAACTGCCACCATTCCCAGTGCTCCTGAATTTTTACACTTATAGTCCTAACCTATGAACTAATGACTTCTAATCTAAATATCAATAATAACAATAACACTTCTAAATTCTAATTAGATCTGGGTGCATCATTTTCAATGGATAATTATTCAATAGATTTTTGCCTCATGTTCCACAAGCAGCTTGGAAGTTTCTCAAAACCTTATCTATACTTACCAGCTTTGCCAGTATAGCTATACCATCAAAACCTTCCTAGTTATATCAGCCAAAAATGTGTTTTGCTGGTATAGTTTATCCTGGTTCGGCATGTGAAATAAGCTATAATGGCAACTACAGTTTGGGGGCTTTTTTGTTTTGCCAATATAATTGTCTATGCTAGTGCTTTTGTCAGCATACCTAGTTTATAGAAATAAAATTACACCCCGTAGTGACGTAGTAATGCTGCAAAACTTTTAAGAGTAAACCTGGCCACAATATACTTGCTATTTAATTTTAAAATTGTTTTTAGGCAAAATGTTGCTGAATTATCCTTGCTCTGTAGATTGTGCCTATGCAGCCTGACACAGGTGTTCAGAATCTGAGCTGTGTTGATTAGATTTGTCTGGTTCTAAGCCGTCTGGTAAGCTTCTGTTCCCTGACTGGATAAGTATAATTTTGCATATTCTAATCCAAGTAACTATATTGACCACTTGCCTGCTACAAATATTCACTTTAAATTGTCTGTCTTCATGAATATTCCACTTGCTAGAGAATTGGCAGAATGGGAGCACAAAAAGGACTGGATTCAATGCTAATTGGTTTAAAAATAGTAATGAATGTTCACTAATATTTTTATGAAGTATTTGCTCAAGTCTGTTTGTGACATATATACAACTACATGTTGGAAAATATAAAATATCTAGTTCATACCTGACTGGAGACTGTGGTGTATTTAGTTTTGGCTTTTTTCTGTGCATTGCACATTTTAAATGGAGGAAAAAATCTCCCTCCCCTGTTGCAGGGACAGTTGCTGTTTTGTGTTCAGATGCATCTTGTGACACAGCACAATTTGTGTGTCTCCTCTGTTTCACAGAAGTCTTCATTTTGGTGTGTCCTCAGTATAAATTGTGCTGTCAAGCAATATAGTTACTGTTTGTGTGATACGGCGCAATAAGTCACAAGACAAACAAAGCTCTTTTCTATCATCTGAATTCTGGCATTATTAAGCAATCTCCCCCTCATTAGAGGTGATTAATACCTTTTGCTAGATTTCTAATTTCCCTTTTGAAGTTAACTTTTTTTTGTTTTTTAAAGGTATGCTTTAGAAATTAACCAGCAGACTTCCAGGTATTTCTCATGAAATAATTCTCATAGGAATAGTAACATGTTTCAGCGAAAACACCAAGAATGATTGTGCCTAGGAGGAGATAGTCCACCACTGAGAGAAGCTGCACATAATGGTCAGCCCATCCTGCCAGCGGGCTTGGCCCTTTTAAGAGTACAGAAGGGTTCAATAGATCCATATAGGGACCTAAGGGTCCTGGGAATTAACAGTAACTGGGGAAGGAATCTGAAGACTGTAGCTTTTTTTAAGGGCCTGGAATACTGCAGAGAAGGCAGGACAAGGTTCCTCTCACCCAACCAATTGGGAAAGTGTTGAGAGAAGGGGACCAGCATAAAAGCTGCCTCCTCCCTCACAACAGACAGACACTGATAGGAGAAGCCTTGCCTGCTGAACCCTGCAGACAGGAAGGCTAATTGGGAAGACTGTTCAGCTGATGGGAGGTAGCAAAAGCTTTGCAACTGACTCAGCCGTGTCCTGGGATACAACCCCAAGTCCCAGAGAGGGCTGAAACAAACTGTCTTAAGGCCAGGGGCAGAGAGCTGCTAACAGTAGAATCCAGTTGCCATAGGGAAGAGCTGAGACAGGTTTTTAAGAAATGTTTCTGTAGCAGGTCCCAGGAGAAGCTGTGAGGAGTTTCAAAGTCAGGGTGGGAACAGCAGAGTCTGCAGATCTTGTGAAAATGTTGGTGAGTGAGGCATAAGTAGGAGCAGCCCAGGGAAAACAGGGGATTGAAGGAATGGTCCTTAGCTGCCTAAACAGGGTCTCTGAGCTGGAACCCAAAGGAGAGAGTGGGCTTGGATTCCCCCATCTCTCTCCCAGACCAAGAGGAGAATCACAGGTGTCAAGAATTTAAAAAAAAAAAAAAAAAAAAAAAAAAAAAAAGCCGAGAACAGCAAGTGCCACACAGAGGCTGGGAGATGGGATTGAAAGACATTCTATTTTGAGTTTCCCCTTCTGGGGGTTAACAGAAGAGTCCAGAAAATAGGAAAGCCCTGAGCAGTGACCTGGCTAGAAGGCTAGGCCATGTACATCAACAGACTGTTTTCACTAAAATAACTGAAGGGGGTGCTAGGCTGAGAAAATCCCTGTAGCATCTGGATGCTAGGAGGCTCTTTGGAGATAAAAGGCATGATGAGAGTGCCTCTCATTAACTATTGACTGACTGAGGTGAAGCTTCTGTTGATATTTATCTCTTGGGTCCATAGATTGTAGTGCTCATCTCAGAGGAAGTCAGTCTGGTTAATGGACATGGATTACTTTTAGTCTGTGTACAAAACATGAGCTATGCACTCCATCAATTTCTACAGAGCATGTAGAAAGAAGACACCTTTAAATAATGACTAATTATAAACCTTGTTAGTGGAGCTGTGTGAAAGTTTCCAGCCCTGCCAGCCATTCTGTTGACTGTATGTTGCATTCTGATGTGGGTGGTTTTTCAGATGAAGGTAACTAGAGGCACTGGATTGGGATTTGGAAGACCTAGATTCAGTTCACTGCCCTGCCACAGACTTCCACTTAGGGTGAGATTAGTGTGATTTTTCTAAACAGACCTTCACAATGTGCCTACCTGCATCTTTGGGCATGAAAATTCCTTAAAAATCTGGACCTTCCTGTCCTGTGCCTTAATTGCCCATCCGTAAAGAGGGATGCTGTTCCAGGAAGTAGGCCTGCTGGTCAGGTTAGCTCCATCTCTTCTCAAGAAGGGGAAGAGCATCTCTGTGCACTAACTCACCAACCTAGGGAGAAGGGCTTTAAACTAGATTCAAAGAACAGAGGTGACCCAACCCACAGGTAAACATACAAATAGCAACAGAAGGCTAGATTGGGGGGTGGGGTGGGAGGGAGACATGCAAAATTATAACAGGGTTATAGAAGCAACAAAAACGAAATCCGGGGGGGGGGGGGGGGAAGGTGTTGCATTATACATCAAGAACACACTGATGGTGCACCCCATAAGGCTTTATGGAAATATGCTTATGAATGTATGATATAACTGGAATATGTTTTATGCTACATATGCCATGTAACATCTCTGTAAAGGTTATGATCTACTGAATCTATTCATCCTATTTGTATGCATGTATCATTTTTATATTTGAAGTTATGAATACTGGCTGTGTACTTGCTTGATTTTTAAGTAGCCTTGTAAAGCATTTGGTCAGCTTCTTGAGAAACAAATGTGCAAGTTAAGTGCCCGATCATTGTCCACTAAGTGCTTCTTGGATCTTGGAAGGCTCCAATCCACATAAGAAGCCTACATGAGGATGTTTAAGGTAGCATGTGAACCATGGCTGCTACCTGTAAGTTCTGACTCATGCATGGACATGTGACTCCAAAACTCCATCTTGCAGCTGGAATTCTACATGGGGAGGGAGGGGAGTCTATACAAGACAGTCTATTTTAAACCCCTGGGAGACCCCTCCATTTTGTCTTCAGCTGGCTCAAGAGATAGCCCCTCCACCCCCCCAGGATACCTGAAAGAAACTAGGACAAAGGACCGTAACTCTAGGGGATGTATGAATGATTGCTGTCCCCAGACTAGAAGGGGACTAGTCTGTAAAAGGAAGCTTACTGGAACTCCTCTGAGGGTGAGGTTTTTATCTGTATTCAGTTTTTTTTACTGTATTAGGTATAGACTTGCGGTTTTTATTTTATTGGTAATTCACTTTGTTCTGTCTGTTACTACTTGAAACCACTTAAATCCTACTCTCTGTATTTAATAAAATCACTTTTTACTTATTAATTAACCCAGAGTATGTATTAATACTGGGGGAGAGGGGGTGTGCAAACAGCTGTGCATATCTGTGTCATAGAGGGCGAACAATTTGAGTTTATCCTGTATAAGCTTTATAGAAGGTAAAATGGATTTATTTGGGTTTGGACCCCATTGGGAGTTGGGCATCTGAACGTTAGACAGGAACACTTCTTAAGCTGCTTTCAGTTTAAGCCTACAGTTGTTAGGGGATGTGGTTCAGACCTGGGTCTGGGTTTGCAGCAGGCTAGCGGGTCTGGTTCAAACCAGGCAGGGCACTGAAGTCCCAAGCTACCAGGGCAAAAAAGCAGGGGCAGAAGTAGTCTTGGCACATCAGTTGGCAGCCCCAAGGGGGTTTCTGTGATCCAACCTGTCTCTCTCTCACACACACACACACACACACACACACACACACACACACACACACAC
>NW_020664409.1:56914178-56917263 GCF_002925995.2 Terrapene triunguis
CACACACACACACACACACACACACACACACACACACACACACACACACACACACACACACACACTCTTGTTCTGAGGTTAAAAAATAAAGTGTGTGTGTGTGTAAATAGAGCTCCTACTATGGGTCACCAAATCAGGAAGAGGAGAGGGATGAGGCATTTCTAGAACAAATAACAGAAATATCCAAAATCTATGACATGGCAGTAATGGGGGACTTTAACTACCCGGACATCTTTGGGAAAAGTAATGGCAACACACAAACTCCAGTAAGTTGTCTGCAATGCATTCCAAGAACTTTTTTTTGTTTCAGAAAGTGGAGGAAATATCAGAAACTGCCATTTTAGACTTGATTCTGACCAACTGGGAGGAATTGGTTGTGGATGTGAAGGCAGAAGGCAATTTAATGAAAGTGATCATGAAGTGATCAATTTCATGATTCTAGGGGAAGGAAGGAGCAGAATAAGGACAATGGGCTTCCAAAGACTTCAGAAGTGGTAATAAGGTCCTATGGGAAGAAAATTGATGGGATAAAGGAGTTCAGGAGAGATGACAATTTCTCACTGAGACAATATTAAATGCATAACTACCAACTGTTCTGATGCAAAGAACAGATAGGAATAATAGTAAGAGGCTGATATGACCTGAAAATCAAAAAGGAATCCTGCAAAATGTGGAAACATGGATGAATTGCTAAGGAAGAGTTTAAAAAAAAAAAAAAACATGAGCATGTAGAGACAAAAATCAGGCACGAAATGAGATACACCTAGCAAGGGACATAAAGGACAATAAGACATTCTTTACATACATTAGGAGCAAGAGAAAGACAAAGGAAATTATTGGTCCTCTAATGAGTGGGGGAAGGATAACTGATGACAGCAAGAAGGCTGAGGTGTTTAACGCTTATTTGCTTCAGTATTCATTAAAAAGGTTAATGCTGACCAGATATTCAATTATGAACAACAAGCTGGGAAGAACAGAAGCCAAAATAGAAAAAGAATAGACCAAAGAATGTTTAGATAAGTTAGATGTAGTCAGGTCAGCAGGGCCTGGTGAAATTCATCCTAGGGTACTTCAGGAACTAGCTGAAGCAATCTTGGAACCATTAGAGTAACAGGGTGTCTTGTTCCCTGGGATGGAGAGCATGGGGTTATGCCAACCCTGATTACAGGATGAGCCCCACCTCAATGGGATCAGGAAATGCCTTCTAAAGGGCAGCAGGTGGCTTCTCAGGAAAGAGGCTGGCAAAGCTGTAGCTGGCTGGAAGCAGAAGCAGCTGTGGGGACTGAGATTAGCTTTTGCAAAGACTTGGAACTGTCTCCAGCTCTGGGAAAGGGCTGAGAACCCCCAACTATAGGGAAAGACAGTGAACTAGGGTTGCAGCCAGGAGGGCCAGCGTATGCTTTAAGAGTGAATAAATTGTACCCCAGGTGGTGAATGTTTAACTTCTTTTGAGCTGTCTTGAGTGTTGGTTAAGGCTTGGGGGGTGGGGGGGAGCAGTAGATGTGATGCATCTGATTTTTAGTAAGATTTTTTTTTCTTTTACATTGTCATAATCAAACTAAGGAAATGAGGTCTAGATAGGCATTACTATAAGGCGGGTGCACAACTGGTGGAAAGAACTAACTTTTGAATATAGTATCAATGGTTCACTGTCAAATGGGAGGATGTATTCTAGTGGAGGTCCCATTAGGGGTATGTTATGGGTTCGCTTCATTACCCTTCTCCAGTGCCTTTTTTTTTTTTTTTTTTTAAATTCCCATAGAAGAGTAGCTGGAGACAGGGCCGGCTCTAGGTTTTTTGCCGCCCCAAGCAAAAAAAATTTTGGCTGCCCCCTGCCCCAGCCCTGGGCTCCTCGCCGCACCCCCCTGCCACCCCAGCCCTGGGCTCTTTCCCCCCACCCGCACCCCCCTGCTGCCCCAGCCCTGGGTCACTGGTAACTCGCTCCCAGGGCAGGTTATTCAGCAGGAATTTTAGGTGTGCACAGAACACAGACAGGATTGGTTCCCATATGGTTACAGAACTCTAATAAAGTGGAACAATTTTCAGCTTGTGTGATTGGAGGATATCTGGATGCATATTATAAGACTGTCCTACATAAATGAGGAAAAGTTGAGGTGCCTTTATTATTCTTTTGTTCCACTCTTTCTATGAGGAATCTGACAATGCAATATCGCTGTCTTCCGTTTAAACAAACAAAAAAGGCAATGGCTGTTGAAAATAGCAATTCCAGTCCTAATAACCACTGGGAAGCATTTCTTGCTCAATTTTATCCTACTTTTTCTATAGCAAGTTGTTGGGGTCCACTAGGCATAGCTACCAGGTAACTTGGGAGAGCGGAAGGCCAAAAGTGTCAATGAAACTCTTTTGCTCTGGGTCTACCTGAACCCCCAAACCCCATCTTGTGAACTCTCACCTACTTCTGTGCTAACTGCTTACATGCTCTGAAGCAGAAATGTATTGGTCAGCTTTTTAGCAGATGGCTGCAGTTTCACTCACACTAGCAGAAATAATAGAGATAAGGAGCAAGGGAAGGGAGGGCTAGTTAGTTTGCAGGCGTCTAATCCAAGGTCGCAAAGACTAGGAAAGTTTTCTCACAAGCTTATGTAGAGCTTATTGTAACTGTTGTCTGGAAGGGAGGGGTAAGGGGGAACCGCCAGACAAAGATGTATGCAAACTGTTTGGAGTATAAAAGGCAAAATTTGTTTGTATTTGTTGCACTGGATTTGAGACATGCTGGTCTCCTAGTGCCATTTCAGAGCTCTGAAATAAACTTGGCTTGCTTTCTCCCCTCGGTGTCTTTATTGGTGCCAAGCACACCCAGCGACGAACTCCTGTTTGCCATCTCGGGCCCAGTTCTGGGCAGGCAATAGCAAGTTACAGTGAATCAGTATATTTGATTTGGGAGAAATGAAGTAACAGCCACCCAAACTGAGCTTGAGCACTCCTGAATTTTGAGGTGTTCAAATCTGGAAGGCGGGTGGGGGGGGGTGTGGCTCCACAGGGGAGCAGGCAGCATGTATGCACCAGCGTGTCTGGCGCTGTGTGAAGCCAGACACGCTGGTCTGAGTGGCACAGTAAGGGGGCT
>NW_020664409.1:56917363-56921237 GCF_002925995.2 Terrapene triunguis
GGGCTGGGGGGTTGGATGGGGCGGAGGTTGGGGGGGGCAGTCAGGGGCAGAGAGAAGGGGGGGTTAGATGGGTCAGAGGTTCGGGGGGGCAGTCAGGGGACAGGTAGCAGTTGGATAGGCATGGGAGTCCCAGGGGTTTGTCAGGGGACAGGTAGGGGGTGGGGTCCTAAGGAGGAAGCTGGGGGGGGGCTCAGGAGGGGGCAGTTGGGGACAAGGAGAAGGGAGGCTTTGATAGGGGGTGGGGTCCCGGGAGGGGGCAATCAGGGACCAAAGGACCAGTGGGGCTTAAATAGGGGGTGGGGTCCTGGGGGGCAGTTGGGGCAGGGGTCCTGGGAGGGGTGATCAGGGAGCAGGGGGGTTGGATGGGTTGGGGTTTCTGTGGGGGGCAGTCAGAGGGAGTGGATGGTGCAGGGTGGGGCTTCCCTCCCCGTGGAGTGTCCTATTTTTTGAATGTTAAAATATGGTATCCCTGCCCTTCCCAGTGCAGCTCTCCATTCACAGCAGGCTGCAGTGTGAGGTCTCAGCTTCCTCACTCCCTCCCCCTCTTTCCTGTTGGTAGTGGCCAAGGGACTGCTGGGAAATGTAGTTCTTTCCCTGCTCCAGGGTTGGCCCTATAGGCAGGGAGCTAACCAAGGAACTACAGCTCCCAGGGCCCCCTGTTGGTTCTCAGCTCCCAGGCTGGATCCCTGCCGCCCCTGCAAATGGGCTGCCCCAAGCACGTGCTTGCTTTACTGGTGCCTAAAGCCGCCCCTGGCTGGAGACCCAGAGTTCCATCTCTAAGGATGGCACAGGGTCAATCTCCCCACATTCAAGTCCCAAAAGGAACTAAATAAATGAATTAAATAACTTGTATCTAATTTTTACAGCAGGACATGGCTATTTTATAACCGACATATCTTCAGTTATACATACAGAAAACAAATTAAAATCTGAACAGTTTAGTCCCCACAAAAATAGTGAGAAGAAACTGAAACTTCCCAAAAGCTTAGGTTTTGTTCACCTAAGTCTGTTAGTCTTTGATCACCACATCTATACAGTCTGCTGAGTCTAAAACATCTTCCCTCCACTTGCTTGTAGGAATCTTCAGTTGGAATCTATGCAGACTCTTCCCCTGCTGATATCACTGCAGCCAGTCAGCTAACTGATTAACCAACCACTCAGTTAAGTGTATAGATTTAAAAAAAAAAAAAAAACCCTGCTGAAAAATGCTTCAGAGTTAGGGACAACAGCCTGCTTTCTGCTCCTGGGCTCAGCTTCTCCCAACTCACACAGGACACATGGCCTTCTGCAAAGGCCTCTCCTGTTCCTAAGCACTTGAGAATTCATGTCTGTGTTGAGGACAGAGGTACACAATGGCATCCCTATAACATGAAAAAAGACTAGCCTCTTGCTGGATTCGGAGGCTAATTTGGTGTAAATAAAAGCGGCGCTATTCTTTGGACCAAAATTATATCCCTTTTCATAAAGATGTTACTGGAACTGTTCTGCTGATTTGGACTAAGTGGCTGAATTAAAATACTTGGAGGTATAGTTACATTGGTTACTGAACTTTAAAAGTAATCTTTCACATTTAACTGTAAATTAAACACAAGCCTGGGAACTATGGAAATATGAGCCATGTCTCTCCCACTTCATAAAATGGTATAAATTCTGTTTTTTTTTTCTGGTGATTTATTACAGTGATGTCATCTATGCTGTTGCCTCTCAGTCTGTGCTTACTAAACTTGATGTAGTTGATCATTCTTTCTGTTGCTTTAAATCATCATGACTTCAGGAAACATAATTAAAAATAATGTATAGCAGTATCTTGGCTTTCTTACCTGTTGTAGGTACAAGTTATTTCCTCTTCTGGCACAGATGAAAGTCGGTTGACTGCAATCTGTCTTGGCCAGCTTAATAGTAAGGAAAATCATACCTCAGCTATTGTAATCTCCTTTTCTCTGGCCTTGTCACTAGCCACATTCCCTGCTTCAAGTAGATTTAAAACACTACTGCTAAGATTATCCTCCCATCTTGTGTCTCTGACCATTTCACCCCTGCACCCTCAGTATGTGTTTTCCCTCTGCTGACTGTTTCTCCTCCACTGCATCACACACAATCTCCTTGCTTTTGTTTTTAAGGCCCTTCGCCACTTTGCCCCTACTGATCAGATTTACTAATTTACCAAGTGGTTGACCTCTGCTCTCCTCAATAGCCAACTTTTCCGCTTCTCTTTTAAGCATCTTTGGGCATTCTCCCATGCTAACCCCAACACATGGGGAAAGACTTCCCGTAATACTTCAGAAAGCCCACATCTTACTCCTTTAAATCCCTTCTTAAAACCTACCTCTCTGCCTTAATGCCTACAAATCACCACAGTCTGCCATTGGTTAGGCAAACAAAGCTAAAACTTCTACTTTCCTGTTGAACTCCACTGGGACAGATCCATCTACGTGCAATCGAGTGGGCAGTGGCCTGGCTCTGCCCATCAGCTCTAGGTTAGCTTCCTCTTCTACTTACAGGCAGGTTTCAAATCCCTATGACTTTGGAATTTGTGGTCCTGTCAATCAGGATCTTGGGTATGCCTACACAGCAAAAATCTCCCAGTGGCAGCAAGTCTGGGAATCCAGATCAACTCCGAGACCCTTCCCACTCGCTGGTTTTCAGACCTTGGGGTCTAGTCCAAGCTCAAACATCTACATTGGTATTTTTAGCCTTGTGAGCTCAAGTGAGTTGACTGGGCTCTGAGACTTGCTGCTAAGAGTCTTTCTTTGCTGTGTAGACATACCCATACTGATCCTACGAAGAGCAGAACAAACCAAGAACATCTACACCCCCGCCAACCAAACCTAGGGTAGAGCTCAACATGGAGCCCCTGATTCTCCCTCCAGGCTTTGTTTCATTGCATGACTTTGGGGCTCATGTCACACAAACATTGTCCCACTCAATATCTTCCGAATGTGGCAGAACTCTATTTTAGGCAAGCTAATTAATGAGTATTACCATCTATTAAACCAGAATGCAGAAACAAAAGAAATCTATGGAGAACTTTGTCAAAAATGTGAAAATATTTTCACTCATCACCTGGATTTCTCATGGAGAAGGAGCGAAGGAGAAGCCTTGCATTTCTGTGTATATATTTTTGTTCTTCTTGGCCTTAATTTGTTTTAATACCAGATGTTATGAGACACAAAGGTGAGTTATTAAAAAGCTACTTATCTCGTTAAAGTGAACTACCTTTGCTGCTGAGCCAGGTTTTACAGAAGCAAAATACTAAAGCATCTCACAGCTGTATTTGTGTCCCATGCTTTTTTTTTAAGATGACATCAGTGCAAATACTCCTTTTTTTTTTTTCTTTTTCTTTAAGAATATATTTGTATAACAAGTGCACATTCTCAGACATATTTTTCTTTTACTTAAATAATGCTGGATTCTTTGCTTTTATTCCATATATCTACAAGGGTCTCAACACATTTTAAAAACTATGAGCTAAATCCCAAAGTCCTTAGGAAAAATTCCTGTTTAAGTCAATAGGCGTTTTGTATGAGTAAAAACTGTCAGCAATTGCCCTATATATAAGGCCCTACTTAATTCACGATATTGCGGATCCCACAATATTAGGCTTCCACTGTAATTTTGACAGTGGGAGCCCCCGATCTTTGCCCCATGCAGCTGGCAGTGGAAAATTGTGGAAAAGTAGTAATGGACTTATTACTGCAAATAATAAAGACCATTATTACTTTTCTGCAATTTTCTATGGCTTGTCAGCAACTCAGCTGCAACTTTTGGACAATCATCCTGGAATAGAAGTAGGGCCTTACCTATATATAATATTCACACACACACAAAAATGTAATTAAGGTTATTTAATTAGAATACCCACCCACACAAACAC
>NW_020664409.1:56921337-56952889 GCF_002925995.2 Terrapene triunguis
ATATAAAAAAAATCTCCAATACACTATACACAGTGTTCCTTGTGATCCCACTTTAATGCAAAACCATACCTGATACCTCCGCAATTAACCCACATGTCTGTTAGACATCTGGGCACTGGTGAATTCTGTGATGTTTCTCCCTTGAAAAGAACATGAGGTTGGAGTTAAGATTGTGTTTATACATATAGCTCAGTTGTGAAGGTTTGCTATGCCTAGCTATCCTGGCCAGTCAGTATGCCAAACTATTACACCTCTACCCCGATATAACGCTGTCCTCGGGAGCCAAAAAATCTTACCGCGTTATAGGTGAAACCGAGTTATATCGAACTTGCTTTGATCCACCGGAGTGCGCAACCCCGCCCCCTCCAAGCGCTGCTTTACCGCGTTATATCCGAATTCGTGTTCTATTGGGTTGCGTTATATCGGGGTAGAGGTGTATCTATTTTACCTTGGTAGAATTGGAGTTGAAAAAATAAGTTGAGTTGCTTGTGAAATAACTAATGAACAATCCTAACAAATCTAGGGAAACATTCTCAGAGACTTTCCTGGAGAGGCTCAGGGACTTCAATTCCCTCAGTACAGCTGCAAGCGGGTTGGGTGTGATGACAACAGCACTTGTGGAAGACCAGAAGAGGCCCATTTCAAATGGAATGTATTGAGGATTCTCCAGAAAAATAGAAAGGATGAGGACTGAAGGTTCCCTTTGCCCAAGATGGCTTTAGGATAGTATATGCTCTGAGATGCAATCTGAGCATCTTTTTTGCATCTATAATGTTTGCAGTATATTAGCACTACAGCTATACTACTACTCTGGGAGCTATGAGACATAACAGCCAAATCGTTTTGTAGTGATAATTTACTGAAACTGTCCTTTCACTATGAATTGATTTTAGTACTAATGAAATAGTGCTTATCTTAATGAGTTAATTTGATGTTCATGTGGATGTCATATACACTTCCACTGGGCTTCAAATAGACTCTAAAAATGCACTTAATTGATATTTAAAGTAAATTGAAACATTAGGTTTTGGATTTAAAAATTTGCAAATTTTTAATAGATGCAGTGGACTCCAGTCCATGTTTAACTTACTTGGACTTTCCAATATAGGGTCACGCTGCTTAATTAAATTCCGGGACTTGTATTGGCTTTAGATTTATTGGCTATAAAACTGGAAGCTCCCGGAAAAAATCTCCAGCATTACTTATGATTATTTGCTGTCTTGGACACTTTTTATTGCTGGTTTTTATAGTCTGTAACTTTAAATCACCTAGCATGCTGAAACACTAAAGACAATTGTTGCAGATTCTCCAGTTGCTATTAAGTCCCATAAAGTAATTACTATAAAGCAGTAGATCATGCATATTAATTTAAGAAAAGGTAGTTGTGGGTAGTCTTTCTGTAATAGAAGTGTATTTCCCCCCCCCCCTTTTCTTAATTTTTAAAAAAAAAAAAAAACACTACTTCCATTAGCTCTATGGAACTTTTGTACCTTACTCCGATTTTTTTTTTTTGTAGCGAAGATTCTTCTTCAATGTAGTCCACAGCCATAATACTACTTGCTGTAATTGTTTAAGATTTCAAATGTTACGCTGAGTAACACATGTTCTGTATTTTACTGGGCGGCCTTCTAGGAAAACCTGGGTGATGGTGTTTCAGTGGATGGTAATCCGCCCCCATCAATCAGTACTGAAGCAATGCCTTGGTATGGTGTTGGGGGAGGAAGGGGTCAAAATATTGGAAGTGTGATCTTTTAAGTGAATTGTAAATTGTCACCTCTAACTAGTTCTGGTTTAAAAACAAAACACAAACTCATGCGTTTTTGCAATAATACTATCCCTGTTTTCCTAGCCAAATGCTGCTTGTACATCATATTTAGTTCTTAAGGTGCTTCCCACCTAAATTCTCTGTATTTAAATGACATGGTCCTCACCACTTTCTGTCCTAATCTGTTGTATTTAAACCAGCTCCACATTCTACCCCAGAGACTGATGCACTTCATCTGGTGAAGTGATTCCTTATATACTGTAACATATGCTTGTTTATGAAGCACTTTTGTGTTTTTTAGGATAAAAGGCACCAAATGTTTTATTAATTATATGTATTTGTGACATTACTCAGGGTACAATCTGGATTGAGGGATAGCTGTGTCCCCCTAATTCTCCAACCTGGGGTGCCTTTTACACTGCTTCACTGTGAGTGTAACAACTCCTGGTCTGCCCCCACACAGCCTCCAGCGTGCAAATCACTATACTGTGTGGTAGCCAGCCACCCATGAATTACACTGCATGACAACAACAGCAAACTCCTAATCCCAGACTTCCCCCCAGAAATGTGCATCTTGTACTGCCCAGCTCTCTCCTTCTGGACAGTACAAGCTCATAGAAAGCTCATAATTTCATTAATAGAAAATGATATGCACAAATCCTGTTATCTGAAATGGAGTTCCCCAAACACTTCAATCCAAACACATTGGGTTAGATAAAATAAAACAAGTTTAACAACTACATAGATTTTAAGTGCTTACAAGTAATGAGGCATAAAATTGGTTTCAAGAAAATAAAATGTAAAAGGCAATTGATATCTAACATAACCAGTGTTTAATTTGTAATGAAAGAGGTGCTGAAGCCCAAGCAATTAGGTGCTGGGCTCAAGCAACTCTTTTTACTTTTGTAACTGACACACGAAGCCCAGAGGTGCCAGGGCTATGCAGCCCTGGCAAGCCCCGGCACAAATCAAGCACCAAATATAGCAAGCTAAATGACTTCAAAGCTAAGGTTTCTTTCACCGCATGCTTTAGCAGTCTTACTGACTGGATGCCTGTCAGTCAGGACCCTGCCCCCAGTTCAGTGTTAATTTCCTTGTTCGGGGGGTGGTGGTGCCCTGGGCATAGAGAAAGTGAACTATTTTAGGGCATCTGTTCCCTTTTCTTACAATTATTTCTTCAGCTGAGGTTCAGGACATTGAAGGTCTGTGGGGATGCGAATCTCCAGCTGTTTCTTTGCCAAAATGTAGGTTTCTTGCTTCACTTTTTTTTCCTGCCAAAGAATGGCCAGTTAACCAGGTGGATAGTCTGTTTGATTTTGTTGACACCTGGTGGAGGCCTCAGTTTGCCTTTTGTCTCTGAGGAACTGGTTTGTGCCTGCTTTTCTAAACTTGTACAGGGGTGAAAGTAACTTAAAGGACTTACCGATATGCCGGAGTCCTGAGCAAGGGGGCGGTGCCTCAACCAGAAGAGGTGGGGCCTTTAAATCTCCAGGCCCTTTAAATTGAGATTTAAAGGGCCCAGGGCTCCGGCTGCGGTAACAGTGACTGGGAGCCCTGGGCCCTTTAAATCACTGCCGGAGCCCCATGGTAGCAGTGGCTGTGGCGGCGGCTGGGAGCCCCGGGCCCTTTAAATCACGGGCCTGGGGAAGCTGCCCCCTGCTGGTACAGTCAGCTGTGTATCCGCTCTTGCTGGTATGCTGTACCAGACTGGACCGGCTTACTTTCACCTCTGGACATGTAGCAGCAATGTCATACAGTAGAATTTGATAATTTTCCCTCCAATGTTGCCACATTTTATACCAGGACAATAATGATCAGCAAATAATATTTTTTCAAATACCCCATAAGGCATATTTTGTACAACATTTACCATAGTCTTATAAAAAGGGTGAACATAAGGGTATAGACTGATGCAATTTGAATAATACTGTGACAATCTGAAGTTTAGTTCTTTCTCACAACACTACAACCTCTGGATGGCATATCTGATTACAGTAAAATCATTAGACTTCATAACATTATTATCTATCGTAGACAAATGTTTTATTAGGCTAAATGCCAAGTCATTTAAAATCATATTTTCCAAGCCTGTAGGGGTATCCAAATGACCTTATAGGTTTTTGCCTTCTATTTTTTCTTTAGTGTTGTATATCATGAACACAAAGCTGTAAAGTCAATCAAACAAATCCTTGCTTGAAACTTAAGGGGACCAAACCCAAAGTAATATTTGAATTGAAACAAAAAATGAAGTAGAAAACAAGTCCTCCATACATAGTGTGTTAACTAAACATTTCTCTTCCTTTTTTTACATGCATTTGAATCCTTAAAACCAGAGCTGTCAATCGCAGTTAACTCATGTGATTAACTCAAAAAAATGAATCACAATTAATCCCACTGTTAAGCAATAGAATACCTATTGAAATTTATTAAATATTTTTGGATGGTTTTTCTACATTTTCAAATATATAGATTTCAATTACAACACAGAATACAAAGTGTACAGTGCTCACTTTATATTGTTGATTACAAATATTTGCACTGTAGAAATGATAAACAAAAGAAATGGTATTTTCAATTCACCTCTGTCAAGGCTGATTTCCCCACTCTGGCACTTTGAGTGCAGAAGGTGGGGGCCCGCAAGGATTCTAAAAATTAATACTGGCCACTCCAGGCTGGTATTAAACTCCCAAGGTCACAGCTTCTCTCTGACCTTGGATGAGTAGATGCTGCCACCACCCAAGTGCAAAACCCCTTTGGATCCAGGAAGGCGCACTTGGGAATTCCTCCCTGTGGGGTACCCTCAACTCCTTTCACCCACCCCCCTCTGGGGAAGAGCTGAGCAGGAAAAACAACCTATGCACGCCTCTTAGGACACACAAATTCAATCCTGTTCTTAAAGGTACATTTTATTAAAAACAAAAAAGAAAATACATTTGGAACTTGGGCTTTTTGCTAGATTTTAAAAGAGCCACTTATAATGATTAAGCATCAAAATAACTTTCTTGAGGTCCAACTTAAAGGTTACAAGCAAAACAAAAGTATTTGGGATTAGCACAGAGGAGTCCACAAGCCAATAAGAAATAACTCTAATTGCATCTTTCTAGACATTCCCTGATTTACTTGCATATCTGGGGTTTCAGATAAATAGTTCTAGGTATGATCTGATGATTTTCAATACCTGGCTTAAAGCTTCTTATAGCATTGCTGCTATGTGTCTCCTCTCTCCGGAGAACAACAGACAAAGGGAAAGTTTTTTCCCAATTTTAAGAAGTTCTAGCCCTCCCATTGGCTCTTTTGGTCTGGTGCCCACTCCCTTCCTTTTACCTGTGGACTTGTTAACCCTTTACAGGTAAAGCAAGTAGAGAAAAGCTACTAACAGGGATTTTGTAGCTAGCTGGGTGTCCATAAAAGGGAGCTAACCCTTCTCCCCCTTCATTTATCACAACCTCATACAAGTACTGGAGTGCAATCTCTTTATCATTAAAGTGCAAGTTACAAATGTAGGTTTTTTTATTACATAACTGCACTCAAAAACAAACCAATGTAAAACTTTAGAGCCTACAAGTCCACTTAGCACTACTACTTGTTCAGCCAATTGCTAGGACTGAGTGGACTTTGGTTTGTTTTTGAATGCAGATTTTTTTGTACATAATTCTACATTTGTAAGTTCAATGTTCATGATAAGAGATTGCACTACAGTGCTTGTATTAGGTTAATTGAAAAATACTATTGTTTTTTACAGTACAAATATTTATAAAAAATAAATATAAAGTGAGCACTGTACACTTTGTATTCCATGTTGTTCCAAAAATATTTACATAAATGGTATTCTACTATTGTTTAACAGCACGATTAATCGCGATTAATTTTTTTAATTGCTTGACAGCCATACTTAAAACCTCTTCACTTTAGGGAGTATATTTCAGTATGAATTAGACTTCTTTTAATATAATTTTAGGAAATCATTTTGGAAATGACAGTTTAGCCAGTGGCAGGCAAGTAAAATTAAAACTGGGTCTTTTGCCACAAAAAATATAAGCATACTTCTGAAGTGTTGACCCAAAGCTCATAACATTTCTGGCAAATGAAGCATGAAACATGCTGTCAAAATATATAGAGAATTCCATCCAAAAATAATGTTAAAGTTGTAAATCAAACTGTCAAAAGTTAGGAAATGCCCAAATTAAGGTTGTCTTTGTGACCTCAGCAAGGTGAACTTGCGTATGCATGCTGATATGTCCTTTAATTACACAATCATATACGTATTCTTCCACAGGAACCCTGCCTTATTCAGTGCACGGGATGGACTGTGCTCAGGGAATGAATCCGGATTATGTAGTGCATGGGCCGGTTGTCACTTATTGCAGAAGTTGGAAGGTGTGTAGTGAACGAGGGAGCAGACTGTAAGAAGAGAAAGGAGGTTCTCATAGATAAGAATTTTGCATGACATGCTAGAGAACTGAATTCTATCCCTGCCCCTGCCACAGAGTTCTTATATGGTGCTAAGCAAGTCATTTAAACCAAACTTTTTTACATGTAGCCACTACTTATGGCCATTGTTTTCTGGGCAAACAACTTTAGACCCTGCATCTGATTTGCATAAATGCTGAGTGTTCACAACACCCAATCAAAGTTGATGAGAACTATGCTTTCAACATCTAAAGTTCTATATAATGCTAAGTACTCAGAAAAATCAGGCCCTAGATGTTGGGATTCCCGCTGAGACATTTTCCATTCAGCTTATCCGGAACACCCTGCCCAATTCTGGGAGAACACTTCAACCAGTTCTCTGGGATCCAAAAAACTCAGTTCAACTCCAGATTTCATCACTCAGGTTCCTTTATTTGGCATACAGCCACACTACATTGAGTTGATCAGACTCAAACGCTGCGGATGCAGGATATATCACAGCTCAAAAGTTACACGGAAACCCTCTTCATTTACATATCTTTATACATTACATCACATTTTTGAGTGGCTTGGTTACTTTTCAGGAACTAGTGCAGCATGCTCTGTCTGTGCGTTATCCACGCTCAACCTATTCCTTACCTCATGTCTACATTCCAAGCAAATGGTTCCCTGGCTGTTCTCCCTCTTATCATAGCTGGCTCAGACATTGTCTTTTTCAGCCTCATCTGTTTACCTCCCTAATTCTGTCTTCCAAGAAATGAGGCTTCAATTTGGGTGTTAATTACTCGTGTCAGGCCAGGCCTCAGCTGCATTCCCCTGCTTCTCCATTTTATATTTGCATTCGTTTCATCTGCATCATACCCCTGTCTTTCTGTATTCTTAAGTGTATTACCCAGCAACACATTCCTGAGACCACAGTAGCTATAATTATTTGAACCACCATCAATATTAGGCTTAAAGTATGAACCAGGCGGTGCAAACTCGCTTCCTTTAGTACAGCCACCAGGGTGTCTCCACTGCCTGTACAGAACTGTCCCCACCTTCCTTAGCTATTAGTTGGGTAGTGGGCACCAGTTGCTCTATTTTCCTTTGTATCGAAACCATCGTATTAATGCACAAGAGAGGTTGGTTGCCAGAGATTCCCGTTTGGCGTTGTCTGTCAAAGCCTGTCACATTCTCCTTCATCTGCACAGTAGGCCCAATCTGAGTCAGACAAGAAGTTCAGACAAAATCCATCCAGGCTACCCTGGCATAGTGTTGATCCCACTGAAAAGTTGTGGTATCCCAGAGCACAAACTGTGTCCCTGAGCCATATCAACTCCTTCACTCTCTCTTTAATGACTAGTCAGGCCCAGCCTCCCTCACTTGTGGTCAGCACAAATTTGGGCGGAGCGCTCAGAGAACCATCTGTGCTTGATTTGTTTACAGCAGTCTGTTTATTTCATTTCCTTCTGTTGTTGCCATCTCTACACTGTAAAAATGCTGTTGTATAGGTTCCATTCTCTGTTGTAACATATACCAATTCTTTAGGATTCCCTGTCCATCTAGGAATAGAAATCATAATTGGTGCAGTTGAATTATTAATTTCATGTGGAGCTGAAGTTGTGGGACCTTGTAGCCTTGCAAATTGCCAGTCTTCCTTCCCCACATTCTTAATTCCCTTTCCACTAGTAAGGTCCAGATACGTAAGTGCTGTTTAACAATCTTGACCATTTCCCCCTGCTTTCTCTTCTATTCATGGCATTAGATGCATAACAAGTTTGGTACCATATATTCTGAATGTAATTGCCTGAAACTATTATTCAATGAATCACCTTATTTACAGATATTAATCCAGTTCAAAATCTGTGCAATGGAGTGCATAATATTTAATGCCTGCTGCTTTGAGTACTAATCCCCATCATCCTTTTTTAATGGCTTGACCAAATCCATCAATTAACAAATTAATCCCTCAGTATCTGCAGAATTCCATAGAGACCCTCCAACTCCAGTGCTACCCAATATGGTTGCCACTGTGTCCCTTTTGGTTCTATGGGTTTTGTGTCCTTGGAATATGCCTCTCACTGGATCCTGCCAGCATTGAATGTGGGCCCTGATATTATTGGCAAACCTATCAAATGGATGGGAGTGGCCCAAATAGCCATAGAGATTCAACAGAGGTAAACCACCACGATTGTAGATCTGCAAAGCAAAAAGAGAAGAAACCATTTCTCGCTTTTCTTTTTTTTTTAATTTATCTTTGGGAACCTTGAGTTGGCTTGTGTGAACCCAAGTCTACCATGTATGTAGAGGGGCCAAGTCGATCCAATATCATGCATGGACTGTACCACTTTGCCTTTGGGGGAGAGTAGTAGGGATCCTGATCCTGATCCTGTATCATGACTTTAGATTCCACTTGATGCAGTGTTAGATGTCCTTTGCCATTGAATCACACTTTGGCCTTCTGTGCTTCTGCCTCATCAGTTGTCACACAAGTTTTACAGGTCCAAAAGAACTTGATCTGCAAGTCCTGCACCCAGGCTTCTGACAGGGCTATCTTAGCAAGATGGTCTGGAACTGGGTTAATCGTGTCCTCCCACTATTTCGTTGGTCTTCCCATCAAGGCCTCCTGAGGGAAAAGCCGGTGGAACTGCATTCCCTAGTTCTGATATGCATTAGTACCAGTGGTAACATTTCATCCCAACTACTGCCTGTAGCACTAACCCCTCTTCTGAGTTTGGATTTGATGTTTCTACTCCATTCGCTCAACCTGTCTTGCTGCTGCTGGATGATGGGGGTGGGAGGGAATATGGGACTTCTGATCGATGTCCAACAGGTGGCATGCTTCTTTGACCCTACAAATCCACTCCCATTGTCTGAGTAAATAGTCTTAGGCATTCCCCAGCTGCACAAAAAAGATGCTCCTTCAGATCTTTCCCATCTGGACCACCACCTCATTTTAGCCAACCAGTCTTTGGCCTCTGCCTGTTTGGGGTGGCCACCTACAGTAGACCCATGCACCCATAATAGCAGATTTCTGCATATCCTGCATTCAACCCACACCAAACCATTTTGTGATTTGACACATAGTAGTCCTTTCTCTGTTACTAAATCCTGATCTGTTCTGGCCTCGAATGAGCACTGCTACTTCGATAGCTTCTAAAGTGGTCGTCTGTGGCCATGGCCATCCAGTGAGTGCTGCATCCTTGGCTGCTAGGTCAGCTGCCTGATTTCCTTTCACTCCTGACCCTTTTCTGCTGTGTAGCCACATCCACTCTGTCAAACTGCTTGGCCATATCATCCAGCATTTACCACATTTTACTGAATTTGATCTCTCCCTATCAGTAGCCCAGTATTTGTTCTGAGCCTACTAGACTAACAGTCACGTGTGGCTCCTGAATACCCCATCAGAGTCAGAATTATGGTGAGCTTAGAGTGAGATCTCCTTTCTTCCATTGGCACTGATAACTGCTGCCAATTTACTGCCACAGTTATACTGAAAAGTATTCACAATATCTCCATCCCTTAGTTTTACTGTTGCCAGGCTGCCTTTCCTTCGTCCTTCTACATAGTTGTTACTGCCATCTGTATACCAAACCTCCTCCTCTTTAACTTTGTCTGCAGTCCATTCCTCGGGAGGGATAGCTCAGTGGTTTGAGTATTGGCCTGCTAAACGCAGGGTTGTGAGTTCAATCCTTGAGGGGGCCACTTAGGGATCTGGGGCAAAAATCAGTACTTGGTCCTGCTAGTGAAGGCAGGGGGCTGGACTCAATGACCTTTCAAGGTCCTTTCCAGTTCTAGGAGATAGGATATCGCCATTAATTTAAGCTGAACAGCCTCCATATTTAATCCTTGCCAGGGGCAGAGTCCAGATATGAATGGTTTTTCATTGCTCACTTGCCCAGCCGATACTTTCCGTCTAGCAGTACCTTAAGGAGTTATGGTGACTGGCAAACACTTTCTAGCCTCTCACCAATTTATCCTTGATAGTAGCCCAGTCTCTCACTAATTTTACTTTAGTTCCACATTCCGCAGCAACTGGGAGGCAAATACCACTGTCCCATCCTGATCTCCATGTATCTGTGTAAACACCAAGACTATGCTATTCAGAGATACCACAGGGTAAATTAAAAAAGCTTACTGTAATCTGGACTAGCCTTTTCAGCTCAGCCACTACTTCAGTGTGCTTCTTCCTGCCAGTCCCAATGAGGTACTCTTACAAATTCATACAACATGCTTGTTTCAGCATATGGGGGAGAAAACTTCCGGGGAAAAACTCTTTTGTTCCCAGAAAATATTGTAGTGACAATTTTGTCTGTGGGGATGAGCAGTTTGGAGATCAACTCTGCCCTCTGGTGGTCTATATTTTGCCCTTTTTACCTATTGACACCAAGAAGGTCCCCACTCTCCTGCCCAACTGCACTCTACCACTATTCACTTTATAATCCTGCACACTGCAAAACCTCAAAAAAATCCTCAGTATGTTCCTTTTCTGTAGGGGATTGTATCAATATGTCATCAATGTAATGGGTTAAATCTGTCCTGCTGAGGAAAGTCCCAGAGACACAGCTTCATGTTGGCATGTCAGATAGCAGGGGAATCCATGCATATTGTACATGTACTGAATACTGCCTCTGGGGTGGTTGGTCCTCTCAAGTAAAATTTGGCAGTCTCACTGACCATATTCCAGTTTGGACTTGGTTCATACTTCTGAAAAGGTCCCCACTAGTTGGGGTACCCATGCAGGTGTGTTCTGTTCGTATCATATGGCAACTTTTTATGCATTTTAATTGATCCCATTGGTGCAGTCATGGGCATGACGCTTCCTTTCTCATTTTCCCCCAACACATCCTATTAGGCAAATCCACCGCTAAGTTCATTTCCTCTAACAAACCAATCCTCAGAACTTCCTCTTGTAAATTTACTACCACGTCACACTCTCCTTTCCATGGTCCTATTACAATTGGCTCCCCTTCCCTAATCTGGCCCAGGCGAGTTACTCCCTGAATCCTCCCTGCCTCTGTTCCTTTTCACAAGTGCCATGTCATAGTTATTGATGCCCAGTTTAGTAACATGTCCTTTTCCACCCCCGCAATAGTGTTTTTACCATCAGACATCCCGAACCATTCTGTGAAAGGGGCACTATAAAAGACTGTTCTGGTGCAGGAGTCTGGCAGCCCTACTGGGAGTTCACCAGGTGAGGCTTGTCTCCAGGCTGCCCTCCCTGCAGCGCTTTCAATCTCTTGACTTCCTCCTCCAGGTCCTCTTTCTCTCTGAAGCTGCCAAAACAACACCCATGGTCTTCCTGATCTCTGCCCCTTCCCCTGGAATACCTTGCCCTTCAGGCTGGATTCCACTCAGAAAACCTTAGCTTCTGCCACAGACACTGGATTTGTATAGCCTCCCCCAGTGCTTGGTTCTGGCTTAAAAAAAAAAAAAAAGTTATTTGTATTGCCCCCAGAATGCAAGGATTGCCTGCTGCAGTTTGACCCTGGTCCTTATGACTTCGAAAGTTTGTTAATGTGCCATCTCTTTCCTCTAGTTTGTTTGTCAAGCATATTCCATGCCTGCATATTCCACCACAGAAGGAGGTGCTCTGCTAGTTCACTCAGACCCTGCTCTGGGAGGAGCTCCATCTTCAACAACTCTGCTTGAGCTGATCTTATATCAAAGAGCACCTGTGCCAATTGTGCCTCTATAGCTGCATCCTCCAGCATGTGCCCTGTGATCCATGACCACAAACTTCCCAAAGATCTCTGCAATACCTTATCCTAATCCTGCATAAAGTGGTGCATTGCTTTCAATGCTATTCCCTTCAAAAAACATTACCTCCCCAGGATGACTGGTAGAGTGACCAGACAGCAAGTGTGAAATATCGGGGTGGGGGGGTAATAGGAGCCTATATAAGAAAAAGACCCCAAAATCGGGACTGTTCCTATAAAATCGGGACATCTGGTCACTCTATGGGGAGGTAGTCCCCAGCCCTTAATGAGGGATTCTGACTCCTGGAAGTGAAGGTTATAAGCTTCAGTAACTATCGATCTACTATCCTCCCCTTGCTCTTCTATATTAACTGTAATGGGTGCCTGCAGTATAGCCCCCAATCCTAGTTACACATTGCCTGATTCAGAGCATAGGTAGCTTGCCTTTTTAGTAGTGTCATGTGGGGAGGGCATAGGAACCCTCGTGGGCCCTACTGCACAAGCCCATCTCATAGCTATGCTACACACTGGGGAAACCTTCCTGGATCCTGTCTATCATACTGGCACCACCGTAACTGGTCCTGTAAGTTTGCTACCTGTTCTAGGAGTTAATGGAGTAATGAGACTATCTCCTCACAGCCTGTATTCTTCTCCAAAAATGCCTTGTTGGATTGTACCTTATATGTCCTCCTGCTCCTCTAGCCTATTCTTTTCCTTTTCTGACTTGTGGACCTGGATCTTAAGTCCTTAACTTGCTGATCGAAGGCTTCAATAAACTTTGTAACAATGTAGTCTTTTGCTTGTTCTTTTTACATTTATTAACCAGCACTGACGGTTGGGTTCCTTTTCCACCTGGCCCTAGTCTCTCCCTGACATGTCTCTGGGGAGGCCATAGGCACCTCCTTTGGATTCAACCTACTCCTCTAGTGCCCTGGAAACCCCCTTAAATTTAAACCCTTCCAATGCCATTGCTAAGCTGCTGGGTTGCAATCCTTGATAGTAAAGCTATGTGTCTAAAAAAAAATTATCTGCTCCAGATGAATGGATCTGGGCCGAGTCATGGTGCAACTAATCTTGGGATTCCCTCTGAACCCTCTTCCACTCAGCTTATCCAGAAAACTTTACTCAGCTCTGGGAGAATGCTAGGCATCTCAAGTCACATATCCAGCTTAACAGACAATTGATCAACTTGGCTATAATCTCTCTGCACCTCAGTTCTGCATCTGTAAAAGGGGGAGGGATGTAGTACAGAAAATTCATTAATGTTTGTGAGCACTCTGATATGGTGATGAGTCATAAAAAATGAAAAAATAATTCTGTATTAATACATATTTTAAGGAGTAAAAAGCATGGGGCCACACATTGAATGATGAGAAATATGAAGTAGTTGCCCATTTGGTAAGCACTGAATTGGACTGAGGTGCTGTGGGAAAATAGTTTTTAATTTCATGATCACATACTATCACAATGCATATATGCCAGGGTGGGGGTAAATTAACTTTGCACAAGACAACCTAAATTCTGCCACTTTCTATATTTTGAGTGCTTGACTTTGCAACCCTAATGATGACCTTTTAATGCAAGTTTTTTTTTTAATTCCCTATATTTTTAAACAAGCAAACGGAGGTGGGGGGAAGGGGAGAGAGAGAAACTATCCTATGGAACCATATTGACCCTTACATGGATCATCAGCAGGGCTGGTACTGTTAGACCCACAGCACAGACATCTGCCCCTTGACCCAACAGAGTAACTGGTAGCTATAATAAGTTCTCCTCTATGTGGACCAGTCACTAGAGGGGGAAGAAATGCACATTTTGCAAGTGGGTTTCACAGCTGTTTGCTAGATAATGGAGGACTGTTGAGAATCGAACTCCTGCGTTCATTTCCAGGTTTGAAGGGGAGTTTATTCTTCTTAGTTATAGACTCTTCTGCTCCTATCATAACAACCTGTCCCCACTCCTCTCTACTCCAGTCCATTCACCTGGCTGCTGTTTTTGTCCCCTTCAGCTCCTATCCACCACACCCTTTCTGCTCCTCATTCATCTGAATTTGAGTCCGGTGACTTCTTCCTGCCCTGCCATGCTGTCTTAGGGGGTGCCAGGAGCATAGGAGAGAATCTCCCTGCTCTCCAGTCTGGTGCTGTTGCAGGAAATGTCCTGTTCAGGGTCTGCCGCCCTGGGATGGCAAATATTTATTTACTCTGTGGAGGTGGCGAGTGTATAGTTCCAGCATTGCCAATTACGAACTCTCAAAAATCATGAGTCAGGCTGCCACAAATCATGAAATTAGTTCAAAAATCATCAGACTTCTAAAAATGTTTTGGGTTCTCTTTATTGAATTTCAGGGTTTTGATATTTTAGGATGAACTCAAGTCACATTTTCAAACTTTTCTCTGCAAGCCTCTTTTTCTCCCTCTTTTTCCCCTTTAAATGACAGCTGAGATTCTCATATCATCAGTTGAGTTCAGGAGCTGAGGCTTTAAGAAAAACATCAAATATTGCAAGACCTGTGATATAATCATGAAAGCTGGCAACACTGCGGTTTGGAGGGTACATGGGAGCTGAGTGCAGATGGAGCATGCTTGATGCACATGGAGAACTTTACTGCCAACCTCTAACAAATCTCTCCTGAGCATGTATGCTCTGAAATTTTCAGAGGATTAACACTTGGTCAAATTTGGGTAGATTTTTCAAGAGGAAAGCAAAAGGCCCACGCTTTAGAATAGGGTGACCATCTTGCTTGGTAATTTCAAGTCTCCACTCCAAAGGATAGCAGCACTAGAGCTTCTCAATGGAATGGTTGTAAGAAATTTCGAACATGGGCAAAGTAACATATTTTCCCTAATATAATTCTTGTGAAAGGCTGAACCATTTTAGCTAAAACTGTCTCGAGCTGAATGCTTTTGGATAATAAGAATGGAATATTTCAGCCAAAACAGTTTGTTTGGCAAAGTAATAATTAATTGAAAAATAGGGTCTCATTGTGGAAAGTGTTGGGCAAAATGTTACCAGCCAGGCCTATAATACTTCAAACAACATGCAGTGACTTTGGCTATGTTAGTCCAATATTCCACATTTTATTTATTCGTTTTCGAAAACCAGAAGTGTGTAATTTAAAATTAAAATATTTTTTATTTTTAAAAAATCTCACACTTTTGTAGAATAGAACATCATATTCTAAACTTCTGGTTTTCTTTTTTTAAGAATATGGTTCTGAAGCCATAAACTATTTAAAATGTTAGACGTAGTTACTTTAAAAACAAGTTATTTAGCATTCTCGAACCATACATTTTGTTGTTTTTCCTTTGCAGGAGAGTTTAAGTTAAATTCTGCATTCTCTCACACTAGTGGAAATGCAGAATAATTCTAGTCAGCAAGAATTAACAGTTCCTGTAGGAGGGTGAAACACACAAAATAGATTTGATGCAATTAACATATACCAATCTCTGGGTATCTTATACCTGTTTGTTCATAAACTTGAACTCCCCAGGTAGATAGTTTGCTCTGTAGACTGTGTATCTACCTCTCTCTCAATACAAACCAGTATCTGAAAGTACTGTAACCTTTGTAAGGTTGAATATGATGGGCCAAATCCTGTTGTGTAACTTCAGAGTAAATCCAAAGGAACTGTATTGAAGGAAATTGGTATTTGACATGGAACTCCATGTTTATCCTACTTTAGATGGAGTAATATAGTTACTCCAGAATCACATTAATGTGGGACAGACCACTCCAGACAGTATCTACCAGTGAGTCCGTTACAGTCATGAGAACGGAGTGGTGTTTACATCACATCTGTATTATACTTGGACATTTGCAACCCCTCTTCAAAAAGAAATGTATCAGTCTCTCTTTCCCACCCCCTCCCATCCTATAAACCTAGAGTTAGAACTCTCATAAACTGCTGAAAAATTACATCAGTTTTCTAGGCACAATAGTGTAGCTAAGAGGCAGGTACAAATGCTAAAACTGTATGTGTGACATTATGTCTGGTTGGTAGTGGAAAAGGAGAGATGTGAGGAGCTGAAACACCCAATTCTACCATTAAATAATGACTTGCTTATAAGACTCACTGACCTATTAAATACAAACATCTGGTTTAGGTGTTCAGTATCCAAATGAATTACCCACCAAAGACTAACAACGCACATAAAGCCCCAGCCCACTCGCCACAACCAAAAGCACCCAATATTTCATTTATGGAAAAACGTAATGTTTTGTTAAGGGTGGGGTCAGGCACATAGAAGCTGATTTTTTTTTTCCCCCAGTGCTGACAAAAAGGCTCTGACTTCTACAATCATGTTCTTCAGCTGTGATTAATAGCCATCATGTTAAACCCACTGAACACCTTAAGTTAAGACTTGTCATCATTGCCTACACCCTATGCCACCTCAGCTTGGTCCAGGATCCCATGCATCTAATAATTTATCAGGCCTGGTCAGAACCTGGAATCCGCTCAGGAAACCCAGGTGTTGGTGCTTTAATAAGTGGAATACTTTTTCTCTGAGCTTATACTGAGCAAATGTTATGATGCATTTGAGGTTATGATGCATTTGTATTGCAAGCAGTACCTTTTTTTGAATAAGCCATGAAATCTAGGGACCAGATTATTTGTCAGTTCTGGTTTTTACTACTTCATATCACAAACT
Source organism: Terrapene triunguis (assembly GCF_002925995.2). Taxonomy (NCBI): domain Eukaryota; kingdom Metazoa; phylum Chordata; order Testudines; family Emydidae; genus Terrapene; species Terrapene triunguis. Next base: position 56,937,843 of record NW_020664409.1, read on the forward strand.
CAGTACCAGGCCATGAGTTCCATTTGGACAGCATACTTCCTCTGGTCCCCCAGTGACTATGATCTGTCTCCATACTCAGGTGTCTCGCATTGTGCTGTTCTGGTCATGCTGTGCTCAATTGTGAGTTGATGTAATAGGAACTTGTGTAAGCATCAAACTAGATAAAAGAGGTCAGATGACTGAAGAGGTATTAGCTATGCTCCTCAATCTTGCCTTGTCTGGTGCATGATCTTCCACACTGTACTGCTGTTTGGGATCATCAAGAGAGTGAGCCTGGCCACACTGTTCTTTGGAAAGGCAGAAATCAGATATTTTGGTTCATGATAAGTAGAATGATGAGGTAACTGTCTCACTGCTGGGTGTTTAGGGGCGGGTGAAATGGCGTTTTTCTCTAGTGTGTGCATTGAGCATGTTCCTCCCCTTAATGAGAGGAGACACTGTTGGTGGCTAGAAGAAAGGTGGCTGGGATTCCTGGGAGAAGAGTGGCTGAGCCTATAGAAGATAAAAATTGGAGGGAAATTCCCTTGCACTCCTCATCCCCATAATCCCTACATTGTTATGACCCTGGGAACAGCCCTTTTGCACTGTTTATAGGAATGCCCACCTAGGGGGAAGGAAGAGAAAACACATGATTGTACTTTAGCCAATTTAATCATAAGAACAGCCCTGTTTAGCATGGTAGCTCTCATTTTAAGGTTGTGAGTTTTTTTGTTTATTATTAATGACAGTATTTCTCATTCATTTTTCTGATCCTTCTTTTTTATCTTCATGGCTCTCCTCACTTTTCAGTAACTGGCAATACTTTGTACCAGTTATCTGTGGATTTGTTTCACAACTCAACAGCCCAGATATTGAGCTATTAGGTAGGTGGCAAATTTGGATTACTGCTGATGACTGTCTAAGAATCACACAACCCCATGGTCTGGGCTAAAACATTCTGTTGTTTCTGTTAGCCTGACCCATCTCTTGCTTGTGTCTCATCTGCTATCATCATGATGTCTTAATTCCTGTCCCAAGAGCTTACAATCTATCACTTGCCATGGTCATTTACAACCACAGCAGAGAAAACTTAGTTAATGCTGACTGAGTCACAATTAAAAACAAATCCATGGTGATGAGTTTACAACTATTGTAATTGAGCATCATTGGCAATGCATAAAGGTTTATGGAGAATATATTAAATAAATGAGTTAACTGTTTCACATTTCTAGCTGTTGATGGCTCCATTTATTTAGTATTTTTCAAACATGGTAATTTAAAAACTAAGTGGGTTAGTGCACTGCCATTAAACATAAGTTAATGCTGCATAAGGTTCTTGCATCTAGATTTATGAAGCTAAGCTAGCTATTGCATGCTAATGTAATACCTTTAATGCAAAACATATTTACTGGAGCTTAAGAACAATGCAATACACAAATAATTCACATACTGTAGCTGTTGATCCTTAATAAATGTGTTTTCAATAGCTGACTCCTTTTTTATCAACAAATTTCTTATTAAATCTGAACTAAGGGCATAATTTTGGCACCATAGTTTAAGCCATTCCCACTATATTGTGTGCAGATGGTTTAAATTGTAAAAATTTGTAGTGTACCATGTTTAAAGTTGGGTATTTTAAGATTCTGAGCAGGATGGATACCCAGAACATCATTATACACTGTGGGCTAAACTGTAACTTCAGTCTGCCCTGGACAAAGGGCAGTGTGTAGCTGCACCACTCTAGGACTGGACCAGAGAGCTAATTGCAGGGGTGAAAGTAACTTAAAGGACTTACTGGTACTCTGGAGTCCTGAACAGGGGGCGTGGCCTCAACTGGAAGAGGCGGGGCCTTTAAATTCCCCAGGGCCTTTAAATCAAGATTTAAAGGGCCTGGAGCTCCGGCTGCCTTTCAATCACCTCCAGAGCTCCCAGCTGCAGAGGCGGCTGGGAGCCCCGGGGCTACCACAGCGGAGCTCAGGGCCCTTTAAATCACCATGGGAGCCCTGCTGCTGCTACCCCAGGGCTCGGCAGCGGGGCTCGGGTGGTGCTTTAAAGGGCCCGCGGCTCCCTGCAGCGGCGGATCCCCGGGCCCTTTAAAGTGCTGCCCGCATCCTGCTGCCGGAGCCCCGGGGCAGTGGCGGCAGGGCTCAGGCGGTGATTTGAAGGGATTGAAATGCAATGTTTGGGTATAATACCATAATGCAGCTTAGGATACAGTTCTACTTAAAAATTGTCTTTTAATAAGTCATACATATGCTGAAATGGCTCCTCACCCAACTCCCATATTCCATATAAACAGACTGAAATACTACATATTTTGGGGAAAGTGAATAGTTAAGCATGTTGATGATTGTATATACAAACATCCATTTCATCACTGTACTGGGAAATATAGCTGAACTTAATTTTCTATGGAATTTGAAGGAAGTTTAATAACCCCCAATTGTTTTCTGTGTTAATCAGTGTGAACTTGAAAAAAATTACATGCCTTCTAAGAGAAAAGAATCCCTTACTGAAAAAAAAATCCTTCCAACTGGTGTTCAGAAGAGTGCTACAAGACACATATGTAAACTCATGAGCAGAGGGCAGAGAGGATACCCTCCCACATTATGACCAGCAAAATAATAATAATAAAATCTCAAAGACAGAGGTTCACAGATTTGCAAAACTAAAATCCTGTATTATGCTTTAAACCACCTCAGCACATACCAGGTTTATGAACATGAAAAAGTTAACTGCAAAGGAACACTGAAGCCCATTAACCTGAATGTGTGCCAGCCAGTGTGCCCTCACAGACTAAAGGTGCAGTCACACCTGAACAGCTAAAAATTATCCTTGCCCTTTTATGCTAAATGGAGTCATGTCACTGGCTCCATCTCTGTTGTTACGTAACAGATAACCAAACTCCAGTGAGGCATGGTGCTGGCACATAGGGTCTCAGGTGTGTGGTGTGATTTTTTTTTTTTTCAGAATCTTTTGGGAATAGTCATGTAGGTGAAATAGCTGGTATTTATGATTATGCTATTTCTATGTATGTATATTCATCTTGGTGGCTAAAGTTATGCATATTAGCTATGTTTGCTCCTGTGGTAACGTCCACAAGGTATTTAGCCAGCACATGAAGGGACAAGTCAAGTTGAATGGCCCAATAAGGAACGCTTAGCTCACAATGGAATACGCCTGTCTACACGTAATGAACTTTTTGTGAATCTTCTAACAAGAATATGGGTGGGGGTGATGGACACGTAACTTGTCCATGTGACTCCAAACACCATCTTTCACAGTAAGAACAGATTTCCCTTTACTTGACAAGTATCAGAGGGGTAGCCGTGTTAGTCTGAATCTGTAAAAAGCAACAGAGGGTCCTGTGGCACCTTTAAGACTAACAGAAGTATGCAAGTCATCTGAAGAAGTGAGGTTCTTACCCACGAAAGCTTATGCTCCCAATACTTCTGTTAGTCTTAAAGGTGCCACAGGACCCTCTGTTGCTCTTTACTTGACAGAAGCTAAAAGGCCCTGGCCTGGAAACATATACATTTTGCCTCTTTCCTGCTCTGGCCTTTGGACTATGAACGTATACTAATGGGAGCATTCTAACCAATGGACTGATGACTTTAAGGTAATCTGGAGCCTTCATATTTCCTTGATCCTTTGCAGATGGACTTGTGAGTTGGATATGGTACAGAGACTGTTCTAGCCTCATTGACTGCTCATTTCTCCCTTGCAATGGACAAAGATCAGATGTCTGCTGACTTTCTCTCATGAGTCAGCAGCCTTTGATACCTGTGGTATAAGCAACATAGCCCTTGCTTGAGTGGTTTTGTTCTTTCCTCTCCAAATGTCAAAGCCTGTTCCCATTGAACTCAATAGCAAAACTTCTTTTGATTTCAATGCGAACAGGATTTGGCCCCAAGAGATCAGAGAATGTGATTTTGATCAATTGCTTATCTGTCCAGAGACAATTCTCATGCACGTTCTAGCAGGCTGATTTTGATTGCCTCTCCTGTATGTCATGCTGACAAAAACAATAAAACAATTTGGGCTGTAGTTCCGTCAAGATGTACATGGCACACACAGTTCTAGGCCTCTTTTCCATCAAACCCAGATGGCACAACATCTTTGCTTTCCTAGTGCCTGGTGGAGAGCAATACTTAGATAAAGGCAAGCTGGCAGAAGCTTAGTTTGGACATAAGGGAGGCACTGATAGTGTGTTAAGGGAAAGTGGGGTGATTGTCCTTCCTATCCTTCTTTCATTTAAGAAGTTTTCAATTTGGGGTGCTGCTGGATCCTCAATGACACCAGGAAGTACAGGTGGCACCAGGGGTCCAAAGCATCAGATGCAGTTGTAAAATTTTAGACAGGTAAGGGGGGGTGTCAGAGGGGGATGGGGAGAGTGTGGGGGTCCTGGGCTGGAGGCGGGGAGAAGTCACCTGGAGGGTCACGTGGGGAGGTCACGTGCCCTTCCTTGTGTCTCTCCCATGATTGCAGTACTGGCAAAAAGTGATTTCTACTTGAATCACTGGCTACAGAGTTCACCCATGCCAGAGAGTTTATAATCTAGAATATTAAATATCATTTAAAAAACATTTCTACCCTTCATGGTGGTTAAGATAGACTTGAAAATGTGAGCCAAGACTAAACAATGCAATATTGTCTTCCTGTGCAGCAGGCATTTTTAACTACTAGCTTTCAATGTCGTGTCAGTTTTGATGCCTAATGTTGACCATTTAAATGTAAATATTTATTTGGGTACTGAAATATTGCAAAACAAAAAAATATTTCTGTGGTAGGTCATGGGAGTCTTCATAGGAGTGCTCTCATTCTGGGGTTGGGGAGAGAGGGATAGCTCAGTGGTTTGAGCATTGGCCTGCTAAACCCAGAGTTGTGGGTTCAATCCTTGAGGGGGCCATTTAGGGATCTGGGGCAAAAATCTGTCTGGGGATTGGTCCTGCTTTAAGCAGGGGCTTGGACTGGATGACCTCCTGAGGTCCCTTCCAATCCTGATATTCTATGATTCCTTCTTATACCAAGAGAGAGGACCCTGGTGCATCACAGGATGTGTAGTCCAACCAGGTTGCTGAGCACACAGAGAATGAGATTGAGGTATGTCATTGACTTTTTTGTTTTCTTTAAAGTTCAAAATTCCTCCTGAAAACAAACCTGTTTTCTGAACAGCTCTAAATTCCCAAAAGAAGGAGAGATTGAATCCCTTATCAGTCTTTTTCAAGGAATATTGATTAGATAGCATTACAGTTGAGAGCACATATCAGTAATTTAGGGTGAAATACATTTGTGGGGTGTTGAAATTAGAAATTAAAATGTTAAAGTACAGAAATGCACAATTAGGGCATCCAGCATCCTTAACTCTGTCCTCCAATGACACCATGAAATAAATAGAGGATTATGATTAGGGGATTTTTGTTTAAATTTAAATGAAAATTTCCTATTGTTCTCAATGAGAGTGAAGCCAATGTCCTCAGGGAACGCAGAGACAATAGAATCCCTTAAGAACAATGGGTGGAAATGTGACTTACAAAATGTGACCAGTGGAGGTCAGCTGTGGCATCAGTCCCATTGGGAACTAGGGGTAGTTGCACTGCAGCCATTTCAAAATAAGGCTTCATGGAATTCTCTGTAAAAGAACAATGTTCTTCATTATCTATTGAAGGAGAAACTTTTTAAAAAAAATCTTACAACAATTTGCTTAAATGTGTAGCCTATTGTAGAAATGCAGGGTTGGAAGGGAGCCTGAGAGGCCAGTTAGTCCATCCCCCATACCTAGACCATGCCTGACATGTATTTGTCTAAACACCTGCTTCTTTGTTCTTAAAATCCTCCAATGATGAGTATTCCACAGCTTCTCTTGATAACCTATTCCAGTACTTAATGATCCTTTATAGTTAGAAAGTGTTTTCCTAAAATTTAATGTAAATCTCCCTTGCCTCTAAGCCCATTACTTCTTGTCCTACCTTTAGTGGACATGGAGAATAATTGATTGCTGTCCTCCTTTATAATAGCCCTTAGTATATTTGTAGACTTATCGGGTTCCCCCCCAATCATCTTTTCTCAAGACTAAACTAACCCAGTTTTTTAACCTTTCCTCATAGGTCAGGTATTCTAAACCTCATATGAATTTTGTTATCTGGACTCTCTCCAATTTGCCCATTTTTTAAAATTATATTGCCCAAAACGGGAGACGGTTCTCCAGCTGAGACCTCACCAGTGCTGAGCAGAGCAGAACAATTGCCTCCTGTGTCTTAGATATGACACTCCTGTTAATACATCCCAGAATGAGAAGAGACTTTTTTGCAACTGCAACACATTGTTGACTCGTATTCAATTTATGATCCACTATAACCCCCAGATCCTCTTCAGCAGTTAGCTAATTATTCCCCATTTTGTATTTTTGGATTTGATTTTTCCTTCCTACGTGTAGTACTTTGGACTTGCATTTATTTAATTTCATTTTGTTGATTTCAGACCATTTCTCCAATTTGTCAACATTGCTTTGAATTCTAATCCGGTTTTTCAAAATGCTTGCAACCCTCCCCCCAGCTTGGTGTCATCTGGGAATTTGATAATCATAATCTCCACTCCATTATCCAAGTCATTAATGAAAATATTGAATAGTATTGGACCCAGAATGAACCTCTGCTGGCCTGGACCCCACTATATATGACAACAAACCATTGATAACTACCCTTTGTATACAGGCTTTCAACCAGTTATGCACCCACCTTACAGTAATTTCATCTAGACTGCATTTTCCTAGTTTGCTTATAATAATGTCATGTGGGACTGTGACATAAGTCTTACTAAAATCAAAATATATCCTGTCTACAGCTTCCTCTCTATTCACTAGGTCAGTAACCCTGACAATGAATGATATTAGGTTGCTTTGGAATGATTTTCTCTTGACAAATCCATGTTGGCTCTTCTCTATTACCCTATTATCCTCGAGGTCGGGGTTCCCAAACTTTTTTCCCTGTGGCCTCCCTATGCAGCTGTAATAGGCACTGCGGCCCACTATTAACACTTCTTTAGGAAAATTATTAATTTTAATTATTACATTGTAATTAAACAATGTACATGTTTCCTTTTCATTTTAATGTAAACAATTGTAATGATAGAAATCCCTAGCAATATGCACTCAAAGAAATGCTTCAAGATCTTTGAAACCAAACAGTTTCTGTAAAACTACACTTTAAAAAAAATGTTAAGAGCAAAATGTGGTATTCAAACAGGGGAAACACATTTTTGTATAAAACTGAACAATAAGTAACACACAATGTTAACAAAATTGTTAAACACAATTGATTTTAAAACAAAATATTTGTCCAACTTTGAACACTATATTGTGTGTTAAATTTTTTTAGTGTAAAAAACTGAATTTTTGTGCTGTGTAAGTAAAGTCCCAAACCTACTCTCTACTAATTAGAAAAGAATCAAATATTTTAAATAGAAATAATGTACAGACCAGGAGTCGTCTTAATGGGATGGATGTGTCTGCTTCTCCTTGCTGTTTTCCCTGCTGGGGACACGTTAGTGAGACTCAACCTGATCTCATCTTCAATTTTCGGCCTTTCAGACAGCTCAGAGTGCAGGCATGGAGTAGCTAGGGGCTGTGTGCTGTGCTGGGTTTAGCTCAGGGTGCCTGTAGAGTAGGTAGGGGAAAGCCTGGTGGGTGGGGATGGGGACAAAGGGATCAATTGCCCAAGGGCTCAGAGATTTAAAAGGGCCCGAGTGGATGGGATAGGTAATTTTTATTTGGGAAAAAAAAAAAAAAGATAACTAGATCAAGCAACGCCACAACTTGCACATAGTGGGTTCGAATGTGTTATTAATAGGATAAAACATAGTGTCATAAGCCTCAGCCATCCCTTTCTAAGAGGGCCACTGATTGTTCTGCCCGGGGGCCCAGAATTGCTGTTGGTGGGCCTGGCTAGGGGCTGTGTGTGGGCAGGAGGGTAGCTCAGGGTGCAGGGAGGAGGGCTAGCTAGGGGCTGTGTGAAGTGGGGGGGCAGCTCAGGGTGCAGGCAGGGAAGTAGCTAGGGACTGTGTGCAGCATTGGCGCTGACTCCATGGGTGCTCCAGGGCTAGAGCACCCATGGAAAAAAATTAGCAGGTGCTTAGCACCAACTGGCAGCCAGGCTCCCCGTCTCAATCCCAGTGCCTCCCGCCCCCCAGCAGCCCTGCTGATGGATTCCTCCTCCTCCCTCCCCCAGCGCCTCCTGCACACCACAGAACAGCTGTTCAGTGGTGTGCAGAAGGTGCTGGGAGGGAAGGGAAGGAGCAGGGAGGGGGTGGGAAAAGGCAGGGAGGGGGTGGAGCAGGGGCAGGAAGAGGCGGGGCAAAGATGGGGAAGGAGTGGAGAGGGGGCGGGCAGGGGTTTGGTGGAAGGGGTGGAGTGGGGGCAGGCCTGGGGTAGGAGGGTTGAGCATCCCCCAGTAGTGAAGAAGTCGGCATCAAGGTGTGCAGGGGGGTAGCTAGGAGCTGTGTGGAGGCAGGGCGGTAGCTCATGGTGCACACAGGAAGAAGCTTGGGGCTGCGTGCCAGGAGTGTAACTCGGGGTGCAGAGAGGTGCTGTGTCTGAGGGGGGGTCCTGCTGCTGCAGGGCCCAGTTGAGCACTCACCCACTAGTTGGTACAGTGGGGGCAGCTCCGCTCCTTGTAGCTCTGTGTGCACCGGGCTGGGCCATGCTGTTCTACATGGTCACTGTGGCCACTGGCACCCAGTGGTTCGTGGGCACCAAGGACTACACCTAACTGAGCCTGGATGGCATGGCAGCCATTACCCAGCCCATGTTGGGAAACTGACCCGTATGCACAGAGTGCCTGGTGTCGCCATTCCCCCCACCCCCGAATATTCCTTTGTGTCCCACTAAGAGGCTTGGGATGGGGGTGGGGGTGAGCAGCGACATCAGGCGCTCTGTTCATCCAAGTCAGTTTCCACATGTGGGCTATGCTGTGAGGTGTCAGGAGCTGCTCCTGCCTTCTACCCTCCTCCCCCGCAAGCTGCTCTTCTGCCCTCCCATTACCTAGCCCATGTAGGGAAACTGACCTGGATGCACAGAGTGCCTGGTGTCACCACTTATCCCCCCAAAACTCCACCCATGATGGCGGACCACCTGGGATTGTGTTGTGCCCCCCCCCCACCCTTTGGGCCGTGGCCCACAGTTTGGGAACCCCGCTCTAGGTGCTTACAAATTAATTATTTTATTTCAGTATGTTTCCAGGTATTGAAGTTGGCTGACTGGTCTAGAATTCCCCAGGTCCTCTTCGTTCCCCTTTTTGTAGATAGGTAGTATGTTTGCTCTTCTCCAGCCCTCTGGGATCTCACCAGTCCTCTGAGTTCTTGAAGATAATTGCTAATGGTTCTGTGATTTGCTTCAGCTAGGTCCCTAGAAACCTTAGGATTAGTTTCATCAGGTCCTGCCAACTTTAATGTACCTAATTTATCTAAATATTTTAATCTATTGTTCTTCTATTCTGACTTTTGTTTCTTTCCTCTTGTTGTTCATATTAATTGTATTAAGCATTTGGTCCCAATTAATCTTTTCAATGGAGACTGAAGCAAAATAGGCATTAAACACCTCAGCCTTCTTGGTATTATCTGTTATTTCTTCTTCCCTGCTAAGTAGTGCATCTATGCTTTCCTTCCTATGCACAGGAGTCCAGAGATTTTTAACTGTGTGGACAATTTAGTCTATTTCATTACCAAAATCATTCAGGACAAAAAATAAGGCTGACAATGGTTGCTAAACTTCTTAAAGGACTCATTTTTAAATTAATTTCTATTCCCAAGTCATTTAATGGATTTACTTGTAAATTCTCGGGAAATTCATCCTACATTCAGAGTAATTGCTGCAGTTTTGGGGGGATATGCTGTATTTTTCATAAATAATAATAAGAGAATCAGTCTCTGTTTTAACTGCAAATTCAACTCAACCTGGACTAAGGAGCTGCAATTGGAGCCACCATGATATAGCAAAACTGAGCTTCCACTTAGTTCAAACATCATATACCAAAGGTAAACCAAAGTTTTATCCCATTTTTCCTGGATGAACCTTAAAATTGTAACCTTGAAATCTTAATCTTGAGAAGAGTTAGCAGGAATTGGAACACTGGACCACCAATTTTGCATAACAGTGATGATAACTTTATGTATGGTGTATATATACGTAGTTCAGCAGACAATGCTGCAAAGACTTATGCTCATAAATAATCATATTCATCTCTTTATAGTTCCTTTTAATGAGACTACTCATAAGTATTGCTAATCAGGTCCTTAATTTAGCCCTTTGCTTATGGGCTCAATCCTGCATCATGGAAGTTAATGGGAATCTTATCATTGTGATTAAACTCATCAAATTTGGGCATGGTATGTGATGTATCCAATAATTTGATGGCACTCAGAACTTTGCAGGAGGTGCTGATAATTGAAAAATGTTGACCAATTGTATTCAAAACTTTTTTTATGAAAAATTCCCCCCTTTTTTTTAAGCAAACATTTTTGTGGAATATTTTAATTTTTGTCATTTACCAATTTTTCAACAAAAGAAACAAAAAAACGAAAATGTTTGTTTTCAAAATGAAAAACTAATTTTATTTCTCTCAGCCTTTGGGCTATGATTCATTTTCCCCTTTTATTCTTTTTCCATTTTACCACTGGAAAAGGATGGGGAGAAGGGAGAGGTGGGAGAAACTAAAAGCCTTCAGTATTTTTATTCTTTAGTTTTCTGATATCTTGTTGAAAAATCAAAACATTTTCAGAAGTGGGTTTTTTTTTATTTTTGTTGCAAAACATACTTCTAATTTTTTGACCAACTCTTCTGAGGGTCTTGCAAGATCAGGACCTAAGTGAATGTGGAGGATAAATATATGAGCTTAGCTGTACTGTCAGTGTTTCCTATAAGGGTATGTACCATGCAGCTTCTAAACCTCAAATCATTTTTTTATTCCTGTGGAGCACATCTGATTCCTCTTGGGGGTGGGAAACCACTTCATCCCAAACCACTGAAAGACAATGAATAAATTGACACATGAAAAGAGATGCAGTAAAATTACATACGTTCCCATAAAGGCATGTATGGCTTTATCCTTTAATTTGCCATGTCACAACTTGAAAGAATGAATCAAAGAATAAAAATTAGAAATGTTATTTGTGCTTTCCTTTCATGGTGGAAATGATACTTTATTTATAGCCCTGCTGCTAACTGCTGCTAGAACCTAATGTTCCATATAAAAATTAATACCTATAAATAACTGACAGTGGAGAGAATAAAATCCAGACACTGTCTATTGTACAGATCTAATATGTGTACATAGACTCATAGATTTTAAGGCCAGAAGGGACCATCATGATCATCTAATCTGACCTCTGGCACACTGCAGGCCACAGAACATCATCCACCCACTCCTGTAATAGACCCATAACCACTGGCTAAGTTATTGAAGTCCTCAAATCTTGATTTAAAGACTTCAAGTTACAGAGAACCTGTGGCGACGAAAAAGGAAGGAGACAGAAAGCCAGGTTATGGTAGCCGAAAAGCCAAAAAGCCTCAAAAGCCTCCTTGCAAAACTTTCCTGGGGTTTTTATTCTTTCTACCTCTCTGCTTACAACACTTCTAAGTGGTTACATTCTTGCGCATAGGAGGAGTGTACAGTGTACAACAACATGAGATAACAAACCCATATCCTGTGCACGTGAAAGCAAGCTGCGAGGGTGATGATCAAGTCAGCCGGTAAGTTTCCTAATCACAGACGCTGGGGTGAAGGTCACTCCTGCCTCATAGCCACAGACACAGTGTGCCGCATCTGTGGGCTGATGATTCGGGAGCTATGCGTCCCTACAAGAACCCACCATTTACTCTAGTTCAAACCAGCAATTGACCTGTGCCCCTCACTGTAAAGGAAGGCAAAAAAAAACCAGGGTCTCTGCCAATCTGACCTTGGGGGAAATTCCTTCCTGACCCCAAATATGGTGATCAGTTAGACTCTGAGCATGTGGGTGAGACCCACCAGCCAGACACCTGAGAGAGAATTCTCTCTAGTAACGCATAGCCCTCCCCATTCCTAATGTCCCATCTCTAACCGTTGGAGATATTTGCTAATAGCAATCGTGGGTGGGCCATATGCCACTGTAGGCAACCTCATCATACCATCTCCTCTGTAAAATTATCAAGCTTAGTCTTGAAACCAGTTAGGTTTTCTGCCCACACTATTCCCCTTGGAAGGCTATTCCAGAACTTTACTCCTCTGATGATTAGAAATCTTCATCCAATTTCAAGCTTAAACTTGTTAATGACCAGTTTATATTCATTTGTTCTTGTGCCAACACTGGCCCTTAAATAACTCTTCTCTGTCCCTGGTGTTCATCCCTCTGATGTATTTATAGAGAGCAATCGTATCTCCCCTCAGCCTTTGGTTAAGCTAAGTCTTCTCTTGCAAGTAGGTTCTCCATTCCTCTGACCATCCTAGCAGTCCTTCTCTGCACCTGTTGCAATTTGAATTCAACTTTCTTAAATATGGGAGACCACAGTTGCACACAGTATTCCAGATGAGGTCTCACCAATGCCTTGTGTAATGATAACAACACTTCCTTATCTGTACTGGAAATACCTCACCTGATGCATCCTAGGACAGCATTAGCCTTTTTCATAGTCACATTACATTGGTGGCTCATAGTCATCCTGTGATCAATCAATACATGCAGGTCTTTTGCTTCCTCTGTCACTGCCAACTGATACATCCCCAGTTTATAGCAAAAAAAATATTGTTAATCCCTAAGTGGAACCTTGCACTTTGCACTATTAAATTTCATTCAATTTCTACTACTCCAGTTTTCAAAGTCATCCGTGTATGATATTCTGCTCCTCCTCTGTATTGGCAATACCTCCACAAATTTTATTATCACACTTCTGCTTTTTGTGCCAAGATCATTAATGAAAATGCTAAATACGACTGTCCCAAGACGGATCCCTGAGGAACTCCACTAATAACCTCCCTCCAGCCTTGAATTCCCCTCTCAGCATGACCTGTTCTAGTCTCCCCTTTCACTAGTTCCTTACTGACCTTTTGAGTCTCATATTAATCCCCATCTTCTTCAATTTAACTAATAATTTTCCATGTGGAACTGTATCAGATGCTTTACTTAAATCCAGGTATATTAGATCTTCTGCATTTCCTTTGTCTAGGAGATCAGTTATTTTCTCAAAGAGATCAGGTTGGTGTGGCATGATCTACCTCTGTAAAACCATGTTGTATTTTATCCCAATTACCTCCATGTCCTTAACTACTCTCTCAAAATTTGTTCTAAGACCTTGCATACAAATGCAGTCAAATGAATGGGTCTGCAGTTTTTTGGAGCTTTTTTCCCCTTTCTTAAATATAGATACTATTGTAACGTTGCAGTTTATATAATTTTATAAAAATATGGTAATGAGTGAATATAATGTAACTGGAATATGCTTCATGCAAAAGGTCTCTTGTAAGGTATCATTACAAAGCTTATAATCTACTGAGTGTGATCATCCTATTTGTATAAATGTACCACTCTTGTATCTGAAACTAGAAATATGAAATATAACTCTGAGGGCCTATTGTAATTATGCGAAGTGTGGGCCATTAGTGGTGGTTTGGAATCTTGATGACTCCCATTAACAAGGACAATTGTCTGCAGATGGGTGTGTTTTACCTGTAAGTCTTCCTGTATACGTGTGTGCTGGCAAATGGGCAATGAAGTCTTGCAGTGACATGTGATCATGTCACCTGAACTGGAATCCATCTTTAACCTGGTGTCTTTCCATTGAGAAGGCGAGGGTGGGAACCCAGAGAGGGACAAAAAATTCCCGCCTTATGCAAAAGATATATAAAGGGGTGGAACAGAACAAAGGGGAGGAGGAGCCATCATGAAGAATCCCCTAGCTAGCACCTGAGCTGGAACAAGAGCTGTACCAGGGGAAAGAATTGTGCCCAGGCCTGGAAGGTGTCCAGTCTGAGGAAAAAACGTACTGAAGCATCTCTGAGGGTGAGATTATCTGTATTCAGTTTGATTAGACATAGATTTGCACATTTTATTTTATTTTGCTTGGTGACTGACTTTGTTCTGTCTGTTACCACTTGGAACCACTTAAATCCTACTTTCTGTATTTAATAAAATCACTTTTTACTTATTAATTAACTCAGAGTATGTATTAATACCTGGGGGAGCAAACAACTGTGCATATCTCTCTATCAGTGTTATAGAGGGCGAACAATTTATGAGTTTACCCTGTATAAACTTTATACAGGGTAAAACGGATTTATTTGGGTTTAGACCCCATTGGGAGTTGGGCATCTGAGTGTTAAAGACAGGAACACTTCTGTTAGCTGCTTTCAGGTAAACCTGCAGCTTTGGGGCAAGTAATTCAGACCCTGGGTCTTTGTTGGAGCAGATGGGTATGTCTGGCTCAGCAAGACAGGGTGCTGGAGTCCTGAGCTCGCAGGGAAGGCAGAGGTAGAAGTAGTCTTGGCACATCGGGTGGCAGCTCCCAAGGGGGTTTCTGGGATCCAACCCGTCACAACTATATTTGCAATTCTCCAGTTAAAGGGTATGACCTCTGAGTGTACAGATTAATTAAAAATCCTTGCTATTGGGTTTGCAATTTCCTGTGACACTTCCTATAATATTCTTGGATGGAGATTATCTGGGCCTCCTCATTTGGTCCCATTAAGCTGTCTGAGTTTGGCTTCCACCTTGGATGTGGTAATTTCTACTTTCATATCCTCGTTCCCATTAGCCATCCTGCCACTGTCCCCAAGCTCCTCATTACTCTTATTATAAACTGAGGCTAAGTATTCATTTAGGTGTTGAGCCATACCCAGACATCTTCTCTATTTATTTATTTTGTGTTCTAACCTATGTAATTTTTTCTCTAGGTGTCTAGACAAATTTAACTTTAGCAAATTAAAACGTGAGATGACATTTATTTCTGTTAAACAAATATGTAGCTTTGTGACCTAAACCAAATACATTGAGTTATAACTTCAGTGCACGAAGTCACATATTTGCTTGACAGAAATAAATGT
>NW_020664409.1:56952899-57313007 GCF_002925995.2 Terrapene triunguis
TTTGCTTGACAGAAATAAATGTTGGCTCATGTTTTAATTTTGCTAAAATCATATTGTATAACTCAAATTATACTGCACTAAAAAACAAAGAAAGAAACAAGACTATTTCTGTCCCATGGATTTAATATGAATAGTGGGCCACATTCACCCTGGGTGTAAACTCCTCTGCCGTTAAAGTACTGAATCATATTGTTTAGATCAGGGGTCGGCAACCTTTCAGAACTGATGTGCCGAGTCTTCATTTATTCACTCTAATTTAAGGTTTGGCGTGCCAGTAATACATTTTAACGTTTTTAGGAGGTCTCTTTCTATAAGTCTATAATATATAACTAAACTATTGTTGTCTGTAAAGTAAATAAGGTTTTTAAAATGTTTAAGAAGCTTCATTTAAAATTAAATTAAAATGCAGAGCCCCCCGGACTGGTGGCCAGGACCCAGGCAGCGAGTGCCACTGAAAATCAGCTCGCGTGCCGCCTTTGGCACGCATGCCATAGGTTGCCTACCCCTGGTTTAGACCGTGAGGAAGAAACCAGGCATTTCATTATAAACTAAAAGCTCCCTTAAACAGCAGCTGTTGTACAGATATTTGTGAAAGGTTTTGTATCAGTACTGTATACAGTATATTGCTTGAAAACAAGTTTTTTGATACATTCAGTGTTGATCCAGGTAATCCTAGTTATCCTTCCTTGTCTTGAGTGTTTATTTCTAGTTACCATTCTGCGCTTTTTCCTGTAGCTCACTTGCTGAGTTTTACATTAAAGCCAGGGAACATTCATTTCCTTTTATTTGAGTTATAAGATCTATTCCAAAAGATGTTCAGGCTTTTTTGGGACCTTCAGAAAAATATCAGTGATTTTTTTTTTTTTTAATCTTCATCATTTTCCTGCCTCAAATGTCACTTCCTGTGATATGGATTAAAAATCAGTGTTCATGGGGCATAGTCAACGAAATCATGTATACTTTAGGGTTCAATATTCAAGTCAACTGGAATTTTGCTATTTCCTTTGTCGGAACTGGATTTGGACCTTGTTAAAAGAGAAGTTTGTACTGAAAGGTTTAATATTTTCATACGGAAATTTCTTAGGACAAGAAAGCAATTTGCCATTTATTTCAAAAGTTTTCTATATTATGGCAGTAGTTAAAACAATACATTATTTTTTAAACTATTTAATTGTTTTGCTTCTGTTAAGGAACTTAGGCCCTGATCCTGCAAATTATGCATGTGCTTAACCTTCAGCATCTGAGTGATCCCATTACCTTTAGTAGGATTACTAACCTGTTGAAAGTTAAGCATCTGTACAAATGGATTAGGATTTTTAAATGCATATCTATTTTTTGACAATCTTGTAACAAAGATATGGAATGGTGGCTCAACTTTGTTTAAAAAGTGTAGTCTGTGGAAATCTAAAAAGTTTGAACTACCATTAATATTTCTCCTCAATAAAGATATCATTTTAAAATGTGCAGTATTACACATGGAAGCAGTGGCATGGTTTTTGTTTGTAACGCCAAAACTTTTATTTGAAATTTTGCACTGCACAGTAGCATGCACATTACATTTAAAATTTAGGGTCACAGGCATTCTATCAAAGTAGCTCATTGAAAATGATTTTCTTTGATTACAAACTCACTGGTACATTCCAGCAATTGGCTAATAGAAACCTCCACTGTGCCCATTGCTTCTCCCCACCCCCAATGTTATCCTCTTTTAAAAATGCACCCTGTAGGTGTTCATGTTAGCTGGTATTTCCTTTCAGTGTCTCCAGTAAGTTATCCTTTCTTTGTGGGTAAGTAAGAGTTTGCAAAACTTTGCATCCTCATTCTTAAATTAAATACTGACAAGGAATGGAAGTGTAAAGCATGCTAATAAGCAAGACCTCCCTGTGGGAACCTATGATAGAAGACTGTTTCACATTGAGAGGCAGACAGCGCTGTTGACACTGGCTGTCAAAAAGGCTTCATGTCTTTGAAAGAAAATCTTAATCTTCTTTATTCATGTGTGAACAGGTCCAGGCCTTCATCCCGCAGCTCATACACATTGACTGTTTAAACTGTGGGTTGCTAGGCTTTGGGTAGGGTTTGTTTGCCTGTGTCTACATTGTACGAATGGATGAGGACTGAAAATTAAAATCTGTCTGACACAGAGCACTGCTTTTCTGTCTCTGTTTGAAGAGACATGGCAACCCAGGGTGAAATGAAAAAGAATTTTATTGAGCGCAAAACCGCTCAGTGTTTAAATGTTGGACGCAGGAACTGAATGGTCAATTTGGGAGGCTATTAGGTTGTTTATAGACATTGGGGTGGCTGTCAATCATGGAACAATAGTGAAATTTGTGTCAGGAAAAAAAATGCTTTTTAGTGGCTGAACTCTTGTTTCCTGTTAAAATGCTCACATCAACAAACAAAAAGAGGTTTTGTCTGAAGTTTACAAGCAAGGACATTTCAGAATAGCAGAGATGCTGCTACTGTTATGGTATCTCTTGATCCTTGCGACACCCTCTAGTTAACATTTAAAACCAAATTTGACAAAGAAACCTGTTGTGCCAGGAACCTGATTTTGCTCTCCTGATGCTGCCTACAAACCAGGAATAACTCCATTAAGTGAATTGAATTACACTGCTGAAAAACTGGGGTGAAAATACAGAATGAGATTTCATATAATTTGTTCTTCATGTAAATCTGACATATTAAACATTCTACTTTCTATAGTGTTTATATCTCTTCACTGGTAAGGAGAAGCAGTACAGAAATGTTACCTATAAAAAAAAAAAAAACCAATCTCCTTTAGCAATTGTTGTTAATAACTGGGGCCAATGGGCTCTTATTTCAGAAGCAATATTCTTCCCAACTGTTATTGCTAAGGTTAATGGCCAGCATTTTGCTACCTCAGTTTACAGAGGTTTATATTATGACAGCCATAAAACTTCACTATGCTGAAATTTGGCAAGTAGCAAATTTGCCACTATAATCTTTGGAGTAATAGGATGCGAAAATGTTAAGCGTGGTGGCTTCCAAAGCTGTTCATATTTTTGTAACTCAAAAAACTATTTTGTTTTTGCTCCACGCTGGCAGAAAACTCTCCACAACCTGTGAAGTGTCTTAATCACGTGGTTTCTAGGACTCTGGATGATCCAGTGAAGGGGAGGAAAAGAGCAACTCATTTCCTACTGTTGCTTCTGCTTTAGCCCACCCCTTAAGGCCACTTAGAGTCCACCTATTCAGACCCTTCCCCACTTCCTTTCAGCTCTTGGAAGAGAGAAGCGAGGTAGTTCAAAGGGATCAGAAAGTGGTTTATGCAAGGATAACACACACACCTTCTGGGTGTGATGTTCTGTCCCATCTAGTGGCACCAAGACCACTTAGAGAGAGAAATGAGTCTGCTCTACAGCCAGTTGGCTTTTAGTTCATGCGGTAGAGGCTCATGTACTATGCTCCACAGGCTCCAGGTTCAATCCTGCCCACTAATGACCGGGATCTGTCAGCATTACAGAGGTCTGTGGAGAAGGGAAAAAACACCATCTAGTGCCTATTACCACCATATCTGGCCTCCACCCTATGCCACAAGTCATAGATCCCCCAAGCTAGCCATTTTTTCCTGCAAAGGAGTGTGGCAAGAGACCACAAGTGGTTTTCAGGTTTGGTGTAAAAGGATCATTGCTTCACATTCTCCTTTACATGTTCCCTGTCTTCCTCAAAATCTCTTTCTACCCTGTTCTTCTTTTCTAACTTATCTGATCAGTTTCCTGCATCAGCAATCACCAGTCAGTGTATGTTCTCCTGCCATGCCCATTCCATAGGAAATATCAATCTGTTATAGCCCTAGTTATAGAGCATGGCTTTTTAGCTGAAGCTGTAAAGACTCATGCTTTTAGTTTGGGAGGTCATTGGTTCAATTCCTGGTATCAACCCCAACGCTGGCTCTCACTCAAACCTTCTCCCTCATCCTCCCCTTCATACATAAGGCTTGAAAAATTTACCAGATGCACAATGACAAAAGCACTAAACTGAGATGAAAGACTTCACTGTCTGAGTACACAACCTGAAAGCATGTCTTCTCCATAGTGTGGGACGAGTGCTGGGGTTCCTTTCACCATGCTGACTTCTGAAACTTGCTTAGGGCTCTATCTTTTGTGGCCTCTGGCTAGTGATAGTCTGATAGATATGATGTCTTCCTCCACTCCTCTCAGTGTTTGGGATATAGAGCTGGTATGACGCATACAGAAACAGCCATTTTCATTGCTTTCCTTTGTAACTGCCTGATTCCTACTAACTCAGAGCAGGGTGGCCCCTTTTTAAAGGAACTTTTCCCCCTAGCATGCTTTTCTGGGGCTGGCCCTTTAAATTTGGCAGAGCCAACCAGCTGCAGCCCCACATAGCCATTTAGTAACTGGTTGTTGCATCTCCCTCTCTTCCAGCTGGTAAGTATTGCCTTCTCTTATCTTTACAGCTAGCTTTTTTACTAAGCAAATAGTGTAGCCTCCTGCTGCTGAAAGGAAGAGGGTGCATTCTGTCTCTCTTCTCCTAGGCTCACTCCACTGCCTCATGTTTTAGTATCTGTAAGTGTCTTGGTTCTTGGCTTGGATAACTTTGGTTACTTTTCTTTTCACTTTTGATGACTTAAGCAATGTATCTCAAGGGAAATAATCCTGGGTATGGTTTCATATCCTTTTTTGGATCATGTGTAGTAGAAGGACAGGTCCCTAAGTCAGACAACCTTGGGGAGGAAGGAAGTTTAAGAAAATCTTAATTTGAATTTGGAGAGAAGCCTGTTCTTCTGCTTTTGCTGGTTGTGATACTGCGAGTAGAGGAGAGATTCCACTGCCCCTACCCCAGTTGTGGTGCTCCCTCTGTACATTGCTAATTTTGAGGGGAATCCAATTTAGAAGCACCCTCCCCCTTCCTCCCAAATTACTCTTTGTGGGAGACTTTTCATCTAGTGTTCATTTTCACCACTTCAAGTCAGCTTCTTCTCAGCCAAGGAAAAGGCGTGTGGTCTCTGTAAGAGTCTCCTTCAGTGTCTAATAGAGAAGAATCCATTACCCTCCAAGATGAAGTGGGAAGCACTAAGTATGATCAGTTGCACACCCTTACCTTTTCAGTGGGTCAAATTGATGCACAGTAGTCACATCAGGAGGGTCATACTCTAACCCTAGAAGGCAGTGATGGCTACACAAGGCTGCTTTCAAGGGGATGCTCTCCACTAGAATAGGGAGTCACCTTTGTGTCTACAAAGCCTTTCAGAGCAGTAGCTGTGAGTTGAAGTAGTACTGAGCTATTTAGAGCTAGAACAGTAATAATGTCGTATTTGTTTGTGGTAATGCCTGTAGTATGCTAGGTGCTGTATGAACACAAAGAACTCTATAGGCAAAACAAATGGATAGAGGGGAAGGGAAAAGGGGAACAGTAAAGTAACAAGGCCAAGTGGTGAATACACATGGACAGAGCTTTAAAGACACAATGATGTGGGTTTTTAGTTTTTCTTTTAATATATATTGAGAGACCATCTAAAATAGCCCTGCAGCTTTGTCATCAGCTAGGTAATTATCTGTAGGCAACATAGTCACGGTGGATCTTCAGAAATCATTTGCATGAGGATTTAGTTCTTGGTTCCTTGCACTTCTGCATCTACATCTTTATCCCTGGGCATCGATACTTACTTTCAGGATTTCAGAGATCATCTCTGTGCTGATGACTCACAAATTTGACTCTCCACACTCATCCCCATCCATGCAGTCCTGCATGGCTACCAGACTCAGGGATATTTTGTACTAGGTGGCATTCTGCCAGCTGTTGAGTAAAATATGCACAACACTAACCTACTTGTCTTTCCCCCTGAAAATTGTCCTCTTCCCTGCTGTTAATACCACCGTGCCCCCAGTCTGTGTCATCTTTGACTCTTCTGGACACACCTCCAGGCTGCCAACAATTTATAATGCTGCTTTCTCCACAACGCTGAAAAAAAATCCATCTTTTCCTTTTCTTCCTGACAATTCAAACATTTATACATGCCCTCAGCATCATCCACTGTAACTGCTGTAACCACCTTCTCTCTGATAT
This sequence comes from Terrapene triunguis, assembly GCF_002925995.2. NCBI lineage: Eukaryota > Metazoa > Chordata > Testudines > Emydidae > Terrapene > Terrapene triunguis. Next base: position 56,958,957 of record NW_020664409.1, read on the forward strand.
CATTATTGTTCCCCTCCAATCTATTTTAAAATGGCAAAATCATTCTTATCTAATCAAAGCCATTACTATTGTTAATTATCATGTCACTTTCCTCTCTGAATTGCTCAGCTGGCATTCCCTTTCCCTGTGGACCAGTGGGTTTCAGCCTGTGGTCTGCAGACCCTGGGGATCTGCACGCTGTTTAAGATTTCTAAAGGGGCCCAAATCTCCATCTGTAATTTTTTAGGAATCCGCAAATGAAAAAAAGGTTGAAAACAACTGCTCTGGACCATGCTTTCCTTCAAAGTGTCCTGCACCACTTTGCCCTGGTCTATATTTCAGTTCCCTCCTCTTATCTCCTCCTCCTGACGGTCTCGGAGCATGGCTCCTCTCCCGCCATCCCCCTGCAGAAACTGCAGAAACTCCCATGGTTGTGCCTTCACTGTGTTCTGTATTTTAAGTTCCCTCCATCCTTTTTCACAACAATCCCTGTGTAATAGTCTATTTACAATGTTAACCTAGCTTTTGGCCCTCTCACCGTGGCCTGAGGCGAACAGATGTTTCCCTACTCCGAGCCTCTGTGTGGCTTCGCTCGACTAGCCCTCTTCCTCTTCCTCCTGTCTCTCTCTTCTTCTCAGCCCTGGGCTGATGGGGTAACTGGCTTAGCAGGCCAGGCTGATTGACTAATTACCCCATCAGCTTTCTCCAGTGATCAGAATGCAGGGTCACATCAACCCTGCACTCTGTCACATCAACCCGCACCTCACCTTACCTCCTTTGCCCTACCAGGGACTGCAATGTCAATTCACCTTTCATTTGCTTCTCCCTCTTCCATCCTTACTCCTTCTATGTTGACTATGTCCTTTAGGATGCTCTCACAATCCTTATGTGCCAGATTCCTCCCTTCTCATTCAAATCCCTGCTAAAGACCAAATTATTCTATTAGAACTGTAAACAGAAACAATTACAAACAATTAATTGTCCTAGCTCTTTCCTCCTAGCATATTTTATATTATTGTCTGTGTCTTGCAATGTAAAGTCCTGGGGCAAGGACAGTATTGACAATTGTCTTGTACACTGACGGGCACAAATAATTAACACTGCTCACTGGTATAAGGGAAATTGTATGTTACATGAGGTGGTCCAGCAGCAAACTACATTTCAGGCAGCAAGTATTTTTTTTTCCTCCCCCAAGCTTTATTCTGGAGACCTAAGTCTATAACAAAAGAAACAAAGAGGTTTTTAAATAAATGGAAAAGCAAACAGAGCACAGCTCAAGTTACAATCCGGCTTTCTGACAGCCAGGAGGGCAGCTCTGCCTACTCAGAGGCCTCCCATTCCTCAGAACTACAAGGGAATCTTGCCTTGTCTCTGAATGCCTGCATTGGCCTTCAGCCCCCAGCCCTATATTAATCCAAACTGTACATTTGTGGAGGGTCTCAGCTAGCGTCTTGTTTGCACAGTGCCTAGCAAAATTGGGCCCTGGTCCATGACTGAGGCCCTTAAGTGCTACTGCAACACAAATACTAATCAATAGCAGGGAGTAAACTTGGTATACTACTGCTGAGAAAGAAACGCCCTGTTGCAGGGACCATTACAAAATAGTATCTCAAGAAACTGAGTATTTTGGACTTCCAGTTAGACTTAAAGACCATCATTTTTAACTTGGGTGATCAAATGTGGGCAACTAAATAGTCTGATTCTTTTTTTTTAAAGAGGTCAATGGAAGCTAACAGTGCACAATATCTCTGAAGGGTCCCCACTTGGTAAGGTGCTTAACTTTAAGAATGGGCTTAAAGATAGGTATATACTTAAGTAGTACGTTTGGATAAGGGTTAAAATCAGGCCTCTTTGTTGCTTAATTGTAGACCGTTGAGATTGAAAATTATGATCAAAATGTCCATTTTTAGGGGATTTCTGTACTGAAAAAGTCATAATACATAGTTTATTGCTCAAAGTGTAAACTTTCTGTGACCCATTTAACAAAGGTGAAAGATAACTTTTAAAAGGCAAATGGGTGGAGTATCTGCAGAATGTATGTTAAATCTTAATGAAAACCACAAATTGCTGCCAGGCTTTGGGGTTGATTGATTGTAGTTTCATATTAAGCTGATTTGTAGTTGACAAACTGTTCTCCTTTTCTGTCTTCCTGTAAATGAGAACATCAGAGAGTTTATGGTCTGTAAAATCACCATAATTTCTGGGGGGAAAAATACAATAGGAAATCTTCTGTGCTCCAAAACAAAATGGAAACTGTGGTCACTGGCAGGAACAATTTGAACCAGATAGTGATTTATTCCATAAAATGTATCTGGCTTCTTGTAGGATTACATCAGAATAGAAAAATGACTAAAGAAAATGAGATGCTTGGGCTGAACTCTCCAAAGCAATGCAAACAGGACATACAGAACATCCCACAACTCTTTGCCATACAAGCCTCATATAATATCATCATATCCCTTCCAAACTTTCTTTTCCCTTTGTTATTCTTTCTGTCGTTGTATGAGAAGGAGGCCTGGACAGATTTCAGGGATATTATTTGTTGTAGTTCAGTTAGCAAAACGGAACCCGGCTGACCTTTGAGCCATGAGCGATCCTGTTTGATGAACTGTAGAGATTTATATTGTAATGTGTTGTCCTTTTCACTTTCACATCACAATATAAAAATTATCAAAATGCATAGCATAGCATGCAATCCACACTGGCATTAAAAACACATGTACAATGAGGAAATTGATCAATTCATTGGCTCCAAATCTCAATCTATTTCATGGTGCCAACCTTTAAGTGATGGACAAATGGCTAATTGCTCCTCTTTCCTAATTAGTTTCTGCCTTTCACCAGATGAGGTGGCCCTTGGTGTTCACAGCTCTTTGTTTGTAGTTATCCCATTATTTTTTCAGGGTTGTAGACTCTATTCCTGTTTCTGTTCTCAGGTCATTAAACAGTGAATTATCTGCTCACTTCAGAGACATCCCTCCCAATAACTAGAATGAATGCAAATTGGCAGTTGGATAAATACTTTGTTGTCTTTGGTAATTTAAAATCTACTAAAAAAGAGCGGCTGGGCACTGGGGGAGAATCCTTCAGATTCTATTAACAGTAGAAAGATCTATGGATGGAAACAGCTCTTCTGATGAGTCTCAGTGTCACATAAGAAATACTGTATGCAGATTCACAGATCTACCTCATTTTTATGCCTGTGCACTCTTTCTTAAAAAGATGCTAATGCCGTCCAGCAGTGAGGTTCTGATACAACTATATAATTGGCTTTTCTTTTCCCATGAAAGAATATATTGCCTCTGATTTGCTTGTCCTTTGTCAGTCTAGCATTAGGATTCTGAATGCAATCCTTAAATCTACCCTGCAAATGGCAGGTTAGTAAGTGGCTGTTCTTTGCGTTAGCAATGTATTGCTTTTAGCAAACAGAGAAGACTTCATTCTATACAGTAACAGCTCTGGCAAAAGGAAGCCAAGAGCCTCACAGGGGGCCAGCAGGTTTTTGGTTTACAGCTTGAATTTGTTTCTGAGCTTTTTCTTAGTATCACAATGGGCTCTTGCTGTGTACTTCTAATACCTCTGCAATGAAGTCAGGGTATATTATGCCATCTGTCCAGGAGTCAACATTGCAGGTCAAGCTAATTTAAACTGTCACTTTTCATCTCACTGTGCCTGTATGCATTACATTTAATAGTATGAGTGAGTGATTGTATCTGTTGACCTCTGTAACAAAGGACAAAGCTCATGTTTATATTTTCTTCATTATCTTGAATTGTCAAGGCTATGGATATTTGATCCTTCCATGCAAAATACAGTTAAACCAGTGACTGATATTTAACCTTCATGTTATAAAAACCATACAGTTCTACTTTTTTCCATTTTTATAGAAAGATAAGTAAGAAGGGAATAAAACATGTGGTGACTTTCAGTGATTTTGATCTCAGACTGGGAAAGTTTAAATTCCAAAGTCAAGGCTTTTTTTTTTTTTGCAAACTGAAAATTAAGGGTTTATGGAGTCTGTTCACCTACTGATACACAGAGGTTCTATGTGATGAACCTTGAGGAAAATTATGCTCATAAATCTTCTGCGCACCAATGGAAGAACAATCCCAAATGATTTTTTTTAAGGTCAGAAATGAACTGACAAGTCTTACAGCACTTCAGTCAGGTATAAATTAAGTGTTCAGAATGGGGGCAGTGGGGAAATAATGAAAAATGTGTGTAATGGTACAATATAGTGGGGTGTGTGGGTGTGGGTGTGTGTGTGTGTTTTTTAATAGAGGAGCTGCTTTGGACAGTGGTAACTCTAGCTTTGTCCCTTCAATTCATTTTCCTGCTGCTTCTCACCTTGTGAATTGTTGCAACTTCCTCACAGTACCAGATTTCCACCATGTTTTTCTCTTCCCCCAGTGCCAAAGTAGTTAGAAGCATTGGTGAGGAGAAAAAAGTGACCCTCCCACAATCATGTTACTTTTAGGGTGTCTGTAGTTTTTGTTTTTATTCTACAATACTGTGCAAATTCTAAGCTTCTAAATAAGCTCTCGTTATCCATTACAAGGATGCCAGGCAGCCATCACAAGATAAAGCTGCTGCTCTTTCACCCTAGGCCTGATCTACAGACACACATTGCACTTGCTTAACGAAAATTGGTATAAGAATTGATTTACCTAAACTAGTGCAAATGGCCGTGTAACATAAGTATCGGTTAAACTAGTGCAGCATCTCTTTAGATAAGGCCCTCTAGTCCTGCAGAAAATTGCATGCAGCCAAGCAGCAGCAACAATCTGATCATCTGCCACATCCATTCAGGCACAAACTCTTTGGAGTTACTTAAAATGTGAGCATTAATTAACACAATAAATGTTTATTTTCAAAAATACTAAAATAAGATTAATGGCCAAAAATCCATGGGCCCAGCTGTACACTAATCATTTATACATAGAAGCGATGGTGCACACAGATTCTCTCCCCCTCCCCCCCCCAATCCAGCTGTGCAAAAAAGAGTGTTTGGTGTCCCTACTACAGAGCTCCTCTTACTCCCCTTAGATCACAAAGCAGGAGCTCTCCACAGCTCAAATAATCCATACATGTGGATGAGCTGGGCAAAGGGCGGATCAGGCAATGCCAGGGGAATATGCACTATCCACTGAGGCACCTAGCAAAACAGAGGTTGTGTTAACTTCCCGAAGGATCCTTACCCATTCTAGGGGGCCCTCTTAAAGAGGACTTTGGGGGCAGGTGCTGGTTGTAAAGCCCCTGATAACACTGCTGAGAGTGGAAGCAATATTGCAGGGAGCCCAGAATTCAGGGCCGGCACCAAGCACCCAAGCTGGTGCTTGGGGCGGCACCTGGAGGGGGGCGGCGCGGCGCTCCGGCCCCCGGGGAGAGCGGGGCCACAGCCGGGCTCGCCGCCCTCCCCCCGGCGCTCTGGCCGCCCTCCCCCCCGTGCCCTCCCCCCGGCCGCCGGGGGGAGAGCGGCGAGCCCCTGCTGGGGCTTGCCGCCCTGCGCTCTGGCCGCCGGGGGGGGAGCCGAGCCCCAGCCGGGGCCCGCCGCCCCGCCCCCGGGGCCCTGGGCGGCCGGGGGGGGGGGGCAGCCGGAGGCTTTTTTGCCTTGGGCGGCAAAAAAGCCAGAGCCGGCCCTGCCAGAATTGATACAGTGCAAAGGACCTTCACGCATGTGCCCCTGGTAGAACCTTGAGATCCAGTAGATTTGTGGACAAGAGCCACTGCTTTCTTCTGGGAGGGAAGAATCCCACCCCCTCACAGGAAGAATGCAGAGCTCTGTATTGCCACATAAAACTACGGTACGTCCTACTGTGAAGGTTGCAGCGTTGAAAGAATGTTGAATTTGCCAGAATTGATTAATATTCTTACAAAAACTTGGCCATTGTGCATATAATTATATATTCGTGACGATCCAGTTAACAACATAAACACAAACATTGAATTGCTCACAAGAAAAAATGGAATTGAAAACACTATGCAATATGTAGCTTTTTGCATCTAATTTCTTTGTCTATTACAGACATTATTCGACAATACTTGAAATGATGAAATGTATTAACATAGAAATGCATTTAAACAGAGCAAGTAAGGGGACAGAGCTAGACCATGGATATATAGACAATAGAGTTAGGGCTGATGTCAAAGAGTTATATTATTACAGAAATTTTAGCAAACTCTTCAGTTTTTCCCCTCTTATTGAAATGTTATTTCTTATCTTTGTTGCTTCTGAACAGTATTACAATTCAGTATATCTTGGCTGTGCTTTATTAATCAAAATGGCACTATAAAGCCTTCCTTGCGGTTATTGAGAGTTAAATATTATATTCTAGGTAAAGGTTACCTGCCCAGAAACTAGATTCATAATTGGAAAGCAGAACTAATGGGATATTAGACCATTGTGAAGGAGAAAATTACGAGAAGCTATAATGATGACTTCATTGGCTATTATAAATCTGGCACAGTTATGATGTAACACAATGCCATTGCCATAGACTTAAAATGCCATTAAATAATTCTAGTAATCCAAAAGCATAGACAAAAGAGATTTAAAATGAATTAATACTGGTCCAGACTACCCTGAAATAGGGACTGAATATAAATTAAATCGTTAGAGTGTAATAGTGACAAATACAGTTGGTAAGTACAGACATTTCCATGATCAGTATTTAAGAGATGCTATAATGGGTTGAATGGGTTTGTTTAACCATACTGTACATTTAATTACTTAGATAGCATGATTTAACCAAATAGGCATCTGCTCATTTCTGTTGAAAGTGCAAAAGTGTCCACACCTCAAAAAACACCATCACCAAAGCATGATAATTTGGCACCCTTGTTGTCACATTCAGGAGACTGAAGTTACACTCTTGCCCTTACACATAATCCCTCTAAATCAGGGGTGGGCAAACCTTCCATGTCTTTGGACCCCACTTCCCTTCCTGTTTTAGTCTTTTGTAGTCCCAAAGCAAACTACAAAAATCCCAGGAATCAAGTAGGCCAGCACTTTCTGTGAGCACTAAATTCACTTCAAAACTTGTTTTGAAAAAGTGTGTGTGGGGGGAATTATTTATGATTTTGCTCTTAGTGAATATATTCAAGAGCCATATCTTTGCTGAACATTTTAGCTGCACAAAGATATTTCTGCCCTCCAAATTAGACTTACAGTGAATTTGGATGTCCACTGGACTACTCCTAGGTGCTCCTGAATGAGAGTCACAAACTGACTAAGGGTACGTCTATACTTACGCACTGGTTCGGCGGCAAGCAATCGATCTTCTGGGATCGATTTATCGCGTCTTGTCTAGACGCAATAAATCGATCCCGGAAGTGCTCGCCATCGACGCCGGTAATCCTGCTCCGCGAGAGGAGTAGGCGGAGTCGACGGGGGAGCCTGCCTGCCGCGTGTGGACCCGCAGTAAGTACCTTTAAGTTCGAACTGATACTTCGACTTCAGCTACGTTATTCACGTAGCTGAAGTTGCGTATCTTAGTTCGAACTGGGGGCTTAGTGTGGACCAGCCCTAAGAGTGGAAGGTTTTAGGGCATGTCTACACATACAGCACTTCAGCGGTGCAGCTCGTGAAGATGCTCTGCGCCAGCAGGACCGAGTTTTCCCATCAGCACAATAAAACCACCTTTGAGCGGCAGTAGCTATGTTGGTGGGAGAAGCTCTCCTACCGATATACACTGTCCATACTGGCGTTTATGTTGGCGTAACTTAAGTCGCTCAGAGGAGTGGTTTATTTGCACTTCTGAGCAATGTAAGTAATGCTGACATAAGCTATTGTGTAGACATAGCCTTAGTCTGACATATGATTTATTTTCATATTTCTGCCTAAAACTGGTGGATCCAGGTGACTTTTTGGGAAGGCAGGATTGGTCCTTATAGTACATTATTCACATGTTAGCCAGTCAAATTTAAATGTGGGAAATGTTTGGGCTTCCTCTGCTTTCAGTGGAAGATTACTCCACATCATAACAAACTACAGTCAGGAAGTTTTCCATTACATTTAGCCCAAATCTTCCCATTGTGATTTTCAACTATTACTGTCATGGTAGCTTATCTCCATGCATAAAGAGCTATAAGAAGATGGCATATACAGTGGCTGCCCAGGCTGTCTTCTTGACTACTTGTCCCACTCTAGAGAGGCACACTCTGGTTTCTATGTATCATTATCAATCCCTTCCTATAACTTCCTACTCAGGTATTGAAGGGAAAGCAGTTCTAAGCTGGGGGGAACCCTGTTGCATGGACAACTTCCTGTTCCTTTATTTTGGGTTAAATAGAAACTGGGAACCAATTAGGACCCCCAGTGTTCTCTCAAGCAGATGCCAAGACTAGATTCCTCTCTGAGTTCAGCTTCTATTCTGACAATTGTTAGCATGTCACTCGGTGGTAGTTTGGAACTCACTAGCTCCCAAGAGCCCTGTGGACCAGGTGTTAAGACCTGGGACACATATGAGGAGGAAGAGGACACTCAGGACCACAAGATCCAAGGACGTGGGAATCCAAATCACTGAGCACCTTCCTCTAACTCTTTAAGAGGGTAGAAGAGTTTCATTAGCTGCCAATCATCTAATGATCCCTCCCCTCTTTCTTCTGCGGTGTGTCTGCCATCTAGTGGACATCTTGACTCTTTGTAGTGTTCACTGTATGGATGTGTTGACTGTTTGGGTTTTTAAGCAAATGTCAGTGGACCCTGTTGTATGATAACCAAATGACTTTATTCCCAACCAAAGGCATATTAGGAAGGAAACCTTGGCTAGAACACTACAGAATTGACAGTGAATAGCACTCGGAGAAAAACAACTCTACTAAACATCTGAGCCCACTGCCCTTTCTTCATTCTCTGTTGGATAAATAGATAATAGCAAAACAGCTGTTGAGGCGATAACTAACTGCAATAGACAGTGAGTGAGTAGGCATTAGTAAATGAGTTTTTTGATGGTACTTGTGCACATCTAATTTCAAGGAAAGCAATTACCACCTCAGTTGTGAAGAAGAGACAATCTGATAGTGGTTCAGAGTCTGGAGGTGGTTGAAAGTGGACTTTTCTCCTTTTTACCCTTAAAAACAGGTCTTTGGCTTGACTGGGAAACACATCTGAACATCAATTTTACTCTATAATGTATGTGTGTCTGCTGATCCATCTGTAGAGCAGGCGACAAGCCATTGGCTTGGGAGAGGAGATCTATTAATGAATGACAGTACAAAGGGTCCACAGTAAATTAAACTAACATAATTCTTCCTACTGCTCTCCTTTTATGTTTCTTTCTTCTCATAGAATCCCTGTAGGGTTTTTCTCCTTCATACCAGGCAGCTACTGAATATCTCAGAAAATTTGCTATAGTCATTTGTAGATAATTAGTTTGGTTGCCAAACTCCTGACCTATTATTTTTTGAACACTTTATTTCTCAGGTTTACTTCTTAAAATCTGAATATTTTAGGATAAATATCCAGTAAAGAGTAGAATCTGTGCATATTTTGATACTTGGCTATCTATAAGTAGAAATAGTTTGATGGATATTTATGCCTCTGAAAGGGAGAAGTGCAGTACTACCTGGCTAGCTAAATATTTATTAACTTACAACCTGTATGTGATTATTAAAATTACTTTTCAAAGCAGTGGTTAGAAATGTCAGTGATATTTTCATCATAAGAATATGTCTGCTAGACATTCATATTGTAATGAATGGTGTGAACAGTTTGTCAGTGGCAGGGCCGGCTCTGGCTTTTTTGCCGCCCCAGGCAAAAAAGCCTCCGGCCCGCGGGGGTGGGGGCGGCTGGAGCGCCGGGGGCAGGGCGGCGAGCCCCGGCGGGGGCTCGGCTCTCCCCCCAGCGGCCAGAGCGCCGGGGGGAGGGCGCGGGGGGGGAGGGCGGCCAGAGCGCCGGGGGGAGGGCGGTGAGCCCGGCTGTGGCCCTGCTCTCCCCGGGGGCCGGAGCGCCGCGCCGCCCCCCTCCAGGTGCCGCCCCAAGCACCAGCTTGGTTGCCTGGTGCCTGGAGCCGGCCCTGGTCAGTGGTAACTGCTATTTCACTACTGCTTCTGAGAAGCTTTCTCTAATGCTGCAGGAACTTGGGAAATGCAATTGCCATGTTAATGGATGATAATCAAGATTATTATCCAAAAAAGCCCCCAAAACTTTTATATAATAGAATATTCTGAATAGGAATTTTGAAAATATGCCAATTATAATTTGGTTGCATTCACACTGGGTTTGCATCTTCAGCGCCATTAGACTGGCATAGCAGCAACTTCCAAGCTGAATGTTAATGATTTAGTTTATTTTAGTTAAGACATCTACTTTTTTTGGTGATTCACACTTAGTAATAGCTTTTGTGGTGTGCATATCTTTATATTACATTGTAATTTTCTTTTAGCTACTTAAACTGAGTCAAAAGATTAAGGCCCAGATAGTTCCCTCCACTTCAGAGAATGCAGGGTGCTCCAGTCAAACAGTCGGTAAGGAGAGGAGTGCTTCATTGTCCCTCTGTAGTTAACCTGAGGATGTGGCTGAGGGGAGAAGAGGAGGAGCCACTGTATGAAGCATTCTCCCCATCTGCAGGCATCTTCACACTTTAATGCTGAAGCTCAAATACTTGCTTCACCCTTGTAGCTCCCTCCAGGGGGAAGAGAAGGTTGTGCTGGAGCAGTGTGCCTGGACAATGTCAGAGTGAATCCTAACGGAGCCATACCATGCTACCGGAGAGTCAAGGAGCAACCCAGAGAGGGCAACTTGTTTCAGAGTTGACCTTGCAAATGTAGCGCCCCCTCTCAACCCAGTTACCTTCTTTAATGCCAATCTGCTTACAGGTTTTGATGGACAGGTCTGGGTTCTTCTGGATCCCGCCACCCACTCAGCAGGGTGTATCTTCTTTATTTTTCCTATGAATTTATTTGGCAGTGCCTCCACCTCCCTCACTCCTTCCTGGCAGCATCACCAGGGCAGCTTGGGAAGAAAATTCTACCCACAGGGTAATCTCCACTTACTTGCCAGATAGTTGGAGACTTCCAAGAAATAACACAAACACATACAATATATTCAACACAATAATTATATTAAACAGGAGACAAATATAAAGAGTAAAACACTATTGTTAGGTTCAGCGGTGCCCACGCTGCTAATACCTGTGACTTTCCCCAGTCACATGACTTGATGTAGCAAATGTAAGATTAGTGTCCCGTTGGTACGCCTACTTTGTTGGGGCCCTTGATGACCTATGACCAAGATATCTTCTCTGCAATGGTTTAGCAGTGTGGCTGACTGGGTTCAGTACAGCCCAAAGGACTCACAAGTGGGGGGAGGTGGGAAGTCCCTCCACAGGTTTAATACACAGCAGGTTATAAAATCCCCAAATCCTTACTCCCTGGCTTGAGGACACAGTTCAGGGAGTAGGGGGTCCCCTACTAACTAAAAGATGGTGCACTCACAAACTCCATGAACGATCCTCAGGTTCAGAGATGACTCTGGACTCTTCAGTTACTGCAGAGGGGCTGATCTCTGCTGGCAGGGATCCTCTTCAGGCAGAAATCAGGCTGCTTCGGTCTCAGAATTTCCCCTCACCGCAAAGAGGTGCAGGGCTCAAGGTGCAGATTACACAACTGTACTAAAATCCAAACTGTAGTCTCCTAGCCCAGCATCCAGACACACAAACAGCAGCCCTGGACTAGCAGACAGAGCAGAGCTGACCATGTGGTGACTGGTCTCACATAGGGAGCTGGAGGGCTAACTCAGCCTGTCTGGGGAAGTTTCCCAGCAAAACTCTACAAACTGGGAGTCATCAGTGGAGAGGGAAAAGCCCAGCGGAGGGATCTTGCTTTCAGGTCCCTAGAGGCCAGTTCTCAGGGGGAACCCTGCATGCAGGCCTGGGACTTACAGCCCTTCCCTGGCTGGCTCCAGACTGACTCAAAAATGGCTTCTCCCCTTTCCTGAACTCCCTGGGAGGGGCATCTCACTCCCTATTGGTTGCCAGGCAGACTCTGAGTTTGCCTTGGCTACCCTGCCCTACCAGGGACAGTGTGCCTCATCCTGAGCTGCCAGCAGACAGAGCCCCAGGAATCTAGGTAATCTCCTTGAGGGTTACACAAAGTTTCCAGGTAGTCATCTGGCAGAGACATTTTTCTGCAAAGGGTGCGTGGTCTGCTAAACCCACAAATTCCTTTCTCAGGAATCTATGGATTTAAAAGGTCCCCCTCCAAACAGGGGCGGCTCTATGTATTTTGCCGCCCCAAGCACGGCAGGCAGGCTGCCTTCGGCGGCATGCCTGCGGGAGGTCCGCCGGTCTCACGGCTTCGGTGTACCCGCTGCCAAATTGCCGCAGAAGCCGAGGGACAGGCGGACCTCCCGCAGGCATGCCACCGAAGGCAGCCTGAGGCTGCCCCCCCACCCCCGTGGCTTGCCGCCCCAGGCACGCGCTTGGCGCGCTGGTGCCTGGAGCCGCCCCTGCCTCCAAAATGTCATAGCCTGATGAACTAGTTGAAAACTTCGTAAGGACAACTTCTCTGAATATCCCTCCCACAGGGATTTCCTTAGAAAGGTACAATTTGACAATACAGTTTCACTAGCAACAGAAAAACCTAAGTATGTCACTTCGGTTATATAATCTAGCTTTCTTTTGTTTTCATCATAAAAGTTTTGAACCCATGCCATCTTGAAATTAGGGCTTAGTCACTTAATATAAATATGCATATTAAACACTTTATGCTGTTAGGATATTAAAATATATTATCTGTTCGTTAAGAGAGAGGCTGGACTTTATTATGGAAGAAGAATATTTCTATTATAACAGAAAATGCTATTTGATCTTAGGCTGTGAAATAGTGTATTCTAACCTATGAGTTTTATCATAGCTCCTTTGTTCCATTCTTGTTAGTGTTATGAAAGTCGTGAATACTTGAATAAGAGTGAGCCATCTTTTAATTCTTAAACTGGCCTCTATAAAAGGGCTAGACTGTCTTTGATCTATGTAAAAGAGAGGATCCTTAAAGGGAAGCCTCCACTTTTGTTTGTCCAAATGTTGCAAGGGGAGTCTCTAGGCTATAGTCAACAATTCAAATTATATTTGTGTTTGTATCTTAGATGAACTTGTTGATTTGCATTTAAAAGGGTTTTCAATGGAGATATCAACTCTTTGATGGATTTATAACAAGAGACAAAGGCTAGTTAATATTTGATCTAATAGGTAGGTCCACAATGATGTAATTTAATTAGTAACCAATGGTTTGGATACTGACTGGCTGTCATGTTTTCAGACTGCTTAGCGCAGTGGTTCTCAAGCTTATTTGATCACGTCTCCCCCCCCTTGTGTCTGTAGTAGTTTATGATGCCCCTCCCCGTGCCATAAAAGAACATATACCAGTAAAATAATCAACATGCAACTCTCATTAAATATTAAAAACAGTAAGGCATTGATTCAAACAGAGCCAATGGTCCATTGTAATAAGAGCGAAAGCAAAACTGCGATTGTGGTTGATGCTTACAATTAACTGTGCACACCGCATCCTAGCAAATGGATTAACAACAGATGGCAATGTCTATCTATAATGCTATGCAAGCTTAATAGAAATCCGTCAAAGTGCACAGCGCCATCTGAGGACCCAATATGTCTGGAGGAATCAACTTTAGTAATTATTCATTGCTGTGGGTAAAATTTGAGCAGTAAATTTTTTTCCTAAAGCTTCTCATGCTCCCCAGAATATATTCTTTCCCTCTCCCCCCCGGAGGGCCCAACCCCCAGTCTGAGAACCTCTGGTATAGAGGATGTGCCTACTTGGAGATGGAAAAAAATACAGACTGCCGAACTGGGTCAGGGCAAGAGAGTGTTTCATAAAATAATATTATCCTATAAGTCAGTTGAAAATAACTTGTTTACTGTAAAGTTTATGAATAAATCTTTCAGCAGATTCCAAGTCTTGATCGGGGCCTGACATAAAACAAAGTATGAAGTACTAGCCAGGGGTCGGCAACCTTTCAGAAGTGGTGTGCCGAGTCTTCATTTATTCACTCTGATTTAAGGTTTCGCGTGCCAGTAATACATTTTAACATTTTTAGAAGGTCTCTTTCTATAAGTCTATAATATACAACTAAACTATTGTTGTATGTAAAGTAAATTAGGTTTTTAAAATGTTTAAGAAGCTTCATTTAAAATTAAATTAAAATGCAGAGCCCCTCGGACCAGTGGCCAGGACCCAGGCAGCAACTTCCTTGCTCAGGCCAATTCATTAATTATTGTACTGTAGCTGTCTAACTTAGGCCTTATTCCTGCAGTGACATTGAAAGCAAACCTTTGCAGAGAGCTCCCCTAAAGCCAATGGGGCTCTGCACAGAAGGATCCACACTGAAGTCAGTAGAGTTTCAAGGCGGAGGGCGGGAGGGGGGGGTTAAAAAATCCAACTATATGTGATTGACGTCTCAGGATTGGGGTCCTAGGCTGTAAGCTTATTAGGGCAGAGGCTTCTACTTATTATGTGTCAGTAAAGCCCTATGTGCACGTCACCCTATAGATAATAAAAATAATGAATTTCAATCCTTTCTAAGGCTAAGTGAAAAGAGGATTATATTCAGGCTTTCAAGCTTGAATTTGGTGAGATGTGATGCTAAGATGACAGGGAGTCCAACATGTGGGTATGTTTTTTCACATTAGCAACTGCTGTCCTAAACTGTATTGTAGTGTGTGATGTTAAACAGCTGCCTCATTTTACCCTAAAGGTAAGAGTAGTGGATTTCATATCACTTAAAATTGGTAAGGCATTTCAGATCTTTTGAGAAGAAAGGTACGTAAGCTGTAAAGTAGTAGCACTGAAAAACTTCATGGTAGTTTGGTTTGATATGCAATAAGTTGCTAATGCAATAAAAAGTTGCTGACATCATATAATGCTTGTTCTTGGCACTTGTATATCACATTATCCAACCACCATTTCCTATTATTTAAATACCAAATCAGTTAAGTCAGTAATTTGAGTCTATCCCTAGCATGTACTGGTGAAATATTATGCGAATAGCTGCCATGATTAATATTTACAACCAGTACTTTTCCAGGAGAAAAAAAATATACTATATAGATATAGATGTATACAAATAAAGGTATCCTGCCAACACATTAACCTACAATGCATACCAAATCATCTGGTGGCTTTGGAAGCTGGATGTGCTAGTAGTATTTCTTGCCCATTTACTTTGCCACTGTGCGGGAAGAAATAAAAGTTATTTAGGGTCACTGAAAGAATTCTTTGAGAGTTGTTCATTGTTGTTAAAATTACACTCAGGAAGTTTAGGATGGATGAAAAAGGGAAAGTTTTATAAACTAAGCAGGCATTCTTCCTGTAGGGATTATACACAGGATACTGGGATGTAGCACATTAGGGATTGTGGTTTTTGTCTTCATTTTTGTGTCTTAAATGTGATGAATCATACCATTATAAATGAAAGGCACCTGCAACCAACGGGACACTCGCATCCACATTTAATTGAACCATTCATTGCTCTGTATAAACATGTTCACAACGAACCAAGGAATACAGTTAGTGGTGGGTGTAAACTTTTTTGCTGATACAGACTAACACGGCTACCACTGAAACCTGTTTTAGTGCAAAGGGTATCCTCATCATGTATGCACTATAATTGTAGCTATGTATATTAGAGAGACAAGGTGTGGGATTTAATATCCTCTTTTATAGAACCAACTTGTGTTAGTCAGAGACAAGGGCACTGGATGAGGTATACCACATCTTGTGATAGGCAAGTGTAAGATCCATGGATCTTGAAAGGTGTGTTGTGGGGGGTGTTTTTCAGGTTTTACATCTGTTGTTCTGGAAGGGTCTGGTGCTGCTTTGAGTTGGCGTGTCCTGGTCTGTGGAGAGCTTGCTTCTGATGATCAACTTGGAGAGGCTGGGGTTTGTTTAGAGGCCAGAAGTGGGGGTTCTGGAAAGATGTCTTTCAGGATGGGGACCCCATCGAGTCTGGGTTGTAGTTGTTTGTTGATACCCTGTATGGGCTCCAGTGTGGGGTAGTAGCTGACAACTAAGGATGTGGAGTCGAGGGGGAGCATTATTGAATGCAAATTTTATGTAGTATTGTGGGACTGGATGTAACTTCTCTGGAGGGACACATGGCCAATGTAAACCTTGGAAAGTGTTATAAGCTTCAAAGGACTATTTTAAACAATGTGCCAAATAAGAAGGAACTTTTGGGACAAACAAAATTAAGTGTGTATCCTAGGAAATACCCAAATGCAAATTCCCATCTCTTGACCCAGCCTTTTGAAGCTATGCCCTGAGAAGAGAACCATTGTCTCCTGATTACCTGTTCCCAGAATCTGAAGGTCAAAGGTTGAAACTATATAAAGCAGAGACTTATTTATTGGTGTGTTTTGTTCTGAACTGAAGCAGTTGTGAACATATAGCCACAGAAAAACTCCTTTATGGGGCTTGAAGGACTGATCATCTACCAGAGCCTTTATTGGAGTTGGGGATTGATCTCTGGTAAGCTTATTGATGTGTGTAGGTTCTTTTATTGTTTTCATATGTTTTCTCTGTAATGCTTTCACCTTACGAATAAATATACTTGCTTAGAAAGAGCTGTGTGGTTACTTGTAACTCTGGGCATTGTAACTGTTCATAGCCCCTTAGAAGAAAGGAAAATACTGACATAGGCTTCTCTAGGCACTCTGGCTTGCTGGGGAACTCACAGTGTATGCAGAGAACTGTGCAGCCTGGGGGAAAAAAACTGGTCAGGAAGGAGAGAGACGCGATTCTCCACCCAAGAGAGGTGATGGCTGAGGAGCCAGGAGTCTACAGTGGGCGCATGGAGGGGAAATACAGGTGCAGTTGCCCTGATCGGTGATGTAAGTGCTTTGCTCAAAGGTATCCAATGAATAAGGCTATGTCTACACTGCAGCTGGGGACTGTGCTTGCCCATGTGGCTAGATAGACACGTGCTAGCTCTGTTTATGTTAGTGTGCTAAAAATAACAGTGTAGCAGTGGGGAAAGTGATTGATGGACTTCCTTGCTGCCTAATTTAACCAGTAATCTACTGTACATACAACTTAAAGAAATGTATATTAATTTAGTCATTTTTGTTGATGTCCTCAGACAATAGGACCAGTATGATGTACAGGGTAAGGTTACTATGGAAAAACTGAGACACAGGTAGGTTATATATCTTACCTGGGCTGGGCTGGGACACTAAAGTGAAGGCTTAAAGGGATTAGGAATCCAGATCTTTAAGAAGGGGTCCTTCCAAGACACAGTTGAGACATGTTGATGAGGATGGTTTAAAGAAGTTTATGCTGTTGCTGTCTGATGTACTTAAGTTTAGTGGCTAACAAGAGGATGTTAGCCTCCAGGGCTGATCATGGGGTCCCATTGGACTTGCATGTAGAGTAGGAGTGTCTGCAGGTATTTTGTGAGTTCCATTTTAGACATCCAGAACTGAAAATGTGGCCCTTTAAATTCAGGCTTTTTTTTTTTTTTTGGGGTACCAAAGCTAATGCATAAGCCTCTGGGCAGAGCAGAGGGTAGGGGGAAAAGATTAGAATGAAAGTTCTGTCATAGTCTAAATGGTATGTGTATTAGAGAGTGCTGTTGTTCGGCCATTCTTTTTCAGCTTTTATAAATGAGTAATATTTCCTGTCTTGTTATTCCTTATGCAGTAAAAAGTATCTATAGCCATACTATTAGAGTGAAGAGAGAGCTCTGAAAAGCATTCTGGTTCCTTGAGAAATATTCTTCTATATTCACCTCACATAACATGTTCTCATTACATATTACAAATGTTATTCAAGTCAAACCAGTCTGGTAGTGTCTCCTCTAAATAAACTTTCTTTTAGACCTTTGGTCTTAAAGTCTGTTCACTGTCTCTCTATTTTCTTTCCTCTTTTGTGTGCAACTAAGATTTATGAAGGGCTGCTGTTACAGTGCTGTGTGTCTTCTTACATCAGCGTTTTTATATTCAAGTCCTTGGAACACAGAATTTAGAGTGGCCATAAAATACCTTTCAAACGTTCTGAATCTGATACAGAAAACCAACAGAATAAATGGATAGTTCCATTAACCTCCACATGGAACTACAGTCCCATGACCAATTGAAATTAGAGAGGGGGGCAAACCAACCCCCTCTATTCCAAAAATCTCAAACTTGGAGGAAATTCTTGACATAATGTCTTGGCCCCTCTCTGTTCTGGGCCAAGCCAATTCTGGATTTGAGCAACACTGGTCTCCAAGGATGTTCAAATATGGCTCCAAAATTTGTGGCTCATGAAAACACCTTGGAAATCTAGGTAGGTATTTTCCTCTGTATGAATTAGTAGTATAACATTTTTTTAGTCAGCAGCCTTGTCATAACTGGGTTTCTCTAGTCCTTTCAATTAAAATGCTTGATTTTTTTTTTCTTTCCACATTGGCTCCCTGTTTTGGCATAAAATTTATTTCGGCATTTGATAGGGAAAGCTCCCATATGCGGCTCTCCTATTCAATCTGCTATGGGTCTTGTATGGAAACGACAGCATACAAACAGGACCTTTTTTAGATGGCATCCCTTGCGAAGTGAACAGCCTTGTCACCCAGAATAACTTGTTTAGTCGATGTACACACAGTCACCCGAAAAGCAACTTTTAGGGGACCAAACTGGAAGAATGTGAACAATTGGAACCAATGCACAAAAATGCAGCAAGTTTCTACAAAATGTGAAAAAGTGAAATTCAGACTTTGGACTGCTTCAGCTGTAATCCAAGAGTGTATCTCTCATGGGAGCCACATTTCCCATTGTTATAGCAGATTGGATGAGATCTTAATTGATCTCTTGTTCTTTCTTCCCTGGGCAGAATGAAGGCTTTGAAGATGAATACTTGCTCATAAACTAAATGGTTTCAGCTGTTGCCACTGCACATAATTTCTAAGAAGATTTTTGTCAGTTGTTTTGAGATTTCTCAATTTTTATGGAGAAGGAAGGTTGAATGTTAACCCAGATGACTGCAACAAATGTGGGATATTGGGGAAAAGTCACTATCTAATAAATGTTTTCAATCTAAAGCTAATGGAGACAGCTGCAGAGTATGCTTCTTTTTAGGTGCTTGAGGGAAGGAAGAAGTGAAGGCCATAACTGAAAACACCAACAAATTAGATGTCAAAATTATTTCAGGGAAGTCCTGTGGGTATGTTATTCAAGAGGTTGGATTCATTGATCCCTGGCCTTAAAATGTATGTATCTATAACCCTAGAATGTCTGTGCTCATATGCAATATCTTTCATGGAATGGCATGTCCAGCCTTCTCCTTTCCTTTACTCCCAACCCGGAGAAAAGTGACATGCTGCTTTATGGTACTGACAGACTCTCCTATCTTGATAGTGTATAATCAAAGCAGTGTGAAATAATCCAATTATAACCACTTTATATAGAAATATACTCAATGAAAATCAAAACTATATGGTGAGGAGTAAGTATGGGCTTGGGCTAGGGATTCAGGAAATCCTGCCACAATTTCACCTTCCTGCCTCAATTTCCTTAGCGATAAACTAGAGACAATAGCACTTGATACCTAGCTTTCAAGGATACAAGAATTAACTGGGTAAAGTTTGTGCAGTTCTTTGAATGTGTAATTCAGAGGTAGGTGTTTTTATAATTGGTTACCACTAATCCTTGTGGTAAAGCATGCACACAAATAGAGAATAAAATTTCTTGGGTATGACAGATGTACTACTGTGGAGAAAATACAAAGGCTGAATCCTCTATTCTGTTCCAGCTGCTTTGCACCTATGAGAGCAAAAAGCCAGTAGAAAACTCTTAAGCAGCCATTTGAGGATTCCTCTTGCCTAGGGGAATACTCCGGAGGTGCAAAAATGGCTCTTACACTACCACCCCTCTATGCCCTGATAAGAAGGGCATGGTCCCTGGTTGCTGGAACAGTCCTTTGACATCTCGGGCAGTGGGGCATATATTAGAGCAGCCTTTGGGTTTCTCTAATTTATACTGGGGTTAAGGTGGGCCCCTTGTCAGCAGGGCCAGCGCAACCCATTAGGCGACCTAGGCGGTCACCTAGGGCGATAACATTTGGGGGGCAGCGACCGCAGCGGCCGGATCTTCGGCCGCCCCGGTCGTCGTCGGTATTTCGGGGGGGGGGACCTTCCGCCGCCTCTGTCGGGGGCGGGACCTTCTGCCGCCTAGGGCGGCAAAAAAGCTGGCAGTGCTCCTGCTCGTCAGCCCCAGGATCAGGGGAATGTAAAAGTGACTCAGTCATCTTTGCTCTTTGCAGTTCCATAGCATGTAAAGCTCAAATGGATCAGAGAATATGTCCTCAGTTTCTAATGAGATGACACAAGAGAAGACCGAAGGCAGGATCAAATTTAATCTGATTTAAAAGATCCGTTAACACTACATATAATATATTTTACTGTTTTAAAAAATGTCATATGCATGATAGACAGAGCTAGGAGCACTGCCCATAGGTAGGATTGCCCAGCACTTTCAATTATAAAACCTTTTTTCAGTTGGTTGTAATTTTACTACATCTTAACCATTTGGGCTAAAAGCATATCCATGCTGGGTGTCTGCCACGGGCTGAATTTTCTGGAAAAGTTCCAGCTAAATAGGTACAGCTGTTTCTGAGAACAGGATTGGGGAAAATGTGTTTTGCTCATGTTAACTTTCTGACAACCATTTTGTTAATAAGCTCTAGTATCTGTAGGCTTTGAAGAAAAGGTTTGAAATTTGGAGGGGTTGGCCTTTGTGTGCTGTTCCTCTGAAAAACCACCCAAATTTGGCCAAATTACAAGCCTTTGGAAAATCTACGTTTACATGGCCAGCAGAGACATGTTAAAGTTTGGCAGCTATTTTTTTTTAATTCCTCCTGTACTGAATATGCCTCCATCCTCTCTCACTCCTGGGGCTTCAGGACTTTCCCTGCAATTGCTGCTCCTAGCTGCTGTGGACCAATGTGGATCAGGTGCCTGAACAGAGAACAGGGAGACTGGCTCTCCTGTGCTTTTATTTTTTCCCCAGCTGATACTCAAGCATCATGGCAGAGAAAGCAGACTGACTGAAATGCCGAGGGGACAAGAAGCCATAACTGATGTGGAGGAGTGGGAGAGTGTCAGAGGGAGTATATTGGGACAAGGAGCCTGAAAAGTGTGGAGATGAGGATTAGGAGCCACTGAGGGGATGGGGAAGCAGAGATGGGACAAGGAGCTGGGGGTGGGTAGAAGGGACCTGTGTGGGTAAGAAGAATGGGACAAGAAGGCAGGGGGAGACACTCGGGCTGGGTGGAGGTAAAACTGGGACTCAGATGGGGAGTCCAGAAGGGGAGAATGGTAATGTCTGGGAAGACAGATTGGGATTCAGATGAGGAGCCTGAGGAGGGTGGAGATGGGACTGTGATGAGGAGCTGGGGTGGAGGGGAAGAGACAGGCTTTGGACAAGGACAGGGGAAGGCAGAGGGGGAGCAGGGAAAGAAGGATCTGTGGCTAATGGAGCTCACTCTCCTTCAGAGCCTAAAATGGTATAGAAAATTCCTGAGTTGCACCATTCCTCTGCTGCTTTCAGATAAGCTGTTAAACACACTGGCAGTATCTCATTCCTCTCTAGTGCTAGTCTATGAGGATGACCATCTACTATTGCTATCTGTTACTCATTAACTCAAGTGGCAGAGATCTGTGAGGTTGATCTGATGGCTCCAACCCTCCTGCTGATCCAGCTGGGTGTCCATTTGATTCCACATGATGGAATTTCTCTCTTTTTTTCAGTTTGCTTTTACAAAATTCAGGAAATTATACCCCAAAAGAAGATTAAGGTTGCAAGGTCAAGCACTCAAAACTTAGTAAATGCCAGAATTAAGGGTTGCTTGTGCATCCTTAATCCTGTCCCTTCTGCATAGGTGTTGTGGTACAACCTTTATTACATGATTACATGCTGTTTCTTCGGGAAGCCTGCCTCCTTCAGTGTATGGGATGGATAATGCTCATTTATTTTGTCTTCTCCTTATTGTTCAGTGAGAGGCCCCGTGTCTATTCAAACCCTGCTCTGAAGACAGAAAAAATAATTTCCTCTTGGGTTTTTCTATGGTGTTCATCACTAAAGTATGGGAGTGCGTCACCGACATTAATTAATTTTATTTTCACCGCACCTATGTGGGTGAAGGTACTTTATCTCCATTTTAGAGGTGGCAAACTCTTATTCCTATTTTACAAATGAGGTACTGTAAATGGGTTTCCTCTCCAGATCAGAAAACTGTGGCTGGTAAGCCCTATTGGTGATTTAACAGCACAGGCACTCCATCAGGGTACCTTTACCTTGTGTCTTTATTATTTCTTGCCTCGTGCTCCATTTACAAGACAGGATAGCAGCAGATAAAAGGGGCCTCTCTTGTGCTCCCTGTCTCAGTCTTTTATACTGCTTACTTTCTTCTCTGAGC
The DNA here is from genome assembly GCF_002925995.2 of Terrapene triunguis. Taxonomy (NCBI): domain Eukaryota; kingdom Metazoa; phylum Chordata; order Testudines; family Emydidae; genus Terrapene; species Terrapene triunguis. The sequence continues at coordinate 56,981,343 of NW_020664409.1, forward strand.
TATCCAGCTGGTGAGCTAATTACCTTATTAGCTCAGACTCACTACAGGTGCAAGTGATCCCCACTACTTTCCAAACCAATCAAACTACCTAACTCCCTCCTACTACTGCTACCCAGTGTCCTGTATCTTCTAAGTGATCAGGTTGCTGGCTCCCAAAAGGGACTCTCTCTTTTTAGCTGCCAACAGCACCCTCTCACAGGCACAGAAATATTAAAGTCAAGTGTCCACTAATTTGGGGTGCCCAATTTGAGATGTCAGAGTTGAACACCCAGAAAATGAGGAACACACAATTAATGCCCACCAGTGAAAAGTTTGGTTTAAGTAACTTGCCCAGCATTACACTGGAACTCTGTAGCCAAGGCCAGGATAGACTCTAGTTCTCCAATGCAACATTAAACTGCCTTAACTATGAGACCCTCCTTTCTGTTCCTGCAGTCACCCACGCATTCACTATACATCTTATTTGCAGCTTCTGCAACAAATGACACAGGGCTCTACAGACAACAGTTTCCATTACTACACAGCCCTGATTTCATCCCCAGAGCTTAGTCTATCCTGTACACTGAATGAGGCACTGATCACATGGAAATAATAAGATGTGATCATGAAATTTAAAGATTATCACAATGCATATGGACAAGGGGGCTGAATTAAGGTAGGTTTCTCTGGGTTTTTTTTTTATATACATACATACATACATACATACACACACACACACACACACACACACACACACACTTACTTTCCTTATATATAAGCAAAACTTTCAAGAGGTTTGCTAGATTAAACTGGTATGCCAATCTATATAAGGAATCTTTTTGCACTTTTGGAATTAAAATGTAAATGTTCTATTTATATTCCTAAACAACATTGTCTTAAGTATTTGCAAATACATCCCTGTGTAACACCATGTAACAGAACTCCTTTAGAGATAACCGCTCCAATCTCTCCTAACTGTATTCACTCCTTCGAACCTCCCAGTTATAGTTCTTCCTGGGAATTAAAGCAGAAGTTGGAATGGAATGCTGGTCTGTAATGATAGATGGAACAAAATAGAATACTGAAGTGCCACACTGTTTTTCCTACTGTATGGTTCGACTTAATATGTTATGATCCACAAAATTTGTGTGACTCCACCCAACACGTGTAGCTAACATATCACAGAATGTGTTGAAGATGCAAGACAGGAGATGCACACTATTTACTATTGTGCTTATTTGCAAAATTTCTAGTCGTTCATAACAAATGTTTTATCTTAGAGGTCTTTTTTATATTGCATGAGTTCCATATTAGGCTGGAATTCCAAAGGAAATTAATAAGGGCCTTTGTGTCTGAGGAGTTTTGTAATGCGGCTATGATTACCACTAAGAATGTTTTTCTTAAAAGCTGGATGTCCCACACATGCCCTATCGGTAAACCACTAGGCTGCTGAATTAAGATTTTATTTACCACTGGAATAAATAAACTACCCAGTGTGCACATACTTAGGAACCACATGTGGGAACCGTTCGTGGACTATATCAATGTCGGTTAAGTTGTTTGATATTTGAAAGATGTATGATAAATGTGGGAAATGTATCTGTACAATCTATAATGTTGCCTTTCCAATGTGTTCCTTTGTATGTCTTCGTCCCAATGAGACTGGACTTATTTTATTGCCCTATCCATCATGTTTTGAAGCTGCTGTTAGGGAAATTTCTATTCTTTTGCTCAGTTATTGCTAGGGAGATTTCTTTTCTTCCACTTAGTTATAGTACTGATTGCTTTGATCCTAGTACAGTAAAAATATTTGAAAAAGCTTGAGATATTCATAGGGAAAAAACATACATGGCAGATATACACTTCCTTTTATGAACCTCTTTTCATTTTTATATTATTTAATTATCGTTCTCTTAAAATAAGCCAATTTTTAAAAGGATCTATGATTATACGTTACGTAGAAGTTTGGAAACAGAAGTTATACATATAAATCTCCCTGATTCAATGCTTTATTTCTGAATATCTACTTGATGACATAGGTAATGAGGAATGAAATGTTGATGAAAGTATTTTTACAGAATATTTTAATAACTGATAATTTTCCATCAGTTATTTGTGGTCATAAAAGTTTGATACTATATTTTAAAAAATACTTTATTGTTGGCTTGCACTGGCTGAGACACCTGTCATAATATCTGTTTACAATATATACATTTTTTTCTGCCAAGTTAGCTCATAGTTTACAGTGTGGTTAATACTGAATTTGCAGCATGGCATGATTTTATACAAAATCTGCACTGTATGAAACCAACTAAATTATGTTAACTGTATTGAGAATTTTATTAAGCTGCAGCTACGCATAGGGATATTGGGCATACATTGCTGAAGTGTAACTAAAAATAAAATTTATAAAATTAATCATTTTGAAGTGAATTTTACTTCTCTGTGTGTATTTTTGTTCAAGGTAATTAGCTAACCACAGTTTGTTTATGTAAGGTGTGTGTAATCTGTTTATAGAACATGGCAGCTGACATAATGTAGTTCTTGGCAAGTTGTCACATTCCCTTCCCTCAAGCAACAGTTGAAATGATAAAATAACATTTAGATGAATAACTCCCCAACAGGTAAAAATCATTACACCCCACGTTCTCCAACAGTATTTTCAATCCACCTTGTTAAACCTTTTCATGGAAATAGGCTTAGGTACAGTTTGATTTGCTTCAACAGAAGAACAATGCTTCAGTCAGTCTGGGATACCCAGAAATGCAGTTGAAGTAAGTTTACTGCTATTGAAAAGCGTATTCGTTATAGACCAAAGTGATTCATGCAGACAGTAAACTAAGTCATAATTGTATTGAGGGAGGGGATTATATATATATGAATATCATTTAATGAACACTGATTTATAAATGGAATGTGATGCATTATGTAGTGGGAGTCTTGAATAAAGTACCTACCAGCTACCAACATCCAGACAATTACTACCACATCCCTTCAAGAGGGCCCTCTATACATGGATCTCCCCTATCCTACGGAGGAAAGGGGTTTCAGCCACCTCCGAAGAACCATCTCCCTTCTCTTCTAAACCCTGTGAATAATGCTTTAGGAATCAGGGATCCATGCTGGGGGAGGGGATGGAGAATGTTTGTGCCTGGAGCAGGAGGGAGGCAGGGAGAGTGGAGTACATGCATCTTCCCTCTGAATCTGCAGAAATTTCCTAGAGAACAATAAATCAGTGGCTGTATTATCATTTCTGTGCAGTCTACCTCATCCTGGGGGGTCCCAGAGGCTGTTGTGACCAAGGGGTGTTCCCTGGTAGCATGGTGCTTGGCTCCTGTGACGCATGGAAAGAAAGGGTTAAGGATAATGCAGGATAGATGACCCAAATTCAACCCTTAGAGACATTTTGGTAGATAATGTTTGTGGTTTTGTGTGTTTACATATATATATTGTTAAAGGTTAACAATATAATCAAACGGTCCCTGTCTATGCTGTATTCTGTTAGTTCAGAGATCAAAAGGAAATCTTAACATTTAAATAAACTGTAAACATAGGATATCTCTGTATTCATCTCTCTTTGAAATGTATAGCAAATCACCTGTGACTGGTGGAAAACAAGCAATTGCCTTATGTTAATCCATGTAGCTAATTACCAGTGATGCTTAAGAAATAGGTCTACTTCAAAGTCTCGATGATTACTTATTGTTCGCCTAAGGACTCTGAGCTGTCAAAGATGGCCTGGAACTGTATAAAGATGTCTTGCGTCCTGATCCTTTTTTCTCAGATCTGCTTGATGCTTCATGCGGGGAAGCTTAGATCCTAAGACTGAGATCTCCAGAGTCCCGTCTAGATCACCCTGACTATGGGCATTGGATTAAAATCTATGGACTAATTCTAAAAGGACTCTTTGCAACTACAAAGCTCACCATCTCTACTATGAATCTGATCACAGAACTGTAGTCATGTCTGTACGTATACTGATTTTTAACCAATACACTTTTTTTTATTTTTAAATAAATTTTAGTTTAGTTGAAAAGGATTGGCTGTAAACGTGTATTTAGGTAAGATCTGAAATATTCATTAACCTGGGAGGTAATGTGTCCGATCCTTTGGGATTGGTAGAACTTTATTATATGACGAATAAGAATTTTCAGTGATCCTCATCATGTTTGATTTGGGTGTCCGGGTGGAGGCCTGAGGCTGGGTTGCTTTAAGGGAACTGTGTTGGCTACTGGTTACCCAGAAGCCAACAAGGTATTATAGAAGCTGTTTTGTGCTGATTTGGTAAATCTAAGTATTGGGATATCCACCAGTTTTGAGGATTGTCTGCCCCATTCTTTGCAGTTCACCCTAATTGAGTAACTTCAGGCTCCCTGGGACCCTGGTCACAGCTCTACTGCCTAGGAGCTTAGGTGGTGGAGGGGCAGTGCCACCAGGAGCTAGAGCTGATACAAAGACACAGATTCTTTGTTGATGTCCTATAATCTCTCAGTTCTACAAGGGTGAAATTCTGGCTCCATTAAAACTAATGGCAAAATGCCGATTGACTTCAACAGAGTCAGTAATTCAGCCCAAGGATCCACCAGGTTTGCTGCAGTCCCTGTGACTGATTACATGGGGCCAGAACCCCCAGTGAAATGATGTTCAGGTACAAACAGTTACTGGTGAGCAGAAAGTTGGCTGACCCCCAAAATAGCTCAAATAAATGCAAATAGTATCTTCAGCCCAAGCATTAACTACCCAATAATAAGTTCCTGGCATAGGGCCAAGACTTGTCATTAACATTCAGCATCATAGAGTGAAGGAGGGAAAAATAAACATGAGGAAGAAAGTAAAGTAAAATAAGCAGTGGTATTGACAGAGCAGTGTGGAGAAACTACCCCGTCTCTGTCTATGCTGTGTCTGTCTCTTTGGATAAAGAGAGGCTTTCAGTTCCTAGTGCTTGCAGTCTGGCACCTTTCATGGCTGCCACAACAACAACAACAAAAAAGCAGCGAGACAAAGACATTTTGCTTAATCATGCAGCAACTTTCTCTCTAATAGATCCCCCTCCTCCCCATCCCAAAATGAAGCCCCTGGCAGGTGGCATGTCACACACATGAAATAACAATAGTATATATTGCAGATCAGACATGCAGATGTTTGATTTTGTGTTTGCATGCTACCCAATTAGTGGGGCCTTCTCACAGTCATTGCCATTGTATTCTCTGTAGGCACCTTATCACATGCCTTAAATAAAAAAGCAATTGAATTTAGAAAGTCCACTCATTGTCCCCATTACCTGTTGGTGGACTCTTTTATGGGCTAGCCTGATCTTGCAATCATTACTCACAAGAGTAGCACCCTTTTTAATTTGCTCGTCTAGCACTGTCCCTCTCTCAGCTGAATATAAAACGCCCATTTACCCACTTGACTATGCTGAGTAGTAAACTCCCTGGCAAGTTGGGGAGACCTAGGCCATCAATTTCTGCAGAACTTAACCCTTTGTTAAATATCCAAAATAGGTTTCTGGCCATTATGGTTGTGAAGATCACCTTCTGAAAATGAGTGAACGTGGTGCTGTATTCCAGAGTCTATAGAAAAATCGTTTTAGTGCCACAGCTACTCGTTTTCCCAAGACTGCACTGTTTTATCACTACTATTTAGAACACTCTGAGCCCAGTGAATTGGAATAACAATAATTTTTGGTTGATGCTGCTGCGGAAGAAGACTGAGCAGCAGCAGCAGACAAACCTGGGGCAGGTCCTCAACTAGTGTACATTGGCATAACTCCATTGAAGGCAATATACAATTTATATACGCTGAGTATCTACCCCAGGGAGTGAAATCTTGGTTCCATTGAAGTTCCTGGGTGTTTTGCTACTGAATTCAGTGAGGCAGAATTTCACTCATGAGCTATAGTTATCCATGGGCTGTGGGAGGACTCAAAAAACTTAAATTGGAGAAGGGTGATGTAGTGGAGAACCTCCTCGTGGTAGATTGTAGGCTGGGGTAGACGGGTGCTGGAACAATTTTTAAATGGGGGTGCTGAGAGCCATTGAACCAAACTGTAAACCCTGTGTATAAAGGAAACCACTTAAGACAGTGGGTGCAGCAGTGCCCCTAGTTCTAGCACCTATGGGGGTAGATGTAGTGAAGCCATTCCCACTCTAAGTAACTCGGAGGCTGGGGTGGAGGAACATGTGCTCCTTCTCGTTGCAGTGGTGAGGAAAGGGTGTCAAATTGACTAGACACCTTCTACCTGGAAGATGATACAAAAGCTGGGTCCAAGGCCAGAACCCTGCTAGAAATTACAGCTCCACTTCCAGCATCCTGGAGATAGGTAGGATATCCTGGTCTTCCCGCCAGTGTGATGCACCTGGTCCTTGACGGTGCCTCCCTCACACCCTACACTGCTGTCCAGTATGTTTAGTCCTCTGGCTAGTAAGTATCTGGTGAAAGCTTTTCCAAGCTACATTCAAATATCTTCCATTCAACAACTACAGGCAATTTTTTTGCCAGTACTTCTGTTTGTATGTATAACTGTACTTTATCATTGTTTTAGCACTCTGAGATGTTTTCTAAGTTTATTCACTTTCTCTTCCATGAGATGTACGATATTTCCCCAGATGCTGGGATGGGGGAATTGGACATGACCTGTAGATATTTTTCTCTGAGAAAGATGTTCTTTTAGCAACCTATGTTTAAAAAGGGTACAAGTGTGTTCTCATTCCTGCCTTCAAAAAGTGGATCAAACTACGTTGCCAACATCAATATTTCTCCAAATCTGAATCTGCAATCATAGTTGTTTTTCCAAAGTTATTGTAGCTGTATCTGGCTTGCATTTAAGTGCAATTCATTTTGTTGTGGGAGAAAGATGACTGGGATTATCAATGACTGTCTTAAATGTGCAGCAGTGCTATTGGTTGCACAAATGGCCAGTTCAAATGGGTAAGATAGAAACTAAAATGGCAGTAACCTTCCATTGGCGAAAGTGATAACACCAATGTTATCCCACCGTTTCCAATATGTTCAGGTTCCAGAAGCTGGTCTTGTATTGAAAAAGGTAGAGATGTTTTAACTTTGTGTTTTGAGCTGTTGTTTCAGTAAGTTGTTTCTCTGCTGCAGCTGTTTTGAGGTTAATCTAGCATTAAGTGAATGACTGACTCCAATTTATATATAATAGATTAATGAACTAGTTTAAGCAATATGCATAGCTAGGTGCCATCTGTAGCTACACATACTGTGTGCCAGATGTGTTCACATGGACAATGGGGAAGTTCAGTTTGTACCCACCAATGCTCACAGGATAAGCTTGGTAAAAGGGAAGAAATCCCCTTCCTCACTCCAGTTGAGGGCAGATGGAATCCTACCTGAAATGCCCTCTGTGGATGGCTCCTTTTAAATTATGGCCTGGGTTTTTTAGGAGCCCTGCTGGTGAAAGCTTTGCACTCAAGTAAGATGCTCTAAAATACTGTAACATATTTCCCAAACAGCCTGGGGACAGTCTGTCCCTATCTGGTCCTATCCACTTTATGAACTGCAGTGGTTAGCTCTCAGCCTCCTGGAGGAGTGGGGTTTGTAGCTGTTTCTGATGGACTTTTTAACCACTGGGGTTCTGTGGCCTGATTTGTCCCAGCTCAAACTAAAATGTGTGCATTATTTTGTTTTCAAATCGTATCATGCACAGGATTGTGTTATTGATGCTAATGGTCATGACATGGCTGCACATGTGGACATTTTAGACTTGAAGCTCTCCCAGTGCTTTGAGGTGGACATATAATAGATCACATATGGATGGTGTGAGTCTGAGGCCTTGCTTGTGACCAGCGGAACACTAGTGTTCAAAACATAAATCTGTGAACTAGCCTTTTTGAAGTAGAACATTCAATGAGGATCACAGCCACATGGGCCAATTTAAACCATGGATTTGATTAAAAATTTGATTAAAAACATCAGAAAATGGTAACACACTTCTGCAGATAAGCTCTGCAATGTTTGTATTCCAGCTCAGTCTAGTTAGTTGATTCAGAGTGTATTTACTTTTCCTGGCCACAGTTTAAGTACTTGGTAAAGTTGCGTTCTATTATTAAGTGCTGACTCTTTTAGCCTAGATTAATGGGTTTTGGTCATTCAAGACTTCATTTCCTTAGAAGAGAATGAAATATACTGAAGTGTGAGCAACACCATAGAATTGGGCTTTTGTCCTATTATGGTATAAAGAATACAAAGAGAGTTTTCCAGGCTGGGGACTTACGGTTATTTCATTCTTTCAACTGTGCAATTTCCTATGAGACCTCAGGACAGATTGTGATATTGAAAGCCATTTCCCTAATGAAATTAATGTCTTGCATTAATAGCTATGGTTAGATACTCCCTTTTATAAATGTTGATAATAGGACTGGAGAAATACCATCCTGGGCTGAAGAAACCTTCCTGATGAGAGAATCAGCATTTTCCAATGAAAAAATGTTTTGTCCAAAAAAAAAAAAAAAAAAACCCCACAAAGTCCTGACCAGCTCTATTTAGAATTCCTTAGGATTCACTGACTAGAATTGGTCAAATACAATTTGTCACTACATCATCTGGCAAATTTTGCCATTTTAAATGATTTGATTAATAATATGTGTGGCTCTTTTAAATGGTCAAATGCTAGTAGCTTAATAATTTATGTGTATTTTCCATTATCCAGATGACTCTAGCACTAACCTTTCCATTCTGGTAGCCTGTGAGTTAAAACATTTGTTTAGGTTATACACACTGGTCTCAGCTTACTTTCTAATGGGCATTCCTCTATCTCACACAACTTCCATATAATTTGGCACAAATTCCAATGGCTAATATTTGATCTAGAGACCATTCTGCACTAGTATAGCATATGTGGTGCAGGTAAGGATACAGGTACATTGGTAGAGTTGTGTGGGGATTTCTTAGGTGTTCCAGCTTGTACTATGCTTTGCTCTGTCGCTTGCTTGTGTAACAGCTGCCAAACACATTTTTCCTTTTGCTGTGCTAGCAGTACCTCACTTTCTTGGGCAATTAATTCCGTGTTCACTTTATGTAGGAGTAAGCTAACTGTGATGTTGCACTCCATATTTTTTATGGACATATGCTTATGAGTGTGAATATGATGTAACTGGAATATGCTTTACACAAAAGGTCTCTTGTAAGGTATCATAACAAAGGTTATAACCTACTGAATATATTCTTCCTATTTGAATGCATGTTTCATTCTTGTATGTGAAGCTAGAAATATGAAGTATAACTCTGAGGTCCTATTGTAATTATGCAAAGTGTGGGCCATTAATGGTGGTTTAGAATCTTGATGGCTCCCATTGACTAGGACAATTGGTTGTAAATGGTTTATTTACCTGCAAACCTTCCTGTGTACATGTGGGCCAACCCAGAAAGAATGGAGACTAGGGGTCTTACAGTGACATGTAACCATGTCACATGATACTGGAATCCATCTTAATCCTTGTACTTTTCCATTGATGAGGCGGGGGTGGGAGAGGCACAGACAAAAGATTCCCACCTTGTGCCAAAGCTATAAAAGGGGGTGGAACAGGACAAAGAGGCTGCCAATCATGAGAGAACCCCTGCTTACCACCTGAGATGTCTGCTAGATCTCACAAAGACTGTACCAGGGGAAAGGATTGGGGCAAGACTAGGAAGGAGTCTAGTCTGTGAAAGAAGCTTATTGGAACATCTTTGAGGGTGAGAGATTACCTATAATCAGTTTCTTAATATATTAGGCTTAGACTTGTGTGTTTTTGCTTTATTTTGCTTGGTGACTTACTTTGTTCTGTCTGTTATTACTTGAAACCACTTAAATCCTACTTTTCATACTTAATAAAATCACTTTTGTTTATTAATAAACCTAGAGTAAGTGATTGATACCTGGGGGAGCAAACAGCTGTGCATATCTCTATCCGTTTTATAGAGGGTGGACAATTTATGAATTTACCCTGCATAAGCTTTATACAGAGTAAAACTGATTTATTTGGGGTTTGGATCCCATTGGGAACTGGGTGTCTGGGTGCTGGAGACAGGTAACCTGCTGAGATGTTTTCAGTTCAGTCTGCAGCTTTGAGGGCTTGGACCAGACCCTGGGTCTGTGTTGCATCAGACTAGCGTGTCTGGCTCAACAAGATAGGGTTCTGGAAGTTCCAAGCTGGCAGGGAAAATGGGCTCAGAGGCAATTTCAGCACAGACAGTCCCAAGGGGGTCTCTGTGACCGAACCCTTCACACTAACAATTAGCTGTACCCAACTGTAAAGGACCGAAACGGTGATACTTCCATGTTAGTTACCTGTCCTTATGTCAGCAATACTTGGCTGTTCTGTAGGAACATTGCCCCTTGGCCCTCTCCTCACCCACTGTAATAGTTACAGGAACTCATCACTGAGGAGCTAAAGAGGGAGAATTCTGGTTGCCCTGAGGTCTTTCATAGGATGTGACTCTTTATGGGGAGACAGTAGAGCATAAAAAATCAATTTGAAATGAATAGCACTACCTAACTGTCAACTAACTTTTATACTCTGTTCAAGTTGCGAGGAAGGGTATTAAGACAATATTCAATGTTAAAATAGTTGTGGCAGCTGGGGATGCCTTTTGTTCTCAGTGTCATGTCCTGCTACTGTTCTTCCCCCGTTTTCTTCTTAAAACTTCGCTCAACTGGTTATTAGTTGTTGCTACCTCTCCTAAGGCATGATATTAATACAAATAGGTATGTAGGTAATTACTAATTTTCTTCCCCAAAAGTAGTCAGTCATACTCTTTCCAATTAGATTCAGCTTGTTAAAAGCCTGTTAGCATTCAGATTGTGCAGTGTTTTTCATAAACTGCGTTACTGTATAACGGTACTTCAAATCAGGCAATTTAGAATTTCCTTGTCGTTTCACATTACTATTTTATCACTTTAATATACTGGTGCAGTTAACCCCTGATTCATTAAACCGTCCTTGTCCAGCAAATGACCAAGCTTGTGCTTACATCATTTCACATCAGTTTACTTAAAGGTTGTACCTAATTACAATGAACTTAAGCATGTGGTTAAGTGATCTGTTCAAATTGGAGCCTACGAGAAGGAACCTCAAACGATATATGTTACTCTCCTTTTTTAGTCTTAACTCTGGAAGATGATTAGATACCATGATCAGGGGTGTGGTGGTAGAAGCTAAACAGAATAGAATATTACTGATTCTAACTCTGTCACATAATTCACCGTGATGCCTATACTGTGCCTTCATCTTCAACGTAGAAAATCTAAAATAAATCTAATAAACATTTAGTGTCTGTCACAGTTAACATTTGAACTAGGCTCAAAGGTAGGCCTGCAAGGGGAGGAGCACTCTGGCCCCAATTCAGCAAAGCACTAACGCACATGCTTAACTTTACTGTTGTGAGTAAAAAGAACAGGAGTACTTGTGGCACCTTAGAGACTAACAAATTTAGTAGTTCCACTGACTTCAGTGGGACTTACTTTGTTCTTAAGGATAAGCACTTGCTTTGCTGGATTGCAGCTAGAGTGCTCAACATCTTCCAATAAACTATCGTGCCAACCTTTTCTGTAAGCAATAGGGAATTTTTGGCTCATTTTTCTACCTACTCAAACATTCATTTATTTAGATTTCTATAGACATTGAAAGGGCAATACCCTAGCAGTCTTAGTCTTATATTAAAATAGTGAGGTAAACACTGCAACCTAAACCAAAGAGACAGGTTTTTCCACTGTAATGATTGGTTAATTTTGCACAGAAGAGACTTGAGTTGGTCAGAAACTATACATTAATAATTAAGATAAAGGAAATTGTATCTTCAGTACTGATAAATCTGTAATATATGTAGTTTGTTTACAGAATGTTTATGGAAAATTTGGTCAGAGCATAAGCAAGATGTTGCTTGCTACTTTAAAGATTAATATTTCCTCTAAGAACAGGAGTGTGGTTTATTAAATTTAAACTCACCCAATTTGATTGGGCACAAGGTTTGAAAAATGACTGTTTGATAAGAGATGGTATGTAAAATATTTCATGTAATCTCTCCTAGTGTAGCTGACAAACTGTTAAATGTTAACAATAAAGCATAAAAAAATCTGTTACGAGCACATAGATTTGGTGTTGTACATAACAGATATGGAATTATTTATTATACCAATAACCTATTTTGCTAGGGATACCCAATTTTGGAAAACTTTCCTGAGGTTGTGGTTGCCTCCATTATTCTAAAACTCCCAGCTCATTGGATGCTGGCTTTAGAGACACTAGTACTCCACACCCAAATTTCAAGGAAACTCTATCTAGTTTCATAGTATTGACCCAGTTCTGGAAGGTAGGGAAGGAATTCAAACAGAGAAGATTCTTTGCAACTTTGAACAACCATGTTAGTGAAACCATGTTCACGGCTTTCTGAAGCAGGGATCTAGTCAACATAGAGAGTCCACACTTGTTTTACTTTACGTAGCCAAGACCCCAAACTATCTTGGAAAAAAAATGCTTGGCTGAATTTTTGATAATTGGCCAGAGGCAGAAAGCCATGATTTTCTTCCTTTTCCATGTAAGGAAATCTCAACTAAATATCTGAAGAATCCTTTTCACATGAAGTGATTTGTTTCTTCTACCGGTATATCTAAAATAAATGGCCTTGACACACTTTGGACCAAAATTTTTGATTTCTAATCAATGACAAATTATGAACAAATTCTTGGACACTATATACCACAACCTTTCTACCAGAAAGCCTGGAGACCTTCTCTTCACTTTCTATCTGTCTAAGATACTTATATGGCACCCACCCACCCACATCACCACAGTATCTGAGCACCTCACAATCTTTAATCCCTTTGAGGAAGAGAAACACTGTTAACCCCATATTTCTCATGTTCTCTTAAACTCTCATTGTGGAATACATGGAGCAAAAAAAAAAAAAAAAAAAAATACTGAAGGAGCCCAACCTCACACATAACAAGAACATTGAGTATTAAAAGTAATTACATATTCAAACATAGCTTTGAGAAGTGCTTTTGTTTACAAATACCATAAATTTGGGGATGCTATAAATCGTTTAGATAACTGGGACAATCAGGTTTCTTCCAGCTTGAGCTGCATATCCAAGCCTCAGCTGTTAGTAATAAACTCAGATTTAAATTGATTGAATAATTATTTTATTCAGTCTAGTTTTCTTTTGAAAATAGTTACATCAAATAGTTTGAAAACTGTTCCAGATGTAGCTGTTCTTTCACATTGGGAATGCATGAGCAAATGGAAGATGGATCATTTGATCGATTAAAAATAACAAAGTATGACCCAGCCTTCTATCTTAACATATCTGACAAGCAATTTCACTGTTACTGAAACTAAATCAGAAAAGCCCTTTTCTAACAAAGACAAAGGTTCAGTTATAATTATGTACATAGTCAAAGAATTTCTAGAAACCTATACCCATGCCAGGAAGCAAACAAAGAGAGCCTACCTCTCCTCTGCTGTTACAGGCTTTACTTGAAGAATGCCATAAGACTCAGTCCTTTCCCACATATTATTTTATATTAAGGCTTGTTGAAACTTTTCCATGTAAACTGTTCTTTGGTAGAAAATTGGGGTTTTGAGTGAATGAGTGAGGAAAATTTTGACTTTTTGTTGAAAAAAACATTTTCAATTTGGAACAGCCACCTCTGTGCTTTGTACCACTTCAGCTTGTGCTTCTTCACGGTCGTCAGGAGGTCTTCATATAACCCAGCGCACTGGGTGATGATGTTGTGGACCTCTTCATTAATGATGTGGTCAAAGTAGGAGATGCCCAGGATTTTACGGAAGCATATCATCTCTACTACCTGTATTTTCCATTCAAGTTTGCCATAAGGGTCCATGTCTCGCATGCATACAATAAAATGGAGATGACCAAGGCATGCAGCAGTTTCAGTTTGGATTCCAGGGAAATTTTCTTATTCCTCCAAATTGGCTTTAGCTTTGCCACTGCTGCTATTGTTTGCACAGTTCTTGCCCCAATTTATGTCTTGGATCCTTCATCAGTGATGATTGCCCACAAATACTTGAACTGTTTCGCTGTCTCCAACTCTTGTCCACTGACAGTGATATGTGAGCTAATCCCATCATGTTTGTTTGTCATCAGCTTGGTTTTCTCTGCACTGATTTCCATGCCATATTTTGTGGCGTTTCAGCCAATTGTTTCACAAGGTTGGCAAGTTCATCTTCGCTGCCTGCCAGGCCATAAGTGTCATCAGCAAACCGAAGATTTGAGACTGTTCGCCACTCCTCCCCCAATGCTGACTCTGCATATGTGATCTTTTAGGCATCAGTCATTATGCGCTCCAAGTAGATGTTGAACAGTGTGAACGAAAGAAGGCAGCCTTGCCGGACTCCAACAGTGGTGCGAAACCACTTTCCTATTGTGCCATTGATGAGAACTGCACTGCTGGTCTTGGCATGCAGTTGTTTAATGGTAAGAATAAGTTTACGATCAACATTGTACTTCTTCATGGTTGCCTAGAGAGCTTCGTGCCATACTCTGTCAAACGCCTTCTTGAAGTCAACAAAGACATGGTAGATGTCCTGCTGGTGTTGTAAATACTTCTCACATAGAACATGAAGGTTGAAATTCTGTTCTGTGATACTTCTTCCAGTCCGAAAGACAGCCTGTTCTTCAGCGATGATATTCTCTGCTTGTGGCTTCAATCTGTTCAATATGACTTTCAACATCACCTTGCTAGGATGGCTAATTAAGCTTATGGTCCGATAACTTTGACACAATTGCAGGTTGCCTTTCTTTGGCAGAGGGATGATTAGTGACTGTGTCCACGTGGAGGGCCACTCACTGGTCTGACAGATCTTGTTGAGTACATCTATTACTATTTCTCCTCTGAATTTCGTCATTTTGGCTGGGATGTTGTCAATACCTGTAGCCTTTCTGTTCTTGAGTGATTTCACAGCTGTGTCCACTTCTTCACGCAGTATTGGAAAGTCATCCTCCTCTGTTGAATCTGGGCTGTCTAAGACACTAAGATCTCCATTTGTCTGGTGGTTGTACAGATCAGAGCAGTATTTTGTCCACCTATTGATGATGTCCCTTTCTTCTGTAAGATTGTTCGCTTCTTTGTCTCGAATTGTGTTAGCTTTGGTCCATCTTTTTTCATCAAATCTTTTACAACCTGGAAGGCTCGTTTGCTATTTTTATTATTGATACACTCCTCAATTTTAGAGCATTGTTTTTCAATCCATATCTCCTTGGCCACCTTCATTACTTTCTTGATCTTTCTGCCGATCACTCTGTATTTATCAGCTCCCTCAGTATTGTTCTTGTCTCTCTTAAGTTCTCTTCTGATGTCACACATTTGTAGTATTTCATTTGTGACCCATGGTTTTGTCTTCTTATGATGTTTCCCAAGGATGTCCATTGCTGCCTCATTCATTACAGCATTGTTTCTACGTCTTCCTCTAGAACAAGCAGGGGGGCAAATTTTATGCCAATCATTGCTTGGAATGACTCTGCAATGTTTCAGTCTTTGAGTCTTTCTAAGTCAAATTTGGTTCTGGTGAACTTTGGCCTGATGATTTTTCTTAGCCGTAGTAAAAAATTTAGCATCACAAGGTTGTGATCACTTCCAATATCAGCACTGGGGAATCTCCTTGTTTTAGCTCTGTTAATCCCAGAACAAAATCGGTTTTGCCCAATGATGTAGTCAATCTGGCTGTGATGTAGACCATTAGGTGTGTGCCATGTTGATCGTCTGGATGCTTTATGTGCTCCTAATGTGTTTTCAAGAACCAGATTGTTATAGCTGGCAAACTCCAAAAGCCTCAATCCTCTCTCATTGGTTACCGCATTACAGAAAGGGCCACAATAATCTCGCCAATCTGCCTGTGAGACAGTACCCACTTTAGCATTCCAATCTCCTTGTACAATCAGGATATCTTTCTTGTGTACCTTATCAATGATGTCTTGGAGCTGATTGTAAAAATCTTCAATTTGCTCATCATCATCGTCTGTTGTAGGAGTGTAGACTTATACCACTTTGATACTAAATGGTACTGCCTTTAGACGGATGGAAATAAGCCTGTTGGACATTGGGCAGCATCCTAATACTGAATTCTTGATATCTTTAAGCACAAGAAATCCTACACCATTGACATGTTTGTCCTCTCCACTGTAATAGAGTACATGGCCTTTTTCTGTTAGTATCTCTCCAAAGTTCTTCCATCTGACCTCAGAGACTCCAAGGAGGTGCCAGGTGTATTGTTCCATTTCGTACATGAGTTCTTTCAACCTCCCTATTTGTCTCAATGTCCTTACATTCCATGTGGCTACAGTGATGTTATCTCTTCCATGGATCCTCTTTGTTGGGGTTACACCAGTAGTATACTTGTCGTGTCTGCCCTGGTGGGAGACAGACGGTGCCATCATTATTAACCCGGGCTGCGATCAATCCACTATGGATATTGTTGACTTGCTCATCATATGGTGTGTCTTGGGCAAATTTCTAACCTGGCAGAGCCCATCCCTCTCTAGGCAGCCCCCTTTCAGTAAAAATACCCGGGACTAAATTGTAGCCTTAATTATAAGTAAGAATATTATTAACTAATAACTATTTAATGCTATCTTAATTATGTGCTGGTAGCATTAGGGAGCAGAAGCATCATCTTGAGACTTGCGGGAGCCAATGATATATACACAAAAAATGAATATGCAACATAAAGAGTTCGCCAAAAAAATAAACCAACAGACAAACCACACAACACCAGTCTGAAAACTATTCATTCAAACTATTTTAAGAACACTGACTGACATTCGTTGAATGTCTTCATTATTTGTATCAGCCCACAGTCAGTTTGGATAACCAAGGGGGCTAAAAACTCAACATGTACTATGACTGGCGCTTTGTGTGATAAGCCCAGAGGTGGCAGCATGGAAAAGTCTGAGGCCATGAACTAAGAAGTGCCTGAACAGGAAAGACCCTAAAGGTGAGGAGAATTATTATTATTTAAATACAAAAGAGAATTATTATTTAAACACAAAAGAACAACAGAGTTGTTGGATATTTTTCAGGGTACAGATGATGTACACACAAACATGACTATATATGATAAGGCACACTGCAACAATCTGAACAAACACAAATTTGGATATGATAAATAATTATTGGCCTACTCTTTCGCTTGGTTAGGAGAAATTCATAAACACCAATTTAAAATGTGAGCTATATGCGAACCTGTGTTATATCGGGTCATAGAGGTGTATAAACTATGGTAATTTGTAAAATGGTATACATTCTAGGAGCAAAGCTTTGAGAAAATACATTTTTGTGTATTACATATTCCTTCTACAACCAATTCTTTTTTATTCACTGAAAGATACGTTATAAATTATTTTCTTGAAGACCAAACAAATCAAATCAGTGTGCATTTTACACTGTTTCTATGAACCTCTGTTACTTAATTTCCTTAACTTTTCATTTAAACTCTTTCTTTTTCTTTAAGGTCCAGATCCTACAAACACATTCTTAACATTCACTGGGGAGTATCCCCATTGATCTCAATGGGATTACTAAATTTTTTTGCAGGAATGGGGCCTAAATTTACAATTAACTCTCACCTTGTATAGTATTTTGTGACTGTCAAGGCTGTATCCCCACTTTGAACTTTAGGGTACAAATGTAGGGGCCTGCATGAAAACTTCTAAGCTTATCTACCAGCTTAGCTCTGGTCCGCTGCCACCATCTCAAGAATTCCCTCCCTGGGAAGCCTTGAGAAACCTTTCACCAATGCCCCGGTGAACACAGATCCAAACCCCTTGGATCTTAAAACAAGGAGAAATCAATCTGGTTCTTAAAAAAGAAGGCTTTTAATTAAAGAAAAAGGTAAAAATCATCTCTGTAAAATCAGTATGGAAAATAACTTTACAGGGTAATCAACTTAAAGAGCTCAGAGGACCCCCCTCTGTCTTAGGTTCAAAGTGCAGCAAACCAAGATAAACACTCTGGTAAAAGGTACATTTACAAGTTGAGAAAACAAAGTAAATCTAAGACGCCTTGCCTGGCTTTTTACTTACAAGTTTGAAATAGGAGAGACTTGTTTAGAAAGATGGGGAGAACCTGGATTGATGTCTGGTCCCTCTCAGTCCCAAGAGCGAACAACCCCTTAAACAAAGGACACAAAACAAAAGCCTTTCCCCCCCCACGATTTGAAAGTATTTTGTCCCCTTATTGGTCCTTAGGGTCAGGTGTCAGTCAGGTTACCCGAGCTTCTTAACCCTTTACAGGTAAAAGGATTTGGAGTCTCTGGCTAGGAGGGATTCCATAGCACTGTACACAGGAGAGCAGCCACCCTTCCCTTTATAGTTATGACAGTGACAGTGCCAATTAATGTATTTCTGACTGAGGAAAACTTTAACTGAAAAACTTCACCATCAAAACTGGACTTTCAATAATGATATTTTTATGGAAAACAATAATTTTTGATGAATATTTTATTTAAATGTTGCCATTTAAAATGTTCTTTTTGAAATTGTTAAAAAAAATCCCACTTTTTTGTTTATTATTATTATTTATTATTATTTTACTTCTTCCTCCCTCACTTTTTCCTAAAATTTTCCAGTGAGGAAGAAAGGGTATTCCCCCACCCCTTCACTTCTCTCACTATTTTACTCCTGATCTTTTAGCAGTAGAAAAGGGATTTTTTTTTAAAGTGAGATTTTCCCCACCAAAACAAAATGAAAGGTGTCTAAACCAAATATTTCTAAAAGAAAAATTTAATTTAAAAAATTTTCATGGAATAATTGAAAAGGAAATGGGAAAAACCATCTTTTTGAAATGTTAACAAAATAGATTTACCTTTTTATTTTTTTCATGATCTCTGTTAAAGACAATTTATAACACAAAATGAATTGCATTAAGGATGTGGTGCCTGAACGCAGTTCTGTAGTCACCCACTGAGGGATGCTGAGGAGGAGTTGGTGGTCATAGTCGGTTTTCTAGTGTAGAAGTCAATGCTCAATGGCCAAGATTTTCAAATGACTTGGGATTTTAGAAGCTTCCATTCTTAAGTGTCCAACTTTAGATTCTTTCAAGGGGACTGATTTTTCAGAGGGAATGCGCAGTATTTTCTGAAAATCAGGCCCCTGATCAAGTTGGCTTCCTAAAAAATGATGCACCCAAAATCACTAGCCAGTTTTGAAAACCTTGGCTATTGTTAGAAGTTCAGCTAGAAGTTTAAACATAAAGGGCTTGTTTTGGAGCTTATTTATACCATTTTCACATTGACTTCACTGGAGATACATTTGATTTACACTGGTGTAAGTTAGAGCAGAATCAAAACTCAAATGTCTGTTAAATATTTTACAAGCAATTTAATTTCTTTCCCTAACTCACATGTCTGAGATCTTTAGTACTGATTTATTGCAAGATCACGTTACTCTTTTAGGTTAACAAGTTTATCCAGTAAAGTATTATTCATAAAGTTGACATTTTAATGAGACTTCATAGAATGTTTTTAAAAGTTGAAAAACACTTCAAAATATGATTCCTGACATGGAATTTTAAAAAAAATTACTCCAAAGTACAGTACATTAAAAAACACTACCAAAGTCTTGTATAGGTTAAAAACTAGTGCTTTTTGCAGCGTGTAGGAGCAGTTCTGTGACGGCAAACAAGGGTACTGGTTATAATGGCTCACTGTGTTATGATAACCTGTCTATCAAAGCTAGACTGAGACCACCAACCAGGTGTCCGATTGTAATGATGCTGGGCTCTATCAAACCAGGTTGATCCTTAGACCCAGCACCCAAGGCTGTGGGTGAAATCCTAGCTCCATTGACATCAGTGCCATTGACTTCGCTGGGGCCAGGAATTCACCCTGTACTTGCAGTTTCCTTTAATATGAGTATAAAATGTAAGTATACAGTTTTCCCCATAATTTCAATAGCTAACAGAATAGTTCAGAAAACAGAAGTTATTTGTTTTTCTTCTGATACATTTTGAAGTGAATGAGAGGCTGTATCTACTTTCTATTAAAATAGTTAATTAAATGAAAGCTTGGATGTGACTGAATACCCTTCTTCCCCACCCCACAATAAATTCCTTGGAATAGTAAATGTTAAGCAAGTATTTTATTCAGTTGTATACTATATTCCACTTTTGGCATGGATAAAAATCTATAGTATTTCATAAATTCTCTTATGCTCATTAACTTGTATTTGGAGAAATATTTAATCTAGCTCTAAAGCTTCTTAAACACATAAGTAACTTTAGTTTCTGCCATATTGGTCTCATGTGAGGAAAGAATATCTGCAAAATCTGTAGCTCTGTAAAGTTTTATACAGTGAATTATTTCACCTTCCTACTGGATACCTGAAGCTTAGCTCACGTACTGTGTCTAATATCACTGCATAATTCTCTTAAATTTAATTCTTTTGCAGTGCAAATGTAATATTTTTAATACATACGCACACACACACACACACACACACACACACCCCAATATACAGGGATGTGTCTGTTTTAAATGATACTGTGTGTGTTCGTGTGTGTGGTTTTCATATATGGGTGCCCACAGTTAAGTTCCTAAATCCATATTTAAGCACCTAAAGAAAGGTATGTTTACTCTTGGAGCTGGGGACGTGAGGAGACATATTTGTGCTAGCTCTCATCGAGCTAGCATATGCAATACAGAATGTAGCCACAGGAGCCAAGCAACATGACAGGCTAGCCGCCCTGAGTATGCACCTAGGGTCTCTTACGGGCATGTTTTCAAGGAAGCTAACCTGCCCTGCTGCTCATGTTGCCCAGGTGTGGTGCCAGCCTCTTCCTGGTGCGAGGACTTAGGTGGGCTAGACAATGTTGGGGGGGCTGTGCCCTCCTTGCCAAGAGGTCCCGCCCCCTACTACTTCTCAGGTAAGTGCCGGCCCCACCTCCTCCTCCTTTCTTCCCCCACCCTTCCCCCGAATCTGGGCAGCATGGGGCAGCTGCTGCGCTGGCTGGTGGCATGGTGCAGGTAGCCGTGGCGCCCCCCATCTCATCCTATGGGTGCCCAGGGCCCCAGGGCTGTGGCTTCTTCTCAGCTCCTTGCCGCCCTTTGATTGCTCACAGCCTGTAAGAGCCACCCGGGAGACAGGACCTGGCTCCAGGGCTCGCAGACTCCCTGGTGAGCAGTGACTGCAGAGGGTGGAGCCCAGGAACCCTGACCAGACAGGGTCAGTCTGGGCCACTGTGGGAAGCCCCAGACCATCCACCTACCCAGGGAGATGGGCCGGGGGCTGCTCTTGGGCACTCCGATACCCCGCCTGGGCTTACTCCTGCGCTGCCGCTGGCGGCAGCACTGCCACCTTCAGAGTTGGGTGCTTGGGCAGAGCTGCTGCTTTCTGAGGCCTGCCTTCAGTGCTGGGTGGCCAGAGAGTGACAGCTGCTACCGAGAGGCTACGGGGGGAGAGGAGGTGCTAAGGCAAATTTTGGGGTGGCTATAGCCCTCACAGCCCCCTCCCAGTGCCGCCAGTGATGTTGCCACAGCTACATTATATTTTTAGCACGCTAGCATGAGTATGTCTCCTCAAGCTAGGAATCACACCCCCAGCTCCAAGTGCAGACATACCCAAAGTAGCCTGATTCTGAAAAGTGCTGAGCGATTGACCTATGCTGTGAAAATATTTTCCTTTCTTGAACATTACTCCAAGAAGTTAAAAGGCTTCTTTGTCACCCATTTTAGGGACCTCTGAGCTGGGCTGATCAGCAGGAACCTCAGAACAGGCAACTATGTGAGTTACTGAGGCAGCAAGGGCTAAGTACACATTTGTCTATCTTAAAAGTTGGAACTGTGCCTTTTTTTTCAAAAATGACAATGTCTAAGGACCAGCATTCCCAACCATATGAAAGAGAAATTTTTGGCTTCTAGCTCCCTTTGCTAGAAGTCAATGACATTAATAGAGCTGGGGCAGGGGGAGATTACTATTTGCAAAACAAGTGAAAAATCATGTTTCCATTAGCTTTGTCCAGATCTACAAACTTGATGCATCCTCACCACTTTGAGTTTTCAGTTATGGTGCAAGGGGATCTTCACAGGCAAGACTTACAATACAATTTTGAGTTAACAAATACTTCACATCAGTTCTGCCAGAACAAAACGCTGTGTTTTCTTACAAAAGTGACTCCAGTGAAAATCGAAAAATTTATTGCCAGGGTAAATTAATGTTCAATTTTAATTGAAAAATTAACAGTTCACAAACCAAATATTGGTATTTGTGCCGCTTTGGGCATAGCTTGCCAACGTGCTATTAAAAAAGCCACGTTTCTCTTGCAATCTTTTTCTTTAAACTGTATTGAAGTTACAAAGCTTTTATTTGTTAATAAAAATCCCAAATAAAGTCTCTGTCACCTCTGCCCACATATGGGGTGCTTTAACTTTTCTGTATCTGATCACTTAAAACATTAAATCAGATCATGGTCTAGAGTCATCAAAGGGATAATACACTGTGAAAAGACCAAATTCATTCAATTTCAGTGACTTTATGGCATTTCATGGTGTACAGGTACCACTAAAGATAATCAAGACAATGTACATCCTTCATCTGTGTGTTGGAACAATTTCAAAGTGGTAATAACGTTCATGGATTTTACGCAAAAGGGCCAAAGGAATGGAACACTTTTCTGTTTTCTAACTCTCAATATGTAAAATCAGCATCTTTGGTGGGAGCAGGGTGTTTAATGGAATCTCCTTACATCAGACATTAAAATCAATATTATTGGAGGGGGGAACTACATTCTGACAGTGTTTCAGTCTCTTCTGTGCTTCTCTGCTGGTACCTTTCAAAGCAGTGCCAGATATGTCAGAGCTGATTGAATCCTTTGCAAATTGCAACAAATAATGTATTCAATTACTTTAATCTTTTTCTGTTTGCAAATTGACCTTGACAGATAGGAATGTTCGTGAATTTATTTGTAGTTCAGAATTATGAGCAAAGTAATTTCTGAAAATAATTATTGGCCTATTCTTTCGCTTGGTTAGGAGAAATTCATAAACACCAATTTAAAATGTGAGCTATTGGGATTGGGCATATAGGGTACATAGTATGTTTTTGTTCCCTGATTGGATGCGTGATATAAACTAAACATGCTTCCAGTGAGAATATTCACATTTACAAATTTAAAATTCACTCTCTGTAAATTTTAAAACTTTTCTTAACATTTGTGTTTCTTCAGAGTGTTCCTGCCCACAAACTCATGCACTAGAATATTTGTGCAAAGCAAAAACTGGAAGAGGTTCAGACACAGTTCGAGAGGAAGTTGAAAGTTTGTGCGCCTGTGCAAAAAAACATTTTTTGGCAGTTATCCTCCCTTCTCTATTCATGATTTTCCACTTCAGTGATGCATCAACCATCACAACTATTGGAATGGAAGATAGCAAGGAATTTAAAATGATTAATCTTAAGCAATACATTTTATTAGAGATAATAACTGAGACAACTTTCATTGTTTCCATTGTTTAAAAATTGATCATAGGCAATAATTAATAGACTAATGTGTAAACACAGAGTGCAAGAGCTGATTTAGTTGGCATCATACAGTACAATACACATTAGAATTTTAATATACTAGGTCAAGTGATTATTGAAAAGTAAAGTAAGCAATGGAAGGTGGGTGTTAAAGGTGAAAGTCTGCACCCAGTGTAATGGACCCTTTCTCTTTAAGAGTGGTAACGCACTGCACCACTGCAACATTCCCACATTGCAGCATCCCTGAAAAGGTGCTGTTTACTTCCCACAGTTCTGCTACTCCTAGGCCTGGTCTACACTAGGAGGTTATGTCGAATTTAGCAGCGTTAAATTGAATTAACCCTGCACCCGTCCACACAACGAAGCTATTTAGTTCGACATAGAGGTCTCTTTAAATCGATTTCTGTACTCCTCCCCGATGAGGGGAGTAGCGCTAAATTCGACATGGCCATGTCGAATTAGGGTAGGTATGGATGGAATTCGACGCTAATAGCTCCAGGAGCTATCCCAGAGTGCACCACTCTGTTGACGCTCTGGACAGCAGTCCGAGCTCAGATGCTCTGACCAGCCACACAGGAAAAGCCCCGGGAAAATTTGAATTCCTTTTCTTGTCTGGCCAGTTTGAATGTCATTTCCTGTTTGGACATCGTGGCGAGCTCAGCAGCACTGGCAACGATGCAGAGCTCTCCAGCAGAGGTGACCATGCAATCGCAGAATAGAAAGAGGGCCCCAGCATGGACTGATCGGGAAGTCTTGGATCTGATCGCTGTGTGGGGCGATGAGCTTTCGGAGCTGCGATCGAAAAAACGGAATGCAAAGATCTACGAGAAAATCTCCAAAGCCATGACGGAGAGAGGATACAGCCGGGATGCAACGCAGTGCTGCGTGAAAATCAAGGAGCTGAGACAAGGCTACCAGAAGACCAAAGCGGCAAACGGACGCTCCGGATCCCAGCCCCAGACATGCCGTTTCTACGAGGCACTGCATTCCATTCTAGGTGCGGCCGCCACCACTACCCCGCCATTGACCGTGGACTCTGACGATGGGTTATTGTCGACGGTCGCTTCCTCGGAGATGTTCGCGGACGGGGAAGATGAGGAAGGAGATGAGGAGGACGAGGCAGTCGACAGCGTATACAACTCTGATTTCCCCGACAGCCAGGATCTCTTCATCACCCTCACGGAGTTCCCTTACCAACCCTCCCAAGGTGTTAACCCTGACCCTGAATCAGGGGAAGGATCAGTTGGTAAGTGTTTTAAACATGTAAACATTTATTTTGATCAGAACAGGAATGGAATATTAACAATGGGTTTTTCATGATTACTTTGCCCTAGGCGCTTTACTTTTTAGTCCTTGCCAGTGCAGCTACTGGAAAATTCTGTCAATATGTCTGGGGATAGAGCAGAAATCCTCCTGGGACATCTCCACGAAGCTCTCCTGGAGGTAATTTGAAAGCCTTTGCATTAGGTTCCTGGGGAGAGCGGCCTTATTGCGTCCTCCATGGTAGGAAACTTTTCCATGCCAGGCTAGCAGCAAGTACTCCGGGATCAGTGCCTCGCACAGCATGGCCGCATACGGCCCTGGTTTTTGCTGGCATTCACGCAGCATGCGGTCTTTCTCTGTGTCCGAAATCCTCATCAGAGTGATATCACTCATGGTGACCTGCTTTAAATTAGGGGAATGTTAGTATTGGGACTGATTGCCTGTTCCTTTACATAACTGTAACCGGCGGTTTACAGCCATGCGGTGGAGGCGGGACAGGGGCAGCATACAGGGATCTTTCCCGGGGACAGCCGCGAGGGGGGTGGGACAGGGGCAGAGTTCATGCTGGCCGGATTGCCGGCAGCAGGAACTGGCCAACGCTAGGGGCATTGCTTTGAACGTGAAAGGAGGGCACTGCTATAAATTAAGCTTTCAGCAGCCAAAAGTCTACGGCTTACCATGTCCACCTGCTAGCCGAATTCCGCTGTCCTGCCCCGCTTGTGTGATCTGTACTCCAAGACCCCAGGCACTGAATGGGAAGGCCGAAAATTCGACCTTGTCCTGAGTGCGCATGTGATAGGTGCTGTGCATGGTCTTGTTCACAGAGAAAGACTATGTTCATTGTTCACAAAAATGTATCTTTGTGAAGAATTCACTCCATTTTTCCCATCCCACAGCTGTGAGTGTCTCCCAACCTACCCCGGCATCCCCCTGCCAGAGGCTGGCGCAGATTAGGTGCCGAAAGAGGAGGACACGGGACGAGATGTTCTCCGAACTTATGAGCTGCTCCCGAGCCGAGGCGGCACAGCAGACCCAGTGGAGGGAGAACATGTCGCAATACCAGCGATCACACGGCGAACGGGAGGACAGGTGGTGGCAGGAAGACCAGCAGGCTCAAACGCTGCTTGGACTAATGAGGGAGCAAACGGACACGCTCCGGCGCCTTGTAGATGTTCTGCAGGACCGGAGGCAGGAGGACAGAGCCCCGCTGCAGTCTATCTCTAACCACCCTCCCCCGCCACAAAGTCCCAAGAAGGAGGGGCGGCAGGGGCCGTGAAAACAGTCACTCCACCCCTGCAGACTGCTCAAGTACCAGACGGCTCTCATTCCCAAAGTTTTGATAAGTCCTTTCCTTCACTCCAAAAGCACCTCACCCAAGCCCCCGTCCCAGTGTCATCCCCTACCTGTGCAGTTGTTAATAAAAAAAAAATGTTTCTTTTAATTACTGTTTCTGTCAGGTTCTTTTAGAGGAGAGTGTGTCTGAAGGGGGGAAAGAGGGTTGGGAATTGGAGAGGACAGTCACCTTTACCAGGGTACAGACACGGGGGCAGGTTCAGCAGCAGGTCACACACACATTGCAGTCACTAGGCACCCTGGTCAGTCTGGGAGGTGGTTTTCATGTTCTGTGGTGGGGGGCTATGTGAGTTTGTGGCGGGGGAGGGCGCTTACAGATCTTAGGCAGCGGTCCTTAACCTGGATGACAGAGCCACGCAGCAGGGGATCTGTAACTGTCCTCCCCCGCCACAATGTCACATAGCCCCCACACACAGAGTCCCAAAAAGGAGGGGTGGCAGGCTCCGTTGAAACAACCAGTCCACCACTGCGGACCGCTCTAGGAGCAGGAGCCTGTCATTCCTCGAGTTTAGAAGCATCCTTTCCATCACTACACCCGCTCCCCACCACAGTCTGCGTCCCAGTTCAACCCTTTACCACGAAACCCTTAATAAAGAAAACGGTGTTAATGAACAAAGTTCCATTTATTTTATTTTTAAAACTGTGTTGGAAGGGGGGCAACGGGGTGAAGGGGGTATGTAACTGGAGAGGATAGTCAACATTAAGTGGGTAAAGAAACGGAGGCAGGTTCAGCTTCTCTTTAAACAAACTTAATAGTCACAGGTTACCCTGCTCACTGTGGAACCTAGCTTTCAAAGCCTCCCAGATGCACAGCGCGTCCCGCTGGGCTCTTCTAATCGCCCGGCTGTCTGGCTGGGCGTAATCAGCAGCCAGGCGATGTGCCTCAACCTCCCACCCCGCCATAAACGTCTCCTCCTTGCTCTCACAGAGATTGTGGAGCACACAGCAAGCTGCAATAACAATGGGGATATTGGTTTCGCTGAGATCAGAGCGAGTCAGTAAGCTTCTCCATCTCCCCTTGAGACGTCCAAAAGCACACTCCACCACCATTCTGCACTTGCTCAGCCGGTAGTTGAAGAGTTCTTTTTCACTGTCCAGGGCGCCTGTATAGGGCTTCATGAGCCAGGGCATTAGCGGGTAGGCTGGGTCCCCGAGGATCACTATAGGCATCTCCACATCCACAACAGTTATTTTGTGGTCCGGGAAGTAAATACCTTCCTGCAGCCGTCTAAACAGACCAGAGTTCCTGAAAACACGAGCGTCATGAACCTTGCCCGGCCATCCGACGTTGATGTTGGTAAAACGTCCCCTATGGTCCACCAGTGCTTGCAGCACCATTGAAAAGTAGCCCTTTCTGTTAATATACTGGCTGGCCTGGTGCTCCGGTCCCAGGATAGGGATGTGAGTTCCATCTATAGCCCCACCGCAGTCTGGGAATCCCATTGCGGCGAAGCCATCTATGATGACCTGCACGTTTCCCAGGGTCACTACCTTTGAGAGCAGTAGCTCAACGATTGCGTTGGCTACTTGCATCACAGCAACCCCCACGGTAGATTTGCCCACGGCAAAGTAGTTCGCGACTGACCGGTAGCTGTCTGGCGTTGCAAGCTTCCAGAGGGCTATGGCCACTCACTTCTGGACAGTCAGGGCTGCTCGCATCCAGGTGTCCTTGTGCTTCAGGGCAGGGGACAGCAACTCACAAAGTTCAAGGAAAGTTCCCTTACGCATGCGAAAGTTTCGCAGCCACTGTGATTCATCCCAGACCTGCAGCACTATGCGGTCCCACCAGTCCGTGCTTGTTTCCCGGGCCCAGAATCACCATTCCACAGCATCAACATGACCCATTGCCACCATGATGTCCACGGCGCGGGGTCCCATGCTTTGCGAGAGGTCTGTGCCACTCTCAGACTTAATGTCCTCACCGCGCTGCCGTAGCCTCCTCGCCCGATTTCTCAGCATCTGCCTCTGAAAAAGGTGGATGATAAGGTGCGAGGTGTTGACAACGGCCATAACTGCAGCAATGGTTGCAGCAGGTTCCATGCTCGCAGTGCTGTGGCGTCCGCGCTGTCACTCACCAGAAAAGTGTGCGAACTGATTGCCTGCCGGCGCTTTCAGGGAGGGAGGGTGGGAGTGACGGTTGAATGACGACAGTTACCCAAAACCACCCTCGACACATTTTTTTCCCCAGCAGGCATTGGGGGCTCGACCCAGAATTCCAATGGGCAGCGGGGACTGCGGGAACTGTGGGATAGCTGCCCACAGTGCACCGCTTCCAATGTCGACGCTTGCCCCGTTAGTGTGGACTCACAAAGTCGAATTACTGTTCTTAGTGTGGATACACACGTTCGACTTTGTAATATCGGTTCCACTAATTCTATTTAAGTAAAATCGAACTACTCTCGTAGTGTAGACATACCCCTAGTCATCTTCTTACTCATTTGCTCACAGAGATGAGAATCTGCAATGCAGCTCCTATACTCAGCATAGGACTTATACGCAAGAGCCACATAGCCCTAACACAGCTGCTTGAAGGGCGGGGAGTAGGATAGGTGGCTGGGTGGCAGAATCTTTCCTTTCTTATCCCCTTGTGAGGCTGTGTTAAGGCTACACACAATCTAGCTCAGAGTTAGTAACTTCTGAGTCCTAAGGCTTTCAGGAAACCTTGAGGAATATATGTGTGTGTGGGGGGGGGATATATGTAAGTACACAATAGATAGATTATTCTTTTTTTGTACATGTGGCAAAAAGCAACAGCATCAGCCTCTCAGTGCCATCATACCATTTCCAGGATTTTAAACAATACTTTGAATTCTTATTCCTAATTTCCTAATAATGCAAACTGAAGCATTCGTTATAATATTGTCACTAACACCAAATGTAAGGTTGAAGTTTTACTTCTCTCCCAGAGAGGAAGTCAAAGTTGGACGAAGCCTCGAGGGGAATCTTTGTGGAAAGACAGAGGGGTTGTTCTTTGAAGGGTTACCGTATACATCAAATTAACCTGGCAGCCATTTTTATTCTGGAAGTTCAGATCCACCAGTCCTATCTCATAAGAGTCAGTCTATTCAAATATAAACAGAGGAAGAATGTCAAAACTATAAGTAGCATGAAATACAATGGATTTGGCATAGAGAGAAATTGCTAATTTACTGCCCCTGAAGCACTACACTTTTTTAAACAAAGCAAAATTAATGAATATCCTTTGTGAAGAAAATATTTTACTTGGCTCAAAAGTTAAAGATTTGGGTTTTGACTTCTAATCCCTCATGCCAGGTTCTTCCAGTCCATTTCTGGAAGCCTTTTCTGTAACCAGGAGTGATAGTCAACAGAGGTTTGGGGTTTTTTTTTAAGCAGACCTTATGAACCATGGTTTCACTGAAAAAGATTCCAGACCCATTCTCCTTGCAACAATTAAACTAGATGGCACAAAAGAAACCTTGATAAATTCATGAACATGTGCAACTTTCATTCTGTCTTGCATGGGCAGAATAGAACTTTAATCATGGATAATAAATAATTACAAAACTGAATCTTTCCATGTAAGAAACTGAAAGATCAAGGTAACAGCCTATCCCAAAGGTATATACTAGAACAAAATCACTCCTACAGCACAGTGAAACAGAACTTTTCAGTGGGATGGAGATCTCTGATCCATTTTAAAATCAAGGAGACTCCAACAACAAAGCAGTTTTAAATGGTTTATACAGCAATATAATCAGGATCATCTGAAAGCACTTAACAGTGAAGCAAATGACACTACATGATCTTGTCCATACATAAAAGTGATCTCAGATGCTCATCAGTAAGGAATTTACTTAAATAATTGATGAGTCTTCAGTTACTATGGAAGGAAAAGTGTGTGAGTTTTTCCTGGTGCTATTGAAAGTAAAAGTTGAAAGATAAAGTAACTATTCCCAAGGCTTTCCATGTCAGACTTGCTTTCTATATTAATCATCTCTATCACAAACAGTTCTTTGGCTGTACTCCATGAAGACAAGAAAATGCCTTCACAAAGCCCATGGAGACATTTTTCATTCACTTGTGGATGTCTTCAAACTGAGAGGTAATCTTTCAACAATGGAGAAATCTAACCTGACAGCAAAGCTCTTGACAAGCAATGTTAAACAGACTGAGGGCATGTCAAGTTCCATCCCAGAGTCCAAAACAAAAACCAACCAAAGGGAAAAAAACAAACTTGTGTTTGGGCCCAATAAAGTCTGCAACCATGGGCCCTGAAAATGTTAGGGCTAATCTTAGCTTCCTTTCTTTGTGTTTCAAGTGAAAATCTAGTCCCTTTCCTTTCCTTGAAAATGTCATACAGTGTAAATGGATCACTGAATTTTTCCCTAAAAATCAGGGGAAGATCTTCATAGTCACAAAGGGGAGTTAGGCACCCAACTCTGTGTGTCCTTCACCCTACTCCCTTCAACTACCCCGGATTAGGGTAACCAGACAGCAAATGTGAAAAATCGGGATGGGGTGGGGGGTAATAGGAGCCTATATAAGAAAAAGACCCAAAAATAGGGACTGTCCCTATAAAATTGGGACATCTGGTCACCCTACCCCAGATTGGCTATTGAGATCCATAAAAAACATGGCTACAGGTGCCTGGGGAAAACCCTAGATCAGTTTTCAGCTGTGGGAACAGTGGTCTCCAAACTGCTGCCAATGGCACTGAGGCTGCTGCAAATTCCCTCCTAGCAAGCTGCTAGCTGCTGAGCTAGCTCACATGTTTAGCAGGCAGTGTGACCTCTGGGCAGTTCAACAGCACATTCTAATCCCAGTTCCGGCACTGATTCCCTCGATAGCCTTAGATACGTCACTTAATCTCTGTGTTTTTAATTTCTCCTCTGGAATCCTGGGGACTGTGATGGGGTGTTCACCCCACCCAAGTCCGGAAGAGGTAAATTAGGCCAATCGACCTATAGGCTGCACCTGGAAAAAAGCCAGGCAGTGCTAAGATCTAATTGGCTGATGAAGTCCAGCTGGGGGAAGGAGCTGGGTGAGATTTATAAAGCCAGGAAGCTGGTAACAGAAAGGGGGTTGCAGGGAAGTAGTCTGTAGTTATTCCCTAGGAGAAGGGTGGTGTGTGTTAGGCTACAGGGGTCAATCGTCTGTAGTTAATCCCTGGGAGGAGGGAGTTTGAGCTAGTATACTCAGGGAACTAGAAGCCGTACAAAGGAGTCTGGGGAAGGAGTTACCAGGTATAGGGTCCCTGGACTGGAACCCAGAGTAATGAGTACTGTCCACTAGGGAAGTGGCACTGTCAGGGCAGTGCTGAAGATGACTGCCTGAGACCATTCATGTGGAAGGACTTTGGGACCCCCAGAAGGGGAAACCACATAGTGACCCAGCTGGAGGACCGAGCCACAAAGAGGAGGCTGCAGTTCCTGGAATGAGAGAGGGGGCCCACAGAGAGAGGAAGAAAGAGAGAGACGGAGTGCAACTGCCGGAAGGGGCATCGGCCTGGCAGAGCTAATCTCCAGAACTGCCAGGAGGCCGTGCTGTCCAGGGGTGACTAGAGCTCCTCTGTCACAGGGATAATTAATGGATACATATCTCACAGGGATGCTGTGACAATTAATGAATGTCTTTTAGGTCATAGGCACCAACTTCTGCTGGCGCCGGTGGGTGCTTGACACACACACACCCGTTCCCCCAGCCCTGCCCCAACTCTGCCCCATTCCAACCCCTTCCCCAAATCCCCGCCCTGGTCCCACCTCTTTCCCGCTTCCTCCCCTGAGTGTGCCGCGTTCCCACTCCTCCCCCCTCCCTCACAGAGCTTGTTATGCCGCGAAATAGCTGTTTTGCAGCCACAAACACTGGGATGAGAAGTGGGGATGTGGCGCGCTCAGGGGAGGAGGCAGAGGTGAGGTAAGGTGAGCTGGGGTGGGGGGGCAGGGAGCTTGGCTGCTGCACCCACCAATTTTTCCCTGTGAGTGCTCCAGTCCCCGGAGCACCCACGGAGTCGGCGTCTATGTTTCAGGTGCTAAAATTCACTACACTGCACCATAATCTAGAGCTCCCCAAACCTCTCCTTTATTTGGGCTATTATACATTGTAACTTTCTAAAATGTTGGCAACTGTACAAGGGCTTTGGGTTGAAATGGCTAGAATTTTTAGCACCAACATGAAGGATCAGGTACTCTATTGCTCTGCACCATATGAGATCATTTGCATCCATGCCGAGTGCGTGTCAAATGCTAGAAAGTCAGAATTTTAATGTTTTATACCCACTCTAAATTCTTTGCATGGGTGCAAATGCCACACAAGGGCATGGGGCAAGAGAGAAACAGGACCTAAAATTGCATTTATTCTGATTCCTCATGACATGTGAATTTGGGCAGCTGAAGATATTAAGGGTAAGGTGTTTTTTTGTTTGGAGTTAGCAAGTTTTGATGGTATTTCATAATAGCAAAAGGGAACTGCTTAGTGTAGTGCCTGAGATGAAATCAGTTCTATAAAATCTCTGCTCTTCAGCCATATTTACACTTACCGGGGATTGACACTGCTGCGGGGGGGTCAATTTAGCAGGTCTAGTAAAGACCCGCTAGATCAACAGCAGAGCACTCTCTGGTCGACTCCAGTACTCCACCTCCCCAAGAAGAGTAAGGTAAGTCTACGGGAGAGTGTCTCCTGTCGATACAGCGCAGTGTAGACATCGCAGTAAGTTGACCTAAGCTATGTCGACTCCAGCTACATGAATAACTTAGCTGGAGTAGTGTAACTTAGGTTGACTTGCCCTGATAGTGTAGACAAGGCCTCAGCTAAGTGAGTGTAACTTCAATAAGGCCCCAATTGTATATAAGAAACCTCAAGCAAAAGTAATAATACAAAAGAGGTGAGCTTTGCCTGGTTTTGGCATGAGAGTAGGTGAAACCTGGTTGTTCAACTGAGTGTTAGGGCTTGTCTACACAAGTGGGGTAATGCTCTCTATGATGATGTGATTTCTAAATTCATGAATGTGTTGCACATTAATTGGTCCATGTAGTCCTGGCTGGTGCACACTAAAGGTTCCCTAGCGAACTTTAACATAGGGCAGTACAGCATTAAAGAGGATTAGGGAACCTTTAGTGCACACCAGCAAGGACTGAATGAACCAAATAATGTGCAATACATTAATGTGCTTTAAAAATCATACAATCATAGAGCGTATTACCCCACTGTGTAGAAAAGCCCATAGGACTTCTTCATGGCACTGTCTGTTAGGGCACTGTGAACCCTGTTAGGCTGCTTAAAGTTTTAGACAGTATTTGAAGAGTTAAATTGGCTTAAAGCTGTGTCATTTTAATGCTTCAGCAAATTTTATATACATAAAACCTTAAGTTCACTTTGAGATTTTGTTGATTTGAACCCCAAACTCATGGGAAATTGGGGGTGTAAAACCACTGGAAATCAAAACTGGAAAAATATTTGCATGATTCCCCACTGAGACAAAGCACTACAGTGTCTATCTTTGCTTTCTTAGCAGTCAGCTGACATGTCATTGTTCAAGCAGTGGTACATCATATACAATATCACTCAATAGAGGGATATCAATGTGAAGTGACTACATGATTAAATGCTGGCCCTGTGCCAAATGTATACCCCTGGTGTGTGCACCAATTCAGGGAGCAAGGTTTCCAAATGAAATGAAGTGGTGAAGCAGCACATTGTGGACAGGATAAGTGCCCTCATTATTCACCCTCTGGATAGGATAAGTGCCTTCATTATTCACTTGAGTCCATTGTATTCAGAGGAAAATATGTATCTTTTTTGTTGACACAGTCACAATACAGCACTTTATCAAGTTATGTCACTGAATTAAGTACATGAGTCCATGACCTATTTAACTTCTTTTAATGTTGCTCCTATCACACTGAACACATTAGCTTTGGGATCACAGTCACTAGAGATGGAGAGCCCTATTAGATCATTGTGGCCTTCCCTCTGCAAGGGAAGGGTTTAGGCCCCTGATGGTGGATGTATCAAACATTAAACTGAAATTAAACTTGATCAGGAATAAATGTCTAATGCAACTAACACTTCAGAAATCTGCTTTTTTCAAACCATGTTACCAACCTGAAGGCCAAAATGGGAATAATGAATGAACATCTCTTTTTGTATTAAAATATTAAATAAAAAAGTGATAGGAAGTTTATTTTTTTAAAGCATATTGTCACTGGTATGATACAGCCATCAATTTCACTATTATACAGTATGATTTAGTTTTTCGTAACAGCTACAAAATACAGTTTGGTAGCTATAAAAAGAAAAGACTCTTCAGACTATGAAATAAATCACTGGGACTGTTAAATCATTTGTCATATTTAATATAATGTTGAAGACATGTTGGGAAAATACATGAGTAAATGAAATGTCCCATTGCAGCTGTTCACATCACGCTTTGTGCCAGCAGGAGGGCAGAGGACTGAATGGCTGTGACAAGCACCATTTGCTGATAAATGGCCTCCGAAGTTAACGTTCACCTGACCAGGAAGAGCCTTAAACTCAGCCTTAGCTATCTGATAGCAAAGCAGCACAGGAAATGGATTCATCCTCTGCAAAAGGTACACTGAATTTTCTGTACAACAGCCACTGGTAATTGATTTATTGTGCACAAGAAACTGATGCCAAATATTAACCAATAATTCAGCAGCAATTTATATAGTGGAAAATTTGGTGTTTATGAAACACTTAAAAACCTTTCAGAATACTTGCATACAATTTTTAAAGTGGGTAATTATGAGACCAGTTTACCTTTTAAATCAACTTAAACTAGAAATTCTCAAAGGTTTTGCCTTCACTTGAAAAAGACCTTGAAGACGTGTTAATTAACACAATGTTATCCACAGCTTTGTAGTCAGTGTAGACCAGGATGAGTCATACTCAACATCATGGGAGCTGGTCATGGGTAAAACGTACAGAAGTAACTCATTGTCTCACCAATCTAATGTGAGGGACATTTGTGCAGGCACTTTAGTCACTGTCATTCCAGGCATACTTTATATACGTCTGGTTTCAAAGTAAAATTAGAAAATATACACTTTTGTCCTCATTAGAGGGCTTGGAACCATTGGAAATTCACCCTAGCACAAGGCCTGCACAACACTTAGGCACTTGTGTGGAACTTAAGTTGTACAGAGGCCTAACGTTTCTGACATATCTGCACATGACCCTTGCTTTAGAGTGCATACAGCGAGTTACTTCTCACCTGCTTTGAACCACTTCATTGGTGCTGATGATATGCAGCAGATTATATATATATATATAATTTTAATTCCAACTTTGGTCAGTGGAGAGGCTGTCACCTGGATGGGCTGTGAAATAGCTCAGGATGTTAATTTAGGACAGTGATTCTCAACTAGGGGTATGTGTACCTCTGTGGGTACGCAGAGGTCTTCCAGGGGGTACATCAACTCATCTAGATATTTGTCTAGTTTTACAACAGGCTATGTAAAAAGCACTAGCAAAGTCAGTTCAAACTAAAATTTCATACAGACAATGACTTGTTTATACTGCTCTATAAACTATATATTGAAATGTAAGTACAATATTTATATTCCAATGTATTTTATAATTATATGGTAAAAACGAGAAAGTAAGCAATTTTTCAGTAATGTGACATTTTTGTATTTTTATCTGATTTTGTAAGCAAGTAGTTTTTATGTGAGGTGAAACTTAGGGGTATACAAGACAAATCAGACTCCTGAAAGGGGTACAGGAGTCTGGGAAAAGTTGAGAGCCACTGATTTAGGAGATTAACATCACCAAAATATACCAACTGTTTCTGGGGAAATGAGGACAGTGAAACTTAAGAATTCATCTGGTGGTTAGAACAGGGAAACTGAGATCCAAAGCCTCCTACATTCTACTCTGGCTCTGCCTTGGACTTGCTGTGTGGTCTTGCTCTAGTTATTTAACCTTTGCCTTAGCGAGCTTTCTGCCAGATGGATATAATACCTCCTCATGGTGATGCTTTGTAGACTTGTGATGTGTTTGGGGCAGGGTAGACTGCCCCCAAGCTAAACAGTAAGCAGAGATTGAATGTTGACTTGGGGGAGCCAAGAGAAATAGTTTGGCTGAAAAATATAAACATAGAGCTGTGTGTAGCTTTGCTGTTGTTTGTGTATTGATGTGAATGGCACAAGCCTACCTTTAGGGTTAGGAAGACACTTTTCCTAGGGGCAACTGAAGCTCAGTTAAATACATTGACATCCTCCTATGAAAGGCACTCAGTAGAAATTGTTCATTTTGATCATGAGGATGGGGATTCCTTGTAAATTAATATTGCCTTCATTGCCGTCTGATTTTTAAAACTACTGACAAATATAGTCCTCCAGCCCATTTTCATTGTGGCTAATTTTTCCATGGGCATTGTTGCTTCCTGACATTGGTTATTCCTCTCGTGAATATGAGCAAAAGTCCACATTTTCCTATACATCTCACAAAGGCCATATGTTAAGCATATAAACATCTTCCATTATCCCTGTATGTTAGTCATAATAAACATTCAGAGAATAAAATGGAGGTATTTGGTTCCCAAAGGTATGGCTTACAGAGCTACTTCCACCCGTTTAAAGGGCTAGCCAGATAAGTGCTCAGAACACACTTACAGAGGTGTTCAAAGTGGTGAACATATGAGAGTTACTATCTGCAGGATGCAGGCTTCCTCAGGCAGCTTTTACACTCCTCTGGAGAGCCGCCAGACTTCTGCTTTGGAATATAGAGCCAAAAATATCATTGAGTAGTTGTTAATTGTAAAATGGTGGTTCAATAATTAAGTTAAGGTCCAAGACTCTAATCCCACAATTGGCTCTGTGTATATGCACCACTGCACCCCCATTTACTACTGTGTGTTCTGCATATGCTCATTGTTGGATGGAAGGACTAAATTAACAACTTGATTTTAGGTGTTAGTCTTTCTGTCTTAACTTAGAGAGAATGCGTATCCTGTGTTGGGAGGTAAAGCATCTGCTCTGTCTTGAAAACAGACAAACCAATTACTGCTCAGTAGGGTTTTCTGTTCTGTTGGGTGAGGGAGCAGGTTGGGATGGCTGTTCAGAATAGCCCGTAGTGTGAGTTAATGTTTTGTTGTGGAAAATACAAAACTGACTTCAATTTGGATTTAAAAATAGGTGATTCAGGTGGCGGCAAACGTCTCAACTCTAACATCCCTATCCAAACTCTAAACCCAAATTAAAAACTGAAATCTAAGGGCCAGTTATGAATTAATTCCCAAAAGCAAATACATTCAGAATTAAGATCATCACCAGTCCCTTTGCTGTCTGTTATTTCTATTGAAGCAAGCTCTTGTCCTCTGTAAGTAGAAGAATCATTTGTGCCTTTTACTGCCCTCCTCCCCCACCCCCGCATGCAGTAGCAAGACAAGACTCCAGACAGTTTCACAGGGAATTGATTAATGCCCACTCCATGCACCTTTGCCGCAAGGCAGCCTCGTTTATCAGCTAGTAGGCCTGAAGCCTGATCAAATATTCAAACTATATGCTGTGGTCATCTTTTGGAAGAGTAGTAAGGTGCACCCCCTGAGCCTTCCTCCCTATTCATCCTAAGCTATGTCCTGTATAGAGAATGAACAATCGTACCCCTATACAAAGTGTCAAAAATACTACACATCCTCTAGGTATTGTTACATGGGAGTAAAAGAGTGAGAATTAAGTGATGAAAGCATTGTGCCTAATTAAAATGCACATTCAGTTTCAATAACAAAACAATATATATATACATATAGCATGCTGTAAAATTCAAATATTGGATTCTCTTCAGTTTGAGGCTAACGTCTCTCCTAATAAATCAATTATAATAGCTCTGCAAAGAGTAATGCTGAGAATAAGGGTTAAATGAGGAAGAGGGGGAAGTGCAGATGCAGCTTGTGAGATGTATCAAGTCACTTATTACGTCTGTATTTTTCTGAAAACCCATGTCTTTCCTAGCAAGCTCATCTGAAAGTCAAATATCAAATCCTTTAAAATATTTGAACAAATCCAGACTTTGGGATTGCTTGGATATTGTTTAGCATCCAAACAGTATGGGCCTATCTCTGGTAGTCATGTCTGAGTCTAGGAAGAGTGACAATTCCACCATCCTCCCTGTGACGCCAGTAACTTACTTACAAAATCTGACCTTTTTTTTGCATCCACACTGCTAAATAATTCAGGCCCTCATCATCTGCTTCCTTAATTATTGTCAACTTTTATCAAAACATTTCATTCAAACCAAAATGATGATTTTTATTTTTCAATTAATCAAAAATTTTGATTTCTCTTTGGGTTTTTTTGTCCAACCCAAAATATGTGGTGCTGATTTGCGGGGGAGGGCTACAGGAGGGAATTGCCAGGAAACAGAAAAATCTGTTTGCACAGGTCTAGCTTAGACACATTATGACAGTGCATATAGTTTTCAAGTAGATGGAGAGGGGAAGAAAGTTACACAGTGAACGTTATGCTTTGCATCTTGAGAGCCCAGCTGAATAGGGTCCTCAAATGTACTAGAACAAATGTGATCTCTCTGAAGAGCTAACCCAATATAATGATACAAATATTCTTAAACTTACATTTCACTCATAACTGCTCTGTAGCCTGGCTCTTTCATATTGATTTTCAAAATAGCACAAAGGCTTAATCCAAGCCAATACTTACCGCTTGATTCTGATATCTGATAATTGCAGCAAGCATAGCAACCAAAATTCAAACAGCTTCTGATAATTTACACTGGGATAGTGCTGTCCTCTAAATGGCATGTCAGGGTAGACTTGTGTCTAGTACATCTGTGCTCAAAGGTCATATGACTCAAAGTCAGAGTTCTTGGTCTATGCAGCAGCTGTAGATATGGGTGAAACTGACTTCATTTGCCAGATGCATGGATATGAAAACCTCACTCTCAGCTGATTCCATAGATCTGCTGAAACAAACAGACCAGTATATGACCTAAGTTGTGCTGTCCTTATTTCACACAAAGAAACAGCTAGTCTAGTATAGACTCGATAAATCGATCACTGTAGCGTCAACTCCAGTACTCCACCTCAATGAGAAGTGCAAGAGGAATCGACGGGAGAGCATCTCCCGTTGACACACCGCAGTGAAGACACCGCCGTAAGTAGATCTAAGTATGTCAACTTCAGCTACGTTGTTCACGTAGCTGAAGTCGCGTAACTTAGATCGACCTCCCTCCCACCCCCACCCATAGTGTAGACCAGCCCTGACTCTCGCTTGCAGGTGCAAATATAAAGTTGGCTTCTCTTGCAGCAAATGATGAGCAGTGAGTCACAGTCAGGTATGCATGCAAGGAAAAAAGATTTGGGGAGGAATTTATTTATTCTGTGTGAATGGAGATTTGCTGCAGTGGAAGGAAAAGAGAAGCGCAGATGAGTGACTAATGTGCTTGTGGGTTCCCATAGTTGAAGAAAGGCCTCAAGGGATTTATTTTTGTTTGCTACTGCAATGGAGGCATACAGCAGTGGAAAGCCTGTCAGTAGGGGTGGCTGCAGCAGGGCAAAAGAGTAGACGCTCATATTGGAGCCTATAGAGAATTTACTCATCCCCAAAAAATGAATGATGCAGGCTCAGGGTGGAATGGACAGTCCATTACTAGGAGCCTCTGGTGTCGGGGATCCTAGGAAGCCTTGGTGACTAAATAAACCCTGTAACCCTTACTCTTTGAGTGGAAAATCCTGAGGGAACGCAGCAACAACATCATAGGCTGGCGTTATATTAATTTAGATCAGAGGTTCCCAAAGTGGGCGATACCGCCCCCTGGGGGCGCTGGAACGATCCAGGAGGGCAGTAGTAGCCTCGGGTGCAATCGGGGGGCGTTGAATAAAAATAAGGGGGCGGTGGAAGCATAAAGAAAGAAGAGAATATAAGAAAATTTTGAAAAACCATTCGTACATGTTTCATCTGTTGTGTAACATAGAGTTAAAGTTGTAGTGATTACTTTATTTTCCAAATAAATTCACAAATTATAACTGATCAGGTGTCAAGTCCGCCAACAGCTCTTAACAAGCAAGTGTTGGTAGGCGAGCGTGTCGTGCGTTGTCGGGAAGTCCAGCATGCATCGGCAGGAATATGTGCGTGTAATGACTTGTTTACAATATGATACTATAAATAGGCGACATGTATGAAATCTAATTTAGATTGTTTCTGAATTGTGTAAAAAGCAGTTAACAATAGTGCAATAAGTATTTAAAAATTTTTATTCATATTCGATACCTTCGATCTTTACGGATTACGGATCACATACAAAGCAAATTGTATTATTGTTGTTTCAATAAAACAGCAATTTACAAGTAAGTATTTTTATACATTTTCTTACATATCTACCGTACGTTTCTGTGTCTCTAGTGCTTACTAATAATAAAATCGTAGCAGGCTTGTGTCGGTACAGTATTCGCTGTACACTGTGTCATTCATCGTCAACATTTAGTTGCCAAAAATCTGAGTGAACGCCTACATAGGTCATTACATTATGTCATTAAAACAATCAACAAAATCAGAAGCAATTCATTGAATGACAGATTGTTTGGACAACTTTGTATTGAAAACGATGAAGAATTCAATCGCTTGCTGCTTCATACAGAAGTTCGTTGGCTATCAAAAGGTGCCTGGTTGGATCGGTTTTATAAACTCTTTGACTCAGTGCTAGAGTTCCTAGAAAACAAAGATGATGCTTTACGAGCCAACTTGATTGATTCCAAAAATGACACAGCTTATTTGACAGACTTGTTTAATAACTTTAATGAAACAAATTTACAGCTCCAAGGCGATGAGCTGAATTTAATCAAAACAAAAACTGTTATTTCCGCGTTTGTGGCAAAACGTCTTCTGTACAAATGAAATTTAGGACGAGGAGAATTCAGCCAGTTTCCAAATTTATCAACAGTAGAAAAACATGATGAAGACTTGCTTACCTATTGTCAGCACTTGGAGGCTTTCCATTCTGACTTCAATCAACGATTTGAAGATATTCTTAAAATGAACATACCCGATTGGGTTTTGGACCCTTTTTCAAGTACAAACACAGAAGAATCTCCAAAATTACAAGAAGAACTGATAGAAGTAACAACAAATGAGGAATTGAAATTTAAATTCAAAGACGGCTACAGACAGTTCTGGCTGCAAAAGCAGATACCTACACTTTATCCTGGATTATGGGCTATAGTACAAAAGTTTTTAATTGCATTTCCTTCATCATATTTAGTGGAACGTGGGTTCAGTGCGGTCACAAATCTGTTAACTAAAAAAAGAAACGGACTGCAAATAGCTAATCGCGGTGATTTAAGAATGCTTCTGACAAAAATATAGCCGAACATTAATAAATTGATAGCAGCGCACCAGGTTCATCCTTCTCATTAGGATTATTTTTAATGTTATTCGTAATTTTTATTTTAATATTATCCTTCGTTATCTTAATTTTCTGTGTGTAATGCGAATGTTACTATGGTTGATTTTAATAAATAATTTTATAATTTCAAGCTTCAAGGTGTCTTATTTACAACAACATCTTTCTTTACTATATTGTAGGACGTAGGTAGAAATATAGATACATAAAAGAACGCAAATTCGTCACTGCATCTTTCTGTTTGTTCGCTTAAAGAAGGTAGATTTCCAGGGCGGCGCTGAGTAATTTTTTTTCTGAAAAGGGGGCGGTAGGCCAAATAAGTTTGGGAACCTCTGATTTGGAT
The DNA here is from genome assembly GCF_002925995.2 of Terrapene triunguis. NCBI lineage: Eukaryota > Metazoa > Chordata > Testudines > Emydidae > Terrapene > Terrapene triunguis. The sequence goes on from NW_020664409.1 coordinate 57,023,089, forward strand.
GGAATATATGGGCTAAAGGTGTTATTCATAGATTCATAGATTCTAGGATTGGAAGGGACCTCGAGAGGTCATCGAGTCCAGTCCCCTGCCCTCATGGCAGGACCAAATAATGTCTAGACCATCCCTGATGGACATTTATCTAACCTACTCTTAAATATCTCCAGAGATGGAGATTCCACAACCTCCCTAGGCAATTTATTCCAGTGTTTAACCACCCTGACAGTTAGGAACTTTTTCCTAATGTCCAACCTAAACCTCCTTTGCTGCAGTTTAAACCCATTGCTTCTTGCTCTATCCTTAGAGGCTAAGGTGAACAAGTTTTCTCCCTCCTCTTTATGACACCCTTTTAGATACCTGAAAACTGCTATCATGTCCCCTCTCAGTCTTCTCTTTTCCAAACTAAACAAACCCAATTCTTTCAGCCTTCCTTCATAGCTCATGTTCTCAAGACCTTTAATCATTCTTGTTGCTCTTCTCTGGACCCTCTCCAATTTCTCCACATCTTTCTTGAAATGCGGTGCCCAGAACTGGACATAATACTCCAGTTGAGGCCTAACCAGCGCAGAGTAGAGCGGAAGAATGACTTCTCGTGTCTTGCTCACAACACACCTGTTAATACATCCCAGAATCATGTTTGCTTTTTTTGCAACAGCATCACACTGTTGACTCATATTTAGCTTGTGGTCCACTATAACCCCTAGATCCCTTTCTGCCGTACTCCTTCCTAGACAGTCTCTTCCCATTCTGTATGTGTGAAACTGATTTTTCCTTCCTAAGTGGAGCACTTTGCATTTGTCTTCGTTAAACTTCATCCTGTTTACCTAAGACCATTTCTCCAATTTGTCCAGATCATTTTGAATTATGACCCTGTCCTCCAAAGCAGTTGCAATCCCTCCCAGTTTGATATAATCTGCAAATTTAATAAGCATACTTTCTATGCCAATAGCTAAGTCGTTAATGAAGATATTGAACAGAGCCGGTCCCAAAACAGACCCCTGCGGAACCCCACTTTTTATGCCTTTCCAGCAGGATTGGGAACCATTAATAACAACTCTCTGAGTACGGTTATCCAGCCAGTTATGCACCCACCTTATAGTAGCCCCATCTAAATTGTATTTGGCTAGTTTATCGATAAGAATATCATGCTTATGAATGATGAATGAATATTATGTGTTAACATAACCCAGTCACTGTCCAACATTAAACAGTTAAACAAAGCTTAAACAAAGCTTGTGATTTGGTATACAGAACCTCAGCCTAGTTAGTACCATGGCACAAACACCACTAAAAATCCTTTTAACCTTTTATTAAAGAAAACAAGGAAAAACAGCTAAAGCATTTGAAATGTAAAATATTAAATAAGGCTTTCATTTTTAACGTCCCGTGTTCCCTTTAGCTGGAAAGAGGTTTTTTTAGAAGGAAAAGTCACTTGTTTGACAATCTGAGATGGTAGCAGAGAACTCTCCTTTTTGGAGAAAAGAGAAAAAATTAGATGAGATGGGTTGGGGTTGTTAAAGTCTGATCTCGTTTCATCTCAGATGGTGGTTGGGATTCAGCTGGTGCCAGTAGAGGTAGAGATGTCATCTGGCTCCCTCTTTCTGATCTGGTCAGGACATCTCTCAGGATCAGGACAATGAAGGCCAGGGGTTGCAGAAGACCATGGGGTGTCAGCCATGATGGTGAAACGTTCTCTAATATCCAAGTTTTCTCCCAAAGCCTTTCTTTAAGGACTCCAAAAGGGAGTGGTAGGTGGAATAGCCCATCCCCTCATGATCATGTCCACCAATTAGGCCTATTTTCCAACACACCAATTTTGGTTCACTGATTTTGGTTCCACACTTTTCTTGTTTACTAAGAATGATCTTAATATAGTCTTTGACTTATATCAGTTGACCTTTTTGTTTGGACTAATTTAGTTTATCTCCCTTTCGTACCTTTTCCCATCAACATTTGCTATAGGTTACTGTGATACTTTATGAACTTGCACTCACTTTCACAGTTAAGTTCATGGTTAGGGTAACTTTGTAGGCCCAATTTCACAACATGCCTCTTCAGGGTACTAAGTTTAGCATGTGGTTTGATTGTGTTTGTTTTTTTGCTGCCCTTTGTCCAGTTCAGTGACTAGGAATGTCTGACCAGAAGTTGGTTATATAGGCCAAAATTTTCAAAGGGGACTATTGATTTGGAGTCCCTCAATGTTGGGGATGCTTCAATTGAGACAACTTAAAGGCATTTGATTTTTCTAGAAGCGCTGAGCACCCACCCTCTGAAATTAAGATCTCAAATTGGGCCCTGAAAAATTGAGGCATTCAATCAGCAGTCACTCTTGAAAATGTGGGCAGCTTTTTCATTTTGTTCCCTTATACCATCAGTAACTTTGAGTCCCATGTTGACTCTTTCTCCCTGGCTCCTGCACTGAGTTCCAGAGCTTTGCCCTAAGCTACATCTAATATATCAAAGATGTGTGTTGTCTGATAAGGTGATGTGACAGCCTATGCTATTATGGTCACTTTTACAAAACGATCATACATTTTGTACAAAGTATGCCTTGTTGAGATATCATTTGAAAAGTCATAATCTGCTGAATATCATTATCCTGTTAAAATGTGTAGCAACACTATATGCCAAGTTATAAGATTCTATTCTATGATTGTTACGGAAATATGTTGCAATTCTGGGTAACCCCCACAAACCAGTTTCTCAGGGCTTATATTTGCTACTGCACTTCATCAGCGCCTCAATGAGAGGCGGAAGCTATGTTGGCAGGAGAGCATCTCCTGCTGAGATAATGCAGTATAGATACTGCTTTAAGTCGATGGAACTTATGTCACTTGTGGGGGGGAGGGGTCGTTTTTTCACACCCCTGAGTGATGGAAGTTACATTGACTTAAGTGATAGTGTAGACAAGCCCTCAGAGACAGACACATTAGGACCCCAGACAGGTGTTAAAGGGCCATTGCCTACATAGTGACCATCCTCCAGCAAGGGGGGGAGGTATAAACAAGAAATTTACATTTAATCTCAGGTACGATTCAAACCTCATGTCCGCAATGGACTATGTGTCACCATGACTCAGCAAGGATGTTTCTAATGGCTTGTCTACACTACGCAGCTTTTAGCAACAAGGCTGTGTTTGGATTAGAGTGTGTGGGGAAACTCCATTTGGGAGAACAAGGCTGGTGCCTATATCATTTTCCTTTAATGAAACAATAGGCTTTTATGAGCTTGAATTGTTCAATAGTGTGCTGGACAGTACAAGACACACATTTCTGGGGGAACAAGGCTGGGACTAAGGATTTGCAGGCGTTGCCCTGTATATAATTCATGAGTAACTGATCAGAGTGCTCATGTATTTAGCGGAGAGTGAATGTGCATGCTGAAGGCTGAGAGAGCCACCAGGAGTGGAAGTTCTGACCATCAAAGCTGTGTAAAAGCACCTCAGGCTAGAGCATTAACAGATGCAGCTGTTCAGCAGTCCAGTTTGTACACTGGGGAATGTCATAGGTGGATTTAAAGATGATGCAAATAAAGAAATCAAACTTTCACATTCTTCTTCAATAACTTAGCATGTAAGGCTTTAGAAAAATACTGAACAAAGGGACATTACCCCAACAGTGTTTTATACACGGTTAAAACTGATCAGGGATTTTCTGTAAGAATGACTTTCTGATGGGAAATGAGGTTTCCACAATCAAAATTATTCGCAGAAATCCAGTTTGATGACATTTTAGTCCAGCACAATGTGACATCCTACATATTAAATCCTGAAAATCAGTGTTTATACAAGAATCATGAAAAGACCTTTATTTATTAAATTTGTGCTCATAATTGTTCAAACTACTGTAAAAATGCTCAAAATGTTAAGCATTAATGTTGTTTTAGCTATCATGTGATATCCCCGTTCTGAAGTGACACAGCTCTGAATGACAAAATAGCCATGACAGAGGACTTCATATTTTACTGCCAAATAGTGCGAATTTAGTTTTATATCCATTTAATAAAAAATGCACGAAGTATAGAAATTAAATATTTTCTATTTTCCGTGTCTTCCAAAGAAGATGTAAACATAATTTCCTTTCTCATTTTACCTGGCAGTATTCTGTATTTACTCAGTTTTATTCATTGTACCAATTGCCCGGCAGCAGTTTTTTCCACTGTTTTACAAAATATGAATGTCAATATACAGTGTTGTGCTGCTATAAATTGAAGTGATGTGTCAATGAAAAAATAATGACAAGTACTAAAATACTTTGACTTCATGTCAAGTCATGTCACGTCAGCATTTCAAAGAATGACATAGTCCATTTTTCTTGACTGCTTATTGCATTGGCCCCTGGAGGTGTAGTAACCAGATGTTAGTAACACTAGGTATCTAAAGTGTTCAAACATTAACAAATAGTACTAAAAATGTCCAATATGTCTGCCTTCAACTTGTAATTGTTCTTATTCCATATTCACTGCTGCTTTTTAAAGTGTATTTATCTTTCACCAGCTTTTATGGTGACTGCTATTGACATAAAACAAACACAATAAATAGCTGGACATTCACCATGTGATTCAAATTCCAACATCAAAAGAAATCAATGTAAAGTAATCACCATGAAAAGAAATTGACATTTGCCAAGAGATACCACAAGATTACCACAGTTGTTTCATATTTTAGCCATAGGAGGAAAGTGATTTTGACTAGCTATATCACTCTGTAGTAGCTAGCTTTTAGATGATAACCACTATAGAGAGAGAGAGATTTTTTTTAATTTATACTGATAGCACATGGCTTGTGAATATCCTTTGTGGAATCATTCAAGTTGGATATGCAACTTTCAACAGCTTCCATATCCCATTTCTAAAAAAAATCCTACCCCAGAATCTAACTTCTATAAAAGTATTTAAAAAAATTGTTCTGCATCTACCTACTTCTAGTTACATTTCCTGGCAAAAAGCCCCAGCTGTACCACTGCCTACTTGAATCCTGCTGCTAGCTCTGAATGAACAAGAGGACACAAGCCCAAAAACTAATTCAACAATGTAATGACTATTTTGGGAAGTCTATGCTGTTACAAATCTGCTGATCCGCAGAAGATTTTCAGAGCTGTTTTTTTTTTTTCTTTTGTTCTGTGGACTGGCAGCTTTGGATCCAGATAGTCAGAGATGGCATGGCATTAAATTAATTTGCAATAGTTTGTGCCAACAAGAGCCCACATTCAGACCATAAGCTACAATACGAGGAAATTAAATATAATTGTGCATGGGAAGTTATTTGACTCAAGCAAAAACCTGTGGCAGAAGTGCCAAGTTTACAATGGCACCAGTGGCGCCATGGAGCTGGGCCCATGCTCAGAAGGGGCCCCGGCCTGCTCTGCTTGCACTGTGCCCTGAGACCCGCCAACCCGCTGGCTTCCCCCACCCCGCCCACCACTTGCTCCTCTCAGTCAGCCGCCAGCCGGACGAGGGCTCCTCTCCACCCCCTGACCTCGACCACCGGCTTCTCTCTGTCCCCTGGCTGAACCCCAGTGCACCTCTGGCTCTGGACAGTCTCTGCTTCCCACCACCTGTGGGACCCCGCCTGTCTCTCCAGAGCTGAGCCACCTGGGACTGGTGCAGAAGCCTGGCCAATCTCGGCCAGTTGGGGGTGGGAGAGAGGGCGTGGGGAGGGGCTTGCCTGGGCCCCTCCAAGCATGAGGTTCCTGAGGGAGCCCGGCTGGGGCAGGACCTGGCCTGGCTGATCTCGCCACTCCCAAGGGGCCAGAGCGATTTCCCCATCCTGGGACCAGCCCTGGCTGCACTGGCGGCTCAGCCTGGCAGACACAGTCACCTCCCAGAAGGGCCGGTGAGTGCGGCCGGGAGGCAGGGCGTGGGTCTCTTGGCGGTCTGGGGGATGCTGCTGGGCTGTGAGGTGGTGAGGAAGATCTCTGTGTGTTGGGGCACTAGGGAGTGGGGGTTCTGTGTGGGGTGCTGGGCAGTTGTGGTGAGGCTGTGGGCAGGGGGGCGCTGGGCAGGGGTGGTGATGTGCAGGGTGCTGTGCATTTGTGGCAGGGTCTGGGGGGGCACTGGGCATAGCGGGTTCGGGGGGGCTCTGGCCATAGGGAATCGGGGGATGTTCTGGTGTTGGGTGGGGAGGATGTGTGGTGCGGCATGGCAACTGCCAGTTTGTAAATAGTGCCCTCGCACTGGGCTGGGCGGACCATGTTATGCCCCTGGCCGGCCCCTCACTCCAGGGACTGACCACCCCCCGCTGCACTATGCTCCATTGCCCCCATGGGGGCTCACAAATATGTGTGGTTCCGGGCCCACGAAAGGTTAATCCGGCCCTGTGCGGCAGACACAGGACGCAGCAGTTCAGCAAGGAAAGCAGAGTTTAGCTGAGTGATGTGCTCAATTTATGCATCTACCTCTAATGCCTTCACTCTGCAAACAACTCCTCCCCCCCATTTCTTTTGCTTCTCTTACAACCATCTTTGTGCCCTTTTCTACACCACCTCTTATATAGGACATATGACAAATCTAAGGCTACATCTACCCTAAACACCACTGGCAGCAGCGTATAGTGTATGGATAGCTGCACGCCACAGTGAAAAGCAGGTGGCATCCACACTGATATGTAGCTGCAGGTACCAGTGAAAGGCTCTGCAGTGGGAGGCAGTGGGGAAAGACTTCAGGAGCTCCCGGCTGACGGAACCTTTCACTGCAGTGAGGATGTCACTTGGCTTACTTTACAATGTCTGTAACGTGCCATGTGTCTGTGATATAAATAATCCTAGAAATAGCTTATTGGAAATAACTAAAACATGAAATATTAGTTGCTATTAAATGTACTGCTGAGCTGCCCTCAGCCTCTGAGGCCCTTATCCAACCCAGGTTATTTATGAGCCTTCCTCCCTGTCTTTTACCCAGATAACTGCTATACTATAAATACTCAAATTCTAAAAGAGAGCAGCCAGTCTTTTAATGATAGATACTGCATAATGGGATGCATGGGGGAAATAAGTGCATACAAACTTACTTGAAACCATGGGCAGGAGGACAATGGCCTTTGCCTCCTGTTAAATGGAGGCATTGGAAGATTGGAGGCCTTTGGTGTTTATGCCTTTGAAGTTTTGCACCTCCAAATAGTACCAACTAATAAGACTTGCCGGTGTTGTCAGTGGTCTAGCTCCCACTGCCATTGTGATATGATTGGGCTGGATTTTAAGATGTCAGCTGATCATGAAGAATGCAGGCAGCTGGGGAAAACTGAAGGGAAAAAAACCCTGAAGAAGTTGATCTCTTGATACTACGTTGGAAAATAGCTGTTCTCAAGGGTATTCTCTCCAGGTAAACTTGCCACTACATGAAACAGAGTCAAAATATTTTCATTTAAAAATGTAGACCAGTCAGGAAGACCAGATCCAAAACAACAAACAAAAGTGGTTGCAGTCTCTTTGTAACAATTGTTGTGGCATCTAAGGGCTTGTCTTCACTACCGGGAAGATCAGTGCTGCTGCAATCAATGCAGTGGGTGTCAATTTAGTGGGTCTAGTGAAGACCCACTTAATTGACGACTGAGTGCTCTCCGGTCGACTCGGTACTCCAGCTCCCCAAGAAGAGTAAAAGAGGTCAACCAGAGAGCGTCTCCCATCGACGCAGCGCAGTGAAGACACCTGGGTAAGTAGACCTAAGCTACGTCGACTCCAGCTACGTTATTCACGTAACTGGAGTAGCGTAACTTAGGTCGACTTACCCTGGTGGTGAAGACAAGCCCTGAGAATGGGAGTGCAGTCCCTTTCCAACACTGTATAGTTCTCTTCCCTTACGGCTTCTTCTTTTTCCATATTTTCTGTGATATGAAACCAGGCTTATCTGTGCGTGTGTGTATATCATTTTTGATAAGTCTAGGCAAAATGTATGGGAAAGGTATTTTTTCATATGGTTATAAACAGACAAAGATTGAGTGTGATGTTTTGGCTTTGAGGCCTCGGTTAAGGGTGTGGAAAGAAAATGCAGCAAGGTTAATTCTAGGTTAAGCTATGTTGTACTGATGTAATAATGTTGTCTTTAGAACAAATTAGCTCTTGGGGACTCAGCGACACAGTGGAGTACTAAACCTCTTTTTTTAAATATATGTGCAGGTTGTTTCTTGTTTGAAAAAAAAAGAGAAAAATTACACAATGATCAAACCTGGAAAATGTTTACTTTTGTAGAAAATTTAAAAATAGAATCTCAATTCTATTGGCAGTTCACTTTTTAAAATGGGCTATTTGTTCTAGGCTCCTGCAGCATATGGCTTATTGCGATTTATATGGCTATATTGAAACCACATGAACTGAGGCACCTAAGGGAATGTTGTTTAAAAAAAAAAAGTTGTGTTGGACTGAAATTCAGTATGAATCATATTAGAAGTTTAGAAACACACAAAGATAAATGTGCCCCATGTGACTCAAAGAAGCACATCTGGTAGGTGATCCTGTATAAATAAATACCTGAAAGGACTATGGTTTAACAGCCATCAATAAAAAATGAAATCATACTCTAAAAAAACTTGAGGAAAAAGGATATTTTATTAATTTAATCAGAATATAATGTGTATTTGTCTGAACATGGGGAGGGAGATAGTGTGTACTCTTGCAAATATGGTCTAAACAATCAGTGGTATAACTCACATGAGTAAAGTTACTCAAGTGCATAAGTATTTGAAGGATCAGATATTTTGACTTTAAAAGCCAAATAATGTTTTGTTCTGTACTAAGACCCTGATTCAGCAAAACATTTAAACAAATGCTGGAATCCCAGGACTCCAGGCAAGAGTAAGGCTCAGCCCATGCGGGTCTCATTGTAGGACTGAGGCCTAATGAGAAAGTGGTGTACATTTTGCAGGGTGGTTTTGTATGAAGTCTGGTGACCATAATAGTGCACTCTATTCTCATTTTTAACAACTTTAAAAGGTTTACTTATTCTAACACCTGACATTTTTTGTAAAAAATAGTCCACCTCTCTCCAAACTGTTCCCCCACATTTTATTGGCATATGTTGTATGTTAGTTCATCAGCAGGTTGAGAGAGAGTGAGACTACACTGTATACTTTCCTCTATGTGTTGTACTTCCAATATAGGGAAACTAGACAGTGTGTTTTGTGATGGGGGTCAAACAGGCAACCTACGAAGTTTAAAGTCTCGATCCTGCACAAACTTCCACATGTACTTTGATTTTTTTCTATGTGAGAAGTGCCAAAAATCAAAAGGTAAAGCAAATAAAAATAAGCATACAATTGTTTGCAGGATCAGGGCCTAAAAGTTTGGGTTTCTTAGGTATAGAGTTCAACTAGCTTATCATTTTAATAACAAAGTTAGAGTTAATATCTGAAGAAATATAATAAATATTGGAACTAGCTGGAAAAATTTAGAAAAAAAATATTTTCTTTTAAAAAGTCCCTCTCCTTTTCCCCACTCTTTTTTGACTAGCTCTACAACTCATCCAAATTTTTAGGGAATAGTTTGGCACAAATGTTGTAGAAGTATTTTCCCATTTTTCAACCAATTCTAATAAATATGAATACCCCCAGCTAGTAGAAACTCTCTTTTACATGAATCCAAAAGAATATACGATAATATTAGGCAAATGTTGTTATCAAAAATTTTCCATGAGTTATTGCTTTTTTAAACTAATTCCTTTTGGCTGTATTTAGGACCATACCATATTTGCTTTGTCAGAAGATTCAAACAAATGTCCCTATTGTCAGGAATGTTGATGGAAACAGTGAATATTGAAGAAAAATACTATGTGACCTATAGTTGCAATTGAAATGAGTCAGTACCACTCTCATAGATCTGTTCCAAAGCCTACTGAAGTCAATGGGAGATTTTCTATTTACTTCAATGGTCTTTGAAGGAGGTCCACACTGAATGCTGGCCATGAACAGCTCATGTACAAGCTACAGGCCATTAATTGTTTGCTGAAGTTTTGGTGTCACTCATTTTGAATATGAACAAATCTCCAAAGTTGTAAGCAGCTAGCAGACAATTTGTACAGAAAAAGAGGGAGGAATTCACTGAAAGAAAATAATCACTGTGAATTAATCACTCAGCTCTTTAATTTAACAAAAGAGCAGCAGTGAATGTTTGACAACTGAACTCTAAACTCTACAAGCCTCTACTAGCTCACATAGACAATTTGGATTTAGCCATTGGATCACTTATTAGGATCAAATTCAATGTTACCTTAGATATTTTAAAGCTGTATTCAAAATACAAGCCTGCAAGGCAGTTGGTAGCTCTTGTAATTGGCAACTATTTCACTCTAGCCCAGAGGTTGGCAACGTTTGGCATGCGGCTCGCCAGGGTAAGCACCCTGGCGGGCCGGGACAGTTTATTTACCTGCTGACGCGGCAGGTTCGGCCGATCGCGGCCCCCAGTGGTTGCGGTTCGCCATCTCGGGCCAATGGGGGCGGCAGGAAGTGGCGCGGGCGAGGGATGTGCTGGCCGCGGCTTCCCGCCGCCCCCATTGGCCCGGGACGGCGAACTGCGGCCAGTGGGGGCCGCAATCGGCCGAACCTGCCGCGTCAGCAGGTAAATAAACTGGCCCGGCCCACCAGGGTGCTTACCCTGGCGAGCCGCGTGCCAAACGTTGCCGACCCCTGCTCTAGCCTCTTCCACAAGCAACAGCTAGAGAAAGTCTATAGCAATCTCAGTCACTCTCTAGAGGTCTTCTCTTCTGAAGGTTTCATCTCCAGACTTCACTCCAGCCCTTTTCAGTTCACCAGAAATAATAAACAAGTAAAACAAGTCTTGATATGTGACTGTCAAACTAATAAGTATTTCCGCCCTGCCTTGTTGGAACACCAAAGGCACTTGATGAAATGGTAATGAGCCCAGTGTAAAAGACAGTGTTAGTCAAACAGCAATGTGCCAATACACTGGGCCTAGAAAAGTGAACACTAATTATAAACAAAAGTTTAACTGACTAGTCTAGTGGTGCCCAGGTTGCGTGAAATGACAAAAGTAAGCAACCATCATAACAGATTAACATGAATTTAGATTAAAAAAAATTCTGGGCCAACTCCTCGGCTGGTATAAATCAGCCTTGCTCCTTTACCTTTTGTGCAGTGGTTTTGATTTACATGAGCTGAGGATCTGGAGTAGTTTTTGTTTTAGTAATCTAACGTGTTGCTAGTATTGCAGCTAAGAATTTTTTCATTTCTCGGAAACATGTTGACTCCTCATTTAAACACTGATAGTATTTTTTAAGTTAGTTACAGAACTGGATTTGTTGGAGCAGGAAAAATCATGAAAACATCTTTGTATTTTTTTTCCTTTTACTAACTTAAATCTGGGACTTAGGCTACCTCAGCTTCCCTGGAGTCCCTTCTGTCATGACAGATTGTCTCTCTTCCGTCAGATCAGATCATCCCTCTAGTTTTTGATAGTAGAAAAAATATAAGGAAAGGTTGAAATCCTAAGGGGCACAGAAGCCATTTACTGCCACATTGGGCAGTTCAACTCAAGCCTAACTGAGCCCCAAGACTGTCAGGGAAGCTCAACAGAGGCTGAGGAGCAGCTGCTCAGCCACTTTGGTTGGGGTCTTGTGGAGGTCTCTAGGGATCCTGTTGACTCAGTCCCCCTTGCACTAGCACCATGGAATTACTGTAGCTTTAGCCTCTTTTTGTGGTAACCTGTCAGATAGTTGGGACCAAGAAAAAGTGTGGTGCATTAGGTATTTATACACCATGCTGTAATTAGATTTGCCAAAAATGCAAGTAGCAAAACTATAGTGACATACAAGGAACCACACTCACCTGTTTGTTATGGGCCTGTCTATGCTAGATTTGAAGTCCTGTTAATTGAACCGAAGGGATAGCACTCTTGTAAGTACCAAGCGTTCACACTTGGCATGCTAGTTCGGTTTCAGGTCTATTGCATTTTTCCTCGTGTTTGCTGCCCTGTGGGTATCTATCCTGCAGTTCATGTCACAACTTCCTGAAGCAGTGGTTTCTGGGACATTTTTCTTCTGCAGTACTTTATAGAGCTAGGGAGAATCTTGGGAGAAGTAGTCTAGCTCCCATAATTTCCTGGGAAAGTACCAGAATTCCCTCATGAATTCCTAGAAATCGTTCTTTCTGGTGGCACCATTTCCTAATCCTTTTCTCAAAATGAAGGAGAGTTTGAACACTCAACTCTTGCTTCTTTCTCAGCTAGAAGGGTTTCTGCTGGAGCTGCTTCCAAGAGACAGATTGAGGTGAGCAGCTAACAGAGTTCATCATGCGGTAGCCAATTTAACTTAACAATTTAAGTGGAGTGGAAAAACTAGACCTGACAGAACCTAAGCAGTCACCAGTGCAGTGTGTAGTGGTAACAGAGAGTATATATGCTGTTGGGATTAATAATACCAGCCATCTCCATCCATGTTTGTGCTACAGCAGTAGAGACTGACTTGGAGAACAACACAGTGGTTAGACTTGAAACAAATCTATTCTAAATGGCAATTTTTATGCTTGTGTGCTGTTCGGACATAAGGTGAGCTAATGGGACAACACAGTGGTCCACGTTTTTAGAATACAATAGTGAACTTGGCTATTCTCCCAACCCCATTACTGTCCCCACTACTATGCTTGTCAGATTGTGGTACCTTTAGGCAACAGGATTGCGTGTCTCAGAACAGCCATGAGAATTCTAATTCTGAGCAAATGACAATATATTTCATAAGTAAGATCTGTCCATGGTCCTCATTGTTTGTCACTCTTAGACTCCTTTTCAGGGATGCTTAAGCTTGTAAAAATATCCATTGTATTCATCCATATGAAATTATTGACCCTAGCCATGATATCAAATGCTTTCTATGCAAATATTACAGATACCACACCAAATAAATGTCAGTTGGATATACAAACTTAATTCCAGACATCCTCAAGTGTGTGGGGAACGGAGTGAGTATAATCATATTAAACTTTAGTAAAATAGGAATTCAAGCTATTACTGGGCAGTGTAATAAAACTACAATACAATCTATTGCAAAATAATGCAGACTGATATCAAATGGTTGTGCTAGACCTCCTCCTCCTTACGGTCTGGTCTGCCTTCCAGTTTTTGAGACCCTGTCCTGGGAGAAAGTCGTATAATATGTTACACAAGCTTTGATGGACCCAGTCCCTTTTTTGAGAGGTTCACTTTTTTTTTTCTCTCATTTTCTGTCCCAGGGACAGTTCTTAGTGCTTGTTTTGCTTTCTTAATTATTGACTCTCATGTATTGGCTTCAAGTTTTGAGTCAGTTCAGTTATTCTTGATTCCATCCTATTGGTTCCCCAATTTATACTCTCTAATGGTTACATTGACCCTGACTCTGCTCTCGCTTCTGATTTGCGCTTGTGTGAGTAACTTGAGTGAAATCAACAGAATTACATGTAAAATCAGTATGAGTGAACATAAAAATATAAGAATAGCCATACTGGGTCAGGCCAATGGTCCGTCTAGCTCACTGTCCTGTTTTCCAACAATGGCAGGTGCCAGGCACTTCAGAGGGAGTAAACAGAACAGGGCAATTGAGTGATCCATCCCCTATCATCCTGTCCCAACTTCTAGTAGTCAGAGGTTTAGAGACACCCATTGCATGGGGTTGCCTCCCTGACCATATTGGTTAGTGGCCATTGATGGACCTATCCTCCATGAACTTAGCTAATTCTTTTTTTGAACCCAGTTATACTTTTGACCTTCACAACATTCCCCTGGCAATGAATTCCACAGGTTGACTGTTTGTTGTGTGAAGAAGTACTTCCTTTTGTTTGTTTTTTAAGCCTGCTGCCTATTAATCTAATTGGGAGACCCCTGGTTCTTGTGTTATGTGAAGGAGTAAATTTTTTTTTCTCCACATCAAGTCAGGATTTAATAGATCTCGATCATATCTCCTGTCATCTCTTTTCCAAGCTGAACAGTCTCAGTCTTTTAAATCTCTCCTCATATGGAAGTCATTCCATACCCCCTAATAATTTTTGTTGCTGTTCTCTGTACTTTTTCCAATTCTAATATACCTTTTTTGAGATGGGGTGACCAGGACTGCACGCGATATTTAAAGTGCGGGCATACCCTGGATTTATATAGTGGCATTATATTTTCTGTCTTATTATTTATGCATTTCTTAATGGTTCCTAACACCCTGTTAGCTGTTTTGACTGCCACTGCACATTGAGTGGATGTTTTCAGAGAACTATGCACAAAGACTCGAAGATCTTTCTTGAGTGGCAACAGCTAATTTAGACCCCATCATTTTGTATGTGTAGTTGGGATTGTTTTCCAGTGTTCATTATTTTGCATTTATCAATATTGAATTTCATCTGCCATTTTGTTCCCCAGTGTTCCAGTTTTGTGAGATCCCTTTGTAACTTTTCACATTCTGCTTTGGACCTAACTATTTTGAGTAATTTTGTACCATCTGCAAACTTTGCCACCTCACTGTTTACCTCTTTTTCCAGATCATTTATGAATATGTTGAACCACACTGGTCCCAGTACAGATTTTTTGGGGGACCCCATTATTTACCTCTCTCTCTCTCTCTCTCTCTCTCCACTGTGAAAACTGATTATTTATACCTACCATTTGTTTTCTATCTTTTAACCTGCTACTGATTCATGAGAGGTCCTTCCCTCTTATCCCATAACTTCTTCCTTTGCTTAAGGCCTTTGGTGAGGGACTTTGTCAAAGGCTTTCTGAAAGTTCAAGTACACTATATCCATTTGTCCATATGCTTGTTGACCCCCTCAAATAATTCTAATAGATTAATGAGGCATGATTTACCTTTACAAAAACCATTTTGACTCTTCCCCAACATATTGTATTTATCTGTGTCTTATAATTCTGTTCTTTAGTATAGCTTCAACCAATTTGCCTTTTTTTGAAGTTACGCTTACAGGCCTGTAATTGTCAGGATCGCCTCACAAGCCTTTTTTTTAAAAGATGGGCATTACATTAGCTACCCTCCAGTCATCTGGTGCAGAGGCTGATTTAAGTGATAGGATACATACCACAGTGGGTAATTCTGCAGTTTCATATTTGAGTTCCTGCAGAAATCTTGGGTGGTCCTGGTGTCTTACTGTTTAACCTTTCAGTTTGTTCCAAAACCTCTTTACTGACACCTCAATCAGGGATAGTTCCTCAGATTTATCACCTAAAAAGAATGGCTCAGGTGTGGAAATCTCCACATCCTCTGCAGTGAAGACCGATGCAAAGAATTCATATAGTTTCTCCACAATAGCTTTGTCTTCCCTGAGTGCACCTTTAGCACCTTGATGGGCCAGTGGCCCCACTGATTTGTTTGTCAGGCCTCCTGCTTCTGATGTACTTAAAAACAATTTTGCTGTTTGTTTTGGGGTCTTTTGGTAGTTGCTCTTCAAATTCTTGTTTGGCCTGCCTAATTATACTTATACACTTGACTTGTCAGAGTTTAAGCTTCTTTCTATTTTCCTCAGTAGGGTTTGATTTCCAGTTTTTAAAGGATGTCTTTTTGTTTCTAATCTGCCTCTTTTACTCTGTTTAGCCATGGTGGCACTTTTTTTTGATCCTCTTACTGTTTTTCCTTATATTTTTTTTTAATGGGATATACACATAGTTTGGGCCTCTATTATGGTGTTTTTAAACACTTTCATGCAGCTTGCAAGTATTTTACTCTTGTGAGTGTTCCTTTTAATTTCTGTTTAACTAGCCACCTCATTTTTGTGTAGTTCCTCTTTTTGAGGATAAATGCTACTGTGTTGGGTTTCTTTGATATTATCCCTCCTACAAGGAAGTTAAATTTAATTATATTATTGTCACTATTACCAAGCAGTTCAGCTGTGTTCACCTCTTGGACCAGATCCTGTATGCCATTTAGGATTAAATCAAGAATTGCCTCTCCCCTTGTGAGTTCCAGGTCTAGCTGCTCCAAGAAGCAGTCATTTATGGTGTCTAGAAATTTTATCTCTGCATCCTGTCCTGAGGTGACACATACCCAGTCAATATGGGGATAATTAAAATCCCCCATTATTATCAGGTTTTCTGGTTTTGTAGCCTCTCTAATCTGCCTGAGCATTTCACAGTCATCTTTGCCATGTTGGTGAGTAGTTGGTAGTATATTCCTACTGCTGTACTCTTACGATTCAAGCATGGAATTTCTACCCATAAAGATTCTATGGTACACTTTGAATCATTTAAGATTTTTACTTTGACTCTGTACTTTCTTTCAGATATTGTGCCATTCCCCCACCAACCTACTCTGTCATTCCTATATATTTTGCACACATGTCCCATTGATTATCATTGATCCACCAAGTTTCTGTGATACCTATTATATTAGTATCCTCATTTAATACCAGGCACGCAAGTTCACCCAAGTTTGACTCACTCAAGTGAGAACAGAATCAGCCATTTTATACTTCTCAGCAACACTGCTGGTGATTCCACAGTTATAATAGGGCTAATTTGATTGATAAATACCTTACTTTAAATAAGGCAACTAAAATATTTCATTTGTTGCTGCTTCTTCACCCCTTCTGTAAGGATCCTTGGACTAGAACCAGGTCTGTGGAGCTGGGGATAGCTGATGGTCCCACATCACCACCAGGAGGCCATGCAAAGCCACATCCAAGGAGAAATGTGGAGTTTAGGCACCTCAGGAGATAATGCTCAAAGGGTCTGGAGTGACACCACCCTGAAGCCCTCTGATTGGCCCATGCTCACTATTTAAGCATGCCCCAGGAAGTTTTGTGTGGGTAATCACACAGACTTCTGGCCTGCTGCAGACCTCACCTTGCTTTCTGATCTCTGACCTCTGACCCCAACCTGACTCTGACCATGATTCTTGCTTATTGATCCCAGCTCTGGTGACTACTCCAATCCCTGCTCACTGACTACTGGATGTGGGCTTTCCATGATCTATGGCCATCAGCCCATCCATGACTGATAACTCAGATTGCCTACACCCTGGTCCCTTGCATACTGGAAACAGCAAGGGTGTACGTTTCAAATTTAGTTGCTGATCCTTTAGTTTAAAATGATATTGCAAAGGCTGAATTCTGCTCTCAGTTACTGCAGTGCAGTCACACTGAGTCGGTCTTTAAAATGCCTCTCCAGTATGCAGATCCCATGAGAGCTCAAGAATTGCAGATGCCATGGCTGCTCTCAAGTCCCTTCTTGCATGCACTGGCTACTTTCTCATGTTTCTGTTCTTTTATCAGGACACTATAGTAAATAGCGAATGAACAGTGGTTATAAAATATAAGTACAGCCTGTTGTTGACGCTTCAATGAAACCCACTTTACAGTGTTCTTTATTTGATTGTAATGTATTTGCATTAATATATTTGCTATAAATTATGCTTATATGCCTGTGGTGGGGTTAGTACCTTGTTGGCCCCTTAAGCCGAGGGGGCGGGAGGTAATACCGCCTCTCTATGCCCAAGTCTGTGTTCTAAAACCCTCTGTAATTAGCACAGTGTGACCCAATGGTCAGAATCCATTTACTTCCACTTCCCTAGTGGGGTAATGCAGCCTACCAGCCGGGGTTCAAACAATGCGCCACTAGGGCATTACAGCCCAATGGCCAGAGTCCACCTAATTCCCCTCCCCTAAAGGGTGTAATGCGGCCTAGCAGCCGGAGTCTAACCAACTCACCCTCTCAAAGGTGAGTGGCCAAGGTAGGGGGACCCGGGCCCGCCCCTCCACCGGGTCCCAACCCAGTGCCCTGTTGGTGACGAGTTCTCACTAGTGGTCCGGCAGGGATCCTCCTGAAACACGCCGGCCTGAACAGTCTCAGCACCGTTCCTCTTTAAGGCCTTCCTGGGTCACTTCCTACCGATTCCTCAGATTCACCCAAATCCACTGCGTCCTCTTCCTCGCCTCTACAGCGCGTCAGGGTGTGTCTGGCCTCTGCGTCCTGGGGTGCAGGCCTCTCTTCTGCTGGCGAGAGTGACGAGCCTTCTTCCCCTCTGGCAGTTCCCCCTGGCTGAGCAGCTCTGCAGGCTTTTATACCTGACTTCCAGGTGGTGCAGGGCTTCCTCTGCTAGAAGGAATGCAATTTTTTCTGAAATGTCAAAACTTCCCTTTTTGACATTTTTGGAACAAAACATTTTAATTTTGTTTTGAAATTACTTTAATTTTTGCATTTTTGCTTTTGTATTATATAAATGGTCTAGGTATACTTAATCCTGCTTCAGCATGGGGGAATGGACTATAGATGACCTTCTGAGATCCTTTTCAGCCCTACATTTCTATGATTCCATGATTACACAAAATAAAATAAAAACTTGAAACTGAAACAAAACTTTTAGATTTTGTTGAAACAAAAAGTTTTGAATGACTTGAGATAAAACTGAAAAGCAAAACAAAAAAATCAGAATTTTCCTTTGGGGAATTTCAAATTTGGGGATTTTGCTCAGATTTGGAAAGAAGCCTAAATCTGAAATCTCAAACTCAGTTGTGAAACAGAACTTCTGTCCTCCACACAGCTGTACTGATGACAGCTAAGCCCTGTTTGGATGCTGGAAGCTTAAAGATACCACTGCATGAAACACAACTACCATGTGTTTTACTTGAATAAGAAACCTGAGTCTGGAAGGTTTGGGAGCCAGTGGAAGTAAATGAATTGGATGGTGCTTACCGTTAATACTGCCATGAGAAAATTGTTTTAAAGTTATTTGCACCATTAATTTTGATTGTGTACATGGTGTGGGAAGGATGTTATTAGTGGATGACTGAATCTTCTATAGATGTGACATCTTTCATTGATGGGAAAGTTAGTTGAGAGAGAAGAAACTAATGAAAATCTAAACAGAAAAAAGGTGATACATTACAAAATCAAGGAGGAAATTGAATGTGTGCTAGAAGCATGGACTAGGGAATCAGTTGCTGGACAGGATGTGTTTGATATACTGTACATTCATAAGGAAGCCTGCACAGATATGAAAAATAGCTCATTTTGATAGCCAGCAAGTTTAACTGTTTCACAAGATGAGAAAGCAATTATTCTTTCTTTATGGTGATTTCCAGGGAAACTAACTATTACTGGTGCATTAATATAAGGCTATCAGTGACGGATTTTGCTTGAAATAATTTTTCTTAATGCATCAGCAAACCATATTTCATTGTTATCATGCCTGTGACAGAAAAGTAAGGAAATAGAGCTTAATGTGAATGAATTAATTCATAAAAATATTGCAAAGAGCATACTGTTGCAGACAGTTTATTTGATTGTAGAGACTTGGAGAATCAGATGTTATATACAGTAGGTCCATTCTATATTTTCAGTTTCCTTACTTGAGTTGTGCAGGGGAGAAAATAACTGTTTGTTTTCCCATGGGGACTTGCTCTTGGGATACCAGTTGATAGAATCAGTGTAGCATGCTTGTGGTGGGCCAGATTTCCCCCTCTTCCCCCTTCCCCTCCCCCCCCCAGTTGTCAAGGAGTTAAAGAATTCCTTTGGTCATGATCAAACACAACACACCACATATATAGGGCTTGTCAGGCTTGGAGGCTGGACCTTAAAAGGTGAAGCTCTGGGGGGTGAAACTGGCACACAGGGAGCAAGAACCTTGGGTTGCTCACTGAGGAATGACTTGAAGGCACCATTCACCCCATTCCACTGAGAAAGAAGATGGGCTGGTTATCCTTCTTTGTTGGAACTCCCAGGACTAAATCTTGACTTCAGCCATGCAAGAGTATAGGAGCTGAGCTAAGTCTTCGTTTGGTGGTCTGAAGACCTTCCTTGCATGTGCCTATGGGGAACATTGACTCCCACAGGCCATAGGAGGGTTTTGCTTTTTATTTGGACTTTTGTACTCCTGGAAGGGACTGGACTCTCTAAGAGGCATAGCCAGAAGACCATACCTCATACCCTTGAACCTGGTCAACAGGATGACTGTCTCCCAGGGAATGGCATATGAGGTAAGAGAGATACCCATCCTTATCCCAAGGGGGTGCTCCAGAGACAATAGTACATAAAGCTATGTGTGCATGTCCATTTATCATGCACAGAATGATTAAACTCATGTTTTTCCCCATCTCATATGAAAGAGGTAATGAAAAACTCAGTGAATGTAATTACTTTAGATGACTTTCCTTTTGGGTGGGGTGATGATATCCTACCATTGGCTGAAAAAGGAGATTGACAGTACCCTTGGATTCACAGTCAAGTCGGAGATAAACAAAAGCTAATCCAGAAGAGAGAGGCCCTATTATGGGAAATAAAATATTTAAGTTATATTTTCCAAAGATCGTTCATAAAACAAAAATATGTTTTTTGGTGGTAGTGTTTTTTTTATATGAGTAATAAATCATTCATCTGCTGACCCAAAAATCAAGCTGTAGTTTCATTTTTCATTTTCCAAAAGCAAAGAGTTTGCATTAGTTTAGTATGGAGATGGGAAATCAGTTTAGATCCCGGATAAAGGTTTCTGATAAAATTATGGTTCTGGTTCTAGATTGCTTAACAACATTAAGATTACTACCATAATATTGAATGAAAGATCCTTGTGGGTGGGACTGGAGGATGTCACACATACTTCTGGCTTGTTGGGGCTGGACAGAGTTTAGGCAGTGTATCTCTGGTTCTGGGTCTGTAGGCACTCACTCCAGGTGTAGACCACATGTCTGGCACCCTCTTGGCAGTGGAGACCCCATGGTCTTCTTCCTTGAAACTAGTGCGGGCTCTCCTAATCCTTCCCAGGAGCTGTTGCATGCTCTGAGTACCACCAAAGGTGTGGACCCTCTGGTTTACAATTTCCCCCTTCTGACATTACAATATAGTAAAAGCAAATATTTTACAAAGGAATTTATAAACACACACATTTTACTCTTAGACAGCCCAATGGGTATAAATATTGTGGGTGAATAACTTGAGTGCCTGGTATTAAATGGAAAAATAACAAAGCCAGCACACAAATCCTGCCTCCGTTTTCTCAAAGGACCCTTCGGGATTTGCTCTGTGTCTTTTCAGGGGTTCAGGATTCCTCCTCTCATGTTGCTCAGCCTTGTCTGCTTCCCTCTTTAAAATGGCCAGGGAGTCATCTGACTTCAAGTCTGTTGTCAGGTGATCCATTGCTTGGTTAGAAACTCAGCTAGTTTAACTGGTTTGTCAGGCAGCAGCTAGCTCATTGTATTAGGGTGCACGTATCTGAATAATAACCCTTGACTGCTCTGCATTGTTAGCCTTCTGCTAAGTGTAAGAATTTCTCCTGATACCTTCCTGGCAGTTTCTGCATAAGATGAAGGATAAAAGGCCACAGTCCAGTCTTGCAATCAAAATGGAACTCACAAAACAAAACTGAGTTTGTAGTTTGACATAGATACAGACCGACATTAATCCACCACAATCCCAATCCTGCAATCCAACCCTCCACAATACTGAGATCTCCTATTAGTCTGATAATTTTCACCCTAATTCGTCTCTGAAGTTTTTCCATCTTGATACTGAATATTTTAAATTTCTTCACATTAGTTGGAAGAGCATTTAATATATGTTTCAATCTTTTCCTTCTTATGGCTGGAAATGCCTCTCCCTCCATGCACTTAGTGTTTCAAGCCCAGCAAAAAGGTCTTCCATGCTAGCAACTTGAGATGTTAAAAGAATCCATTTGCCTGCTGCTTGCTCAAAAACCATCTCAAGTTTCAATAATTAAACTAATCTATGATGTCACAGCATGGTTTGTTAGTGTCTCTACAGGAACTTGGCTTATTAAAAGCATCGTGTTCAGCTGCCTTGTCTTTGATTTAGGCATTTTCTTTTGATGAACAGCTTGGCCAAATATAAATGAACACTAAGTTAATATCCTTTCACATAGGAAGAACATTGGTGAAGCAGGTAGATATGACGAATACAAGTGGCTAGCTCTTCCAAAGGACATCTTTGTAGGCGATTCAGCAGTCTACCACCACTCCACTACAGTTACCATTTCTACTGCTGCTGATCCATTACTCTTCATGAATGTTTATGTCCTTCTGAAGCATATATGAAAAAATGATCCTGGGGTCTGTCATTTACTAACTATACTAATTTGCCTTTTATAGTCTTGCTGCATGCTATACATTCTACTGGCCCAAGAAATAAGAACAATGCATGAAAATAATTCACTGTGTGTGTAAAAAGGAAGAATTTATAGTGAGAATCTGCTAAATTGAATTTGAACAAAAAACCCATTTATTGACATTCCTAAGTGATCTGAAGGATTAATTCGTGAGAAAATGGCACATGGAAATTATGAATAGGAGCAAGTCCTACACTTCAGATTATAGTCTATAATACTCTTATTTTCAGTTTTAAAAGAAGCTTTCTTTAAGGCATTAGCTTTTGAATTGACATTTGGCAGTCCACAATTAGGTTTTAGGTTACATTTAAACTCTGCTTTCATTGCTGACTTTAGAAGTTAACTATTGAACGAGTTATTCAACTCAGATCTGTAAAGAAGAATGCTATAAATTCTAGATATTATGTTCTTGTTAGTAAAACCTCAGTACTTACAATTTCCCTGCAACATTTTTTTCAGTAATTAACCTTTAAAATCGTGACAGGGAAACAAAACAAATTTTGGCTGACATTTACGGTCACATAGGACTTCCTCCTCACTACTCTGTATATTTTTTCATTGCAGACTTTGGGAGGAGTTCTCTGTGCCTGTTTCTCATTAGAAAACATTGGCAGGTAAATGTATTAAGGTTGCCACCTTTTTGTTTGACGTATAAAGTGTGCATGTCCTTTTGAGAAAACGTCATTGTCTATTCTACTCAGAGACCCTCAGAGAATTATTCCATGGCAAAGATCTACCCTCCTCTATGCTCCATTGATTGCCCCATCACTGTGTGTGTGTGTGTGTGTGTGTGTGTGTGCGCGCGCGTGTGCATTTGTTTGTGTTTGAGAGCAGGCAGGGAAGGAATTTATGGTTCTGTTCTCTGAGCCAAAAGCTGTGGGTTGTTCAGGAGCATGATGTACTTCCTCCTTCTGTTTGGAATTAGAGGTCTGCTCAGGCCTAATCTTAAAGCCCAATCTGGACCCAAATCTTAGCCAACCTGGACCTGACCCAAAAGTGTTGTCATTTTCAGAACCAACCTAACCTAAAGTTGATTCTTCCCCCTGAACCCATGTCAACACCGTTACTGCCATCTAATCCTGGCTTCAGGGCTTCCTACTCCCTGCACTCTGGGCCTGTGGTCTGTCTCTATCCTTGTCCTGCCCATGGGGTGAACGTGGTGGTGGCTGCTGCATGCCCGGTCCTGCCGGCTACCACCGTGTTGCACTGTGTGGCTGCAGACTGAGAGGCACTGCAACTGCTTGGCGCACACTCCACAGCACAGCGAAGTGGCAGCATTGCCGCCAGGGTTAGAATAAGCAACTACCCAACTGACCCTGGGAGGGTCGGGTTGTTTTCAGACCAGACCCAACCTGCCCTGAAACCAACACCTACAGTCGTGTTGCAAAGCTGTATTTGGGATGGCACATGGTCATTTTAAGCCATTTAAGGATGCCCAAGTACAGTATTATGATGAAGAGAACCGTATAAATACATGTAATAAAAGGCTAAAGTACACCACTAAAAACTGGTTCCCAGATCCAAACCAGCATAGTGGAGAAGCATATAGCAATGCTATCTAGACAATTATGCAGGGCTGATGATATTTATCCAAGAAACTTTTTAAAGGAAATATGGTAAGGATTTTCAGAACAGACCACTTCACTTCCATTGGCATGTAGAAAGCAACTGCTGTTCCTCTTTTGCACTAGCTATGCTAATTTGTACATGTGAATGTGAAATTTGTACCTGCAGGTTAGCAAGGCGGTTTTGAAAATTTAGTGCTGGGTCGCAATGCATAGTTAAAACTGTCTTTCTTTGATTAAGAGCGTGAATTCCAAGTATTATCCAAATCACCTTCATTGGATTCTCAAATCAACAGGGTCACAGGGTGAGCTAGTTAGTTGGGTCACGAGCCATCCTCCAGCATATTGACTATTAATGAAACAAATCCAGCTAAATAATCAGTACACTATGATTTGAAGAATAAAAGCACGTATAAATCAAATTGGCAGTCCAAAGATCTCAGCTAAATAAAAAAGTTTTAGTAAAATCAACTGGTTTTTTTTTTTCAGATACAAAGCAGTAAATTAGAGACGATAAATATCAAAAGAGTTACAGGAATGATGCAGTAACAGAAATTTTGTGGCAGTATTTTTCTGTTATGCTCTTAAAACTGAAGCTCAAATATTACGGTGATAGGAAACATGTATGTATACAGACAGAAAAGCAAACAATTATTTTTTATCATATATATTCCAAAACAAGATGGTTGTGTAACCCACACACCTCCTGGGTGTGGTGTTCTGTCCCATCTAGTGGCACTCAGACCACATGGAGAGAGATAAAATGAGTCTCCTCTACAGCGTTAGCTAATAGCTATTTGGCTTTTAGCTTATACTGTAGAGGCTCATGTACTAAGCTCCAGAAGTCCTAGGTTCAATCCTGCCCACCAACAAGCGGGGTCTGTTGGCGTTACAGTTGCAACAAAGAATATAGAGAGTTAATTTACAGGACCCATGAACTAGAATTTTTAGTTCCGAAGTCTTATGTTGTGGCACAGAGTTTGTTTCAGCATCCAGGAGTAAATTATTCTCTTCTAGAAATCTGCCTCTCTCTCTGGATCTGTGGTAGGGAAAAGAGTAGCCCTCCACCTTCACCTCTCCCATTCAACGGTTTATCTCCTGATCACCTGAGGAGAAAGTGCAGCCAGAACAGAACTGGGTTAATGTGTTGCTATCTTGACAAATTCTCATTAATGTTGATAGTTGTGATGCACTGAAAGGGCATAGAGAGGGAGCTGGAGTAGAAGAAAAGCCATATTAGCATATAACGAGTGGTGCTGATATGACTAATCATTGCCTTCTGATGTATTCAGAGGCAAATGAAAGACAGAAAAAGGGGGAAGAAGAAAGAAGATTGAGAGGACTGAGTAAAATGACAGACAAAGGGAGAACGGGGAAGAAGGTCTCAAAGAGAAGAGACAAAGCAAAAAGAAAAGCTATGGGGGTAATACCTGGTTTTCTTATCAAAACAAAAATCCAGGATAAACTTGGTATTATAGTTACATGCATTAATTTGTTTGCTCTAAAACCTTGCAGGGGTGGCAGTGCACTCTAAGATCATAAGTGATGACCAGATGCTGTTTCCAGTAGTGGTTTTCAGGGCAGTGCTTCTCTGTTTATATATTTTATTCAGTATTTTGAAAGATGGTTACTGCCCCTATGTTGCAGTCACTTGAGATATCAGCCTGACTGTACTGTTGTATCCCCTCTGAGAGAAGCAGGATGATATCACTCAGTGACAACAGCTAATAGAGAAGCAGCAAGGGCACCTCTAGGTTGCGGTTCCTTTCATTTAAACTGAAATACTAGAACAATTACAGACAATATAAAACATGGTTTTGTCCTATTCCTCTTCTTTTTGAGGCACTTCTTAAGGAGATGCATTAAGTACAGATCATGCAGTGATTTTGAATTTGCTCAGCTTTACAGTGTGCTTAGCTGAGACACACTGTACAACAGGACACCTGGGTTATCCCTTGCTCTTTTTGGTAGCTACCATGGGATCTTTTACCTCGACAACTGTCAGAGATGCTCCTGTCGAAGGATGTTTCTTCTCTCAACACTCTGGGCACATGGAAATATGGCATGAGACAATGGTTCAGACTCCTCAATTTGTATAACACAGCCAGTGACAGCATAACGTCTGAGTTGTTTCCCACAAGAAATATGAAGCTCTGTTCCAAGAAACTAGACTGTGTCATAAAATACCAGGGAAAGTCAAAATAGATGCATGAAAATTACAAACAAAGCTAAATTCTAACTGCATTCGTCAAGTGAGACTAGGCAGTGACTAGGTGGAAATTTGCCATAATTGGCATAAGCACCAACACTTACGCCTATCACTGATTCATTCTATTGTGTAAGAATCTTTTTTTTTTCCCCACTGACTAACAGTGTAGGGAGAATGGAAGCCAGATGTTAGCATTTTACTTTAGCCAAAAGAAGACTTCCCAAAACTAACTGTTTAAAATGTTTTATTATATGCAAGGAAATTACTGTCTTCTGAGAAATAAATATCAACATTAATCACTTTTTTAAAAATCTATCTGATTTCCAAGAAGCTATGGTAATGCTTTGGGCTAATGTAGAAGTTGAAGCACTAATGATCACTTTTTATTTTTAACTTAATTTCAAATGTATGTCAGTGCACACAGCCTATACAAAAGTGGTGCTGCAGGGTGAAGCTAGATATGAGACAGTTAGTTAAACTTCTTTAATTATTTCAATTAGAGACACTAAAATCTCCAATGGTCTATCTAGCCCAGCATCCTGTCTTCTGACAGTGACTAGTGCCAGCTGCTTCAGAGGGAGTGAACAGACAGGGCACTTTATGGAGTGATCCATCTTCTGTTGTCCAGTCCCTGCTTCTAGCAGTCAGAGGTTTAGGAACACCCAGAGTATGGGGTTGCGTTCCTGACCATCTTTGCTAATAGCCATTTATGGACCTATCCTCCATGAACTTATCTAATTTGTTTTTTTGAACCCAGTTATAGTTTTGGCCTTCACAACATCCCCTGGCAACAAGTTCCACAGGTTGATGCTGTGTTGTGTGAAGAAGTACTTCCATATGTTTGTTTTAAACCTGTTGCCCATTAATGTTCTTGGGAGATCCCTGGTTCTTGTGTTATGTGAAGGGGTAAATAACACTTCTGTATTCCCTTTCCTCATACCAGTCATGATTTTATTGATGATGGTGGATTCCATTTGCCTGGAGAAATGAGGAGCGACCATAAAACTTGACAGACTGAGAGATCCTTCCTGGGTTCCCTTTTCCCCCTATAAAGGGCAGGGCAAGACGATTATTTTTGTATCCCTTATCTAGGGTTGCAAGGTGTCCTGGGGACCTGGCAGTGTCCAGTCAAATGTACTGACTGGATGCCAAAGTCCAGTTACTGCAGGCGTGGTGAGAGTGGGGGGAGGTGCTGGGTCATCCACTCGCATCAGTCCCTGCTCAGCCAGGGCCGCCTGCTACCTGCCTCTCATGGGCAGGTAGGCAGGCAGCAGTCTCCATGTCAGGCTGCAGCTCCTGTCCCAGCCCTGGAGCAGAGTGAGCCCAACTGGGGGTGGAGAGGGAGGTGGAGAGGATTGAGCAAAGAAGAAGGGGGAGGAAGAAGCAGGGGGCGAGGCCTCAGGGGAAGAGGCAGGGCCAGTTTTCAAAAATTAGAATGTTGGGAACCCTGCCCTCTACCCCTCTTCCCCAATTAAAGCTGAGTTAGTGAAGCTGCACCCTTCCACCTTCAAATTCATCGCTGCATCTTTGCTTCATTCTCCAGCACATCCTGATCCGTGCTTAAATGGGGAATCACTCCTCACTCCATGACAATGTGTGGCTGGATGTGTCATAATCCTGTCATGCACTTGAGTCCCCAGACTTCAAAAAGGCATGGAAATTACTTTACCTGAATGGGGAGTAGCCTGCCTAATTGCCACTAGAAGATGCCACCTACGTAGACTGGAAGGAAAAGGCCAGGCATACTTCTCCTTATAAGTAAATACAACAGTAATAGTCCAAAATAAAATAGTTTAGCATATTACAAAGGTGGTATTTGTCCCCCTTAGTACAGAATACTGTACTATTATTTAAAGCATTTTAATAAGACCCCTCAGTAGATGCTAGAGAAGAAAACAATGGGGGGAGCAAGCTGCTTAGTTGTCCTTTGGAGGTGACAATTTGTGATGGAAAGTCTTAGTCTCAAAAGACAATTCACGAGGCTTGAAGAGTCTTGACAACTGCTGGAGCATGGTATGGGGAGAAAAGTTTGGGTGTGCTGGGTGGGGGAGGGGTATGTATTTGTCTGATCGCAACAAGTTGATGAAGTTGAGTGCAACTCCATTTCTGTTACAGTTGTGTGTCAAATGTACTGTATAATGGTATCAAAGACTGCAGAGATATCTAGTTATCTAGATCTCTGAGTTTTCTGACTCAGGGCAGGAGAAAATTGTCCATCTGTGCCAACAGGAATATTTCTGTGCTTGATATTTCCTTGTCTGTAACTTGATTGTGAGAGATCCAGGCTATTGACATATGACAGGTGCTCTCTAGCGCCACTCTCTTGATGGCTAAGAAAAGGGAGGCTGGAAAGAGCATGGTAGTTGGTGAGGTTGCTGGAGCTTAGTGTAGGATTCTTCAGAACAGCTGCTTTCTTTAGGGTGGCTGATAGTGCTTCCTTTAAAGAAGGAAAGCTGATTTCAGTTATTACAGAGTCACGGGTTCTTTACTTGACTTCACCAGACATGAGGAGAAGAGGCTGATTTCAAAGATCATGGGACAGATATTCTTTAGAGCTTTGAGGGATTCTGTTTGAGTAATGGATCCAAATTCCATTAATGCAGATGCCATTCCTGCTTCTCTGGTGGTTACTGTCTCAGTGCTATCACTTTGATTTTGTCTGCAACGTAGGATGAGAGCTGTTTGTAGTGGGTGGGGTTTGAGTGAGAAGCTATTCCAGTTAATTAGCTGGCTAACGGTATAGAAAAATTCTGTAGTACATAATTTGCCTGACACAATTATGTCCCAGAGGAAGGCTCACTTTCAATAGTATAAATCTGTAGCTGGACCTTGAGCTGTCCACGCAGTGTGGCTGAGCAGATTTGATACTGTAAGCACTGTTCCTCCTCATTGTTTCATTTTGCATAGATCTTTGTTTGTCTGAACAACCAAAGATCCTGCTCATGAAACCTAAAATATTCCCAAGCACAATTCTCCACTCCCTCTTACTTTTGTCAGCCCACAAATCCCTTTCTAATGTTGGTGTTGACTTACTAGATTGCAAGCTTCTTCAAGCAGAGACCTTGGGTTTATTTTTTAGCTATTCCTTGGAAGTCCCTACAGTATAGCATTATAGGAGTAAGAATACTCACGATTTAGTTTTATAATAGGAATTCAGTCTCATCACACTTTAATTTCTCTGAATTTCCAAGCAACCACATCAGATACTAAGTTTCGGCTTTTCTGTTCTACACTGAGGCGTATGTCTGTAGCTGAACTAAGGTCTCGGGAGTCATTTTAACATGCACCCAGGAGCTTCAAATCCACTCTAAAAACAAAGTCAGACTGGAGTACTATGATACATCATCAAAATGGGGGGAGGCAGGAGGAGTTCTCATGGAAATGCTGAAATAATCCAAACCCCTTCTGAGTATTCCTCATAGGCCTGGAGCAGTGTGACATTAACCAGGTAGACTTAATGCAAGATCACAGTAGACAACCTAAGGGTACAGAATTCCAAACCAATGGAATAGTGTCAAATTATAGCCAGAGATTTCTTAAATGGTTGTTTATGTTGCAGTATGACAGCGAATTATAAGTGCAGAATAACTGCCAAACATTAACAGTCAGTTCCTGTGTGAGAATTTAGAGAAAATGCTGAACAATTGTTCGCATCTGCTTAACATTTTCTCTATTAATACAGCATTTGTCTTTTAGATAGATTGTAGCAGCTTCTCAGTTAAAAGCAAACTTAATTATGTGCTTCTCTACCATTTTTCTGTTTTTCTTGGTGATATCTGTACAGACAGAAATATTAAAAAATAAGTCTTTGAGACAACTTCTTAGCTAGTAAAGTAATGCAAAGGAGCGGCAGGAGACTGGCTTTTTTCCCACACTAATTACATCACATATCCTCTATATTTCAGTACATGGGTTTGGTTCTGTCCTTGTTGGAGCAGAGGAATAATATAAAAAAAATTAAATACTCATTCAGGTCTTTAAATCCATTCACTTTGGCCATCTTATTTTGTTTGCTTTGCATGAACAGCTGACTTGTACTGCCAGAAATGTTTGTGGAAACTGAATTTTTAATTTGTGCGGACAAATATTTGTGCCTGAAGTGTTTGTTCATGCACATGATCAGGGAAGAGAAACAATACCATGTGACTTTTCTGACCAGTTACAGTCAAGCAGCACATCTCAGATTGCAGATATTTGTGATCAATTCATAGGATCAAATATTCTAAGAGAATAAGAAAATTAAATGTATAAATGTAGTAGTTGGAAGCAGATGAAGTTGCAACAAGAGAGAGAGTTCAGTGGGAGAAGAAGAAGGGAATTGGACATGTAACCATGAAGGATCTCAACACACTGGGGAACAGAAGAGGATGAAGCCACTGAAGTAGATGCTGAAAGAAAATTAGCCAAGGTAGGAGCGGAACCAAGCAGAAACAGCTCTGGAAACCAAGAGAAGAAAGAAAGTGAATGATTGGTGACTGGTTATCACTTTTTCTTTGTGTACAAAGTGACTGTCATTTCTGTGTGATGTACAGCACCAAACACATTGTGTACAATAAACAAATGGTACATAAGAGAGAGACTTCCCATTGAAGTTATTAGGCTCTTTTGAAAACTCAAGTCCTAATGATATTTTAACAAAATATTACAATTTGCTTTAACATTACTTTAAATGGTGATATATCCTGAGCTTTGACTCCAAAGTAAGTGATGTGGTTTTTTTTGTTTTTTGGAAGGCTGGGGTTAATATGGTGGTCAGTTTCACACCTCTTACCTAGCGCTTGTGTAAGATCCTTTTTTGATTTGACTCCATCCTTCATTAATCTCCATTATAGTGACCTTCATTAAAACAGTCTCTTAATACTTCAAACTCTTCGTTCTGAAAGATAATGGTTAATGTACTCCAAATTACACTTGTTTATCTTCTTCGTCACTGCAGTTAATGTTTGTACAGCACTTTGAAAATGTAAATGTTATTGCTGGTTGTTATTTTAAAATGAAAATATTAGTAATAAATACCCTAATCAAAATTCAATCTTGGCGCAAATAGATGCGATTTCATTAATGTGGTTATGCCCATTTATTCCAGTGCTGAGTTTGGCTCACTAACCTAAATGTTGTGGTGACAGCTGAAAACTTGAGGTAGGGGCAGGAGAAAATGCAAGCAAGGAGGCCCTAAGTAAGGGTTATTAGTTCTGCTCAACTGCACTGAAGAGTCCTATGATCCAATACCATGGCAACAAGTGTGTATAAATGTCCGATGAGTTGGTCTGCATCTATTAATGATGGATGAAGCCACCATATTATATATGTCATAAGATCAATGGCCCAACAAGAATGATCAAAGAAAGAATCCAGTTTAGATAAAAATGTTGACTTTATCATTGAAATATATGCAGTATTGCCAACCCCAAATATTCAAAACTCATTACACAACCCCCCACCACCCCAAAAAAGCATGAGATTGGCTTAAAAAGCATGAGTATTTTAAAAATACATTTTGGATTATTTTTCTTTACTTTTTGCTTTTTCAGAGTTAAGGGTACACTAAGTTCATGTTTTCAAACTTATCTCTGCAATTAAGAGAGCTACAAATATACTTTAAAAAAAAAAAAAAAAAACCCTGAGATTCTCCCATAACCACAGGACTCCTGGAGTTGGGACACTAAGTCAAATATCCAATATTTGAGACTCAGGATAAAATAATGAAAGTTGACAACCTTACACAATGTATAAGAGAAATACATGTTGATGTGTACATGAAGTTTACTAAAAGTAGAATAATATATCATTTCCTTATCTGGTATTATAAACACTCCAGGCTTAACAAATTTGGCAGAAAAGTAGAAGTATGTTGTACCTAGAAATCAGGTTACCGCTAAATACACTTGATCTGTGGGTACAACTGGTCTGGGTAACAGAATTCAATGGAACCTTGCTGATGTTTGTTGACTTGATTGGGTGGTTAAAGCTGTGTGTAACGTGATACATTTTTGTGTCTGGGATTTGCTATGTTTTCTTTTTATTTGACTGTTCAAATTAGACCTCTCCAATCTTGCCCTTTCTTATGTCAGTTGCACTTGTTCAAGCCCAAAACTTAATCTAATCAAACAGGAGACCAAAAATAAACACTGAAGAAAAAGCAAGCAAGCAGTATTAATGTGATTGAATTCTATAGGCCCTTCCATTGTGGCCAATACTAGTTCCTCTGGAGAACTGTGTAAAGGATTCTGGGTATAAATGAGTGTGTGCGTGTTAGTGTACCACATTACAGAAATTGCCAAAAAGTCATGGTTTATCAAATAGTTGCTTGATAATTTCTGAAAAATTCCATTTTATCACAATCTGCTCTATCCGTTGCACCCATTGGTGTCTCTGAGTATACCATAACCACTAGGAAATCCACAATGGAATACAATGGTTTTTATGTTTTTGGTTTTTTCACATTAATGTATGAAAGGCATGTTGAGTCAATTATGTACTTTACTAAATTAGTTTCAGTACAAGAAGGAAAGATGGAAAATACCTGGCTATTTTATTGTTAAACATGACTTTATGGGGAGAACAGCATCTAGAAAAAGGAAAACAACAACACACAAGAAGTTTCACAAGGGCCACCAACATGTGGCATCAGGAATCATAAACAGAATTATCTGCAACAAATTCCTATACCTCTACCTCTTCTGCTAAAGGAGTAACTATGTTAGTTGGTGGTAGCCACAAGCTCCTATGCTAGAGGTAGATATGATCATACACCTAGTTAGAGTTTTATGCACTTCCTCTGTCGGGGAAAGCTCATCCCAAGTAACTGAGGACCATAGAATTCAAATCACCACTAAGCCACAATTTATAATGACCCACCACCACCAGCAGAAATCATTGGGTATAGAACTAGACACTGTCAACATCAAAAGCAGACATTTCTTCTACTTGAATGAAGAGAGTCATTGAATTGGGTGCTTCTGCAATAGTATAGGCTTGTTACAGTTGCATGGCAAATACATTGTAAATATGAAAAAAAAGGAGCATGGGAAAAACAGAATTCTTTCAAATATGCTCTTTACTATTAATTCACATTACCTTAAACTCCGAGGTGACCACTTATTCAGTGCCTTCCCTTCTAGAAAACAATTGGCAGGAAGGAAGGATCAGTGAAGAACAAAGGAGAAAATGCTGCACAAGAGGTGAGCCTTGTCCTAAAGGAGGGGAGGAAGGACACCAGCCACTGAAATCAGAATTAAAAACAAGGGCCACAGTATTTGTGATACTTAGCTGGCAATCATTTAATACTTCAGTGTCATTGACATTTCCTAAAGGACCCTGTTTTCGCCCAGCAAATACCGAGAAACCTGGTTTCTCTCCAAAATAAACCAGACAGTTCAGTCCAACTCAAACATATTGGATAGGTGTCCACCTCAGGAAAACTACCATCACAATTAGCATTCTCAGCAGAGAGGTGAAGGACTAACTGAAAAATGTAACATCTTCTTTTCATTCTACCTGGCTTTTCCCGTGAGGGTTGAAGCACATAAATAAGGCTAGGAAGGGGAAGTTTGCACTGCTGTACCTGTTTTTGTCAGTAAACCGAGGACTTTAGTTTCCAGCACTGTCAGTCCAGCACTGAACAGTAAATTTACTTTTAAAAAATCCTACTATTTAGAGAATGTAACACAAGATGGAAACAGTCACAATGGCTAGAGAAAAAATTTGAACTGAGGCTAGACTTTTCATTCCCCCCCCCCCCCCAAGCGCCACCCCAAAAAAAGGCATAGAAGTTTTCCATTATTCCTTCATCTGCATAGTCAAAGTCTGGGCTATATCAAAATGTGGATTGTTTTACTGAGCAGTGATCCCCACAGTTTCCATTATCCTTCACTATAACAAGCATTCTGAGGGTGTCTGACTACTGAATGATGCAAACTGTAATTTGCAATTTCTGTTATGACATAAGGAGGTGGATATTTACTGAAAGTTTTAAAAAAAAAAAACCCTAACAGAGTACACCTTAATACTCTATGTATAGATCTATATAAAGAAGAACTAGTGTAAATTAACCTGAACAAACATCCTCTTGGCCCTTTTATTTATTATAAAATTATCTGTTTCAAGAACTCCAGCCAGAAGGTCAAGTTTTATTCCTGCAAATGCCGGTCCATTTTTTTTTTTTTTTTTTTTGGATCAGTTGCAAGCTTGCATGCGGAGACATTTTTATAAGCTATCAAATACCTTCAGCCAGCATTTGCTTGGCTGGTTCTCAAGGAGGATCAAGAAAGGAAATGGAGAACACCAGTGGTGAACTATTCCCCGGAACATTATGAACTGGCAATCTCTCAAAATTATATTTTACTGAGATTCAAATGGACTGCATGTTATGAACAGTCTTCTGAAAACAAGGTTAATGCATTTTATGCTGAGTCCACCATGTTTAAGATAAAGATGGCATGCTGGGGTTGTTTTTGTTTTGTTTACAAGTAAGCAGTCAACTTTGTAAAATGGCTCCAAACTAGTTCAAGAAAAATTAAAACATATATATATTTTGGTGGTGTGAAGAATGCACTAAGTCAGTTTTATATTAACCATGCAAGCGCTAATTTATTTCCATTTTTATGATTGACGTAAGTGTATATTTCTATTCCTAGAATTTCTTTATTAATCTTGTTTTAGTTAACCAGTTGTAGGTATTCCAAAATACCACCCTTCTACACATGTCCAACATGTAGTCCCCTATTTCAAGCAAAGGGCTCAATTACTTTGTGTATCAGAAAATGTTCATACAGTACATTTGATTTATCTTTTGTAACCAGATGCCATGTCAGTGGGTGGAAGGAAATGTGATATGAGTGGTGACATTTCCTATTGCACTTGTTATGTGGCAGATGAAAATCCAGTCTTTAAGCAGTTCTGCAGATTACTAATATAGATAGATCTATGCCCATGGCAATAGGTTAGGAAGAGTTATAAAACATGTATAACATTTACATAACACCTATTATCTCTCGCTAACATTCATTGTAAATACAGATGAGCAAAATGAATTGACTAAAATAAGAAACAACTAATGCTGTGTGAATTATTTGCAATGAAATGCAACATCAAGCAATGGCCAAAGTTTGCTTCTGTTCTAACACTGTTGAAATCCTGGGTAAAAGTGTGATCAAGTCAGAGCAAGATAAAATACTGTCACCAGTTTTATGCACCATTAATAACATATAGCTCTATTTAAAGTATAAAGTACCTAGAAATATATAATGTATATTCAGATAGGAGCATGCCGTGTGTATAAATGAGATCATAAATTGCCAAGGCAAGTCGGTGCACCACCTAAAATTCTGAGGTGGAATAGCTCAGCAGTTTGTATGAACACCAGTCAGGGAAGGTTTCAGCATTGAGACCCAACAGAAAGGTAGCTTTGGGCAAAAAGTTTCAAATGAAAGGGGCAAATTTAATTTCTTGGGTTTCACTCTGAGAATGATTACATTTACTGGGTTAATAAAATGTCCTGATGTTTTTGGTTTTTTTTGACCCTCAAGTTACATCTTGGATGTCGGGGTTTGCCTAGAAGCTGATGCACTAGCATTCCAAAGAAAGGCTATTACTGTAGTGCTTGTAAATGGCCTGAGATGACAGGTGTAGCATAAATGAGGATCTGGAAAGGGAGCCACAGAGAGAAGGGGTGAGTGTGGAATGGGCAGAGAAATAGAGACAAGGGGAGAGGAATGAATAAGAAATCCAGTGAATGGCCCAAATAAAGTGGGTATGGGAGTTCAAGGAAAGAGAAGAATAAAGGAGAATGAAAATAAATATTAGGGAGAGGTTTAGAAAGCAGGGAGGGGGGGAATTATTTAGTGGGGAAGTAAACACTGAAAAAAAGACAAAAAGGAGGTGAAGAGAAAAGAAACAAGTGGAGTGATGATAGCAAAAATGAGTAAATAAAGGGAGTTAGTAAATTACTGTGATATTTTATTCCGTATAAAGTTTGCTAAGTCATTAAATTCTGTGTGTGCGTGTGCACACATCCAGTACAATAGAGAGAGAGAATATACATACATTTTCATTATAGGTTATCTACGATGGATAATGTCAACAGACAAATTCATTTGGTATGTTGTTGTATATTCTTACATTTTAAACCTATCTGAAATGAGAACGTAAATAACTTTCTCAATTTGAAACCCGCAAAAGGGTTTTTGGCATGCCATCCACGTAAATGGAGTGCATAGAGAGTTGTAAAATTTCCCCTTGGTTTCATTGTTGACCTTTGTGTAAATAAAAAGCTGTTTGTATTATCTGGGGGAAATCTTGTGATATTTTGCAGTGGATTACAATAATTTATAAAGCATGAGATGTACCTACTTCTAGTGCAAAAAGTCGTAGATTTTTTTTTTATCCATAATCAAAGTTTTTGCTTATCTGCTTTCAAATTTTGCCAACATCCACTGTTTTCCTGAATCCCCTTTAAGCCTATCAGGGGTTAGAATCCATGTCTTGTCCTGGACCCTGTTAATTCAAACTGTGGCTCTGTTTTCAGCTGGGTTTTAACCAGGACGTACTGGAAATATCATGCAAGAGCCTGATACTGTGAGATTTCCAGACCTAAGAAGTTCAGATAAGCTCATATAAGCTTTGAACCTACAAACCTTTTGAAGTTTGTCTATCAGTAAATGTAACCTCACTGCTGTCTGCAGATAACATTGGAAACTGAATGGAAACAGACCTAGATTGTGAAAGGACGTTTGTGGGTGGATGAAGCTATATATGGAAAGGGGATGTTCTTCACAGAAACATTCTCATGCTCCGTCTTCTCTTTGACATTGCCCTGTATACATAACTATAAAACAGCAGCTCATAAACTGAGTTTATTTCCTGCCCGCCCACTTCGTTTTCAGCTGCTAACATTGGGATGATAGTGATGTGCTTCTTTAAATATTTGTAATGTCTTCTTTTATTTCTATACAGAAATCACACCTGTTTTTTTCCCCCACCAGACTATTCAGAGGTGTATGGTTTTGGGGAAATCAAATGGTACCTAGGGATTGCTCTAATGGCAGGATGGTTAAGTGGTTGATGGCAGATGGTGGGGGTTGGATGTGGACCATGCCCAGCTGGTTACAATTAAGAGATGCCCCTATACCAACTAGCCTAAAATAGGAGTGGCAGCTATATGCAGTGAACACAGAGGCAGGAACTGCATGATGCTTGACTAGGGTATGGAAGGGAGAGTGAAGAGATTCTGAAGGAGAAGGCTGGCTTTCTTTAAAGGAAGGGTTATGGTCAGGTGGAAGTCATGCACTTTGATCTCTCAGCTATTCCCAATTCCCTACTAATATGGCATTTTGGAATTAAAGGCTTTCATTTAAGAAGAATATTGATATACAGCAAACAATCTGTAAACATTTAACTTTTGTATTAGTGTTGCTCTTATTGATTAAATTAGCATATGTTTGACATTTGATTTCTTCTGACTGAAATACTTCCATTCCTCTTCAAAGCCCAGAATGTTGAAATCAGCAATAGATATGTAAGGCCCAGAGCTAGAAGGCTTAGAGGGAAAAGCATCAATCTGCTCACCCAATAGGTAAAAGGGGAGACTTGGTTCTTAGGTTTCCTTTACATAAGTTATAATTTCACCATAGTGCAGTTCTATAAAGGGTTTTAGGTTTCATTGTTTGGAATTTGTTTGTATTATCTGTGTGGAAATGTTAAATGGTATTAGTGTTTAGGAAAGGGGAAGAAATTGTGAAAGATACAACCTCAGGAAAGTGGGTCACCATAAGCTGACAGGTAGTGGACTCAGATTGGCTAGTGAATTCAAATTAAACAAGGGGAGAACTGCAGACATTTTATCAGAGTAGAGTCTGTCAGAAAGAGCAGGGACGCTATTCAGGGATATTGCTTTGGTCTGTGTTTCCTGCTCAGAAATTTCAGACCCTGTTTTGGGAAAGACTTAAAGGAGGATATTTGTAGTTCAGTTCTTAGGAAATGGTATTCTACTTGAGTGTTGAGCACAGGCATGTTTGGCACACACAAATGTGTAAGCATGACTTGGGAAACCTGGGCCCAACTATACCTGTGTTGGATTAATTCCAATGTTCGTATGCTAGTGTCATTGCAGACAGTCCCCTTAAACTCTCCAGTCTATCTTGCCACACAGACAAACTGTACTTAGTGATAAATAGTCACTTACACCAAAAATCACACCACATTCAGGTAGCTTCTAGTCCCAAGAGACCAATT
Organism: Terrapene triunguis; assembly: GCF_002925995.2. Classification (NCBI taxonomy): domain Eukaryota; kingdom Metazoa; phylum Chordata; order Testudines; family Emydidae; genus Terrapene; species Terrapene triunguis. The sequence continues at coordinate 57,061,105 of NW_020664409.1, forward strand.
TTATCCTCTGATGTTTCTCAAGGGTTTGTCTGGTGTCTATGGGCCTTCTTTTGTTGGGCAGGAGATAACACCTCCTGTGGCAACCTAGTATTTCACACTTCGTAATGTTTCTCTCCTGACTGTGGGGAATTACAGTTACCGAGCAAACACTTAAATATTACTTTATAACATGAGATATTACAAGTGAGATTAATACATGCAGCAACATCCAAGTTTTTCATAGAGTCTAAACACATTCTTATAAGACTAATACCTATTTTGAGCAAAACTAACGTAACAGGTGACCTGGTCTGGTCTCCAGCTATGAGTTTGTCAGTTCTTAGCTAATGCCTGTAGCCTGGGCAAGAGCTGGCATCTGGCCTGCCAGCATCACAGCTAGGGTGCAATTTAAAACACTTAGGCTAGGATTTTCAAAGAAGTGTAAGGGAGAAATTCAATGGCAGTTAGAATCCTAGTTCCTACCTCCATCCCAAAGAGAAAACGCCACCTACAGAGGAAACCTTCAGGCAGAACGTACAGGTCTTGCAACATGATGTGAATTTAAATAGAACTTCGGGTTTTGTCACATCATTAAGGGAAGAACATTCAAAAACCAGGCACTACCCCTGCTCCCTGTACAGGGTAGAGAAAGTAGGCTACCTTATTATGTTTCTGGATGGCCTTTAAGGATACTTCTATGTAGGGCACATTGCAGTAGTCCAATAAGGAGGCAACAAAGGAGGAAGAAAAGGCTTCCTATCTGCTACCTTAAGTCACTAGGTGCTCCTTGTTACTGCTCTTACTGAAGTCTATATGAGTTTATCCAAGTAAAAACTGAATAAGAACTTCAGGATTTGGCCTGCTTTTTTAAAGGTTATGCTAGGAAGTCAATGGGACCTACACAGATGCTTAAAGTTAAGCATGTGGTTAAATAGTTTGTTTGAATTGGGACCTAAGACATTACCTTCTTGGGCATTTTAACACTTCTCAAAGAGAGAGACTTAGTTGATTTGGTTGTGCTTGTTCAAAAAGGGACTTTGTTTAGGAATTATTTTTATTTCATTGTTTGGACTGGGAATGAAGTGGAGGTGGTTAAGATGGAACTGGGTATTGGCTGGAAGCACCAAACAAGGAGGATAACCACTGCAGATGGTGGTAGAGGAAAAATAACAGGAAATTGTGAAATCATTGAAAAAGAGAAAATAAATTTGTGTTTAAAAACTAAAAAAAACCCAAATGATTCATGTGCTGGGAATGAATGAGAATTATTTGTTGTAAGAGGTAGACAGTGATGTTTGGCAAAGCCACCTCTGTGGTTAGCTCTTCCTGAAAGAAAAAAATCAGCCCTTGTTTCCTGTACCATCAGCTACCTCTTCAAAATAAACTTCTCTTTTTTATTAATAACAGTTTGTAAAGGCAGAGGTTAATCCTAGTTAACTCTAGTTAATCCTCAGGCAACTATCACAGATCTAGCTATCATAGGTTTTTACAGAGCACCAGTCACCACAGTATGTTGGTACTGATGCTGTAAGATATTAATATTCTTACTCTGAGGAATCTTTTCCCGCTCCCCTTACATCTTTCCACTGAGCCATCCTGTTTACAGTTAGTGTTGCGTAAGGACAATGTGTGCGTCAGCAGTCTAAAACAGGCTTAGCATTTGTTTTACGTACTATAAACCTCTCTTGAAGCTTGCTATTGATATATTTTTATTTTATTTGGCAATTGTCTGTAACTGAATTGCCAGTATATTATTTTTAGTTCATCTAAAAAGATTAAAACAATGAGCCAAATTTGGTATTTACATTTGCATCTGTGCTGCCTCTTTGACTTTAGTGGGATTGCCCAGGTGTAACTTTGGCTCTGTTAGTTTAAACCTTTTGATTAAGACTTGTCTATTTTAGTTAAGTAAGCCTGTCACGTACGCCTGTCTTCTGTGGTTTCTGGGAAGTCAAGTGCTGTATTCCTTATTATCTTTACCCCAGTAGTTAGGGCTCTCACCTGGGACATAGGAGACCTAGCTTCAGTTCCTTGCTGTGGAACAGATTTGAAATGGACTTCTTCAATTCACTGAAAATTCAAAAAAATGTCATAATAGACTCAACCCAAACCAGGTTGGGTTGTTTTTTTTTTATATGTTCAGAACTGTCAAAGAACCAAAAAATCACTGATTTGCCTAACTCTAATGCCAGGGCTTGTGACTTGTTACCAGGGCAGTGGGAAGGAGGTTGAGTGGGTTTGCTGGTGGGGGAACTAGAACAAGTGAATTTTGAATTAGGCTGATCACTAGAGGGTGGACACGAAAGATAGGCAGGCAGCTGCTGAAAAAGGGGGTCATTCAGTGCTCTTGATGGGCACCTGGCACATGGGAGTGTCTTGGGCAGCTGCTTCCTTGGGTCTCTTTTTCAGCTTCTGCTCTAGAGATTGTGTCTCAACAGCAGGGAGATTGTTTATCTTCTGGCTTGAAGAAATCAAAACCAGAACTTCATGCACCAACCTTATAGGCCTTACTTCACCACCTTACCTTACCTTTCTGTTACACCCCTGTTGGGCTATTGGGGACAAATGTAGTTCTGACATCTGTGGCTAAATAAAAAGTCCCATAGACACCTGCAGCTATGGGATTGCTCCAGCCTGAATGAACGGGGGTTTTTTTTTTTTTTTGCGGCGTGGGGGGGGTTACTATTTAATTTTTAAAAAATATTGAGGCAGGGGAAAATCCCCCTGACCTATTCTTCTTTTCAGATGTTCCTTTGGTTCTGGAGGTGGAAGACACCTTTATTCTATTATGACTTTTGATTTAATTTGTTTCATGGAAAAAGTGCAAACAGTAGGTCATTGGGTGCACTATGCTTAGGCTGTCATTATCACTGCTACCTTCCTTAAGCAGCTCAAATAGGCAGACCATCTTAACTAAACTGGGAATGGGTGGAGCTGGTTAGAACAACATCTGCCTGTCTTATGTTATGATTGCCTAAAGAGTCATGTATGGCTCTTTATAGTTCCAGAAAACCTTTCAAGCATACAGAAAGTGGAATTCCACCAAGTCCCTCCTACTTGGACTGATGTTTCAGCATATTGTTTTTATCTGTAGCTGGATTAGTAATTTTCTGACCTTAACAGAGTGCACAAAGTGTCCTTAGATATCTGGTGCCGAAGGACAAAAACCCAAATACAAAAAAGAACAGCCAAAATAAAAAAGGGAAAATATTGCTTATCTGTAAGAGGAAGAAGATTGGGACTTTAAGATGCAGAAGAGGTTTAGCAACAACTTAGTCAGAGTTGGCTTATGTAGAAATGGTAGGAGAAACTGAACAGAAATAGAATCTTTAATATCAGCAGAACCTCTTTAAACTCAGACACAAATCATCCCCTATGTGGCAAGGCCCACCACCAATGCTGTAGATGGATTAGAATTCTAATACCATCACAATGCGTCTCCTGTTCCTGAGGTTCTTGTAGATCAGGCCCTAGTGGTGGTGGTGGTGGTGGTGGTGGTGCTAAGCAAAATACACAAATGTATTGTCAAATACAATTTTGGAGCAAACTGAGAATTCCCCTAAGGGCAATGAGCATTTATAGGTTAATGTACAGCTCAGTTAATTTTTTTCTTAACTAATTATATTTTTGAGTAATTTAATTTTAATTGCTATAAAATATTTTGAGTAGTACAAGGTTGTAGCTCTCATGTTCTAGAAATAAAATGACAGCTGCCAATTTGTTCAGTCTGTTATTTTGTGGACAGATTTGTCTGGTTAAATTGGAACACTGCAACTTTGTAATCCTGTTCCATTTGTAAATCTGGACACACTATGACAAGGTTGGGCATGTAGAAGAAGATTTTCAAATAGATGACTAACTCTCATTGAAAGTCAATTTTCCATCTATGCCCTTGAAATTCTCCTCCCTATCCTGTTTCTGACTCTAGCTCAGTCCAATGAAAGTTGTGTTCCTTTAGGTATTGTGACTGCTGCTGGTCTTTTCTGTGCTTTTTCCATTTCTCTTCCCTAGTTCATTTCAAGTGGACCGTATTAGGATAATATGTTCGAACTTTTTTAAAATATGGCATATTTGTTTTTTAAAAAGCAAAGTAATGCACAAGCGATTTCAAAGGGAGAGGATGAAAACTAAAATAATTGGTTTTAAACTAAGACATTTGAAGTTTAATCCATGGGGAAAAATGCAGTTGATGTGTTGATTATAGTTATTAATGGTACAAGATATGTATATTCAATTGCATCTTCAGTGAACAGTAAGTCATGTTTCTTCATTCAGTGTTGTGAATATAATGGAGACCAACCCCCCCCACCATATTCCTCATGGCATCAGTGTGGGAAGCTGCATGGGCCATGAAGGAGAAATGTCTCCTACTCAGAAGCACTGAATGTTGTTGAGGATCTGGAATTCTGTTAAAAATCAGGTTGAACCCTAACAAAGAAATTTAGATTCAGGCGCTGAAATAATTTTGTGTGTTGGATTTAACCCCTCTGTAATAGTGTCCCAAAATATAATGCATCCAATCTGGACTCACATTTCTCCTTCTTCCCATTCAAAATAACACCTGAATTAAAAAAAATCACTTTCTAGAAACTAATTTTACTTGTAAGTTGGACTCAATGGAAGCAGTTTTTGATATTTTGCTAGAGAAGAGGATGTCTCCAAAATCCCCCAGGCTTTCCAGGGGCCCTGATTCACCGGAAGATTGAATGCGACATGTTAATGTTATTGCTTATGACAAATATCCCAGCATAGAAGGTGTATTATTTATACTTCTGAAATAGAGGATAGCTATCTGTGCAGTGCACAAGGGTTTTTTTCTGATTCATCTTCAATGTAATGGTAAAGATATTTGTCATTGACCAAATGTATTTATGTGGTTAATAGTATTAGAGTGCACAATGGGATGCCAACTCCAGCTGCTGTTGCTCATCTTCACAAATTTTATATCTCAGTGTCCACTAAAAATAAATTGGGGGGAAATGAGGGTGAACTGTTCTGAACAGCTGAATCCAAACTAACTGATATAGCCACTGTCTGCAAGCCAAACTCAAAAATCATCTTGCCGCATATAGTGACAGCTCCAGCCATTAATTTTATGAAAGGTTTCCTAGAAACCACATGAAACTACAACATTAGTCCATTAGTCCATGTGTTATCTCTGTAATGTTCTTGTTCAAATACCACGGTCTTTTCCAGCAGTGGTGAATGGCCAGAGCACTGGGATATTTCAGTCAAGCCCTACAAAGGGGGAATTTCCAAGTAGCTAGTTAAGCTGGATCTGACCCATAGCTTCTGTTATAATAGAACCAAGTCTTTACAAGCCCAAGACAGCAAAGATCAGTTTTCTAAAATCAGGTAGTATTTCTCTTCTTTCTGTGTTGAGAGAAGCCTGGTGTCACCCCTTTGATACCATTTAATTCCCTTCTTAGCATTACCAGCTCCACACCCTTAAAAGGAATACAGTCTTCAATTCCTCATTGATATGGTCCATCCTAACAAGAGAATGGCTATCATGCTTTACAATTTCTGTCTGCTTCACTAGATTTACCTTTGTGGAACAATTCAGTGGGAGAAAAAGTTGTGGAAATTACCTCAAGGGAGTAATTTATTAGAAATAAGTTGGATTGGGGGAAGATGGAATCATTTTTATCCTTTTCCTCACTCTGACAGCAAACAAAGTTTACAGTAACAAGATTATATTTGAGGTATGTACGCATCATGATGATTCCCTGGACATTTTTGTTTGAGTATATGGTGATAAGAAGTTTGGCATATGAATGGACTGCCTCTGAGCAATGTGGATGAAATGCCATCCTGTGAGAATTCTAAAATATTCCGTAAGGTGAATCCACAGATAGACATATTCCAATGAAGACAAAGCCATATGTCTTAGACATACACACAAAGAGAAATTTTACTATTCACATTTTTATTTTTAAATTCCCCCCCTACACATGCCCCCACAGACACATATACACAACCCCCCACACACACACACATACTTGTGCGCACGTGCACATGCATGTGCACGCTTTATCTTCCTTAGGCATCTGCCTGGCATCTTTGTGGTGGATGATGCCCTGTGCAAGAATGCAAAGGCCACTGAATTGGTTTAGTCCTTTTCTAGTTGTTGTTGCTCATATTAAATGCATCCTCCTTCAAGAGCATCTCATGTAGCACTGTAAATGTTCCATTGCAATTTGACTTAACTAAGCTTAATTTAATGCACGCTCACAAATCATGAAGGCACAACTTGAATCTTTTCATATTTCTCATAAGACTAATGCTACTTGATGGTGGTTGAATATAATATCTGTCTCTTGGTGGATTTAACATCAAAATGTGTAAAGTAGATTGAAAGTCTGATTAACATATGGAAAGATTTTAAAATAAAACTCTTTTCAAGTGCTGAAAGTCTGACAGTCTTTCATGCGGTGTTATGAAGCTGCGGTAGCAATTCCATAGTTATGGTTATATCTAGCTTTCCATTATAAACTTGTTAATTTTTTTTAAACAAAAAACTGTCCTTTGATTTTGGAAAAATAAAAATATTATTCATGAAATTTCTCACGGATGGCTCCCAGAAAGAGGAGAAATTTGGCAATGGAAAAATAATGATCGAGTGAGCTTTTAAAAAGATGTGAGAGTTAGCATAAGCAAACTATTTTATTCTTGCAAAAGTTTCCAAATTCTGTGTATGTAAACTATTTGGTCAAATCTAATAATGAGCATAATGTGGTTCATGTATTAGTACAGAATACTGGATGGTACAGCAAGGGTATTGAGCAATGTAAAAAAAGAAATGCTGGAAGAGTATCATAGGGATCTAGCGTAGAATGGTTAATGATACAGGAAGAACAATGTTGATGTTGTATTGAGAGTTTAACTTAGGCTGTCCAGTCATTCAAATGTTGGCTTTCAAAACTTTCACCTTAAGGTAGTGTCTTTGCAGTCAAATATTTTTACATATCCAAAAACATTCCAACAAGGTTGTGCTTACTCTGTAGTAGCTGAATTCTTAACTCTGTCATAACAAAATGTTAGGTCTGGTAATTAGCTGCATTATAGTAGAGTCTAAGAAAGGAATTTAATAAGATGGAACTTTATTTGATCATATTAATACTTGATATTGTTGGGCAGCAAGATTTTCTGCAGAATAGATTCTTCCAGAAGAATGGCACTTCTGTTTAGATATGGGCAAAATCATATCTTTGTGTCTGAACAGAACTAAATTTTGCCAAGCTCATTCTGATAATAGGGTTTGGAGTCCAAGGTCATGTAATCAGTTTTGGCCCTTTTATGGACCAAAAGTACTGGGACAAAATCAATTTTGGTGACCCTGAAACTCCCTTTTAGAAGAAGAATAATGTGGTAACATTAAAGATTTTAACTGGGTGTTTTCCCATTTATGAGGGGCAGCATGGGTGAAGGCACAAATGTGCTTATGGGAGAACTGAGCATGCAAACGACTGAGGCTGGTATCACTGGTGAAGCAGAAGTGACGGATGATGTTGTGAAAGAATAGATGGGATAGGTAGGGTGGGGCTAAATAGTGGAGGACTTTGAAAGTTAAAACAAGAAGTTTGTGTTTGATGTATTGGAAGATGGGGAGTCAATGGAAGGACTTAAACAAGAAAGTGATGTAGTCAGAGCAATAAGCCAGGAAGATCTCCTTTGCAGCAGCATGTTGAATGGAGCTTTGAGAGCAAGGTGGCAGGCATGAAGGCCAGAGAGGAGGAGGAGGTTGCCGTACTCAAGACACAAAATAATCAGAGCTTGGACCAAAAGTTTTTGGCAGTGTGGGCCAAGTAAAGATCAGGCTTCGGAGATGTTGTGCAGCAGAGTGGGGAATATATAGATATGGCCAGGATGAGTGGATCAAAAAAGAGGGGCAACTCAAAGATGAAGCTGTCATAGGACATGCCACAAGAGGGCATGCTGGAGAGACCTGTTGTGGCCCTGCAAATGCCTTTACTCCTGAGGGCATTCTGCACCAACAAAATTAAAATTCTGTGCACAATATTTTAAAAGTCTGCAAATTTTATTTGTCAAATAAATGTGGAAGCTCCAGCGTGGCATTGGGGAGCACAGAACACTGGCTGCACAGAGGTGGGAGCCCTATCTTCCCCCCCCCCCGACCCGGAACACAGACTCAGCGGTGAGGCTGCACCCAACCCTGACACAGCGCAAGGACTGCGCCTGCCCCAGAAACACCCCAGAGCCATGTCCCTCCATGCCCAGGTGCACCAGGTATAGGCAGGCAGGATCCAAGTGTGGAGGGACTTAGTGTGGGGGGATCCCAGGTGTGGGTTGAGAGGGTTCTGTGTGGGGCAGACCCAGGTGTGGGTTGAAAGGGTTCTGAGTGGGGCAATCTGGGTGCAGGCGGCTAAGTGGGGGATCTGGGTATGGAAGGGATCTGGATGGACTGGAGCTTGTTGTGGAGGTGTAGGGTGCAATGGTAATGGGACTCTGCAGGGGGGTCCAGGTGAAGATGGTTGGGGCTCAGTGGGGAGAGGGAGTCTGGGTGTGAGGGGGATAGGGCTTGGTTGGGGGGGGGTCTGGGTGTGGGGGGGCTCAGTGGGGGGGTCCAGATGCTGGGGGAGTGGGACTCAGTGGGGTGGGGATCTGGGTGCGGGTGGCTCGTTGGGGTGATCCAGGTGCAGAGACAGTGGGGCTCATTCTGAGTGCGGGGGAGGGGGGTGAGGCTCAGCTGGAGGGTCTGGGCATGAGGGGGTCTGGATGCATGGGGGTTGGGTGAATGGGGGAGCATCTTCCTATACAGAGATCCCTTGCCCTGGAGCTGAGGAGCAATGGGTGCAGGAAGCAGGTGGTGGTGGTAGGGGAGTTTGCAGAGCTTCCTGCAGCTGGCAGAGAAACCTTGGGGTGGGTTTGACCTGGCCCTGGATGGCATGCAGGGGAAGAGGAAGTCCCATCCTCCCAAGTCTAGCCCGGACTACCACCTGAGCCTGGTGCAGAGTAGGAGCCACTATCCAGGTCTTCCCAAGTCCTGTCTCCCACCCCACAGTGATTTACCTCTCTGCCGGCTGCCCTGGGTACCTGAAACATACTGCTGGGGAGAGTTGCATGACTGCTCTTGTGACTTCCCTTTGCTTCCCCATCATAAAGTCATTTTTCTGTGGGGAAGCAAAGAAATTTGTAGGGGACATAAATTCTGCACATGCGCAGTGGCGCAAAATTCCCCCAGGAGTATGCTTTGCACTCAGTGCCCTTTGGGTCTTCTCAAACTGTTACCCAGACCAGGTCAGTTCAACCACTCTGTGCAGGGTCTGGTTTATTCACACTTCCAACATAAGTTTGACCCTGTAAAGAGATATATTCACTCATTCTACAGAGGTATCTCACTTCTTTAGTCTCTCTGATTCATGCCCTTTCTGGGTCCATGTAAAAGTCCTGGTCAGTTTCCTCCACTGTTCAGGTGGCCCCAGCCCTCCTCCTGGAGCCGGGCTGTACTTCAATCCATTGCTCTGTCCCTCTTCTTAATACAGAAGCCTCTTAGCTCTCCTCTTTGGAGCAGGAGTTAGACTTTAGGCCAGCTGTAGAGCTTCAGGCAGCTTCTCCCCCAGCTGTCCCTTTCCCCTCCAATCAGTTATCCTAGCCTTAGGGTGGGAGGATTCAGCAGGCAGACCTTCCCCAGCAGTTGTCTTCCCCCTGTTAACTCAGGGCCCTACAGAAACCTCTCTGCAGAGTTTGCAGACATCTGCCCTGCTACGAGGGAGGAGGCAGCATTTATATTGGCTCCTTCTCGCAGCTCATTTTTATTGGCTGGGTGGGTGGGGGGCCTTGCCCCTCCCTTTCTGCAAGGATCCTGACCCCAGGCCCTTAAAGGAACAGTGACAGGATACCTACTCCAATCATTATTAATTCCCAGGGTCACATCCGCTCTATCTCTATCCTCCTTAGGTCTCTATATAGCTCTCTATTGGACCCTTAAAGGGCCATGTCACGTGATGGGGTGGACTAGGCACTACTGCTTTTAACGGGCAGACAACCTTGTCACAGAACCCCAGATTACAGACCTGACTAAAATACTGTGTGGGAGGGGGGCAGGGCCGGTGCAAGGAAGTTTCGCGCCCTAGGCGAAACTTCCACCTTGCGCCCCCCCCCCCCCCCCCCCCCCCACCCCCCCCCCCCCCACGGCAGCTCCCCCCCCCCCCGGCCCGGGGAGCCATGCGGCAACTCCCCACCCCAGCTCACCTCTGCTCTGCCTCCTCCCCGAGCAGGCTTGTGGTGCCAAACAGCTGATTGGCTCCGCAAGCCTGGGAGGCGGGAGAAGTGGAGCGGCCGCTGCACTGGGAGAGGGAGTCTGAGCCGCACGTGTCAGCGCGCTGCCGGCAGCCCAGCCCAGGAACGCTGTAAAAAGAAAATTGGGGGCACCGCTTTTTGGCACTCCCAAATCTTGGCGCCCTAGGCAACTGCCTAGTTTGCCTTAATGGTAGCACCGGCCCTGGAGGGGGGGCTTTGAGGAAAAGTCTGGAGCTCAGTTTTGACAAAGTTAAGTTAGACAAGAGGCTCTCAAACTCTGGTCTATAGATTACTGGTCCTCCACAAAGTTATTCCTAAAGGTATGCAAATTAAGTTGGGAGGATAATGGTTATTGGGACTGTATACAGATCAGTGAGATGCACTGTCTCTTTCACAGCTCTCTGCAAAATGAAAAGAATGGAGAACCCCTGACTTGCATAATATTGCTTCTGTAGTGTCCTTCATGCACAGCATCACAAAAAGCTTTGCCAAGTATCACAATATAATGTAACAAGTGTAATCTATAAGTCATGGCAGCTGTTCTACATAGTGTGAAAGTCAATGAAATTGCTCAACTGATTTTTGACCCCAGCATTAGCTTACCCACCATTACATTTCACAATGCAGCTAAATCAGGGAATTGTAATGTTTGGACAGACGCCCATTCCAGAGCACTGATTCACACAGTCTTTGAAAAACTTCCTAAAATAGGATTTTATTTTGTAGGAACAGTTCTTGGCTTTACCAAATGCTCCTAATGGTATGTCTACACTACGAGAGTAGTTCGATTTTACTTAAATCGAATTAGTGGAACCGATATTACAAAGTCGAACGTGTGTATCCAAACTAAGAACAGTAATTCGACTTTGTGAGTCCACACTAATGGGGCAAGCGTCGACATTGGAAGCGGTGCACTGTGGGCAGCTATCCCACAGTTCCCGCAGTCCCCGCTGCCCATTGGAATTCTGGGTCGAGCCCCCAATGCCTGCTGGGGAAAAAAATGTGTTGAGGGTGGTTTTGGGTAACTCGTCATTCAACCGTCACTCCCGCCCTCCCTCCCTGAAAGCGCCGGCGGGCAATCAGTTCGCGCACTTTTCTGGTGAGTGACAGCACGGACGCCAGAGCACTGCGAGCATGGAGCTCGCTGCGACCATCGCTGCAGTTATGGCCGTTGTCAACACCTCGCACCTTATCATCCACCATTTTCAGAGGCAGATGCTGAGAAATCGGGTGAGGAGGCTACGGCAGCGCGGTGAGGACATTAAGTCTGAGAGTGGCACAGACCTCTCGCAAAGCACGGGACCCCGCGCCGTGGACATCATGGTGGCAATGGGTCATGTTGATGCTGTGGAACGGCAATTCTGGGCCCGGGAAACAAGCACGGACTGGTGGGACCGCATAGTGCTGCAGGTCTGGGATGAATCACAGTGGCTGCGAAACTTTCGCATGCGTAAGGGAACTTTCCTTGAACTTTGTGAGTTGCTGTCCCCTGCCCTGAAGCGCAAGGACACCCGGATGCGAGCAGCCCTGACTGTCCAGAAGCGAGTGGCCATAGCCCTCTGGAAGCTTGCAACGCCAGACAGCTACCGGTCAGTCGCAAACTACTTTGGCATGGGCAAATCTACCGTGGGGGTTGCTGTGATGCAAGTAGCCAATGCAATCATTGAGCTACTGCTCTCAAAGGTAGTGACCCTGGGAAACGTGCAGGTCATCATAGATGGCTTCGCCGCGATGGGATTCCCAAACTGCGATGGGGCTATAGATGGAACTCACATCCCTATCCTGGGACCGGAGCACCAGGCCAGCCAGTACATTAACAGAAAGGGCTACTTTTCAATGGTGCTGCAAGCACTGGTGGACCATAGGGGACGTTTTACCAACATCAACGTCGGATGGCCGGGCAAGGTTCATGACGCTCGTGTTTTCAGGAACTCTGGTCTGTTTAGACAGCTGCAGGAAGGTATTTACTTCCCGGACCACAAAATAACTGTTGTGGATGTGGAGATGCCTATAGTGATCCTCGGGGACCCAGCCTACCCGCTAATGCCCTGACTCATGAAGCCCTATACAGGCGCCCTGGACAGTGAAAAAGAACTCTTCAACTACCGGCTGAGCAAGTGCAGAATGGTGGTGGAGTGTGCTTTTGGACGTCTCAAGGGGAGATGGAGAAGCTTACTGACTCGCTCTGATCTCAGCGAAACCAATATCCCCATTGTTATTGCAGCTTGCTGTGTGCTCCACAATCTCTGTGAGAGCAAGGGGGAGACGTTTATGGCGGGGTGGGAGGTTGAGGCCCATTGCCTGGCTGCTGATTACGCCCAGCCAGACAGCCGGGCGATTAGAAGAGCCCAGCGGGACGTCCTGTGCATCCGGGAAGCTTTGAAAGCTAGGTTCCTCAGTGAGCAGGGTAACCTGTGACTATTAAGTTTGTTTAAAGAGAAGCTGAACCTGCCCCCGTTTCTTTACCCACTTAATGTTGACTATCCTCTCCAGTTACATACCCCCTTCACCCCGTTGCCCCCCTTCCAACACAGCTTTAAAAATAAAATAAATGGAACTTTGTTCATTAACACCGTTTTCTTTATTAAGGGTTTCGTGGTAAAGGGTTGAAACTGGGACGCAGACTGTGGTGGGGAGCGGGTGTAGTGATGGAAAGGACGCTTCTAAACTCGAGGCATAACAGGCTCCTGCTCCTAGAGCGGTCCGCAGTGGTGGACTGGTTGTTTCAACGGAGCCTGCCACCCCTCCTTTTCGGGACTCTGTGTGTGGGGGCTATACTTTGTGGCGGGGGTTACAGATCCCCTGCTGCGTGGCTCTGTCATCCAGGCTAAGGACCACTGCATAAGATCTGTAACCGCCCTCCTCCGCCACAAACTCACATAGCCCCCCCACACAGAACATGAAAACCACCTTCCAGACTGACCAGGGTGCCTAGTGACTGCAATGTGTGTGTGACCTGCTGCTGAACCTGCCCCTGTGTCTGTACCCTGGTAAAGGTGACTGTCCTCTCCAATTACCAACCCCCTTTCCCCCCTTCAAACACACTCTCCTCTAAAAGAACCTGACAGAAACAGTAATTAAAAGAAACATTTTTTTTTTTATTAACAACTGCACAGGTAGGGGATGACACTGGGACGGGGGCTTGGGTGAGGTGCTTTTGGAGTGAAGGAAAGGACTTATCAAAACTTTGGGAATGAGAGCCGTCTGGTACTTGAGCAGTCTGCAGGGGTGGAGTGACTGTTTTCACGGCCCCTGCCGCCCCTTCTCCTTGGGACTTTGGGTGAGGGGGGATGGGACTTTGTGGCGGGGGAGGGCGGTTAGAGAGAGACTGCAGCAGGGCTCTGTCCTCCTGCCTCCGGTCCTGCAGAACATCTACAAGGCGCCGGAGCGTGTCCGTTTGCTCCCTCATTAGTCCAAGCAGCGTTTGAGTCGCCTGCTGGTCTTCCTGCCACCACCTGTCCTCCCGTTCGCTGTGTGATCGCTGGTATTGCGTCATGTTCTCCCTCCACTGGGTCTGCTGTGCTGCCTCGGCTCGGGAGCAGCCCATAAGTTCGGAGAACATCTCGTCCCGTGTCCTCCTCTTTCGGCACCTAATCTGCGCCAGCCTCTGGGAGGGGGACGCCGGGGTAGGTCGGGAGACACTCGCAGCTGTGGGATGGGAAAAAGGGAGTGAATTCCTCAAAAAGATACATTTTTGTGAACAATGAACATAGTCTTTCTCTGTGAACAAGACCATGCACAGCACCTATCACATGCGCACTCAGGACAAGGTTGAATTTTCGGCCTTCCCACTCAGTGCCTGGGGTCTTGGAGTACAGATCACACAAGCGGAGCAGGACAGCGGAATTCGGGTAGCAGGCGGACATGATAAGCCGTAGACTTTTGGCTGCTGAAAGCTTAATTTATAGCAGTGCCCTCCTTTCACGTTCAAAGCAATGCCCCTAGCGTTGGCCAGTTCCTGCTGCCGGCAATCCGGCCAGCATGAACTCTGCCCCTGTCCCTCCCCCCTCGCGGCTGTCCCCGGGAAAGATACCTGTATGCTGCCCCTGTCCCGCCTCCACCGCGTGGCTGTAAACTGCCGGTTACAGTTATGTAAAGGAACAGGCAATCAGTCCCAATACTAACATTCCCCTAATTTAAAGCAGGTCACCATGAGTGATATCACTCTGATGAGGATTTCGGACTCAGAGATAGACAGCATGCTGCGTGAATGCCAGCAAAAACCAGGGCCATATGCGGCCATGCTGTGCGAGGCACTGATCCCGGAGTACTTGCTGCTAGCCTGGCGCGGAAAAGTTTCCTACCATGGAGGACGCAATAAGGCCGCTCTCCCCAGGAACCTAATGCAAAGGCTTTCAAATTACCTCCAGGAGAGCTTCGTGGAGATGTCCCAGGAGGATTTCTGCTCTATCCCCGGACATATTGACAGAATTTTCCAGTAGCTGCACTGGCAAGGACTAAAAAGTAGAGCGCTTAGGGCAAAGTAATCATGCAAAACCGGACATTTTGAGATACTTTTGCAGTAGTTGCACTGGCAAGGACTAAAAGGTAAAGCGCCTAGGGCAAAGTAATCATGAAAAACCCATTGTTAATATTCCATTCCTGTTCTGATCAAAATAAATGTTTACATGTTTAAAACACTTACCAACTGATCCTTCCCCTGATTCAGGGTCAGGGTTAACGCCTTGGGAGGGTTGGTAAGGGATCTCCGTGAGGGTGATGAAGAGATCCTGGCTGTCGGGGAAATCAGCGTTGTATGCGCTGTCGACTGCCTTGTCCTCCTCATCTCCTTCCTCATCTTCCCCATCTGCGAACATCTCCGAGGAAGCGGCCGTCGACAATACCCCATCATCAGAGTCCACGGTCAATTGCGGGGTAGTGGTGGCGGCCGCACCTAGAATGGAATGCAGTGCCTGGTAGAAACGGCATGTCTGGGGCTGGGATCCGGAGTGTCCGTTTGCCGCTTTGGTCTTCTGGTAGCCTTGTCTCAGGTCCTTGATTTTCACGCGGCACTGCGTTGCATCCCGGCTGTATCCTCTCTCCATCATGGCTTTGGAGATCTTCTCGTAGATCTTCGCATTCCGTTTTTTCGATCGCAGCTCCGAAAGCACGGACTCATCGCCCCACACAGTGATCAGATCCAAGACTTCCCAATCAGTCCATGCTGGGGCCCTCTTTCTATTCTGCGATTGCATGGTCACCTCTGCTGGAGAGCTCTGCATCGTTGCCAGTGCTGCTGAGCTCGCCACGATGTCCAAACAGGAAATGAGATTCAAACTGGCCAGACAGAAAAAGGAATTCAAATTTTCCCGGGGCTTTTCCTGTGTGGCTGGTCAGAGCATCCGAGCTCGGACTGCTGTCCAGAGCGTCAACAGAGTGGTGCACTGTGGGATAGCTCCCGGAGCTATTAGTGTCGAATTCCATCCACACCTACCCTAGTTCGACATGGCCATGTCGAATTTAGCGCTACTCCCCTTGTCGGGGAGGAGTACAGAAATCGATTTAAAGAGACCTCTATGTCGAACTAAATAGCTTTGTTGTGTGGACGGGTGCAGGGTTAATTCGATTTAACGCTGCTAAATTTGACATAACCTCCTAGTGTAGACCAGGCCTAAGATGTGGACTTTTTGAAATACTATCATAATTGCACAGAAGTGATGTTTAGTAAAGAAAAGGAAATAAATCTTAGGTAAAATACTTAGTAAGTCTGGATAAACTTGTTTTGTCTGATGTCAAACTCCCTCCAACATTATGGGTTGAAAAGTTCGATTTTCTTGGTTTTGAATTGTGATTAGACGATATTTGGGGTGGGGGGAACCAGAGAGAAAAATCCATTAAAAATAGAGTGAAAAAAACAAGTAGAGAGGGGCAGAAAGAAAAATAAAATAGAAAAATACTATGAATGTAGAAAGATAGATATACCTTTTTGTCAGACAACATTTTGAGTCGTGGTCATCTCTAATATCTACATGTGTGGTTGTTAGGTAATCCTTGAGTATTCCTTAGCTTCCTTTAGTTGCTGCGATAAGACCTATTAGGTGCTATATGTCTCTACCTCAGTCCAGCCAATGGCTGCACTGATAGAAAGAATGTTTCCTTCATCATCTGCCTTATTGGTGGGGAGTAGAGAGGCAGACAATTTCCTGCTTGCCAAAAGACCTTTGCAGGGCTGCCAAGTGTCATACATCTCAAGTGACATGCATTTGGCAGCCTTGTCATGAATCTCATTCATCTGGCTGAATCGTGAGCAGGAGCTGTGGATTTTCCAGGGATTGCTAGTTACCACTATGGAGCCTAGTTGCAAACAGTCTGACCGCCTCTCCTCTGGTTGTTTCCCCTGCTAGATCTGAGCAGGGAAGGAGCAACCTGCAGCAGTAGTGAGAGGTGAGGTGGGCCAGGGCCGGCTCCAGCTTTTTTGTCCCCCCAAGCGGTGAAGCGGCCAAAAAAAAAATAAAGCCCCGATCTGCGGCACTTTGGCGGCAGCTCAGCCGCGCCGCTTCATTCTTCAGCGGCAATTTGGTGGCAGGTCCTTCGCTCCGAGGGGGACGGAGGGACCCGCCACTGAATTGCCGCCGAAGACCCGGATGTGCCGCCTCTTTCCATTGGCCGCCCCAAGCACCTGCTTCCTTTGCTGGAGCCGGCCCTGGGTGGGGACAGCACAGGAGAGGGCTCAACACTCCTCTAACCAGCCCCTCAGGCCCCTGCTCCCACCTCCCAGCCAAGTCCAGCAAAATCCTTGGGCTCAGCCTCCCAGAGAGAGACTTGATTTTCACAACCTAAATATACTAGCTGTCAACCAGCTATCCCTAGACTGCATCCAGACTCCCCACTTCCCCTCAGCTACCACTCATCCACCCCCACGCACGCCCCAGCTACACAACTGCCAAGTCTCACCCCACCACCGTTTGGGACAGAATTTATAGGCTTAAATTTATGCTTTTATGCAAATTTTTTATAAATAAGTAAATTAGAATATTAAATATTTTGCATATAGTTTCACACATGTCGTTGAGCATAATGCGGCAGCTATGCCTTTAGGACTGTGGGAAGCAGTGGCCCTAGCTGACAAGCTCCTCTCTACTTCCTACACTTCTTCCCTGTTCTTTAGATGTGGTGGGGACAGGTAGCCCTGGAGACCTCAGGAGATAGAATCTGACCATCTGCTATCCCAGAAAACCATGGTGTCAGACTATATATCTGTGGATATTGTTTTGTTTTTACATGGATCGGTTTTAATTATAGCAGTTGCACATGTTCTCCCTTGTGTAGATTTCAAAGCTCTCCCTTTCTCCAGCAAATACATGAACTTATAAAACCTCTCAACAACTTGTACACTGTATTTGAGAGAGAAGACAAGTCAGTGATAAAAAAAAATACTAATGACCACACTCTTATTTTTATGTTGGACCTTTAAATGGCCTTTTTACTAATTTATGAAGTTGCATGGCTCCTGTAGTTTAATTAGTGACTGATGAATGCAAAGTAATGCATATTGGAAAGCATAATCCCAACTATACATACAAAAATGTTGGGGTATAAATTAGCTGTTACCACTCAAGAAAGAGATCTTGGAGTCATCGTGGATAGTTCTCTGAAAATATGCACTCAATGTGCAATCAAAACAGCTAACAGAATATTAGGAACCATTAGGAATGGAATAGATAATAAGACAATAAATATCAGTAAATATATAAATCCATGGTACACCCACACCTTGAATACTGGGTGCAGTTCTGATCACCCCATCTCAAATAAGTTATATTAGAAATGGAAAAAGTACAGAGAAGAACAACAAAAATGATTAGGAGTATGGACCAGATTCCATATGAGGAGCGATTTAAAAATGGGGACTGTTCAGTTTTGAAAAGGGATGACGGGGGGAGAGGGCGGTATTGATAGAGCTATAAAATCATGAATGGTGTGGAGAAAGTGATTGAGGAAATGTTATTTACCTCTTCACAAAACACAAGAACCAGGGGTCACCCAGTGAAATTAATAGACAACAGGTTTAAAACAAAAGGAAGTACTTCCTCTCAGAATGCACAGTCAACCTGTGAAACTCATTGCCCGGGGATGTTGTGAAGGCCAAAACTATAACTGGGTTCAAAAAACAAATTAGATAAGTTCATGGAGGATAGGTTCATTGATGGCTATTAGCAAAGAGGGGCAGGAACGCAACTCCATGCTCTGGGTGTCTCTAAACCTCTGACTGCTAGAAGCAGGGAATGGGCAACAGGGGATGGATCACTCCATAAAGTGCCCTGTTCTGTTCATTCCCTCTGAAGAATCTGGCAATGGCCACTGTTCAGAAGACAAGGTACTGGGATAGATGGACCATTGGTATGACCCAATATGGGCATTCTTATATCTGTTGCATGCCCTGAGAGCTTCAAATAGAGAAAGTGTCTCTCATGAGCTTCTAATCAGTTCTCCAGTCATCCACCCTGTGATGGTACCTCCCATAAGGCTTTCTGGGAATGACATAACTGGAATATGTTTTGTGCTGCCTGTGCCATGTAACATATCTCTGTAAAGGTTATGGTCTACTATATCTATTCATCCTATTTGTACACATATATCATTTTGTACTTGAGGTTAAGAATATTGGCTGTATACTTGCTTGATTTCTAAGTAAGCTTTGTGAGGCATTTGGTCAGCTTCTTTAGGAAGGAATTTGCAAGGTGAAGTACCTGATCAGGAAGCACTTGAGGAACAATGCATCTTTGGGTACGTCTACACTTACCTCCGTGTCCGACGGCAGACAATCGATGTTCTGGGATCGATTTATCGCGTCTTGTCTAGACGCGATAAATCGATCCCGGATCGATCCCGGAAGTGCTTGCCGTCGACGCCGGTACTCCAGCTCAGCGAGAGGAGTACACGGCATCGACGGGAGCTTTCCTGCCGCCTCTGGACCCACGGTAAGTTCGGACTAAGGTACTTCGAATTCAGCTACGTTATTAACGTAGCTGAATTTGCGTACCTTAGTCCGAAGTGGGGGGGTAGTGTGGACCAGGCCTTGGAATGCTCCAATCCACTTAAGAAGTCTTCCTGGAGACATACAAGATACCATGTGGACAATGGCTTCTGCCTGTAAAGACTGTGAGTCATGCATGGACATGTGACTTGCACCAGGTGACTCCAGAACTCCATTTCGGGGCTGGATTTGCATAGAAGTGAGGAGGGGGGGGTCTCCACCCACAAGAGAGAGTCTATTTAAATCCAAGAGAGACCCCTCCATGGGGTCTTCAGCTGGCTACAGAAGGAGCCTCTCCACCCCACCCCACCCAGGATACTTGAAGGAAACTGGAACAAAGGACAGTAACTACAGGGGGTGTGAGTGATTGCTGGACCCAGGCTAAAAGGAGATTAGTCTGTAAAGGGGAGCATTTTGGAACGGGTGAGGATCTTATCTGTATTCAGTTTGATTAGACATAGATTTGCACATTTTATTTTGCTTGGTGACTTACTTTGTTCTGTCTGTTACTACTTGGAACCACTTAAATCCTACTTTCTGTATTTAATAAAATCACTTTTTACTTATTTATTAACTCAGAATGTGTATTAATACCTGGGGGAGCAAACAACTGTGCATATCTCTCTATCAGTGTTATAGAGGGCGAACAATTTATGAGTTTACCCTGCATAAGCTTTATACAGGGTAAAACGGATTTATTTGTGTTTAGACCCCATTGGGAGTTGGGTATCTGAGTACTAAAGACAAGCACACTTCTGTGAGCTGTTTTCAGGTAAACCTGCAGCTTTGGGGCAAGTAATTCAGACCCTGGGTCTTTGTTGGAGCAGATGAGAGTGTCTGGCTCAGCAAGACAGGGTGCTGGAGTCCTGAGCTGGCAGGGAAAACAGGAGCAGAGGTATCTTGGCACATCAGTTTGGCAGCTCCCAGGGGGGTTTCTGTGACCCAACCTGTCACACACCCATCCCCCCACACCTTAGCCAATGGCAGCAGGGAGGAGCAGAGAAATCTTTCCTTCCCCTGCCTCTCCTTCCAAGTATAATCTCCACATGCGGTTTGGATAGGGAGAGGAGGGAAGGCCCCAGAACAGCCAAGACTGCTCCTTCCTTTCCACCTCCTCTTAGGACCCCAGGGTCCTAAGTATAACTTGGTTAAAAAATTAGATAAGTTCATGGAGGATAAATCCATCAATGGCTATTAGTCAAGATGGTCAGGGACACAATCCCATGTTCATGGGTGTCCCTGAGTCTCTGGCTGCAAGATGATGGGACTGGATGACAGGGGATGGATCCCTTGATAATTGCCCTCTTCTGTTTGTTCCCTTTGAAGCATCTGGCCTTGGTCACTGTCCGAAGACAGGATACTAGGCTAGACGGACCATTGGTCTGAACTAGTATGGCCATTCTTATGTTCTTATGCTCCCTCCTTCTGCATTTAACACTTGGGATCAAAAGTAAATATTTGTGTACCCTATCAGAGCTTGGCCTATATATACCTGCTGTAAATGGCACATGCTGTGAGACTGTAAAGTCCTTTGGAAGTCTTGTGAAATCATATTTTGACATAGTAATGATAATTTTTCCCTATTGTTAAGGGGAAAAAAACTTGGACCCAATCCAGTAATGCCTCCACATGTGGAATCCCCATGACTTCAGTTAGAGTACCCCATGCAGATAGCTTGTAGGACTAGATTCCAAATATAAAAAGCTAACACTAAGTATCTCCAATAAGCTGAAGCTAGTGTGGGGCCCTGATATTCCAAAGCGAACGTCATGAACTATACTAAGCATGATGGTGTTCATGCAATGTTTGCTTCACATGCAGCTGCTAGTTCAACAAACATTAATAGAAATTCACAATTACATAATTACCATTTTCCATGATTTTTTTAATCTCTTGTGCTTGAAAAAAAATGCTATCAGCTTTAATACTATTACCAGGTTTTTTTTAATTGCCTTTCTGGATAGCCGAATGATATAGACATAAGGCATAGTGAGACCTCCGTATGGTTATTTGCTGTCTAAAAGGAACATAAGAAGAGAAAGTGGATGCCTCAGAATGAAAGTCGTTTTGCAACTTTACTATAGATTTATCAATGGGCTTTTTATGTTTGTTTTTAAAATTCATTTTCTTATAAAGACTAAGGGCCAAACCTTGGGCTTAAATCACCAGGGATGTCTGCAAGGACCAGGAGGAAGGACTTCTCCCACCAGGTGTTCTCCTTTTGCTGTTGCAGCTGCAGGGTTGCAATGGTCCCCACTGCTCCTGCAGAGAGAGAGAGAGAGTGTGTAAAATAGCAGATGGCTCTGCATTTGTTGGATCCATTGACCCCACCTACCCCAACCCCCTAGGTACTTGAATGGTTTAAGTCCCCACAGAGCTTTGTGCAGGAGGTGTAGGCCTCCTTTTCAGAGGTGGTTCATCCTCATGACCTCCACCACTTTTATCCTTGGTGAGATGAAGCAGCACTGATTCTACTGCATTGAAGGACTTGCTGGGGGCAAAAAAACAAACACTACCCCCCAGAGATTTAAATGTGTAAGTGTTGTGCAAAATGCTCATGACTCTATAACCACATGAAACGCTCCTAAGAGGCAAATTGGTGTTCCTCACCAACTTGAAACTCTCACCACCGTTATCAAAATGTTCACTAATTTTTCAAATGAACCTAAGCCCTGGTTTTGAATGAACATGGGGTATATTGTTGCATAGAATTTGCCATTTCTGGTGTTTTCAGTACAGAACCAAGTGAAAATGAGTATTTTGTTTCTTTCATGTTGAGATTTTGACTTTGAATCCCAAACTCAGTAGCTGCAAGCACATGCCCTCCAGGACTGAAACAAGGCGGGGGGGGGGGGGGGGGGGGTTTGTGAATTTCTGTGAAGCTAAATTACAGCATTTCACACCATTCTAGTTACACTTCTAAAATAAAATGACTTTGATGAGCCACCCAATACTGTGTACACCTTTTGTTTGAGACAATATGAAAACCAGAAGCAAAAACAGCAAAAGAGCCTATTGTTGAGGATGTAGTCTGAGAAAAATGTTTTCCTTACTAAAAGACTGAAGGTGGAGTTGGATAGCAGCTTCCCATCTGGCAGTCTCTGCATTCTGCAAGATATCTGGATTTTAGAATAGAATAAATCAGTAGGTATCCTGTAGTTGTTTCATTCCAAAATAACAAGGAAGATGTGGTCAAGTTGTTAATTAAAATGGAAGATAACTAGCCAAGGTTAAAAACTTGGAAAAAGTAAATAATACTCTAGATGAAAACAGATGTTCTAGACTTTATTTTGAATTTACTGTAGGTTAACTGAGACAGGAATTTACGGAACAGAGCATTACTGTGTTGTTGTTTATAGTTACTATAGTACCAAAGCTGCTATTGTTTCATAAAGGTTTCTCAGTATAGGTCTTGTAAATGTTGTATAGTCTCTTGGATTAAAGTGGTTGTTTTTTTGTTTTTTTTTTTCATAATGAATTAACTATTAAAAATCAGCTTGTGCTATATGATATTTTTTTAAATAATATTTTAAATGTAACTTGATATATTTAAGACAATGCATTGTCTAGTCATATTATTCTTGCATTTGTATTCCATGCCAGGTGTGCAAATCACTATATTACCATTATGTTCCAAGAAAGAAGCATATTAGATGGAGGGAATGGAACTCACTGCAGGATTAGAATCCTACTCAGGGTATAAGGAGACCACTCAACTAGCTATGGTGCAGTATCTGAGTCTTATCAGAAGGTTATAGATATAGGTAGGGTATTTCAATCAGTGTGTTTTCTGAAGAGTGATTGAAGTGGACTCTCCAATGCATAGTACAATGTGGCCGGGGGGAAGGACAGCTCAGTGGTTTGAGCATTGGTCTGCTAAACTCACGGTTGTGAGTTCAATCCCTGAGGGGGCTATTTAGGGATCAGGGCAAAAATCTGTCTGGGGATTGGACTAGATAACCTCCTGAGGTCCCTTCCAGCCCTGTTATTATATGATCAGTCTTTCTGAACTGTATATGGTGGGATAAAAGATGAGGAGATGATGGTTCTCACTGACAGGAAGCAGTCAAGTTATCTACTTTAGAATATAGATCAACCTAACGAGCACCAGCTGGCCCAAAATGGAGTATGACCTTCTTCTGTGATTTTAACCATACTGCAACCCTTTTTTTTCACAGAGATGACTCTCTGCAGCATCTCCCCCTGCAAGCCTGTCTCTTCTCTACCAGGCAGCACTCTACTCCTCTAGCAGGCACTGCTGGTAAGCAAATGTCTCTGCCCCTGAACTGGCTGATGCTGCAGCTGAGAAGCGTATTTTGATTGGCCGGCCAGCTGCTCCCAATATGGCCAACTCCTCTTACTCCTATTGCTCCTTCCCATTCCCACATGCTTACTGCCTCTTAAAAGGTTTACCCCAAAATCATTGTTCTTGCAGATGGACTTTGTGGGCCTGTTTTTAATACAGCCCTGGGTGAGAGAGCTGTGTGCCTACATACTGTTGTGCTAATCCAGGCCTAATATGATTGCTTCCCACTTTTGCCCTTATAAATTGTCCTAGCCCATATCTATTTTCTATGCCCTGTTCTTCCTTCATATCAGTCCAGATTAGCTGCCATCTGGCCCTGCCCCCACTTTCCTTCCATCTCAAAAAATTAGAATAGCTTTGTCTGAAGTACAGCTGCATGTCTGCAGTATCCCAGGCACGGTGTAACAAAAATACCACCAAATTTACCAAAAAAAAAAAAAAAAGACAAATGCCACAAGATTTCTGTGTTGTACCCGCTCTCAAATTGCTTACTGTCACCAAGACCTAAAGAAGGCAGGTAGCGTTGTAGCAGTGTGTTGCCATACCACCTACATGTTAGTGGTTCAAAAGGCATGCCATGACGATAAAGGAATGCTCAGAGGTGTGGTCCAAAATATTGAAAATCCCTCTGATTTTACAAGAGCAATTTCCATTCAGTTGTATTCACATACCAGGTGTTCAGAAACAGCTAAAATGAGGAAAACTTTAAACTTAGGTTTTAACTTCTTTTGATTATTCTTGAATTCACAAATGAAAAATGTTGTTCATATTTTCATTGTTACGTTTAAAAAAATCTACATATATCAATGAGCGTAATCCATTCATTGATTTATGGACAAAAAATTCTCTAGGGAGGGTCCCAAATCCACACCAAGTCCATGTACTTTTATTTGCATCTAGGTGTCCTGAGTCAGTTATGAAAGATGGGGGGGACAGATAGCTCAGTGGTTTAAGCATTGGCCTGCTAAACCCAGGGTTGTAAGTTTAATCCTTGAGGGGGCCACTTAGGGATCTGGGGCAAAATCAGTACTTGGTCCTGCTAGTGAAGGCAGGGGGCTGGACTCAATGACCTTTCAAGGTCCCTTCCAGTTCTAGGAGATAGGATATCTCCATATATTATTATAAATCACACATAGCCAGACAACTTCCTGTTACTTAATAGAGGGTCTTAATTGTTTATCCACTATCTCCACAGAATAACATACCCTCAAGAAATCTATACCTGATATTCACATTTGAGATGGTATGATAGGAATAACTGGGGCCTAGCGCTAAAAGTCTTACTTTTGCTCAAACCACTCAACAGAAGACAGCTAAACAAAAGTTAATCTTGGGGGGGGGGGGGGGAAAGTAGGGGTGCCTTTCCAGTGCCAAAAAGACTAAGGGGAGTTAAATTATCCCCTTGGCTCTCATTTTTGATAGATGACAGTATGTAATAAAATGAATAATAATAATTACCAAGAAACATTAGCTGAATAGGGTTTCATAATGATTGCTTCTATAGTCCTCTTTTAATTACATTTATTACCTGTATGCTGTTAGATTGGGACAGTCTTCAGGTTAATGACAAACCCCACCCTTTCATTTTTGGAATAGATAGATTTTCAAGAGCTTCTCAAAGTATTCCAGCTGCAATGATCATATGCCTTGTCCACCCTCCCCCCATATTTGCCAATGTAGCCGGAGCACAGGTAGCCAGGCTGTGGCAGGGAGGTGTGCTGGGGTGGGGGAGAGTACAGGGCTCTAGCCAGTGAAACTTTGTGGGTTTTGGGGGAGAAGAGGTCATAAGGAACAGCCCACCATTACCTCAGAAGCATACAAAAAGCATCTTATCACAACTATCAGTAAGTGTCATTGCAAATAGGGCAGGTACAGCTTGTAAACAGAAATCTTGGAAATCGCATATACAGATGTATATGTTCCTGCAACCAGTATGTCTGCCGATATAGAAGACAGCCATGTGTATGCTATGGATTAATGAACACAGTCTAGTCCACAGGGAGTCTATCATATACAGACTTGGATTCCTGGAATAGTCAGTCAGCCGGGTTTCTCAGACTAAACTGAGGGTGAATTAATTAATATATGTGAAGAGCTCAGATACAACAGTATTGGGCCACATAAGTGCCAGATGCTTCAGAGGGAATGAACAGAACAGGGAACTTTATGGAGTGATCCATCCCCTGCTGTCCATTCCCTGCTTCTAGCAGTCAGAGGTTTAGAGACACCCAGAGCATGGAGTTGCGTTCCTGCCCCTCTTTGTTAATCGATGAACCTATCCTCCATGAACTTATCTAATTTGTTTTTTGAACCTAGTTATAGTTTTGGCCTTCACAACAGTTTCACAAGTTGACTGTGCATCCTGAGAGGAAGTACTTCCTTACTTCACCTGCCACACATACTTGAAGAGTTAAACTATAATCCAAACCGTGCAAGGAGGTGAACTCTGGGGAGCATGCATAAACTATTGGGGAGGATTGAGAGGTCAGAACACTGGTTTCAGGACCTAGGGCTTTTTGACTGTGGAGTCCCATTTCCTAAGGAAGGGACCAGATAGGAGGTCTGTACTCGGGAGTGTGCCTTAGAGGCCCAGAGTTAGAAACAATGATTGGATGCTGCCCAGACATATAATAACCAGTGCCAGTATAACCATAATTTTCAAACCATGTTTGAACAGCTCTCTTCTCACAGTCTGGATTAAGTAAACCTATCTGTTCTTATTGTAGTGACCACTCTCTGGGTTAAACTCTTTCTTCATTTACACCCCAGCAAGCCCCTTGACACTGCGTGGTAATTGGTTGTAGAATCTGCCCTCTGTTCCTAACTATGTTTTCCCTCGGCATTGATTAAGAATTTATAACATTCGCTTAAGAAAACTTTCAATTCAGTTGTACTAAAATAATCACAATAATGGTTTTGTTTGTATTATTCTTGCATGTATTCTGAAATCCCTAAATATGGGGAAGGGGGATTAAAAAAATGACAACTCTCATTTGTTCATTGAAAATGAATGAGTAACATATTAAAATAATTGGAAAGAACTCCATAAGGGTCACATATGGGTATTTACATCAAAAGGCATAATATGGTATTCATAACAGCATATAAAGAATACATATATTAGATCAAATGGATTCCTTTTCTATGAAGTTCTTACACTGCCACCTACAATGAATAGATAATATTGAAATGCTCATTAAATATTTTATCCTTAAGCATTAGAAAAAAGATTCCCATTAATAGATCAAGGGTTTACACATTCCCACAACACAGGAGCAAGAACTTTAAAAGCTTAATGGTAACCCAAGGTTGGAATGTAATATAACGGGTGTCTATTATTTTATTTATGTTGTATAATCATTTTTATTTATAATGACTTCTGTGTGAATTTCAATTGAATACAGACGTTCTTCCTGATTGTCTGTTCTTTGCACTGTGATGTTATCTCGTTGCATCCATTTCAATAGTTGGTGAAGTACAAGGACCTGATTCTCCTCTCAGATGCCATTGGTCTTAAACCAGTGTAAATCTGTTGGTTTCTGTGGTTACTCTTGATTTGCACCAGTATACATGAAAGGGATGTGTATATGTATAGTTCAAAAAGTGTGGAGGGGAGTTTTGTATCCATTTGGATTAAAGTTGTTTTATGAATGTGAAATATTATAAGTATTTCTTTAATTCCCACCAGCCTCCCAGTGATGTGCTGGTGGGGACTGGTGGTATCTCTTGGGGTCTCATGTTGAAATGTTTTTACCAGTCTGATAGGAAAGTGGATCATAAATGTGGATCTGAGGAGTGAATTATAGTGCTTTTGAAATGAACTGGCTTGCACCAAATGACACATTTTTTCAAAAAATTCCCTCAGGGCAGATAGATACTCCTTAGATTGCCCTGCAAGAAGCTCACTTCCACTCTTAATTACACAAACTGAGCACAGTGATATATAGTCAATATAATCAGGCTAGTTTCCAGGAGCAAACATATCCAGCATCTGCATCCTAACATCACAGACGTGATAGACACCTTATAAATACCTTAAGGTAAGGAAGGCTGGTTCAGTGCTCAGAGTGCTAGCCTGGGAATTGAGAGACCTGAGTTCAATTTCTTGTTATGCCACTGGCTTCATGTGTGACCTTGGTCAAGTCACTTAGGCTTGCTGTGCCTTAGTGGTTGTGAAGATAAATCCATTAAAGTCTGTGAAGTGCTCTGACACCACAGTGTTGAAAGCCATATAGGTACCTAAAATAGTTTAACATGGAATGTAAATTTGGTTGCCAAGCTATGTTGTCTCCTTGAGTGGGGGTGCCCACAAGGGGCCCAGGAAGGGGTCACAGGTTCAGTTACCTTGGAACTGTGATAGGAGAGAATGGAGGGAAGGGGAGACAGATCTGACAGGGAGCTGAGATGCAGGGGGGAACTGGGATTGGCTATGCAAAAAGACTTAAAACAAGAAGCCAGGGATGGGATGGAGGGAAGAGGTAGAGGTTGGATGAGGAGCCCAGGGAGGTAGACAAGGAGAGAAGAAACAGGATGAGGAGCCAGAAGCGGGAACATGGGTTTGACTCGGTAAGGAGACTGGGGACACGAAGTTGGGATAGGAAGAGGGGAACTGGTACTGGGATTGGGTGTGGAGGTGGGAAGAGACTGGGAATTGGAGGGAGATTGGGAGTCAGACAGTGAGACCACAAGGGAAGACTAGGACTGGAACTGGATGAGGGGTGTTATGAAGACAAATGTAGTTTGTGAAGCACTCAGATACTATAGCAATGAGTGCTATAGAAAGGCTCATACGGTAATTAATAATTCTGTCTTTAGCGAAGGGTTTGAATAGTGTGTAGTGAATAAGTCCTGGGGTAACAAGCTGAAGAATCAGGAAAAGGTGAAAGAGTGAATTGATTCAGTGAGTGCCATCCATCCTGTGCACTGAATGAGTCAGCAGTCCCATGGAAAAATTGTATGTGATTACATAAACAAAGATTGTATCCTAATACATACACACAAGGGAGTTGAATTGAGGCTGGATAGGCAACTTGAATTTTGGCATTTCCTAACTTTTGAGTGCTTGACTTTGCAACCTTAATAATGTACATTTAACATTAATGTACTTTTCTTTATAATTATCTCTACTATGGCAGCACCTACAGGCCTCAATCAGGGATCATAGCACCATTGTGCTCTGCCTTTCACACACACTTACATAACCAAATGTCAACCACTGCCCCAAAGAGCAAGGATGGATGCAAATAGGGCACTGCCTGTGATGAGCCAGGACAATGTTCTTTGTAGCAGCATTTTAAATAGATATAAAGGGAGACAAGTCTTTGTAGATCGTTTTTCTTGTTCTCTACCCACTGCCGCCTCTTCCATAAAATGCAATTCTTCCAGTGCTTCCTACCCTTCCTCTCATTATCAACAGCCCTCCCTTAAAATGTTGGCCATTGTTTTGCTTTGTATGCATTTGCCTTGTCTAGTTTAGATTGTGGGCAGTAAAAGTGTATTTATCTGTCAGTACAGCACTGTGTAAACTTGCACATATTTGTGAAGCGATGACTATAGCAATTTGTTAAACATCTAACCTCATGAAAACCATTTAATTCTGAATAACAGTAGGAGAGAAAAGGGTTTCCATCATGGTTATCCAGTCACTTTTGCCTTCATTATTATGCAACCGTTTCAGTTAGGTATGCTAATGCAAATGTTAGCTGGAATAATTTTTTTTGTTGTTGCTATTTTAAGGGTATCTATGGTTCACTCCACTTGACGAATATCAAGCGACTTTTTTATAGCATTCATCAGTGCCAGTCTGAAAATACATTATCTCAGATGATGAAAGCCAGAAACATTATTACAGAGAAGCAGAGATCATCGTTTTCCTGCTTGTAAATATTTATGAAGTTATTTTAAATATCATAAAGTATTTACCAGCATTATATTACTATGCTGTCTTGTTATATGTAGGATACTATTTGGGAATCGCACTTTGACATAAAGCCACTTGTTACTGAATTCATTATTATATTAAGTTTATTATTCTATTAAGAATAAGGAACCAGTAGCACTGTTCTACATAAGAATGGCTCTCTCAGCTTTTTAAAATTTCTTGTTTCTACAAGTGGCACAGAGACACGTTGGCAAAGGGTCTCCTGTTCTTTGTAAACAACTTTTACCTCAGACCTGACAAACTCATTACACAAGACTCATGTCTGGCAGGATAGCTAGTCATAAAGAGTAACATGTAAGGTATCTACAGAAAGCTTGTAACTTGTCACGATTCATAATCATTGTGAGATGTATGGATGGATAATATTTAAGGAATAATATATTTATATTGAAAGTATGCTTTATGGACTTGGAGTAAAAAGTCAAGATTAGTCACCAGGATGTCTCAGTAATGGCTCTTTTGGGCAAGAGGGAGTTGTCGCCCCACCCTGTCTGCCCCATGATGCTATGAAAGACTCAATTGTTTAGCCTTGTGCAATATTAAAACTTTGAATGGGAAACCATCAGAGACAACAACAAATAGTCTAAACCACTTAAAGGTAAAAAAAGAAAATTTACAACAAGACAGGGGCTTACCCTGCTGTGAATGGAAACAAAAGGCTGTTTTCAGCATAACAGTGTGTGGAGGAGGATGCTTTATCCATTCACTGAGGAAATCCCTTGAGGAGTGTGGGGAAGGGGTATTCATTAATATTTGGATCCTGGTTTGTCTGAAACCAGCCAGTTCTGCAAAAGACTGAACTTTCTGGGAAAATCTACTTCATTGTATAGGAAAGGTAAATATTAATAAAATGTAGAACCAGGTTCATGTTTTATCTTTTGATATGTATTGTAACCACTCATTTCTATCACTCTCTAGTTAAATCTTTATTCTTTCTAAAGAAACCTACTTTTGTTTTATCCCAAGTGCTCACAAGTTCTGTGTGGTTTATGTGAGCAGCGGCTTAAGGTAAAACTGGTCAGTTGGGGTACATTGCACCTTTGGGTACAGGGGATCTGGAAATTCTGTGAGAAACCAGTGTCAGGGGCAGGATATCACAGGGGAACTATTCAAAAGGAACTCAGGGATTAAGGTGCACCTATTGTTATCTTGGAAGGTGAAGTTAGGGCTAATATAGCCCAAAGGAGAGAGCTTGATTGGCTGACAGGATGGTGGTGCCTGGAAGCTGACATCCTGTTACCACAAGTAAGATTCCCTCTTGCTAGAGACAGGGGTAAGAGGGTGACTCTCAGTCCTAGATACCCTGAGAACTGTCACAGTCACTCAAAGATTAAATTTGGCGTATCAGTTCTCAGAATGGGGAAAGTTTTTTGTACAAACTTTCAATGAAATTTATGTGGATATTTTATAAGTTATTCAGTCTGAATTAATAAAAGTGTTCTATTTTCATAAATTTTTGATCTTACCACACAAATGATTGCTCTTAAAAAAAAAAAAAAAAAAAAAAAAGACCAGATTCTATTATACTTACTCCTGTCAAGTAGTACTTTAGGCTGAGTAAATCCACTGACATCAGTAGGACAAATTGTGGACTATTCAACATGGGTGAAATCCCTGTCTCCACTAAAGTCAATGACAAAACTTCCATTCACTCAAACCCTTATTGTTCATTTATACAGTACACATTTTGGGCCAGATTCTAATACCTCTACTCATGGGGTAAAATCCTGGCCTCACTGACGTCAAAGCCCATTGAAGTAATAGGGAGTCTTTCCACTGAATACAGTGGGATTTGGAGTAGGCCATAAATGCTTCAGTAATTCCTTCTCAGAGACACAGGATAGCTTAATATGGAATTCTACTATACATTCACCATGTATGTATAGCACATACTATATTATGTTATATTATTATTATAAATAATACAGCTATGGAACAAAGAAGGAGTAATTTACATCTAAGTCTTTCCAGATCCTCTTAGTCGGGAAACCATCAGTAGTGTAACCAGCATTCTGTTCCATGATTCCCTAATCTGAGCCAGGATGACACAATGCCAAAATACAGTATGTCTTTGAGAGACTTTAGCTTTCCAATTTATAATGCATGTTTTCAAACTGCTTTAAAAAGGTACATTTACATCATCAATAGGGCCCTACCAAATTAACAGACATTAAAAAGATGTCATGGATTGTGAAATCCGAGCGCGCCGGTGAAATCTAGCTATTGGAGGGAAGGGGGGGGAGCATTGGGAGCGCCCCAGCCAGGGGCTCCTACCATTCACTGGGCTCCAGCTGCTAGTACGTTGAACTGGGGAGGGACAGGAGTTCCTCTTGCCCTGCACAGTTGCTCTTGTGGGGGTAGATCAGACCCACCTCTGGGTACCTCCTCTGGCTGCAGGAAGCTCCATGGCTGCAGTGCCTTCAGAAGGCTCTGAAGGCAGCACAGAGGTGAGGGTAGCAATCCTGCGACTCCCCACCACTCCCCCCCCACACACAGCAGTTTTGCAAAACCCCCCCCAAAACCCCTTGGATTACAACACCCTGAAATTTCAGATGTAAACATCTGGAAATGTGAAATGGACCAATTTTAAAACCCTCTGGCCATGAAATTTTTCCAAATGGACCATGAATTTAGTAAGGCTCTAATTATAGACTATAAAAAGCTACCAAGGATAATGGAGTCAGTCTTCAAGTTGCAAAAAAGCTAACTTCATTCTGGGATGTACTAAGAGTGTTATAAACATGACATGAGAAGTAATTCTTCCACTCTACTCAACACTGATAAGGCCTTAACTGGAGTACTGTATCCAGTTCTGGGCATCACACTTTGGGGGAAAATGTGGACTAATTGGAGAAAGTCTAGAGGAGAGCAACAAAAAGACAATGACTAAAGGTCTAGAAAACATGACCTACTGGGAAAGATTTTAAAAATGGGTTTGTTTAGTCTGGAGAAGAGAAGACCGAGGGGGGACATAACAGTCTTCAAGTGCGTAAAATGTTGTTATAAAGGGAAGGGTGATAAATTGTTCTCCTTAACCACAGAGAACAGGACAAGAAGTAATGGCTTACATTGTAGCAAGGGAGATTTAGGTTAGACTTTAGGAAAAACTTCTTAAATGGAATGATAGTTAAGCACTGGAACAAATTACAGAGAGGCTAAGGAATCTCTGACGTTGGA
The DNA here is from genome assembly GCF_002925995.2 of Terrapene triunguis. Lineage (NCBI taxonomy): Eukaryota > Metazoa > Chordata > Testudines > Emydidae > Terrapene > Terrapene triunguis. Next base: position 57,093,748 of record NW_020664409.1, read on the forward strand.
GGTTTTTAAGTGCAGGTTAGACAAATGCCTGTCAGGGATGGTCTAGATAATACTTAGTCCTGCTTCAGTTCAGGGACTGGACTAGATGACCTATTGAGGTCCCTTTCAGTAGAGCTGGGGCTAGACCATTGGGGGCCCTAAACAGGAATATTCCCCTCTCCCACCAATACTAAAACAGGCAAGTTCTTATCATAAAAAGCAAATAGTGGGAACCCTCGGGCTGCTTGAGGACCTAAGCAATTGTATAGTCTGCTTATGTCTAGTGCCAGCTCTGCCTCTCAGTTCTACATTTCTATGGCTCTACGATTGCTTTTTGAAATGTAAGGGTATGTCTACACTACGAAATTAGGTCAAATTTATAGAAGTCCATTTTTTAGGAAGCAATTTTATACAGTCGATTGTGTGTGTTCCCACTAAGCACATTAAGTCGGTGGAGTGAGTCCACTGTATTGAGGCTAGCATAGACTTTCGGAGTGTTGCACTGTGGGTAGCTATCCCACAGTTCCTGCAGTCTCCGCCGCCCATTGGAATTCTGGGTTGAGCTCCCAATGCCTGATCAGGCAAAAACATTGTCGCGAGTGGTTTTGGGTACACGTTGTCAGTCACCCCTCACTCCATGAAAGCAACGGCAGACAATCGTTTCGTGCCTTTTTTCCGTGCGGGTGCCATACTGCTTTCAGCAGACGGTAAAGTAGGACTGCTAACTGTCGTCAGCGAACGACCATTTCCACTGCCACTCTGCTCTCCTGCTCTGGACGCAGATGGTGCAATAGGTTCGAAAAACTGGTCTTCCAACCACCACTTCCTCTGCCACTCTGTTCTCCTGGTGGTCTCGCAGGTCCTCTATATGACCGTTGTCATCCGCCGCTTCCGCTGCAACTCTGCTCTCCTGCTCTTGTCTCGCCATACCATGGCAAGCATGCAGCCCGCTCAGCTCAGCTAACGGACACCACCGCTGTTGTGGTGCAATAGGTCTACAAAACTGGTCTTCCAACTACCGTTTCCATTGCCACTCTGCTTTTCTGCTCTCCTGCAGATGCCATATCATGGCAAGCATGGAGCCCGCTCAGATCACCGTGGCAATTATGAGCATTGTAAACACCTCGTGCATTATCTTGCAGTATGTGCAGAACCAGAACCTGCAAAAGCAGGCGAGGAGGCGATGGCAGCGCGGTGATAAGAGTGATGAGGACATGGACTCAGACTTCTCTCAAAGTACGGGCCTCGGCAATTTGGACATCCTGGTGGCAATGGGGCAGGCTCATGCCGTGGAATGCCGATTCTGGGCCCGGGAAACAAGCACAGACTGGTGGGACCACACAGTGTTGCAGGTCTGGGATGATTCCCAGTGGCTGCGAAACTTTCGTATGCGTAAGGGCACTTTCATGGAACTTTGTGACTTGCTTTCCCCTGCCCCGAAGCGCAAGAATACCAAGATGAGAGCAGCCCTCACAGTTCACAAGCGAGGGCGATCGCCCTCTGGAAGCTTGCAACACCAGACAGCTACTGGTCAGTCAGGAATCAATTTGGAGTGGGCAAATCTACGGTGGGGGCTGCTGTGATCTAAGTAGCCAACGCAATCACTGAGCTGCTGCTATCAAGGGTAGTGACTCTGGGAAATGTGCAGGTCATAGTGGATGGCTTTGCTGCAATGGGATTCCCTAACTGTGGTGGGCCGATAGACGGAATGCTTATCCCTATCTTGGGACCGGACCACCTTGGCAGCCAGTACATAAACCAAAAGGGGTACTTTTCAATGGTGCTGCAAGCACTGGTGAATCACAAGGGACGTTTTACCAACATCAACGTGGGATGGCCGGGAAAGGTACATGACGCTCGCATCTTCAGGAACTTTGGTCTGTCTGAACAGCTGCAGCAAGGGACTTACTTTCCAGACCAGAAAATAACCTTTGAGGATATTGAAATGCCTAGTTATCCTTGGGGATCCAGCCTACCCCTTAATGCCATGGCTCATGAAGCCATACACAGGCACCCTGGACAGTAGTCAGGAGCTATTCAACTATAGGCTGAGCAAGTGCAGAATGGTGGTAGAATGTGCATTTGGATGTTTTAAAGCGCGCTGGCGCAGTTTACTGACTCGCTTAGACCTCAGCGAAACCAATATTCCCATTGTTATTACTGCTTGCTGTGTGCGCCACAATATCTGAGAGAGTAAGGGGGAGACGTTTATGGCAGGGGGGAGGTTGAGGCAAATCGCCTGGCCGCTGATTACGCGCAGCCAGACACCAGGGTGGTTAGAAGAGCACAGCAAGGCACGCTGCGCATCAGAGAAGCTTTGAAAACCAGTTTCATGACTGGCCAGGCTACGCTGTGAAAGTTCTGTTTGTTTCTCCTTGATGAAAACCCGCCCCCTTGGTTCACTCTACTTCCCTGTAAGCCAACCGAGACCTCTCCCCTTCGATCGCCACTTGCAGAGGCAATAAAGTCATTGTTTCAAATTCATGCATTCTTTATTAGTTCGTCACACAAGTAGGGGAATAACTGCCAAGGGGTGGGGGAGGAGGGAAGCACCGGCTCGGGTGGAGTAGGGGAGGAGGGAAGGACAAGGCCACACTGCACTTCAAAACTTATTGAATGTCAGCCTTCTGTTGCTTGGGCAGTCCTCTGGGTTGGAGTGGTTGGGTACTCAGAGGGCGCCCCCCCCCCCACGTTCTTGGGCATCTGGGTGAGGAGGCTATGGAACTTGGGGAGGAGGGCGGTTGGTTACACAAGGGCTGCAGCGGCAGTCTGTGCTCCTGCTGCCTTTCCTGCAGCTCCACCAGATGCCAGAGCATATCAGTTTGATCCTCCAGTAGCCTCAGCATTGCATTCTGCCTCCTCTCATCACACTCACGCCACCTATCATCTTGCTCCCGCCACCTGTCCTCTCACGCGTCCCTCCTCTCCTTGCATTCATTTTGTACTTTCCTGGACTCTGACATTGTCTGCCTCCATGCATTTTGCTGAGCTCTTTCAATGCGGGAGGACTGCATGAGCTCAGAGAACATTTAATCGCGAGTGCGTTTTTTTCGCCTTCTTATCTGCGCTAGCCTCTGGGACGGAGTTGATAGGGGAAGCCTTGAAACATTTGCAGCTGCGGGAGGGAAAAAAAGGGAGAGTAGTATTTAAAAAGACACATTTTTTTAGAGAACAATGGGTAGACTCTTTCACAGTGAACCAAGCTGTTAACATTAAATAGCACATGTGCTTTCAGTACAAGGTCGCATTTTGCTTCTTATTTTGAGGGCCTGCCAGTTTGGTGTTAGAGATCACACATGCAGGGCCAGACAACAGAATTCGGCTTGCAGGCAGCCATGGTAAGCCACAGTCTTTTGGCTTCTTTAACTTTCATAACATGTGGGAATGGTTTCAAACAGCAGCGCCCTCATTTCCCATACCAAGCACCCGTTGGGTTGGCCGTTTAAAATGGGTTGGCCATTTAAAAGGATGCGCTGCGGTTTTCAGGTTAACGTGCAGCACAAACCCAACTAACCCCCCCACACACCCAATTCTCTGGGATGATTGCTTCACCCCTCCCCCCAACACGTGGCTAACAGTGGGTATGATTTCTTTTCAGCCACAGGCACACAGCCCAGCAGGAACGGCCACCTCCGAATGTCCCCTTAATAAAATTCCCCTATTTCAACTAGGTGACCATGAATGATATCATTCTCCTGAGTAACACAGAGAGATAAAGAACAGATGTTGCTTGACTGCATTCCAGTAGCTGTATTGGCTGCAAATGCATCCCAAGACTTCAGAGCAAATTAATCATTAAACACGCTTGCTTTTAAACCATGTATTATATTTACAAAAGTACACTCACCAGAGGTGCCTTCTCCGCCTTCAAGGTCCGGGAGCTCGCCTTGCGAGGGTTGGGAGGGTATTGTCTCCAAGGTGATAAACAGTTCCTGGCTGTCGGGGAGAACAGTTTCTCCGCTTGCCTGCTGTGCGCTACCCTCCTCCTCCTCCTCCTCATCATCTTCCTCGTCCCCAAAATCCTCATCCCTGTTGTGTGAGACTCCCCTTGTAGGAGTCCATGAACAGGGGTGGGGTAGTGATGGGGACACCCTCTAGAATTGCATGCAGCTCATTATAGAAGCAGCATGTCTGGGGGTCTGATCCAGAGTGGCCGTTTGCCTCTTTGGTTTTTTGGTAGGCTTGCCTGAGCTCCTTAAGTTTCATGCGGCACTGCTGCGGGTCCCTGTTATAGCCTCTGTCCTTCATGCCTGTAACAGTGCGGGACTCATCACTGCGGCGCCTCCTGCTGGTCTCTCAGGGAATTAGCTTCCAGCCTCCGGAGCGCCCTCTGTCGCCCGGTGTCTCGCTACTGCTGGGCCCCTGTGTCCCTCCCGGACCCCGGTGCCCCTTTCCACTGGGGTGCTGCCCCCTGGCAGTAACCCCACAGTCTCTGGGTCTCCCCCTTCCAGCAGAACCCCCACCCCCTATCCACACCTCGCCTCAGTATATGGCTACTGCCCAGTCCTCATCTAGCCCCCATTCACTGGGGCAGACTGCAGTATATAAGCCACTCATCACAGGCAAGGGGGGTTTGGACCTGCTGCCTCTGCCTACCCTTGGGCTGCCCCCTGCAACTCCAGTACCTATTTGGCTTTATCTTAGGCCTGCAGCCTGGGGGGTTTTCAGGCCGGAGCTCCCCAGCTCCTATGGCCTTCCCCCAGCCCTGCTCCACCTCAGGTACGCTCCCCAGCAGCCAGGCCCCTCCCTCTCAAAGGCTAGAGAGAGAGTGTCTGTCTGCTCCTAGCCCACTGCCCTCTTATAAGGGCCAGCTGGGCCCTGATTGGGGCATGGCCGCAGCTCAGGCTGCTTCCCCCAAGCAGCCTGGGCTGCTTGCCTCCAGCTGCAGCCCTCTCCTGGCCTGTTTTATGCCCTTTAAGGCCGGAGCGGGTGACCACCCCGCTACAATGCCCTTGGAGATTTTTTCAAATATTTTGGCATTTCGTCTTTTGGAATGGAGTTCAGATCGCTGTATGGGGAGACGAATCCATGCTATCAGATCCAGTACCTCCCATTCGGGCCATGCTGGAGCTCTTTTGCGATTCTGGGACTCCATGGTCACCTCTGCCGATGAGCTCTGCACAGTCACCTGTGCTGATCAGTTTGCCACGCTGGCCAAACAGGAAATGAAATTCAATGTTCGCAGGGCTTTTTCTGTCTACCTGGCCCGTGCATCTGAGTTGAGAGTGCCTTCCAGAGCGGTCACAATGGAGCACTCTGGGATAGCTCCCGGAGGCCAATACCGTTGAATTGCGTCCACACTACCCCAAATTAGACCCGGCGATGTTGATTTCAGCGCTAATCCCCTCATCGGAGAGGAGTACAGAAATCGATTTTAAGAGCCCTTTAAGTCGACAAAAATGGCTTTGTCGTGTGGATGGGTGCAGGGTTAAATCGATCTAACGCTGCTAAATTTGACCTAAACTCATAGTGTAGACCAGGGCTAAGAATCTTTACCCCCTGGCTATGTCTACACTTAAAACGCTACAGCAGCATGGAAAGGTCCATAATCCACCTCCCCAAGAGGCAGTAGCTACGTTTACAGAATTCTTCTATCGACCAAGCAATATCTACAGCTAAGGGTTGGATCGGCTTAACTATGTCTCTCAGCTGTGGATTTTTCACATCCCTGAGAGATGTAACTATGCCAATGTTAACTTCTCAGTGTAGACCAGCCCTTATTTTCTTTTGTTTTTTTGTAACTCCACTGTGTAAAAAATAAAGTTAAGTGTAAGGCTTAAATGGACAATTTCCAGGAAATTTAAAATTAATAAGACTGAAATTCCTTAAGCAGTTTTGTAGTACCAAGGCCTCGTAACATATGTGGTTGATAAATCTCTCAAGTCTGGGACCCTTGCAACATCTAGAACAAGAGTGTGGATTAAGGACAGAGTTTCCAACTTAAATCTGAATTTCCTGACTTTTGTCTATTGAAGCTGAAGCAGTGCTTTATATATATATCACATAATTACATTTATATATATATATATAAATGTAATTATGTGATTTTTTTTTTGGCTAGTTACTAAAAGAAAAGAAAATCTACAAGATAATAGCACTATATAGTAGTAGTCTCCGGCAAAAATTCCAGTGCATTTCTGGTTTCTGTCCTTTTCTCTCTTGGATAAGTACGGGATAAGGAGAATATAAATAAAATAGAATGGACCTTTCCTTTGGGAGGGAAAGCTACTGTACATATAAGGAAATTAATTTTTCTGCAGCCAGACCTGGCTAAATAAAGTTAGTATGTGGGCAACCATTCTTTTAAAAGAATAGATAGTAGCAATTTTTTATTACATACTAATATTTGCTCTTTCTATTGCACTTTATATCTTGCAAAGCTCTTTACAGAAATTAACTATGAATTCACAGAATACTCCTCTGCATTAAGTGGGCTGTAAAACATCTGTAAAACCTGGCTGCTAGGTGTGATGTCTTTGTAACTTTCTGCTAGTATTTGCATTGTAATTTTGGTTGCCAGGTAATGTCTTTGTTTGTATACTCTTTTGCAGCAGACAAAATATGTAGGCTAAGGGGGAGTGCTAACCTTTCATGAGGGTGGGACTGTGAGAATGAGCTTTTATTGCTGTTATCCTTTCCTTGTTGTCTTACAGACTGGTCTCAAATATTACTTCCGTCTTCAATTCCTTATCTGTGGGCAAAATAAGCCTCTAGAAAAATGAAGGATTGCTTGACCTCTCATTTATCTGTATTCACAGCCCACTGTCACCGGACTGTTGAAAAGCCCCAAAAGGAATCAGTCAGCAGGGCCTGTTAATTTTAAGCTAGCTGTCTGACTAGTTTTGTTTTGGGAGTATAGACTTTCTTTCTGTTAAGTGAACAAATTATTTTCTTTTTGTCCAGTCTCTGCTCTGGAATGATGGAGGGCCCCAGAAGGGTAAATTAGATTTTGAAAGCTGTGGTAACAGAGAAGTTGAAAAGTCAATGGGTTTGTTTGAAATAAGACTTTCCTCCCAAGCATTGCAACACATGCCAGCACCAAATGTTCCTGACAGGAGTGAGAAAATAAGTGAGGCAAAATAAGATTACAATTAGGCCAACTTAACGATGAAGCTGCTGCTGTAGACACCTAGAAAACAGGGTGAACATGTACACTGAAGCTGCTGCGAAGTGAACGTGGAAGTGCAGTGGATTGATGATGGGATAAAACAGGTTCCACTTCTATCTTTTATTTTTCTCCGTGTACACAGCTGTCATATTGTGCACAATGTTCCTTCTTTTCTCATCCTTTAGACTTTAAACATATATACAGTTGCATACCAAGGGGAAAGGGATGGTGGGCAGGGGAGTGTAAATTACAGGAATTTCAGATGTGTCCATAGGGATTCTCAGTCTAAACCATATACACTGAACTGTAATTTCTTCAAGTTTACACCCCATTCAACCCACTGATTTTTTAAGCGAGGACAGAATTTATCATTCTGTCAAAATGTGTTCTGCCATATACAATCAAACATTACCAAGGCACCAGTGAAATGCTGTCAAGATATATAGAGAGAAAGGTAAAAATATATAGTAACACAACAAAAAAGGGATCTGAAGAAGTGAGGTTCTTACCCACGAAAGCTTATGCTCCCAATACTTCTGTTAGTCTTAAAGGTGCCACAGGACCCTCTGTTGCTTTTAACAAAAAAGGGAGCACCTTGAAAAATGTGGCATCTAATCCAAGCATTTCAAATGCTAGTATGCAAACTCTATTGCATTTTTAAATTAAAATTGGCTTAAGTTATCCAACACTTTGAGTGGCATTTAAACATAAACAATAAAAGGTTAAAAAAACACTTACCAGTGTGTTGGCCCATACTGGGCTTTCCTGAGCATTAGTGGACTAAACTGATTCTCTTTTAATTACATCTAAATGTCAGATGCCTTCCCCAGCTCCATCCCCTTTGTACTACTCTAGCAGTGTAAAAAGGGTATAGAAAGCTGCCTTAACAGGGCAACCAGGGATTTCCATGATATAGTAAAAAGCAACAGAGGGTCCTGTGGCACCTTTAAGACTAAGAGAAGTATTGGGAGCATAAGCTTTCAAGAAGTGAGGTTCTCACCCACGAAAGCTTATGCTCCCAATACTTCTGTTAGTCTTAAAGGTGCCACAGGACCCTCTGTTGCTTTTTACAGATTCAGACTAACACGGCTACCCCTCTGATCCATGATATAGTGTGAATCCCCAGGTCACATAAAGCCTCTGTAGCCAATTCTAACACCCCCAATTCCTCGCAGATGTAGGGAGTGATGCTGGATAAGAGAGGGTAGTGCCAGAATGCAGTTTTCTCAGTGAGTCACCAGCTGGTGGGTTGGTTCCTATGGGGTGTAATTTAGAACAGTCCCTTAGGCTGCTTAGAATGATGCCAGCAGTTTGCCTGATGATCAGGGGAGTGGAAGGTGACTTAAAGGCCTCTTCAAAGTCCTGTGCAGGCTGCAGGTTAATCCGGCCTAGATATCTGGATCAAGTTTTACCTCATCAGGATTTCAGTGTTTTGTCAGAAAATGTAATCTTTCACCAATGAGTAACTGCCATGAATTGTATGGATTAATGAGGAACTGCCTTAAAACTGTCTATCTGTGTTGATACTTCTGAAACTGACTACTCTTTGCCTGGAAAACTGCTCCTTTGACTCTCTTTTGCTGATGCTATCAGACATTGGGATTAGGTAAACCACTTAGATAAACCAGATGGGATGAGCTTTGGATCTCAACATGACTATATCTGGATTATCAGTTTCAATGCTTCCCTCCCTTATTTAAAAACAGACCTTTTGTTGTTGGGGAGCAATAAACAATGACTACAAGTTTTTGATGCTGTTGTGCTGAAGTCTTGAAGAAGTTGCCTCCAAAAGTAAATTAATGTTGGTCTCTAATCTTGCTCCCATTGAAATGAATGGCAAAATTCCTATTCACCATATAATAAGAGCAGAAGCCTTTAATTTTCAGTGACAGAGTAAGATTGCACCGTCTATGCATGATGATCCAAGTCACACCACGTCAGTAGTTTTCTGCTCTACTATTCTATATACTATACTAATCTAGCCATCATTAATCCAGCTGGTTGGGCCAGAAAACTGCCTTAAAAGAAAGACTGCTCTGAATGTTTTCTGGGAGAGGAAAGGAGAAGAAAGCCAGCCATCCTGCAGGAAGGTCTACATCTGGCTCCTCAAGTTTCCAAGCTTAAACCCTGCAATTCCCTTTCTCCACCACTTTAGTGCTACCTCCTATTTCTAATGCTGATTATCTGAATGGTAATAGACAGGAAGTCTGAGAGCGAGAGAGAGAGATCAATGTGTGGGGGACAGGAGGGAAGAGAAAGAGGCTCTTGAAGGGATTATTCCATAAAACTGAACAGCTGGGAATGGACTGCCCCTTGGGGGACACGGAGGAGAGAGGGAAAGGAGTAAGGCATTGGGAAAATTTGGAAGGGGGGAGATCATAAATGGGAACTAGGGTAGGAGGCTGTACTGAGAGGGAGACTTCATCTTAGTGTTTGGGAAGGAAACAGAGGTGACTGGAAGGAAGACACTGCAGTGCCGCCAACCCCAAACATTCCAAAATCATGAGATTGGCTTAAAAGCATATGATTGTATAAAATAATGTGGTTTTTTTGGGTACCTTCTGGTTTCTGAGCCCTTAGGGTACACTTGGTTTATGTTTTGAGTCTTTTCTCTCATACCCCGAGGGGTAGAAACTTACTTTGTCTTCACATGAAAGCTGAGATTCTCACAGTCATAGGACTTCAGGAGCTGGGGCTTTAAGAACAACAAATATGGCAAGACTCATGATAAAATCACAAGAGTTGCCAATTCTGTCAGTAGGGGGTTCTAACATGTTAGGAGCCTGAACCCCAATGCCATTGTACATATCCAGTGTGTTTCCAGAAGTCCAAACAAACTGTTGTGTGACTGTTAAAAATGCCAGGCCTCCTTTCCAATCAACCTGCCTCCCGAATGCCTAACTAGACATTACAAACTCTGAGACAGGTGAAGATTTAAAGTTCAGTTCTACTCTGACAAGGGACTATGTAAAAATAGCAATTTTTGTTCCACAGATCTTCTCCCTTGTGTTCTCAGTCAGATCTGATTCCTTTAGTGACAACAAATAATTCATGGATTTCCCCCCCCCCTTTTTTTTAATCTCCTGTTATTCCCTGTGAGCCAAGGCAGAGAGGAGAGAATGAGTTGGATTCTATCCCTCCTGCATCATCACCAACAGACTTGTTCCTGTTGTGTTCAGTGATCACTTGGTGCTTGAGGTGCTTGGAAGAGCTCTGCTTTATTCTGGGTCTGGGTCCAGCTAGCTGTGCATAACAAGAAGAGCTTCACAGAGGCATGCCCAGGCTGTGTGTCTGGGAAGCTCAGCCCTGAGACGTACAGCCCCCCAATACCGCACCGATCAATTACAGCTGTGCAAACAAGTTATTGAGGACAGTGGTTTTGCACAAGTGGCAAAGTGGGATGAGCCTTTCACTTGTGATTGTGCACAGGAAAGAAAGAGTCCAGCTCGACTCTCAGAGAACAGCCTGTATTTACATAAGAAAAAAGCTCAGTTTTACTTGTAAATGGAACATATTTTGTATGGAAATCATTGAGAGACAATCAGCGTGGAACCTCATGGTACCATTTTTACAGAGTTGCTTTTCCAGAATAGAAACACATTTTAATGAGACTGGGATAAGGCCCATTATTTCTCTGCTTTATCTTCCCTAATGGTAACATTTTCTGCTATAGCATATCCTAAAATTATAAGCTGTATAATGCATTCAAAGGGATTTTTTTTCACATTACTGTACTTAGCTGAGAATAGTTTTGATCTGCTTCTGTTTCTTCTTATTCTTTTAATCTTTTCTGTATATCAAGCCATATAAAATAGTGATTTGACTGGGAAGAAGTTTCTGCATGATATGACTTCCTGTAGCTCTAATAAATGTAGTGACAATTACAGTTGACATTTCTGACACTGAAAATAGCCATTATCTGCAAGAAGCATGAAGCTATGGCATTCACTTTTGAAGTTTCTAAAATGTACTTACAAAGTGGATGCAAAGTTTGCATCCTTATTTAAATGCTCACCATAGAATCATCAACTACAGACTGATCGCCACTTCTTTAGATACACAGGAGGCAATTTGTAAGGTAAGATTTTCCTTTTTTGGCAGATCAATTGCAGTTGCCAAAATGAACATCTGTTAGTTTGAATTGATCCTTAGTGTGTTACAGAGGTTGATTTCCCACACATGTTTAAATAATTAGCAGCTTCAAAACCAAAACTAATCAGGCAACTCTTTTGGTTCCAGTCCACCATGCCTTCATGGCTATCTAGTCTACCACTGTCTTCAATCGAGATATTTATCCAGCATAGTAATTGGGGGCTGCTGTAAAACTCTTCTATCAATAGCAATGTTTGAAATATGTGCCTTGCCCTCCTGCTGTTCAAGCATTGCAAATTGGCAAATTATATGTGACAGACTGATTATGATTCGTCCTTTTCATGACGGGAAAATGTTTTTCCTCACCATGGGAAAACAGCATTTGAGTTCATCAAGAGATCATTCTAAGGCTGGTTAGCTGTTATCTTGGAAAATGTTAGTCTGTTTTAACATGTGGCTATAAATGTCTTCCATTATATTATTCTGTAATTGATATAACCATCTCCATTTATTAATACATTGTTATATAAATGTTATAAAAAGCCTGTAATTGTATATTAGGCATGATGATTGTATTAATGACTGGTAAGTCTCCTAGACTAGAGGAAAATTAAAAATATGTGGAGTTGAATTACTGCTTCCTTTCCCCACCCTCCTATCCCCAGGCTGGTGTGTTACAAAGGGAGAACTTTCAGGGAACAGTACCCCACCCACCCACCTATGGCTTGAAGGGGAAGTGGCCAGCTTGCTGTCAGTAATTGTGATTGCAGTCCCAGTGGGAATGCTTTGGATGCTAGGAGGGCAGTGCTGGGGGAAAGGTTGGCTACACTTCAACATTTGCAGCAAAGGGCATCCCTTCCCAGGCACCCCTCAGGCCTGTTTCTGTACTATGCCTGTTGGAAAGCACACTGGCTCTTCCCCCTCCTCAGTGCGGTTCAGGATCATGAGAACCATAATTGAGCCCCTAAAATATAGCTGTTGTCTGCCATTTGGGGGTTATTGACAAAATGTCCCATTTTGTAATATCGCTGGCTGAATGCAATGATATAGCGTATGCCTCTGAAAAAGAAAGAAACTCTATTAGCCATCTCTCTCTCTCACAAATACTGCAGTTCTGTAAATCGCTTGGCTAACCTGGATCCTAGTGAGCTAATACAATGAGTAGCATACTCAAAACCTCATTACTCACCATCACTTGCACATAATACAGCAATATTAGATATTTTAGGATACTATTAAAAATTCACATTTCAATATTTTTAAAAGAACCTGTTTAGGACTACATGTATGAATAACTCATTGAATTAACTAAGCATATTTTTGCGGCCATCATAATTAGTTAATTATCAAATAATTATTCATTGTCCATAACACACAGCTGTCTGCAGACTAAGCCTCAGCAATTGCAGCTAATCACGTATTCCATGCTGAATCCTGAGTCTCAGTCAAAAGCACTCCATTGTAAATTTGTCTTGCAGCAGTAATTTGCTATATACCTGGCTTTACATGATGCTAACACCTGAGCAGGACATAGTCATATTTGAGTCTGTTTAGGTGGGCCTCTTAGGGTATGTCCACACAGCAATTAAACCACCTGTGGCTAGCCTGGGTCAGCTGACTCAGACTTGCAGGGTTCAGGCTGCAGGGCTGTAAAACTGCTGTGTAGACGTTTGGGTTCAGGCTAGAGCCCAAGCTCTGGACCATCCAATGGGGAATGGTCCTAGAGCCCAGGCTGCAACCCAAGTCCGAATGCCTACACTGCAGTTTTACAGCCCCACAGCCCAAGCCCTGTGAGCCCATGTCAGCTGATTTGGGCCAGCCACAGGTGTTTAATGGCTAAGGCTAAGATTGTGTCATGCATATATTTAGTGAAAGTTACTGACAGGTCACAGACAATAAAGGAAAATTCACAGAAGCCTGTAACCTATCCATGACTTTAATTAAAAATATGCATGACAAAATGGGGAGCTGTGGGGTCCCCCCACCACTCCAGGGGGCCCCGGCTTGGAGCTGCCTGGTTCCCCCCGCCCGTGGCTCTGAGCTCAGGGCATCCTCCCTGCGGCGGTCAGGAGCTCCCAGGGGCCCTTCCACCCACGACGGCCAGGAGCTCTGGGGTACCCCTGCCCCCTGCAGCATCTGGGAGCTCGGGACCCCCACAGTTCCCAGCCACCATAGGCGGCGGGGGGACCCCGCACCTCCCAGGCACCACGGGCTCAAGTCACAGAGGACTCTGGAAGTCAGCTTTTAATTTAGCTTTTAATTTTATTTTTATATGTATAAAAATGTGTGTATGAATATATATTCAATAATATCAAGTATCAGGGGGTAGCCGTGTTAGTCTGTATCCACAAAAACTACAAGGAGTCCGGTGGCACCTTAAAGACTAACAGATTTATTTGGGCATAAGCTTTCGTGGGTAAAAAACCCACTTCTTCAGATGCATGGAGTGAAAATTACAATGTAGGCATTATATAATGACACATGACGAGAAGGGAGTTACCTCACAAGTGGAGAACCAGTGTTGGCAGGGCCAATTCAATCAGGGTGGATGTAGTCCACTCCCAATAATTGATGAGGAGGTGTCAATTCCAGGAGAGGCAAAGTTGCTTTTGTAGTGAGCCAGCCACTCCCAGTTCCTATTCAAGCCCAAATTAATGGTGTTAAATTTGCAAATGAATTTTAGTTCTGCAGTTTCTCTTTGAAGTCTGTTTTTGAAGTTTTTTTGTTCAAGTATGGCTACTTTTAAATCTTATAGAATGTTATAGAATGTCCAGGAAGATTGAAGTGTTCTCCTACTGGCTTTTGTATGTTACCATTCCTGATGTCTGATTTGTGTCCATTTATTCTTTCACGTAGCTTTGTGACTTTGAGCCCTGAGAGTTGCGCTCAAACTAGTGCATGACATTGCTACCAATATAATGTAATGACACATGTAAACCCCACTGTCATTTTCTGGTTTTGCTTCTTGGTCTAAGATTGCAGAGGAGATTTGAGGAGACAACACTGAGACATTTGTAGGAAAGCCAGATAGGTCACTGGGGAAGTACTCTTCTGTCTGGTATATTTCCTGGTATATTTCCAATGCTCACTTCCACTACAGTTGCCATTTCAACTGTAGAATTTTTCAGTTGACTAAATTAAGCCTGACCATATGTAACTAAATGTAATTGGGGAGTTCTCTGCTGTCATTTTGAAAACTACATGTTCAAAAATAGTAGCATAATAAATGGAAATAGATCATGCTTTCCTGGGAATATTCTATTGATTCAGTGAAAATTAATGTATCTTTACAATATACAGCAACATCAAGTGGCTTTTAACAGCTTCTGATATTTAGCATTTGTGTAGAAAAATCTTCTTAGGACTAACTCCTTTTTTATATATAGCTTACAATTTCTGTCTTGGGACTGTCTAGCCATTTAACTCCTACCAATGTAGAGCTTTCATAGTCAAGAGTGTCAATAGAATGCTAAGCAGATACTTTGTACTCCTATCCATTTTCAACAGCACACCAGTTCATCCCCTTCCCCAGCCCTCTGCTGAGTGGAGAAGGTGGTCTTTAGATTATCCAAGCTGTTCCCTGTGCTGGGGAATCTCAAGCTGCCCATCCGAGGCAGTGGTACTGGAGTGGCACAAAGAGCCAATAGTCTGGCCTGTAGTTCACTGTGTTTATTTGAAAGGGGAAACTATAATGAGGGTCTACTAGCATTCACAAGTTAATTAAGATATAATGCATAAAAGTGAAATATCCATTGCAAGAACTTTTCAGGTAACAAGAAAAAAGTCTTCCCTTAAAGCAAAGCTTTTATTGTTGTTCTTTTTCAATGCAAGTGATAGAGGATGCTCTCAAGGAGATAAAAATATTTTTTCTTTCTCTTTTCTATGCAACAGATCAAAAGAAAATTGGGCCAATGTCAGATTTAATGAGCCATGTTGATGGGATGCATCCTGACAGAATTAATGCATCATTTATAAAATACTTCATAGGAAAATGATATAGTGAATCACATATTACTTTGATGTCTTGCAGCACTCCAGCTTATTAATATTTATGCAATGAGTGCAACAGTTACAAATGATAATCCCATACAGGCTGATGGTTGAAAGAACACAGTTTAGGATCATCATCAATGCTATGGTTACAATAAAAGCTGCCAAGTCGGGGATTGGAGTTCAAGCCCTGGACTTGGACCCAGAGTCTGTAAGCTTAGAGTGCTATAGGGACACTGCACTCAGTCCCCAGAATCCTGTCTTGCTTTGCCCAGCCCAAGTGGTTTCGTAAGACTCTGGATGGAGACACATCCAGCATTCAGAAGGACAGGTCAGTCCAATGCAGTTCCTCTGTAGAAAGAAATAACGACTAAATTGTGTCCTCATCTTACACAGCCGCATGGGGAAATAATTTCTCCACAAACCCTCTCTGCAGCTGTGTAAGCCCTATTTGGATCCTGGCTCTAGATGCTGTGCATTTAACATTACACTTTCCCTGCCTTCTGCCATGCCCCAAAGATGATAAGTGAGTAAAGAGGGAGCAAGGAGCAGGCAGAGCAATGCTGGCCAGAGGAGCTTGCTGGACATATGGATGTGAGTATGCTGCATCAGTCCTCTGCAAGTCCCCAGTAAAAAAGGGAAGTGTTAAAACTGAACTCTTTTGTTCAGATACCAGTTTGCTGTAAATGCACCTAAATGCTGAATCACATGTGCTTCTAGTCACTGTTTCTAGCTCTAGGTCTATAGGGCACCCTCACAGGCTCAGAGCTTTTGTCGTAGCCCTTCCTTAGGATGTTTTAGTTGGGGTTGAGCAGGGGGTTGGACTAGATGACCCCCAGAAGTCTCTTCCAACCCTAATCTCCTATGATTCTATGAGGGACTCCACAGTCCAGCCACCCTACACCTTGAAAGCAATGCTTTGGATGACCTTCCAAGCTGCCCAGTTGCTTATACATGCTCTCTAAGTTCAGCCTAGCTGTAAGCACTCAGACTTCTAGTTCAACGCCTTTGGGACAGCATGATAGGAAAGCAAGGAACACAGGCTTAGCCAAGGAATTCCTTAACCGCAGGCACTTTACTCTTTAAAAAGCAGTGAAGAGTTACAGGTCTTTGCAAAATAACAAAAGTCATGAGCTGCACCCTCTGCCAGTATGATCTCTGCCTTCTATGCATCTGGGGTCTTCTCTGTGTTTCAGGCTAGGCAGAGTCCCTCCTGCCTCTTTCTCTCCAGCCTGGTCTTCTTGCATGTGGTGATGGACAGTCCCTGCATGCGGAGCAAAGCCTCTCTCTTAAATACAGTCTTTCTCTCTCTACCCATGTGCCCAGGCTGAGAAGCTGTAGATCCACCAGCCACACTGGTGCCCCAGTGTAAAAAAATCCACTGTTTCATAGGGTTGGGCCAGCAGCTGAAAGACAATCCTAGTGTATGGCTCCAGGTTGCTCTTTGATGGTAGGAGCGGGTATGTACCCCACACAGACAATGGAAGAGTTAATGTGGGCTTGAGAAGCGAATTATGCTACCTGGCTGGATGATGGGCCAGCCCTAATTAAAGATGAGTCCCAGCTGGGAGATAAGCTGGGTGGCTAGTATACAGAGGGGAAGTCTGGAGCAGGTGGTGGTTGTGGTCACTCTTTGGAACTAGAGATTGGAGAAACTGGGGAGGGTCAAGGAGAAATCCCATGGAGATAGCTGGCACTGGGATCCACTCTGAAGTAGAAAAATCTGTCAGGAGGCCAGGAGAGTCACAGCAGCCACTGGAGGTGCAGCAGACTCTGATGGTCAGAAACCCTGATAAAAGGATAGGACCTGGACTTCCAGAAAGAGAGCCCTGGGAGGCATTTGGTGGAGGAACAGAACAAGGGGAGCTTGGGTATGAAAAGTCACACCCACGCAGGGCAGAGATTTATTTAGGACATCTGATTTTTTGGTTTTAACCAATAAACATCAGTAAAACACCCCCAATCCAAAAAAAAAATAATAATAAAAAAAAAGAGAGAGAGAAAGAAATTGGTGTTTATCCAATAAACACTGGAAATAGTTATTCAGTTCATACTGACTTCACCCCTTTCCCAGTGCAGTTTGTTTATATAGGTGATGTCCTTGTTCCCTGGCTTGTGTCATTAATTCATACTTGGTACTTTACCTCACTGTGTATACAAGCCCTCAGTATTTGGGGTGGGTTTAATGTGTTCTATAGGTGTGTTATTTCCAAAGCGCACTAACAAATTGAACATTAATTGGTCCACGTAGACCCCGCTGGGGAGCACTACAGTTTCCCTAGTGCACTTAAATGTAATACTGTTTAAAACAGCATACTCCTGTAGAACATATCACCCCACTGTGTAGATGCCCTTAGTGGCAGCAAATTTCTACATTGCTAGTGGATACTCCCTAAATAGGAAGGCTTGTACACATGGGATTTAAAACAGAAGTGTATTACAGATTGTGGTTGCAATTCAGAAAATGTTGCACAAAACCCCCAGAAGACTATGTCCATGATCATCAGGATTTCATTGGGGACAGCAGCATAGGAAAGAAGGTACTAGTGTGCAAGTACTGTAGAGTTATTAAGTTGTTACCCCAAGGGGAGTAAGGTAACGCTTCAGAGAGAAAATACTCTAGAAATGGTAGGGGAAAAGATAGAAAAGGAAAGCCCCTTTTCTCAGAAGAGCAGACTCGGCTGCCTTCCGTGTCTGCCACCGGTGGATTTAGCTTACAATAAGGGTGTCCCTCCCTCCCTGTGTGATGTAATAAAAATGAAGAAAAGACAAGGTAATATGGTGCAAACAAAGGTAAGTGTATTAAGGGTAAAGGTACAGAAAACTAGGAAAAATGGGGGGAAGAAACACAAACTTAACCATACAGTGATTCAGTGACTGGCTTTAGGAGCTTGAAGCTCAGACACACAAAACCTTCCTTGGCATTCAGAAAAACAATAAATGAAACCCCAATACAGAAACCTTTCCTATGATTTAGGTGCAATGGACACAGTGTACAGGTGCAAAGCCCAGGACCACCTACTCTCTGGCTGATTTAGAGCCTTCAAGGAGGACTACTGGGGAGTCCCAACAACTGTTGGATTGCGTCGCAGGGGGGAGACCCTCTGGGATGATGGACACCAGGAAAGCAGGACCCTCCATAGGTAAAATGGATTCGGTTCGCTGTGGCGGGGATAGATGGTACTCAACCTCACTGCGGGATAGATGGTACTCTTCTCTCTAGCTCTGGAGCATTAGAAAGACCTGACCGTGCACGTGCTGCCGCTGGAATGGACAGCCCTGTGCAGGCTCTGAGCAAGATCTTATATAATCTCTAAGGCGGGAAAAGCTGGTTCAGTCTGGTTTGAGCCAGAGAACTCCAGTGTCTAAGTTGTAAACAAGTTTGCTTACAAAGATGGAGTCCAAGAGTTATAGTTCATATACTCCATATTAAATTCTATTGAAGCCAGTGATTAACATTACTTCAAAATACCTAATTGAACATATTAAACAACACTAACATTTTTTTTTATACCTAACAAAGTATTACCTTATTTTTATGGTAAATATGTGTTTGTAAAAAAAAAAAAATGTAGGCCTTGTGCCAGGGAGAGGTACATGAAATGCACTGACCTCTAAACCAGGGGTTCAATAACAAGGATACAAAGCTTAAACAAAGATATGTCATTTTTATAGATATAATAAATATTGAAGTAGATACTATTTAGAGAAGAATGTGGGGAAGTACCAGAAAAAAAAATCTTCTAATTACACTATATATAAAGTAAAACCCCTGATTTTTGGACATCTGCATAGAACTCAAAAATTGCTAAAAATAACCCCTGAAAAATGAAAATAATAACCTGTGAAAAACAGAGGCCCTAATTATACTTTTGGTTTGGGATTTATTGGGGGATTCCAGCAAAGAGTCCCACAAGTCCTGTTCCTGAAAGAAGCATAAATTTAGGAAGGCTATGGGGGATGCCTTCTGACACAGGCTATGGTAGAAAGAAGTCCAGAGAAGTAACAGCAAAGGGTCTGAAGCAAAAGACCTTAGCTCCTGGTTATAGGGTCCCTGGACTGGAACCCAGTGTAGTGGGAGGGCCTGGGTTCCTACCAGCCACTGGGATGTCTATACCACATGACCCTCAGAAGGAGGTAAGGACAATTGAGAGCTCTGAGAGGAGAGTGTGAGGATCATGTGGCCCAGAACTGAGGCTAAAGACCTTTTGTAAGGACATAAGACTGTTGTTTGTTGGACTTTCTCTTAACCTGGAAGAGGTGGGACTAAAATGTGATCTGTCCAGAGGGCTGAGTCATAAGAAGTGGCAGACCACTGCAAGGCCAGGGGATGCTAGAGAGGAGAGAGCTGTTATGCCTCACCTAGACACAAGGGGATG
Organism: Terrapene triunguis; assembly: GCF_002925995.2. Lineage (NCBI taxonomy): Eukaryota > Metazoa > Chordata > Testudines > Emydidae > Terrapene > Terrapene triunguis. The sequence continues at coordinate 57,113,296 of NW_020664409.1, forward strand.
AGACCGCGGTGAGTCCACCCTTCTACAGATGGCTTCTCTGTGATAGTCTTTCAGGGAGCATGCTTGACATCTAGTTGACGGGGTAATCTCTGGAATACACTGTAATAACCTTGCCTTGTTTGTTGGCAAGGTTAGACATGTGTTTAGCATATAATACAAAATGGAGGTCCTAATACAAAATGGAGTTCACAAATTTAATCCAGCCATATCTTACTCTGTCACAGAGAGCTCCAAAGGAATTGTGTTTCTGAGGCACAATGCCTTCCTGGAGTTCCCCCAGGGCACTGTAGCTACATGCTGCTCCATACTCAGAGGTTTGCCTAAAGGTAAAATCTAGCCCAAAATAAAAATTCTAGGAGACCTCCCAGAAAATAAATACCAATATTAATGTTCACAGTCACAATAAATTTCCTACCAGTAGTAATGGCTAGATCACATTGGGTTCAGTTGTTCACTTCAGAGCAGCATACAAAAGTACAAATGCTTTCTGAAACTTATCTACAGCTTTCATTAGGCAATCTTCCAAACTCAGTTTTTCATGGTGCAACATTGTTTTTGCTGCATCAGGAATAGGGCAAGAAGAATGGCCTTTCGCACATTGTTTAGTTAGTTTGCCTGGGCTTAGCAACACATTACCCTTCCATTCCTCCCACAATAAGTACCTTCCTCTGAAGCATCTAACTGCTGTTTGGACACAGATGGATCATCCGGTATTTCATTTAGTCTTGTCTATACCATGTGCTCTGGGAAAAGGGGGGAGGGGATCTCATACTAAAACTGTCTAATTGTTCAATATTATACAAGTGGGACAGGAATTTACCCTGACCTCAGCTGGCAATCCCCTCTTTACAGGTTTTCTCATTCTTATAGCTCTGAAAAAAACTTGCTCCTTTGAACAAGTTAAAAACCAGACTATTAGTCTACATGCTCTACTAGTAAGGTAAATATGGTTTCTCTCTTTCCTCAATATACATCATGAAAATAGATGCAATCTTTGGGATTTATGTGGACAAATTTGGCAGCTTGTTAATATTTTCTTGGACTGTGAAATGTAATTTGAATTTGGGACTCACTAAGAACAATGTCTTTTTTAATGTTATTTTAAAAAGTCAGACATTTTAAAAGTTTTTATTGAACAGTTTCTTGTATGTGGTTTCTTACTTACAATAACAGCCATTTAAAAGGAAAATTGTGCAGAGATAAATTTATCTCACCATGAAATTACATTGTAGGAAGATAAAAATATTGAGACCTACAAAGTCAATAATTTGGTAAGATAAACATTTTCTTTAAAACCTTGTTGTAGAGCCTAAGGGCTACATCCAGCAAATTAACCTGCATGGAGTTTTATGAATTGGGCGATCATTCATTTTATATGTGTGTGTGTGTGTATATATATATATATGTAATATGTATAGCTGCATTGCCCATTCCTGCCAAACTGGAAATGAATGATAACCAGAATGTCTAATGATTACTGAGGTGTGAAGAGTTTTTACTGAACCTGTTAAACAATCAGTGTTTGAAACTAGGGTCTCAAAATCCCTCTCCACTTTGTCATAGCATGGCATATTAAACTTTGTTAGACGTACATTCACTCTTTTACAGATCCCTCTGGGAAATATTACTGCATAATACATGTTTTGTAATATATTACAAAACATACAGCATACAAAGAGCTACTAGCTAAGAAAATAAGATGCCTAAAATTCTGTTAACAAGTACAACACATGCCTCTGAATTCATTCAGAGATACAGTACATACAACTGACAGCTGCTTAAAAATCAGAGAGAAAGGTAAAAGAAAATAACATAGGCACAGTCATTTGGTTATTGCCTTCAAATTTTTTTCCTCTGAAGTATATAACTAGTTTCCGATTCACAGAAATATATCATCGAATGGCATTTCCCAGAATCATTTGGTCTTTTGCTGTGTTGGCTAAGAAACAGAGCTCTGTTGAAAAACTATTTGAATGGTACAGTACATAGATTCTCATCGGAGAAAGGGAAGTGGGGAGTAGGGAATGAGTAAAAGCTGCATAGCTGAGAAATCCATAATGTTTGCATTGTGAGGAGCAAAGTCCTGTTTTTCCTTTCACTTTTCTCAAAAAAAAAAAAAAAATCTGAGAACTGAACCTTTTGATGATTTTTGGCATTTTTTTGCATCCACTTTACTGATGAATAGCAGCAATTAAAACTATGATTACTATACAGGGTATATGACTAAACATTAAATGGTAGTATGTAATTTTAGAGGAGCCCATGAAGATAAAAAGTATTTTTTTGAAACCTCTGGGTGGGAAATCCAGTTACCTTTTCTTCAATTAGTGGAGGATGGTCCAAATTCATTCTTAGTGTAACTCCGTTGCCTTAACTGAGTTATGCTAGGGAGGAATTTGGCCCAATAATTATTATATATAGTCATTTACTGTAAATGGGAAGTTTGGGAAGGAGATATGATTACCAAGAAAGAATGCAATGATTTTTTGTTGTCCATTTTAAGTTATTTCTGGTCATTTTTGGAAGATGTATACATCTTTATTGAAAAACAATTAAAATGTTGATATTCCTACAGTAGATTTTGCTTGGATAAAAGACATCTATTTATAAAGTGCAGTTGCATGTGGGAGTAAAGGTTTTAGGCACAATTTTGTTCAGAGGGTCTTTGCATATCATATTAATAGCAAACAGGGTATATAGTGCAATCCCATCTTAACCCCATAGAGACCCACCCTTCCACTGAAGACACCAATGTAATTATATCTCCAGCAAGTCACATTGATAGGAAAATGATCACAAACGTTAATTTGTGTATATTTCCTGAGTACTGCTCAAAGTTTTCCTCAGACTCTTACGTCTCACAATATTGGGTCATTTTACATACCCTCTTGTACTGATCAACAGCAACCAGAAGTTGTTGTTTTCACAGGAAGTCAGGGGAGATCACGCAAAATGAGAGCATAGAAAATTAATGACATTCATAAGTTTATTTTGGATTTAACCATATTTTGTTGAGCGCAAAATGGATCTTGTCCAATATTTAGGTTACTTGATTTCACTAACCAAGCACGTGCTTGATGCCAAGAAATTTAATTCTTCCTGTGGCCAGTTGCCCCGTGGAGCTGGAACAAATGATGAGAGGATTAAGTGTAAAAAAGGTGTCAGGTTTATGATGGTGGAGGCTAAGGAATAGTGAAGCCTTGCTCTGCCACACCACTTCCCTCCCCTATTCTCCCCTGCTATGTCCCATCCCTGCCCCAGTATCCTCCCTCCCTTTGCCTCTGCCAGGTAAGGGTGGTTCCAACACAGGAGCAATGAAAGCCTCCTCCAGATTTACACTGACAGAGATTCCCCCTACACAGGGAAAATTCTCCAGTGCAAATCTCCAGCTGCTCTAAATCCAGGTGGAACAAAGTGAACTTGGCAAACCCCAGAATCCAGCTACTAGTCTCTAATTTCTGTTAAATATATCATAGTTTGGGCTGTAATTAGGGTGACCAGACAGCAAGTGTGAAAAATCGGGACGGGGGTGGGGGTAATAGGAGCCTATATAAGAAAAAGCCTCAAATATCTGGACTGTCCCTATAAAATCGGGACATCTGGTCACCCTAGCTGTAATGCAGATTAGAGCTTTCCAGTATGCTTGGAAGAGTAGGACATCTTTCATTTTCTCCACCACTGCTCACTCACAAAATCGCAGAAACAAAAGATGTAAAGACCTGTTAAAGTCAACTAGTGTATGCTCTTGCTAATACAAGTTTGTATGCCAATGAAGTGTCTACTTTGTCCAGTCCATATTTGACTGCATTAGACACAATATCATCTCTGCCTTTACACATCCTCTGATGATCTACTTGAGCTAAATTTTAGCACAGGAACATCTTAGTGCAGTTCTTTCATTAGACCTTGAACCCTAAACTCTTTTTGTGTTAACTAGGTGTTACTCTGAGCCTTGTAACCACAGAGGAACTCTACTATATAAGATGACAATACTTTTAATGGACTAAAAAGACCAGTAGAAGATGCCGTTAATAAGTTATAAAGCAAGGATCCTAATTTTTTTTTTCTTTTCAAGAGCTTCCCACCCAAAGATAGAGCAGAAAGTTGTATGGTAAGCTTCTTCCTTTTATCTGCCTGCTTGCCTCCCTATCTCTCTATCGCTCTATTTTCTAGACTGAATTTTCCTCAGAATAGGTTTCTCAGTTCAGGAACTAGCCCAGGCTAACCGGAACTTCTAAACACTCTATACATTTATGGATTTATACTGTCCTATGCCATTCTATATCTTACACTAATTATAATTAGAGTGAGGCATACATAATGGACAAAACTGGAAAAATGTAAATGATTAGACTTAGAAAACAGCAAACTTCAAAGGCTAATGGAAATATCATATTACCACTGTGTTTGTTATATATATTTAGTACTGTAAATAGTTGATTATAAATTTATGAAAAATAAAAATACATTAACCAGCATTCATGAACTATATGTAGTTATTTGTTTTAAATAAGTGCACATTTTATACTGAATATTAGGAACATTACTAATTCTGAGGTCTAGTAACCTCTGTAAACATCTCCTAAGAGGAGCTATGGAAGCCATGGTTCCTGAGTTTCTTAAAACAAGTCTGAACAAAGCCCTCAAGAAAAAAACTGGAGTGAATATTCTCCATTGGCAAAAGGATGGATAAGATGAAGGTCTAGATCTTTTCCATCTTTAACTGCTAGGATTCTACTATTCTGTATAGTATCCAAGTGAGTTATATATTTCATGATATATATGTCACTGAAGGACATTCTATAGGAAAGGTAGCTTCAGCAGGAAAGTTAATGCAGTTCCCCTCCTGACATAGAGTTCTCTGAAAGTCATCTGTAAGATCCTAGGATGGCTGACAACCTCCTTTCTGCATAGGCAGAAGCAGGTATTGATCTGGGGAGCGTGATCTTGGCTACTGTAAGGTAAATCCCATTAGACAAAGGATAGGACTCTGAAGGAAGGGTTTTTTTTTCTTAGTTAGCCCATCCACTCTCAAATTTGTATAGAAGATATTTCAATCCACACAAAACCTGGTGGGCTGAATTCATGAATTCAGGTAAATACTTGCACAAACATCAATACTAACAGAGCATGGGAATTTGTTTGTGAGGTTCAGTAGCTCAGTAGTTTCTCTGGAGCTCTGTACTGGCAGAAAAGCAAGATGCTAACTGCTCTAGCAACTTGCCCTGTCATCTTTAGACTGATGAATTCTGTGAGTGTGTATAGTAATCAAAATGTATGAAAGATGATAGAATATTTTCCAAATATGCTGAGGGATGTAGAAATAGAATACATTTATCTCTTCAAGTTGTATGCGACCCAGTTTATGGAGCCCTTCATCCTGCCAGCCTTTGACTGCCTTCCAATAAAATCAATGAGAAAATTAAGTCGACACATTCAACTATCAGCTATTTTGTAAGAAATTAACTTCAATACTTAGATTTGCTTCTACTAGCCCACAAAGGTCTAAAGAGCATTATTGGGGTAAAGAATGCTGTAACTCAAACTTCATCCTAAATATTATTGATATGCTACATTCTACAAAACATTCATGGCCACTGTGAAAAAATAAGGGGCATCTCGTTGAAATACGATTTACTGGAAAATAAATTTTTGATTTAAAAAAACCCTTCCAGAGTGTGTAGGGGTTGTTCTGTTCTGGTTTTCCCCAATTTATAACTAGCCAATGCTTCATAACAACAGCTTTGTCTGGTATTTTGCTCTTTCATTGTCATTTAATGCCCTATGGAGCCTTGAGTGGTGCATCAGGGTGAAACAGCCAGCTTAAGGACTGCCTGCCTGTCATGTGATTGAGCAGTGGTTTAAAAGAAAGGGTATGCTCTTTTTCCAGGGTGGAGACTCAAGGGGATAGGCCCATGTCAGGGGGATAACTTTCAGGCAAGGGCCTGAAAGAGAGATAGGTATGGCCCTATTCTTTCCTGGGTAGGTGAGGGAGCCCATCAGCTTACAAGTAGCTATCACTTCACTTCTAGCTTTTAACTTCTCCAGACCATTAAAAGATCTGAAAAGGAACTGATGATCAAATAGAGTAGCTCTGAGGGTATGCCACATGCTGCTAGGAAATTCATCTTGTACAGCAAGTCTGACTTTCTTCAGAAAAATATTCTAACTGCCTACTATATAGAGACTGCATGCTGTTGGACTTGCACATTATGCCTTAGGGACTTCAACAGGTTACATCACTTTTTAGCCAAAATGTATTTACTCTTTTCCACATTTGTACTTTGTATTTCAAAGACAGCTTTGCCCTGATGAGGTGATTCTATCCACTTCCCTTTCTGGCTTGTACATGACATCTGCAGTGCCAATTCATCAGTCCTTAAGAAGGATGTGAAACAGAGAACACAGATTTATGCTCCTTTTCCTTTAAGAAAATAAACTTTCTAGATAGAAATTCTGCCCACGTCAAAGCAGCACATTTCATCCAAATATCCAAACATAGAGATAATGACTGGTACTGTACATCATGCATTTTGTTCACTTTACTTGCATCTAAACCAGTGCTGACATCGTGGATGTCATAATTCTTGCAAGTAACTTCTCAAGGGAATATACATTATACAGGCAATGCTGATGCCATTACATCATTCTCAGAACAGTTTATTTCCTAATGATGTGAAAAATATGCTCTCTCTTCCCAATTAAGAACATGCCCCAGTTAGTAATTTAGACTGAAGTGAGAACAGGATGGAGCTCCTAGAGAATAATTAATAGACATCCATCTCTCCTAGGCTCACCTAAGGCTGGTCAAAACATTTTGTAGAAACTTTCTTTTTGAAGGAAATTGGGTTTTCCAGTAAGCAAAAATATTCATGAAAAGTGTCTAATATCCTTGAAAATATCCAGTCTTTCGTGAGAAAACCAAAAACACCAAGCCAAAAAATTTTCAGTTTTCAGTTTGCCAAAAACTGAGAATTTTTTGTTTTTTCAATGAAAAGTTGAAATTTTCATGCGGGGGGGGGGGCGGAATTCGTCAGTTCTAGGCTCACCCACCCTCTCGTCTTCCTTTCTGATTAGTGATCTCTTCAGCGTGCATGATGTAGTTACATCGAACTCTTGTGTGAGACAACAGCAATCCTATAAATTCTGAGTTGCATGAACCTTAACAAATTTCTTCAGTCTAACAAACTTTGAAATAAAATATATGACTGAAACTTCAGTAAATGATCTCATACAGTTCCGTATGTTTTCTCTAATTTGGTGATTATCAGAATATTTGAGTTATTTATAAATAATAATTTACTCAATTTAAAATCATTTTGTTCCTTTAACTGATTCATTCACAATCTAGTTTTTACAATGGCAACTCACTGTAGTGACAATTCTGGTATAACAAAATTAGGTTATGGCAGAATGATCAGATAAAGCAGGAGGAAAGATGGGTGAATTTATAAGAAAAGAGTTTCAGTTTGCACACAGATCCCTTGGTAATCAGCAGTAATGGGAAAGAAAATCCAGAATGTAAACAACATACACGACAAACAGGTTCAGATAAAATATATTTCATATTGTAAAGTTTGCAATAAAGTGTCTGTGGTCTTTTAAAGGCAAGAAGAAGAACTGTTGCCAAAACCTTAATTTAAGTTGGTTTAAGTGCTTTTGACTTATTTCTAAAATTATTTTTCAAAACAGATTTTGCATAGTGTATGTTCAACAGACTTATCCCAATATTTTTACAAATACAGCGGTCACTGTTAAAATGTCAGCATCTTTCAACATTGCTTTCTGGGATACCTTAATTTTCCATCCATATGTAAAATAAATAGTAGATTTACATTTCTTTTACATATTAATAGGCCTTTGCTAGAAAACAGTAGTTCCATTTTGGGGAAAAATTTGAGGTTTTGAAATTTTGTTTTGTACTAATGCAGAACAAAAACTAGAGCTTTAGATTTTTTTTTATTTTATTATTATTGTTGTTTATTTATTTATTTATTTATTATTTGTGGAAACAAAGACCCAACAGAGAGCGGTTCAGAGCAAAGACTTGATTCTGGGTATCCCACATCCCAGGTGAGTTCCTTAACCCCCTCCCCCTCCCTTGTTTTGAAGAGTAATTCCATCAAAACCAATACATTTCCATGAAAGGTTTTGGTTCTGTCAAATTGACATATTTTGATGAAAAACATTTTGTCAAAAAAATTCCTGACCAGCTTCATCTATTTACAGTGATTACAGAGTCTGTGCATATCTTCCAAGTGATGTATAATCATTAGTCCTCTTAGGGGCATAGGTAAGTAAGGAGTGGTGTGAAACTTAGGCCTGGTCTACACTAGAAAAGTAGGTTGGTTAACTCTGAGGATCAGGGGTGTGAAAAATCCACATCCCTGAGCAGTGTAGTTAAAGTCTCTGTGTAGACAGTGCTAGATTGACAGAAGTCTTCTATTGACCTGGCTACCACCCCTCGTGGAGGTGGAATACTTATGCCAACTGGAAAATCCCTCCAGTCGGCATAGGTAGTGTCTATTCTGAAGCACTAGAGCTGTAGTGTTTTAAATGTAGACAAGCCCTAACCCATTAAGGACATAAGATCTCAAAGTTGCACACATTGCAGTGGGATCATGCCTTTCATCTATTTAAACACTGTATTTAAAACTTCCTTTCCTTTTTTACCTGAAACCCCTAAATACCTTAGAATATCTGATATGTTATCTGTGAAACATGATGATTTCAGGTCAGCTTTAGGAAGGTCAACCAGTACAGTACGTTTCTGGCCATGAGAGCCAGAATACAGTCTGCTTGTAGCTGGGGGAATCATTTTATATTCACTTTGCAGCTGTAGAATGGGCATTTCATCATTGCACAGCTTCTCTAGACTTGCTGGGGTTCGTTTATGTTAGATATGCATATTATAAAAGCTGTACACACCCTTTCTCCCCGTAAAACTTCCCCAGACTACCAAATGGCTACAATTTATATTAAATCAAGCTGCCTTCAACGTAAACAAGTACCAATGGAGGGAGGTGAGCTATGGTATGTAAAGGAAAGATGGAGATTGAAAAGTCATTAACATTACTTGTTGCCATGTTGCTGGGTGTCGAAGAGCATTAGCAGATGGAGTTTATTTTCAGTGTTTACACATTTTATTGTTCAGTAGACAGCCAGGAAATATTTCCCTAAAGATGTCAAGGGATAGCAGGATGGTCATTAATACCAGTGCTCAAAGCAGGAAGAAAAGTCAAAGTCAGGAATCCTTGTAATGTTGGAGTGCAAACACGATCTGAAGAGCAAAGCATTCTTATGGAAAAGCAAGAGGGAGTACTTTAGAAAAATCCCAGACAGGCTCTCAAGTTAACTCTTTTCTTCCCATCTTCGCTGCCAAATTGCAGCTCTTTTTTACATCTTCTGAATGAGTTTGCACAATGAAAAATTACAGGAGCAACATTGGACAAAAATTTTCAAATATTGGTGTCTAAAGTTAGGTGCTAAACTGCATAATTAGGCACCTAAGTGAATGACCTGATTTTCAGAGAGGCTGTGCACCTGCAGCTCTCAAATGTTTCGTCGATCTCTTCTGAACAGTAAAGCATTAAAAAATATGGAGATTAAACTACTATGTTTGGGCATCTACGAGCATCAGCAGCTGGAGATTATTGTCGGTTTTTAAACATTGGGAAAAGTTTGTACATGCCACTAAGAGTTTTAAGGGAGTTGTGAGTCCGCAGCAAAGCTACAAAGTATCCTCAGGGTCATTCAGACTGGCACAGGGCTCCCCTATGTCGAATAAGGGCTGGTCCTTTGAGTATGCATTAATAGTTACTTCTTAGTGACAGACTCCCATGCACACAATATGTTTGATACGTAAACCACAGTATGAAAGTTTTGAGGCATCATTAGTTCAAGACTGTCAATCTGATCCAAAAACGTTTTTTCACCATAATTTGTCCCTTTGTCCTTTCTGGCAAACCCTGCAGGCTGCAGGGGCCTGAAACTGATACAGTTCAGTCCTTTCTAAGGTCATAACAAAGCGTGGTGATTGGGTAGTCAGAGGAAGTCATTCAGGTTAGTTTGCCTAGCTGAAGAGCTTGGGTTTTAAGATTATAGCATCTGATGTTTTGGAGTACTGATCGCTTTTATTATCATGGAGGTATTTCTGTTCTATACAGGTTCTTTTACTGCCCTCATTACCATACTGTCCGAATGTCTTCCAGTTAAGTGATATGGCTAAGATCTGTTATATGTGTGGCATATTCTTTCTCTCATCATGTCCCCAGAGGGGGAATTGTGTGTGCAGTAAAATGGTTGGTTTACAATATGCACATGCTGCTATGTGTTAATATTAGAGAAGGCAGGTGGAAGAAATGCACCTTACCTGTGGAGAGGAAGGTGGTGAGATTCGTGATGGGTCTTAGTTCCTGTTTGAGTTCAATCCAGGCCCCCCCAAAGCTCTGTCTCCTGCACAGATAAGCTTTACGCTTGTGATAGAAATATGCATTGAGGTTGTGGACCTCCGATCCTTGACAACATCTCATTAAAACAGTGACAATATACTGGATGTAAAGTGTAAAGACATTAGAACCAGTATTTAGTACACTGATTTAAACTGTTCTCTTATTCAATCAAAAAGCTTTTCAGTCATTTTTTAAAAATGATGGGGTCTGAAAGGACAGCCACTAGTTAATGTGGTAAACTTTTATATCTAGTGGAGGTCCTGCAGAAGCCATTGGTTTACCAGATGCAATAGTCAACACCAAATGGCAGGATAAAGTCACCAACGGAAAGGTTCTTCAAAGGGCAAATTTACCAAGTGTGACCGCCCTGGTCCAGCAAAGACGACTGCGCTGGCTGGGCCATCTGAGTAGTTTGGAAGATGGATGCATACCCAAGCACATGCTATACGGGGAGCTATCAGAGGGAACAAGAACAACAGGACGTCCCAGCTTTGCTATAAAGACACATGCAAGCGAGATATGAAGGAATTTGGAATTGATCCTGATCAATGGGAAATCTTGGCAAATGATCATAACAAGTGGTGCCATCATCTCTATCAGGGTATCAAAGTCCATGACAGAAGCTGGCTCCTACAGCTTGAAGAGAAAAGAGCCCGTAGGAAGCAAGCAGCTCCCAACCAAGATACAAACATTTGCAATAACTGCCAAATATCATGCAAATCTCGGATTGGACTAGTCAGTCACATGAGACATTGCAAACCATCTACATCATAGGCTGCAATTCCCACTGTCTATCGCAGACTAAAAGATGCCAACAATGTTGTTTAAACCACTTGATTTCATCTCCATTCAAAGTATAGGAAAAATCTGTATGTGCCAAACGGAAAGGATTAAAAGTAGTAGAGAAGAAAAGAATTTCAAGCTGGGAGGGGATGCAAGTGTTTTGAAGGATAGGATTAAAATTCAAAATGATCTGGACAAACTGGAGAAATGCTCCGAAGAAAATAAGATGAAAGGCAATAAGGACAAATGCAAAGTACTCCATTTAGGAAGGAACAATCAGTTGCACACCTACAAAATAGAAAATGACTGCCTAAGAAGGAATACTGCAGAAAAGGATCTGGGGGTCATAGTGGATCACAAGCTAAATATGAGTCAACAGCGTAACTCTGTTGCAAAAAAAGCAAACATCAGTCTGGGTATTAGAAGGAGTATTGTAAGCAAGACACAAGAAGTCATTCTTCTGCTCTACTACACGATGATTCTGTAGCCTGCATTGTGCAGGAGGTCAGACTAGATGATCATAATGGTCCCTTCTGACCTTAAAGTCTATGATTCTATGACTAGGCCTCAACTGGAGTATTGTTTCCAGTTCTGGGTGCCACATTTCAGGAAAGATGTGGACAAATTGGAGAAAGTCCAGAGAACAGCAACAAAAATGATTAAAGGTCTAGAAAACATGGCCTATGAGGGAAGATTGAAAAAAATTAGGTTTGTTTAATCTGGAGAAAAGAAGACTGAGGGGGCACATAAGTTTTCAAGTACATAAAAGGTTGTTACAAGGAGGAGGGGGGGAAAAAATATTCTCCTTAACCTCTGAGGATGCGACAAAAAGCAATGGGCTTAAATTGCAGCAACGGTGGTTTAGTTTGGACATTAGGAAAAACTTCCTAGCTGTCAGGGTGGTTAAGCACTGGAATAAATTACCCAGGGAGGTTGTGGAATCTCCGTCACTGGAGATTTTTAAGAGCAGGTTAGACACATGGCAGGGATGGTCTAAATAATACTTAGTTCTGCCATGAGTGCAGGGGACTGGACTAGAACACCTCGCAAGGTCCCTTCCAGTCCTATGAATCTATGACTCTGTCCTAGCAAAGCATGACAAACAATGGGGAGAAAAATAAAATGGACTCTGCTAAGCAATTATTATTTTTATTTCATCACAATGAGCCTACTTCTTCCACTCTTATGTTGCGTAGTACCTTACTCTGCAAGTCACCCTGTTGATTTCAGTGGGGCTGAAGTGCTACAGTGTGTGATTAAGAGTAGCAAAATCAGGCTCAATATAAGCATTCTTATGGAAATTAATAAATGCTTTAGGCTATTAAATCTGTTGTACAATTAAGTTGAAAAAGAATTAAATGGATTACAACATTCAGAGCAAAACAAGAAGAGTTGGCATCACTATTGCACACAAGGGATTATAAATGTGAAGGAAGATAATGGTGGTAAGAATGGAGGGTTGGCACAGTTTTTTTTAGCCAGAAAGAACTGGATGGGTTCCTAAATATGAGAAAAGAGGGATTTATAAGAACATGTAAATAAATCTAAATTAAAATAAGATGTTTGTACTTCAGAGCAGAGCAAGGTAGACAGAGCAGAGCATCCACACGTTATTGTTCCCTCGCTGCTCCATTTAGCTTTTCAGTTTTCATTGAATATTCCAACCTTTCCCCAGCTTCTCATCCCAGGCCACCCTTTTTCAATTGGCAGCAGTGAGAAGTTAAGGGTGTGGTACAACTACTTATACCAACTCCCCACTGTAAGCATTGGCAGCTACACTAGGGAACCAAGTTTTGCCTTTCCTACGTTGGTGTCTCTGGAGGCATCCCTTAGGGGAATTTACAGTGAGAGAGAAATGTGTCACAACCACAAGCCCAGGGGAAATGTTTAGGAAAGTCCTCTATTCTTCTTAGTATTCCAGTGTGATTTATAGGTTTGTGGCATTAACACCCAACAGACATCTTTGGGGATATGTAAATTTGATAAATACAAATAACTTCAGTACAGTATGAAAATAACATACCATCACTGTACGAGACCAGTTTTGACAAAATGAAAGATTTTATTTGCTAGGACATTAGTAAATTAGTATGTTATGGTAACTTGTGTGTGTGTGTCATGCATACACATACACAAAACTGTATTTTGTAATATTTTCTTCTTCCCCCCTCCCTGATCCCATAAAAGTTTAAATTATAGGTCAATATTTTTAAAAGTAAAAATAGATGGACAAAATAAACTCTAAAATAAAACTGGACACATTTTCATAAGAGATTAACAAGGCAGCCTGAGTCTAGAAAGGAAAAGAGGGAGTACTTTGTGGTGTGAATATATATTGTTAAAAATGTATAGAGAGAGAGTTGCAAATAGCACTCTTTTTGCACTGAACCTTGCTAGAGTGTTTCTTTAAGGATCTTCCAGAAACACATGCAGTAATAATAATGATACTTGACTATAAGAAGTGAGCACTATACATGGCTCATATATAGTCTGTCTACTGTGCAAAAATGTCTACTATTGTGTAGGCTACAGGGGCTAGATCCTTAGCTTGTGTAAATCAGTATAGCTCCACTCAGGGGAGCTGATTACACCAATTGAGGATCAGGTTCTCTAGACAAATATTGCCAGTTTGCATTGTTCTTCATATTTGGGAGGTCACAGAGGACAATGCGGTAGCATTTTACATCTTCAGATTTCAAGGCAAGTACTTAACATGCATCTATTTACTGGATACACAAACACTTCATGACTACTGAGAGGTCTGTGAAATAACTACTCCTCTGAGGAGTGTTAGAAACAAACAAAATGGAATGGTTGTTTAGTCAAGTAATTACTTACACTGACTGTCCCCTCCCAGGCACAAACATTGGTGATTCCAAGACAGCCCAAATTTACTGACCATCAAGTCACCAAATCCCAATCTATTTATTCAGATTTTTTCTGCTGACTGGGGAGATTCTTTCTTCTTGGTTGGGTAGGAGAGTTCCTGACGTTTTTGTCAGTTTGGTTATATTTTGTATATATTTTAGAATCTTTGAGTGTCTCTGTAAAAAATAATAATATTAATCTATAACCCAAGCCCTCACAAGGCACCCAGAAATGTTCTGCGAATTAGTAATGGTTTTACAGTGCTAGATCTCAGTCAATGTAACAAATAAAAAGTAATTACTAGTGACGTGAGTTGTCATCTTTCTAAACCAATATGGGATATTGAAGGCTCAGGGTCTGGTTGTAGTGAATTGGCTGTGTCAACATAGAAATGTGATTGAGTGCTCTAGCTCGTACAATATTTGCAACAGGCAGTGGAACAGCTGGGGGGGTATATGTTTATTTTTTCAAATGTATGTTACATTAAACAAAAGAGCCTCCTTTCCAAACTCTGGGCAAATGTTTAACAATACTATTCATAAAATAAACAGACTCTGTAAATTACCCACAGATAACAGTACCTCAGCTGCAACATAAATACCTTGCTAAATTGGGCTATAAGTAACAATTGAATCACAGTCCAGAAGAATGTTTAATCTACTGGCTTCTTGTTCATTTATTTGATTTCCTTATAAAGGGCCTGATTCTGTAAAACATACTACTAAGCAGAGTGCTTCCTACTGTGAGTAGTCCCACTGCTTTAGTACTGGGCCCAAATTGGCTTTTGGCTGATATTTCTCTCTGTTGGCTAGCTGACTGTCTTCTTATCCAGTGGATTAGTCTCCATCTGATTTAACAGATTGGTTTCTGGATGATGAATCTGTCTTCCTGACAGACCAATTAGCTATTGGTTCATCTGACTAGCTGAATGCTGCCTAGTCATGCTATTGGCAGTGGAGAACCAGGAACATTTGTTTTGTTTTTGTAAAGCATGGGTAGTTTATTGATATTCTCTGTTCACATTCTCAACATATATAACGCATGCCATGAACTCTTGACGTATTATTCATATACGCTTACAAATGGGGACAGACATATTGTTTTATAGTACAACACTGAGATTAATTTGTAATAGAGTTCCGTCACTTGATCTTGTCGGACTGTTTTGCCAGATAATGTAAGTAATGCAGTTTGAAACCAGCTGGTGGTTGTTTTTTGAAGGCAGTTAAAAAATACTTATGGTTAAATTGGGTGTAAAATTGGTTTCAATTTCACCAGTGGAGATCATCCCAGCCTTTACTTAAAGAAATGAGTCTGTGCTCTGTGGATGGAGAATATCGCTGCATTAGATGTGTTGTCTTATGCATAAAAAGTTTAATCAAGGTCCCTTCTGCCCACCCCTGTTGGCTCTCCAGCTGGTAACTGAAGATCACATTGCACTTTTTCAGAAAGATTATGGAATAAATCCAGTGGCTTGGCCAACATTCCCTCTCTTACTAAAGCAAGTTATAATATTCAAGGTTATGCACAAGCTGTTAATGAGGTCATACAATAGAGTTTCTGTTTGCCTTCAACCTTTGCAGTAACCACAGTTAATTCAGTAGTTTTTATAAAGCACTTGGTGATAACTTGACTATGAATGGCACTGTGTAAAACCAAACTTTATTCAGATGAGAGAGATCCATGAGTTGCTATAAATATACGTATATAATATGGAAAGCAAACTTCTTTTATATATAGTATCTGTTGCTTCTTTTATGGAGACCACCATGCTGAGTGATATGTATTCCATACATCCTATTAGCTTAGATTTGTATCCCAGTAGTTGCTGAATGTTTTATCCCAGCCAACCACTGTTAACTAAGGACTTTGACTCTAGGTGAGAAATCATGAGAGACCTCCTGTGAGATGGCACCAGTGTTTGTGTTGCCAGGAAGAGTGCTAAAATAAGGCCAGTGGATCAAAAGAGGTAATATTTATTTCAGTTTCCAGAGGGGAGGTTGCCAACCAATTCAGCAACGTTCATTAAATAGTATTTGGCAATAACTTCAAGGGGCAATTCCAGATGCATCTGATCAGCCCTTCCTGTAAAGAATGGGGAGATGAAGTAGTCTCTCTGGGATTGTGAGTATTTTAGTTGTGTTTCATTCCTACCGGGCTAAACTCAGTGTGCCACAGGCAGGCTAGTTTACAAGCATGGCAGTCATTGTATAGAGAAGGTGTGCATAAATCTAAGGATGGCAAATGCAATATAAGAGCTAAATATTACTGTTTAAGTAAAGGGGGGAACTGGAGAGGGAAATTAGTAACTAATAATAAATAAATACATAAAATGCAGAGTTTGCTTAAGTGTATTTTGACATGAGAACTTATTGTATCCAAGAAAGCTTTTGGCTACCTCTTTTAATAAAAATGTAACTCTTTCATATTGGCACCTTTACATTAACTTCTGCTTCAACAGAGGTTGGTTTAATTATGCTGACAGTATGTTTATGGTACCCTTTCAAAATGTACCTGATTGGGCACCATTTAACTCTTTGAAAGTTTTGTTATTGACTTCAATTGGAGCTGGGGCATGCACAGGAATTTAAATTTGGAGGAGCTCTATGACCCTGCCACAGCCCCAGGTCCGGAGAAGCGCTATGACCCTGCTGATTATTGACTTGGCAAATATTTACTAAGTTTCCTTTTCTAATAGGGTTACAGATATTAACCTTCATAAAGTTTCAAACCAGATATGATTATCCAATAAGCACACTTCAAATACATTCATTTATTTGTTTCACATGTATTCCTTTTTAAAAAGCAGAGTCAAGGGTTAGCCAACCAGGGGACTGGTTGCCAAAGGGAGTCCAATAACCTTAAAGAAGTCAGTCTGAACAAAGATGTCTTGTATCATGCCCTAAAAGTAGCAAGGCTCTGACTTTGATAGACAACTAGCAGAAGGGAGTTCCAATATTCAAGGTCTGATACTGTGAAACTCCTCCTCGGGTGCACACACATTGAACCCTGAGGACTAAGAATTGACAGTTCCCAATGATTGCAGCTTTTGGGAAAGAAGCAATCTTAAAGAATCATAGAATGGTAAGACTGGAAGGGACCTCGAGAGGTCTTCTAGTCCAGTCCCCTGCGCTCAAGGCAGGACTAAGTATTTTCTAAACCATCCCTGACAGGTGTTTGTCTAACCTGCTCTTAAAACTCTTCAATGATGGAGATTCCACAACCTCCTCTATCTTCTTGATAGCTGAGTTCTAAACAACCTAGGACATTAACACTAATGACTAAGACCCTTGAATTGAATCAAACATGAATTGGGGGATAATGTGGCACAAGGAGCCACTTTATGATGTGCTTTTTAATTCTCTGTCCTACCTATACTAGAAGGTAGGCAGCTCACCTGAAGAATCCTGATGTCCCTCAACAGTAGCCTCAGTAGTGACTTGTAGAATCATAGAAGATTATGGTTGGAAGAGAGATCATCTAGTCCAATCCCCTGCTTAGGACCAACACCAACTAAATCATCCTAGCCAGGGCTTTGTCAAGCCGGGCCTTAAAAACCTCTAAGGATGAAGATTCCACCACCTCCATAGGTAACCCATTCCAGTGCTTCACCACCCTCCTAGTGAATAGTGTTTCCTAATATCCAACCTACACCTCCCCCACTGAAACTTGAGACCATTGCTTCTTGTTCTGTCATTTGCCACCACTGAGAACAGCCAAGCTCCATCCTCTTTGGAACCCCCCTTCAGGTAGTTGAAGGCTGCTATCAAATCCTCCCTCACTCCTCTCTTCTGCAGACTAAATAACCCCAGTTCCCTCAGCCTCTCCTCGTAAGTCATGTGTCCCAGGCCCCTAATCATTTTTGTTGCCCTCCGCTGGACTCTGTCAAATTTGTCCACATCCCTTCTGTAGTGGGGGGACCAAAACTGGATGCAATACTCCAGGTGTGACCTCACCAGTGCCAAATAGAGGGGAATAATCACTTCCCTCGATTTGCTGGCTATGCTCCTACTAATACAGCCCAATATGCCGTTGACCTTCTTGGCAACAAGGGCACACTGCTGACTGATATCCAGCTTCTCGTCCACTGTAATCCCCAGGTCCTTTTCTGCAGAATGGCTGCTTAGTCAGTCATTCCCCAGCCTGTAGCGGTGCATGAGATTCTTCCTTCCTAAGTGCAGGACTCTGCACTTATCCTTGTTGAACCTCATCAGATTTCTTTTGGCCCAATCCTCCAATTTGTCTAGGTCACTCTGGACCCTATCCCTACCCTTCAGCGTATCTACCTCTCCCCCCAGCTTAGTGTCATCTGCGAACTTACTGAGTAGTCCAGCATAGAGATGTGAGAGAGGTGTTTGCATCTGAGAGGAAAAGATACACTATTTTGGCAGTACAGGCTGAGAAAAAGCATTACTGGCACAGTAATCAAGGAGCAGAGATGACTCCAATAAGACCCCCAAGACTGTGAACAACCTTGACAATTGGCAGACAAGCATTCTTGGCTGAGGAATGAGTTGCAGCCCCTGCCAAATTGCTCCAAATGTTAAGGATTTTAGGACTAACCTTCCTAACACCAAGATATTTGACTCTGAAACCAGATGGAGGCAGTATAGGTTAGTGACCTGGGGGTCAGGTTTGAGGTAAACTGGCGAAGCAGTGTGTGGAGGCTTGTACTGTCCCTGTTCTATGGATAACACAACATTTCAGTTTCCAGGCCTGTTAATTTGGCCCTTTTCAAAAGCATTATTATTGACTTTCAAAAGTAATAAAAATTCATAAGCAATGCAAATAATTGTGGTTCACACAAGAATTTTAGAGTCAGTTACTTCTCAGAAAACACATCTTTGATCATATGGCTCTGCACCATAAAGGTACTTGTTAGGATCTTTAGACACTAAGACAATTTCAACTGAACCTATTTCCTCTGTTAAATCTTGAGAAAAATGTCTTGGCATCAAAATAAAAGTTGTTGCTGCTTATAGAAAAAATGTGTGTGTTGCTATTTGAAGTAACAAACAGTATTTTATGTATGTATAAAGGACTTTCATTGCAGTTCCTATGGTTTTCTGTGTTATTTTCTAATAGAACTATTTCTCATGGCACTGCTTCAGATACTCAATTGAAGATTTGGTTACTATGAATATACTATAAGTATATTCACAAGTCATTCTGGAGCAGTAGATATTTATGGGTTCTTCATACCCTTAAAGGACAGGTATGTGAAAGAAGAGGCAGAAAGGAAGTAGCAGGAAATATGAATAGGGTCATGATCCCAATTGAGGCCTCTACTTACTGCTGGAGTACAAATAACAATAGCTTGGGGAAAACCCTAATAAAACAATCTTTTCTTTGTTCTTTGTTGACATACACCTACCTTTCTTCTTACTCACTTTTATAGTGTCATTGATTGTTGTTCTCTAATCTAGATTCCTTGAGAACTGATACTTACTATGACACTACAGAGCAGATATTAAAAATGTTATGATCAGTTAGTCCTCCTGTATTACTCGCACAGTACAAAATAAGCCTGTCTGATTATATACAAGAAGGTTGTGGTCAGCTAGTTATTTCTAAGATCTGGAAGTTACCTAATCAGATGAGTTTAGAAACCAATAAAATTCATTCTGACTGATTTATACATAAACATTCCTGTAACATTCAGTCACAGTCCACTTGCACTTGCTGTATGGAAGGTACACTCTATATCAAATCTGACCCTCCTCTGCAGTCTGTGGCAGAGACAACTGTCCTTCCCAAATTCTTTTTCACTTTCTTTAGCTAGTTAATCCCAGCTGGTTCCTCTTTCTCTTGCAAAGACAGAGGATCTTTCATTCCCGGAGACAGGCTGTAACTCATAAATGAATAAATAAATCCCAATTTTCTCTATATTGTTATCCACATGACACTTGTTTCTCATGTAATTGTCATAATAACTAGTGGCTCTCTATATATGAAAACTCCTGAAGGAGGAGTGGGAGTGGAGCAATAATGAATGGATTTGTGCATGGCTGAACAAAATTATAATGGAGTTAATACACCAAGACGTTTACGTAGGACAGAAACTGGGGAAAGGATAAAGTGCTGACCTTCAATATACAAGAGATATCCCTCGCCTACTTTTAGAAAAGTAGGTACACAAGCTTTTAGGTGAAAAATAAGCTGGCTGCTCTGTTGAACTATCACCTGAGACACAGTCATGAACATGGTTCTTGAACTTGGCAACATGTGTTTTCCAAAATCACAGCAGGGTACCTCCCCTAGCTAGAGTCTTCATGACAACCCAAGTGAATATTTTTTCACTAGTTTAACCTCTCTGATATGTTGTTTAAATACAACTGTGATAACTTTCTGTCCATCCATAACTGTCCATTACTAATATCAATAACAAATGGAACTGTCTGCCATATCGCCTTTACTATCATAGCTGTTAGCCTGAAAAAGCAGGAGTCTGATTCTGATCTCACAACAGTGTAGAGTTACTCTTTGGTATAGCTGAAATCAGAGAATCACACTCCTAATCTAATTCTGTTTTTATCTTCCTTTCTTTTATATGCACCTCTGACTACATCTTTTTCCTCCAGAACTGTTGTATGCTTGATCCGTTGTCCTTTTATTTCTTAAGTTTTCCTTATTTACATAATTTGCTTTGTGCCAGACTCTTGGCCATTCTCAGGTTTTTCCATATATACAGACAGACTTTTCAGAGTACTGGCTTGCAAGCTCCATAACGGAGAGTCTCTTTTATTAGCAGAATTACAGCATTGGTGAGACCAGGTGCCTTTCCTAGCTAACTTATTTGTGGTAGGATTTACAGGTGGATTCAGTTTCTGCCTTGGGGTGGGGAGGATGGGTTATAACTGTGTGAATAATTCCCTTTTTTAACAACATTCTCTTTGGAATATTTAATATCCCTTTTTGCTTTCTGTAGTCTCTTGGCTTTATATTTTCAAGTGGCACTTGATGTCTTCTTTGTCTGCAGGATCATAACTAATAGCTGGTGCCTGTGAAAAGAGTAATTCAGTTCTGCATAAATAGTGAAGATTTTAATTAAAATTTGCCCTTTTAGGTGAGAGTGTTTTCACAATCATGCATCCACAATAGTATGGTCCCGTTCACTTTTTCTTTCCATAAGAATCCCTCGTTGAAGTAGATATGACTCATAAGGGGTGGCACAGAAGGTGCTTGAGTAAGGCTGAAATTATCCTTTTATTCCTCACTAATTATTACATTCTTCTAATTATATACATTTAGTGCTACACAGCATGAAGAGAAAAAAGGAAGAAAACTGTTTAAATCATTTACCTTCTTTGAGGAGTGAACTGCTGTCAGTGTTGTTTTCCCCCCTCCTATGGGCCAACCCCCAAAAAGAGTACCTTGAAAAGGTTGTTACTATTCTTTCTTTGGGATTTCACTGATGTCAAACAGAGGAGCAGAAAAGGAACTCTTAAGTTATGCAAAGGGATAGTACAATATGAAATGCAAGGATTTATTTTGCAACTGCATTCCAAACTGAAACAGCATAACTTTGTAAATCTCTGAGATCAAATCAGATTGCTGGACTGTTTTCTGAATTCAGCTTCTCTAATCCCAATCAGCTAACTAAACTTAGTTGAATGGTGAACTCAGAAAACAAAACAAAAAATCATGACTATTTCCACTTCTGTTTTAAAGTTTTTTCTTTTTACCTACAATAAATTTACTGTACAATCATGAAGGTTCATGAATAATTTCCAGACAAAATAACGAGAACTTTTCCTGTTCAGAAAAGGTTAGCGAATCAAGGAAACAGAAGCATTATCACATGATCAACCAGTGCAAATAAATAGTGTTTACAAGCTACCAGCTTGAAAACAAACCGGTCACTGAGGTGTATGGGCACCATCTATTCACTGAACAATTGTGATTAATGAACTAACTCATTTATAACCAGGCCTCATTTGTGGATAATTCATGAACAAGGAAAAAAGGGGAAATGTGCCAAGTGATTTATTAGCATAAAATAATTTGCTCAGCTCAAACTAATGTGTCACTGGTGTGCACCGCCTATACAGCCACAAAAGATAACAGCAGGTAAATTAGACATCCATATTTCTTTTTCTGTCCCATCTCTACCCCTCACTTCACCTGAAAAAGAAAGTATAGGATCTGAAAGCATGGGAAGGTCACTCCTTCCTTTGATCCTGGTGGTTCTGGGAAATCCCAAACTAAAGATATAGTTTTAATGTCTTCTCCTTTTGGAATTTAGCCAAAACCAATCCATAAGAGAGACATTTACTTTGCTTAATCTGGCTCAGAGTCGCACAGTCTGAGCTTGCATGAAAAGTCCCTTGCTGCCGCTGAGTGAGCAAGTGAGCAGGAAACTCTTAGTTTTAAAAATGTCAGATGAAATACTGATCAAACAATGTTTTGTAGAATGTTGGTCATTTAGAATGAAGCCTGCCAAAAAAGTGGACCTTATAACCTGTGGTTAGAAAGGTGGAGTACTCCAGCACTAGAGTACATTGAATCACTTAAGAGCAAAGAAATGACCTGTGGGCAGCTGAATGGATGAAAATTGAGGAGCTGTGTGCATTAGGATGAGGAAACTGGTTTGGATAAAATAAGAACTGTCCTGAACCTCCTCAAACAACAACTGATCTAAATCACCATCCAAAATTTAAACTAAGTCTTTTGCAGAACTTAAAAATATAAATAAATGAATGAGGCAAATTCTCTATAGGCACAACACTGAAGAAAATGGAGTTATGCCAGCAGAGAATTTGGGCCAATATTTTTCAGTTTCACATACCAAAGCACCTTGTGGTCCTGATTGAGACCAGACTCAGAATCATTGAAATGCCACACAAAAAAGAAGCTGTTCTCAGCATATTTCTAGCCTGGCCAGAGAGAGAGAGAAATGCAAATTGCCTGACGGGCGCAAAGCAAAACCCTTGATCCAAATGCTTTTGAATTTAGGAAGAAGTGCCATGCCAGACCATACTAGTGCTTGATCTAGTCTACTGTCCTATCTCTGGCAGTGGCCAATACCTGATGCTTTAGAGGAAGCTACCAGAACCTTGCAATAGGCAGATATGGAATACCTTTCTGGGGAAGTTTCTTCCTAACCCCAACAAGATAGAAGCTGGTTTATGTCCTGAAGTGTGAGGGTTAGTTTTTTTTGTTTGGTTGGTGTTTTGTTTTTTAATCCTTACTAGGTATTCTTGTTATCCATTTAAATTATTCACTTCTTTTTTGAATCTTGCTAAGCTCCTGGCCTCAATGATATCTTGTGGAAATTAATTCCACAGACTAGTAGTGTTTTATATGGGAAAGTATTTCTTGTTGGGTTTAAATTTGCTGTCTTTCCACTTTCATTGAATGTCCTCTAGTTCTTGTATAATGAGAGAGGATGAATAGCAGTTCCTGAAACATGTTCTCTACACCATTCATTATATATATATATCCTCTTATTCATCTCTTCTCTAAAGTAAATAGCCCCCGTCTTTTCAATCTCTCTCCATTAGAAAGTTTTTCCATGCCTCTAGTCACTCTCATCATACCTCTCCGAACCTCTTTTGTTTCTGAGATAGGGTGACCAGAACTGAACACCAAATCTGAGCTGAGGGAGCTACTGCTCATTTACATAATGGCAATATAATATTATCGGTATTACTTTAGGGAGGCTGGCATTGGGTTCCAGACCTGAACTTCATAGTTAAGACCATGTCTCTGTAAGGAGGCAAAACAAAACAGCACCTGAACATCCAAAATCTCTGGGAACATGTACATGCAACTCTTGATCCAAACTTAACTGTTCATACCTAATTCTACATTTCATTTCTCTCCTTTTTTATGGACCAAATTCTCATTCCTGTGCACAGCCCAAGTAACCCACCTGAGCAAGGCACAGAAGATATCAATATAGGTCCAATATGGGGGAAAAGAACCTGCTCTTTCCTAGGCTGACTCCCCTGCCATTTCTTAGTTACCATAGTAGGTTCAGTGCTACATAGCTGATGCACATATTTTGTTGCTTCCTTCCACAAATGCTACGAGAGCCCTGGCCAAAGGCTCTGTGCAGTCACTAATCCTCTGCCTTCCCTGCCCTCACAAACCTTATGCACAGTGAGGCACAGTGAGCACAGCCCTGTGGAGCCGAGCCCTGCAGAGTGCAAGTGATGTGGTCCCCAATAGAGGGTCCCAACATCCTCTCTCCATCTCTCACTCCTTTTTCCATACACCGGAATAATAGCAGTTCATGAATACAGGGAGAGGAAGTGGTGGTAGGGTCTGGACCAATGTAACATACACTACTTATTTTTAATGTTATGCAGCCGAGAAGTCCATGATATTGACAACATTAATTTCCTCTTTTATTCTGTTATCTCTGCGGCCATTGGTCCACGTTTTATTGTCTCTTAACAGATTAAGTTAACACTTCCCTCCCTGACTATTTAATTTTTTTGCTATTCATTTGCTGAAAAAAGTCACAACTTTCATTCTATAATGCCTCTTGTTCTGTTAGAGGCTACATTTTCCTGCATCACCCTTGTTCTGCTGTTGAACACTTATCTTAAGGGCTTTATACGACCCTGATAAATTTGTCAATAATTCAGATGGCATTCAGAACCATATTCTTCATTCAAGTCCATACCTCATATTCTTACATTTTATACGAAATTAGAACCAGAGGTGCCCATGGGAAGTTCCTTACTCATCAATCATCCTTCCAGAAGCACCTATACTCAGATATATATTTGCCTTGCTTTTGAATAACTGTTGTCTGAAAAAGAATAATCAGTTTTGTTAAAACTCTAGGTTCCTAACAGCTAATCCTAAATTTTACAGAATAATCTATTGTATATGTCATATACATCATATGGGGGATATTCATAACCTTCAGATAAATTGGATGAGCCTATCCAGCAGGCTTTGAATTATGCAATCTGGGGCTAAGGTACTAGCAGAATGATGAAAACTGACTGCTGGCAGAGTACAACCTTCGGTGATGTGTCTGATCCTCAATTGATTGGGAGTTTGTTAATCAGTTTACTTAATCGCAATTATATTGGACAAGTTGGAATAGCATAGAGAGGCTACATTATTTTCCTTGTTAGCAAAAGCTGGCATTTCTACTAAGTATTGTCCAGACTTCTCCATCCACACCATTGGTTCAGTATTGGCTGTTAGGACAGTAAAAGGCAATCCGACACTTCTGAATGGATGTCCAGAGTCAGAAGTCCCTTTAATCTCTTAGGCTTTGTTTCTGCTAGTTTATGAGTACTACGGTCCCAATCCAGCAAAGCTGGTGATCTAAAATGCAAGGTGATTTTTTTTTCTTTGGCTTACTGCATTATGGAAGCAGCCAGCAATGCCGACTGAATATCACCCAGGAAATCCCAGTGCAGTAAGCAAGCCAGAAGTACAGTCGTCGCAATTTTCTTTAATATGAGTGATGGGGCAGTGCTATAGCAGCAAAGAAGAAAGAGGATATATTTCAGAAGGGAGCCTACAATTCCTTTTTTTCCTGATGTCTGCCAAACCATTCAAAACAAAAGGAGGGAGTTGGCAGGGCTAAAAAAGGAGTTTTGTGGATGAAGTAACTGAAGTTGCACTGCTTCACCTGGCTAAGCTCTGTGTGACTCACTTTTGAGAACTTTGGGTCAACTTCCTTGCAAAACTGCAGATCCCCAAATGCAAAATTGCCTGCTCACTGTAATGTAAAAAGGAACATAAAGATGCAAAAACAGAATTTACACGTGACCTTAATTTTGGATGTACATTCCTTTAAAAAAAAATTTAAGTGTGGTATGGGGGGGAGTTAGGTGGGAGGAGTGTTTATTTTGTTTTTACTTTTTTAGCAAAAATATAAAAATATACACTGTACATGGATTTTCACTGTATAAAGTGCAGTTACCAGTCACCTAAAAATTATCATTGCATTCAACTAATACCTATCATAAAGAATTGAAGGCTCTTAGCCAAAATTTTCAAAAGTGTCCTAGTGACATAGAAGCCAAAGTCCCTTTTCGTTTAAATTGACTGCAGCACTAAGTTAGGAACCCACATTTCATAGAAAGTCACGCCTCAAAATAGGACTTGGGCTCTCAACTCACTTAAGTCCTTTTGAAAATTTTAGCCATAGTCTTTACCATTAGAGCTGAGTGAATTACTTTGACAAATAATGCATTTTTGAGGGATACCAAAACTATTTGCGAATTTGGGTCAAATTTGACAAACTGAAAAATCAATTATTTGCTCATCTCTATTTATCACATCTTTTACAAATATACCTATGCCAAATATACCTATTCTTCCATTACTGTACTGTTTGTTTTAAGTCTGGCATCAGGTGCATTAATATTATAACAGATTCTGAGTGCCTTCTCTTTGCTCCTTCTAACTCCCCTTACAGCAGCTCACTTGCCTTGTTACGTTTCCTCTTTCCCCTCCCTTTGTTTAGCATCTTCCTTCTTTTTCCCTAAACACAGTGGACCAAATTCATCCCTGACTCCATTGAAGTCAATGAAATCTGTTTGTGTATGTTTGTTCCATAACCTATGTAGGTTTATATAGATTAAAGCCACACTCTGCACTGTATGAGCGAGAGAGAAAAATGGGTACTGTAAGTTTGTTAGCTAAGCCAGGTAGTACAAGACAGGGGCTTTCTGGAATACTGATTGTCGCATAATGCCTTGATTTCAATAGCGTTGTACTAGAGTTACATTTGGGGCTGTATGTTTGTTTTGGAGATATGGGTTTGTTCCTAAAGACTTAGTTTTACATTAAATATGTAGCCTGGCCATGTGAAAGACTGTTTCATTATTTAGGTTATGATTACAATCTACTTTATACCTGCAAATTGCTATGTACTATCTGATGAGAGTGCAAATACCAATACAAAGAACATGAATTATTCCTCAGACAATGGTACTCACAGTAAGATGGTCAGTGCTATTGCACAGGAAGAAATGACTAGGACAAACACACTTTCATTTATAGGCCAGAATGTGGTTCCACAGCACATACACAAGTGAGATTTTTTTAAAGACACTCAACATTGTCCTAACCCTGCTCCCGCTGAAGCGATGGTAAAACTCGCATTGGCATCAATGGGATTCCCATAGTTTATAATGATGAAAAGGGGAAAGTAACGGTTAAAGACTAGGAGTGAATGGACTTGTTAATAAAATAAAAATGGGAATGTTGATGCCATAGTATTTGTGAGAGCTTTCAGGCAGTTAGGAATTGGTGCACTGGGTAGGGAGGTTTATTCCAAGTGTAGGAGTAGCATTGGAGAGGGCTTGGAAATAGGCAAGACTGGTATTATTCAGAGAAAAAAATGGGGTTCACGTGGCAAGAGAGAAGAGCATGCATGTACCATTGACAGCGCAGCATAGTGCAGATCCTTGAAGTCTAGGAGGACAGTCTTAAGTTTGGTTTGATAGGAAATTGGAAAAGAGTGGAGGGATTCAATGAGGTATACGATGATGTTCACGCAAAGAAGTAGACTTTAGCTGCTACATTCTCGATATCCTCCATGGGACCGTGGAAGGAGGTAGAAGGCCAGAGAGGAGGAGGTTACAATAACCAAGGCATAACACATATTACATACTGTTAATAATATTCATTTTAATAACAATACTGTAGAGCAAATAATGGAAAACCTCAGTGTACAAAGTCTGCAAAGTAAGCATCTGTAGTTTATTTCTACTAGGAGAAATTTTTCTGTGGAAGAATGTGGAGGAGAAGCAATAAAACCAGTTAATCTTATTTGGAAATTCTGCTGTGTCATATTTGTAATCTGCAAAATTGGCTGAGAAGAGTATTGGGGTGAAGCGGCAGATCCTATTCCCATCTTAAAGTAATTTTAACTCACCCAGCAACCATTTTTGAACCCTTATTTTATTCTTAGAAGGAGTTTAGACTTTCATTATTTAATACCCCACATATCCCAAGTGCTCTTGGAAAAACTAGGTTCAATAGTTCCACTGGCCTTTTTCCCAGTCCACTACTCTCTAATTATAGGTAACAAGTTTGAAATTACTAAAACTCTTTTTTATCCTCTCACCCCACCCCACCCCTCCCATCTTATAGCAGGGAGAGAGGGAAGCAGGCTGAATGCCTGTCTCCTGATCAACAGGCTGTGAGTGTCTCTTCATGAATTGCCTAAGTCTTTTCAAAAATGAATGAATTAACCAAGGATCATAAACCCTCTCTCTAACTTGTGTCTAACAATGTGCTCTGTCATATCCAGCAGGTTGCCCCTGGTAAATATGTAAATTCTTTAGATTTAGTAATAAACTGTTACCATGTTGATGATTTCCTCTGAAAAACTGCAAGCTGAAAAATAACTGAGCTGCTCTTTTTCTTTGATATCCTTGCCTATAGGCTGTTTTAGCACCCCATAAATCCTATAATTGTATAGGATTATTTGGCAGCATGTGGTGGTTTCTGCTAAATCACAGTGAGAAGATGATCAGGCTGGTACTGAAAAAATAAAGTATTAAGAGCAGCTTTATAAGATTTATGGAAGGAAAGATTACCACTGGCAGAAACCCAGTCTTTCCCCTAATGACTAGTAAGGAAAAGACTTGCTGTGTTAAGACAGCATCTGTCTCATTAGCCTGGGTATAGGATTTAAGGATCTGTTTCATTCACTTATTCCCCAGCCCTTTCTTGTGCCCATCACTGGGATCTGGGATGATACGACTGAAATCCAAGTGGACTCAACTGTCAGGATATTGACTTAGAAGTATTTTATTCTCCTTTCAATCGCGGTTGAATTAATGGACTTATAGCACATTGGTTGAAATGAAAATGGAAATCTGTTGGGCTTTTAACATTTTTTCCAGCACTTTTTTCCAGGGATGGCTTCTCTGAGCTGGACAAAGAAAGGGTCTTTAAATCTATGTGGCAATCTGCCAATTCCACATATGTTTCAGAGTCACATGAAAGAGCTGGTACAAGATCAGGAAGAGTAACATAGCTGCACTACAGCAGGTGCTGGTGTTGGGAAAGAGGGGGTGACTGACTGGAGGCTGCTGTCATCAGATCCAAATCAAAATCATATACTTAAAATAAATAAAAATAATATAGATGGAAGCATTTGCCACTGTTATCCATCAGTGGTCTGTCAACATTAAGGCAGAGAAAGAAAAATAAGCCATATGAGCCATTTCCCCCAACAGTGTCAGATGAACTATTTGAATGTTTTAAACCAAGTCAAAACTAGTATAAAACTGACGTAATTATCAGATTCAGATCTAGTCCCAGATTTCCATATCAGAAATTAAAGAGAAGATTGTAGGTATCTTCAGAAGGGAAGTACTTCACAAGTGACGGCAGGGAGCTACTTTGCAAAAACTAATAGATTTATTTTGGTAAAATAAGCAGCATTAAAGAATCTGGTATGTAAAGGTCTTTTGAACTCAGAGACATGGAATCATAAAATATACGTTGGAAAGCTTTCTAAAGGAGATTGCTGACACTAAAAAGGAAAGAATAGACAATTTAGGTGCTTAGAAATACCATTGGGCATGAAGGATAGATTAGAAAGCCCAGCTATGATTTAGATTTTTAAAAATGATATTTTATTATTCATTACTTATTCTTAAGTTTTCTCAGTAGCAAGAGGAGGTACAATTATTAATGAAGGAAAGTTAAGGCTCACAGAAGATACAAGTTTGGCTAGCATAGCACATGGGCTCACAGTGATTACAAAATCTACTGGCAAGGTACTCAAAGGTTTATAAATTTCTACCATAGCTCAGGGCTTTAAAATACTCAAAGAAGTGCTTCAAGTCGTTTCAACTATTTGACTATTTGCATTCTCCAGTAGATCAGGTCATACTTTGAAAAGGGGTGAGCATACCTGACACCCTCGTCCCCAAGTTTCATTTGGGTATATGCTGCCCTGAAATTTTGCAATGGGCAATGTGGTTCATTTTAACCATTTATAAATCTAAAATGTCTCTTGATTACTTTGTGTAAATGTATACCTGAAATGGAATGTCCCAAAAAGATCCACTATTATTAGGTAGTGGGTATTCACCCACGAAAGCTTATGCTCCAATACGTCTGTTAATCTGTGAGGTGCCACAGGACTCTTTGTTGCTTTTTACAGATCCAGACTAACACGGCTACCCCCGATACTATTATTATTGTTTTGTTTTATTATTTTATTCAAATGGTCTCCACTAGAAACTCTAAAAACAATGTCCTTAAGTTTCAGTTTTGCTGGCAGTCTGGCACATCACTACCATAAACAGTGGAACACAGAGAAGGCACTTTTATAAGCCTACATATAGCAGGATATTAATTGTATATAATGAATTGAAAATGCTTGCAGTGCAGCTAATGTCTGTGATTTCTTTCATGAATATTTTCTTCCCAGTGGCTGAAATAAAATATCAAGAGTGGTATGGGATTTACAGTTGGAACAGCAATCTAAGCTATTTGTAAACACATATTTTCTAAACATTTATGGCTTTTATGGTTTAGTTGTAATACTGAATAGCCTAGAGAAGCATTCATTCTATCACTAGTGTAGCATTTCAATAGTAACTCAGATATCTTTAACTTTCTGAAAATTTCACTTCTCTCGTGTAAAATGAAGAATCTCATCGTATTTTTTTAAAAAACCATCAAACCAACAATATCAGACTCCCATGTGTGTGTTTTTTGTTTAAGGAACACCACAGAGGGTGCTGGCCTTAAACTTCATGAGACCCGACAGTTTTGTCATCCTGAAGGATTCCTTTGAGATTACAGATATTATGGAGATCTAAGAGTGCAGCCACTTCTAAGAGAAAACCATTTTGATCCCCAACAATTTCACCCAAATGAAAACATCTGATGTTTTACAGACAGGGTAGGATTTTTTTTTCTGGAAAACTTGAGGTACATCAGAAAAGGTGTTCTAGAAGTATATGGGCCCCATTGAGTTTATAAACTGCGTGGCTCTCAGTGGGAGCTTTTAAACGCAATATTATCCATACACTGTAGTCATAATGGGGGGATGACAGGCAGGAAACCACAGGGGGACGCAAGCAGGATTGTGAAAATTAGTAGGGGAGTGTGGTGGTATATAACACACTGAAGCAATACCCTTATTTAGAATTGCCAGGTCCATATGAGTCTAGTCTACAGTAGAAAATTTAATTGACTCAGCTTCCTCGCTCCGAGGTGTAAAAAATCCACACCCCTGACCAACGTAGTGAAGCTGACCTAAGTCACCGAGTAGACCAGAGGTGGGCAAACTACGGCCCGCGGGCCGGATGTGGCTCACGGGATCATCCTGCCTGGCCCCCAAGCTCCTGGCCCAGGAGGCTACCCTTGGCCCCTCCCCTGCTGTCCTCCCTCCCCTGCAGCCTCAGCTCGCTCACTCTGCCGCCAGCACAATGCTCTGGGCAGCGGGGCTGTGAGCTCCTGGGGCCTGACCCGGTCTCTGTGCTGCGTGGTCAGGGGGCCGGGGTGTGGATAGGGGTCAGGAGGGAACAGGGGTTGAATGGGGGCAGGGGTCCCGGGGGGCAGTCAGGAAGGAGGGGGGGTTAGATGGGGCAGCAGGGGGCAGGCGGGGCAGGAGTTCTGGGGACAGGGAGAAGGAGTGGTTGGATGGGGCAGGGGTCCTGGGGGGGCAGTCAGGAATGAGAGGAGGGGTTGAACAGGGAGTGGGGGTGTGTGGATGTATCAGGGGTCCTAGAGGGGCCATCAGGGAACGGAGGGGTTGGATGGGGCAGGAGTCCCGTGGGGGGGCAGATAGTAGGTGGGGGCTGGCCCGCGACCCCCTCCCCTAACCAGCCCACCATACAATTTATGAAACCCGATGCGGCCCTCAGGCCAAAAAGTTTGCCCATCCCTGGAGTAGACAGTGCTAGGTTGAAGGATAAATTCTTCTATCGACCTGGCTACCACCTCTTGGGTAGGTGGATTAACTTCAGCAATGAGAGAACCCCTCCTGTTGGCATAGGTAGTATCTACAATGAGGTGCTATAGTGGTGCAATCTGTCTTCTCAGGATGAGTTTGCCCCATTAAGGGAACCCCTTTCCTAGCACGCTTTTCTGGGCTGGCCCTTTAAATGTGTCAGAGACAAACTGGAACTCAAAAGTGGCCATTCTGTAAGTGCCTTCCGCATCTCCTTCTCTTCCAGGTGGGAAGGTTTTCTTACCTCCTGATATGCTTTCCCCTTCTTATTCCTGAGGAGATGACACATTCTAACAGGGAGTGTGTGTTCATGAGAAAGGGGCTTCATCTTGTGTCATAGAAACTGTTGGCACCAAATTTCCATTTTGCATTCCCTCCTGACTAGACAGCTTTCTTCCCAAGATAGGAGGGAATTAGAAGCATGGAATCAGAAGAGGGAGCCAGGAGTCTAGAATGAGGATGAGGAGGTAGGCAGTACCTTGGGGGAGGGGATGGTCTGAGGAAGAGTGAGGTCTATCACTGTGCTGCTTGCAATTTCTGCTGGAGACAGCACAATTTGTCAGCTTCACCAAACAGGTGTCAGTGAGCAATTTTTAAGCTTTTAAATGATTCTTAAGGAAATTCCTGTGCAAGAACTAAGCCATAATTGAGTTACTGTAAGCTTTTAACCTATCTATCAATTACCTAAGTGAAAACATAATTTAAAACGGGGGCATTTTTATTCATTTTTTTGAGAGAAATTTGTTTTCATAGCTGCAGCGCTGTTTGGGTTTTTTCAACTAAGTAACCAGTAGATATTTACAACCTCAACTTCAGCTGATCAGTGTTTGAGATATAATTTTGTTTGCAAGTGATCCCATGGCCGAACAAAAAACTAAAACTGCTATAAAGATTTGAAACGTTAAAAAAAAAAAGTCTTCAACTGAAACAGTGAAACAAATATTATTTGCATGTTTTGAGAGAATGCACTCCGTAGCTGCAGTCCCAACAGCAGATTATTCAGCACAGAGCAATTCTAAAGTCAATTTTCAGTGTTTACCAGACTTTCCATTGTTCCTTTAAATCTTCATTGCGCTCCTTTCTTTGCATTTCCTCTGGCATCTGGGTTACAGGACTGGCTGGTGGTGACTGAATGCCCTTACTATCTAATGTCTATTGGGTCTATGTCAGTGGTTCCCAAGCCCTGGGCTGTAGGTTGCAGGGCACCAGTAATTAGCAGAGAGTTAGTTAGTCACATGATGCTGGCTTGTCTGGAATCCAGCTGGTAAACTGAATTAAAAGAAGCTTTTAACTACCTTAAATACTTTGCTAATATGACTTTTCCATGAACTCAATGGCTGTAGCTGTTACAAGGATATTATTCAGTCATCAGTGGGAGGGGAAGTGGGCCAACAATCATGAATAGGAGGGATGTGGTCGCTCTCAAGATACGGCTCACACTATGGAAAAAGCTTGTGTAAAATGAGTAGGTCTCAGTTCTGGTCCCTGTGAACAGGTGTCCACATTACCACCACAACTGGCAGCATCAGCAGAAGGGCTAATGACTGAGGTGACTTGGATTCTGAACTATCCTTAAATGTGACTCTACTGGTCAACAAAGTGAAAGTTTAGTGGAGCAATGTGAGAGAGCCTACTGCTACAGCCTCTTCTGTAAACTGTTTTGTGGATAAACTAAAGGCTGCGCTTTTTACTCCTGTCAAAGTGGTAGTTGTCATGAATTCTAATATTCACTTTAAGAAAAAATCCTCTTCTGTAATATTATGTATACAAAAAAATCTCAAAAAAGAATCTGTCTTCCTGAATTTTGGTTCACAATTAGTATACACATATATACACCTGGCATCTCATTATGAAATCTTACATTGTCGTTCCAAGTCTGACCATAATCTAACACTATATCAAGCGGGGTTTATTTTGTTTGTTTTTTTGCCAAAGCCACTTTACATAGCCCTTATCTGAGCAAAGCAGAGCTTGGTGGAACCAACTTAATTCTATCTCATTCTATTAAATGATTAGAAAAAAAGTCTTACCTAAACAGTTAAACTCTGGCAGTAGACTTTTCATAAAGTAAGAATCTAGAGAGTAATTTTAATAATCTCTGATTTTTCTGGTTTGCCTCCTTTCTGTGATGTATGCAAACTAATTATTTCAACATACACCACCCCATTATAGTTTCAGATTGCTCTCCATGTTAATTCTATGCTAACCACGTTTTCTACAATGATTTTAGCATAAAATTCATTTAAATAGTACAACTGTAAACATACCAATTTAAGGATGCTATTAAATAGATTTCTTCTTTATTGATTATTTTGCTATGGTTTTTCCATTTTTCCATCTGGATATGTGCATAAATACTAATAATCATTAATTTATACTTCCTGCTCTTTGATTTCTGATGACTCTGAATACAATGTAATGGCTGATATACTTCTTGAAATATCCGAAATGTATAGCCAATGTTGATGATATATGTAACGGAGTGTTGTTTTTAAGTACACCAAAAAGGTATGCAATGATCAGATGACTAACATAGTGAACATCAGTAAATGGGATAGGATCTGAGGCTAAAACAGAAAAAGAACAAGTTAAGAATTGCTTAGACAAGTTAGATGTCTTCAAGTTGGCAGAGCCTGGAACTTTATTATACAGAAGAAAAATGTTTCTTTTAACTATTTTAATTTAAATGAAACAAGCACAGAAACAGTTTCCTTACCTTATCAAATCTTGTTTAAACTTTCCCTTTTTTTTTTAGTAATTAACATTTAACACAGTACTGTACTGTATTTGTTTTCTTTTTTCCCTCTGCTGCTGCCTGATTGCGCACTTTCGGTTCCAAATGAGGTGTGTGGTTGACTGGTCAATTCGTAACTCTGGTGTTCATAACTCTGAGGTTCTACTGTACTCCTTCCTAAGCAGTTGTATACGTGCAACTGATTGTTCCTTCCTAAGTGGAGTACTTTGCATTTATCCTTATTGAATCGTTTTTGTTTGTAAATCATCTGATTTACTTCAGACCATTTCTCCAGCTTGTGCAGATCATTTTGAATTTTAATCCTATCCTCCAGATCACTTGCAACCCCTTCCAGCTTGGTATCATCTGTAAACTTTGTATGAGTACTTTCTATGTCATTATTAAATAATTGATGAAGCTATTTAATAGAATCAGCCCTATTTCAAAAAAAGCGAATATCATTTTGGGATGCATAGCCAGGAGTGTTGTAAGCAAGACATGAGAAGTAATTCTTCCACTTTACTCAGCACTGATTACGCCTCAACTGGAGAATTGTGTCCAGTTTTGGGCACCACAGTTCAGGAAAGATGTGAACAAATTGGAGAAAGTCCAGAGGAGAGCAACAAAAATGATTAAAGGTCTAGAAAACATGACCTATGAGGAAAAAGTTGGGTTTGTTTAGTCTGCAGAAGAGAAGACAGAAGGAATGATGGGAGTCTTCAAGTACATAAAAGATTGTTATGAAGAGGAGGGTGATAAATTGTTCTCCCTAGCCACTGAGGACAGGACAAGTAGTAACGGGCTTAAATTGCAGCAAGGGAGGTTTCGGTTGGATATTAGGAAAAAATTCCTAACTGTCAGGGTGGTTAAGCACTGGAACAAATTACCTAGGGAGGTTGTGGAAAATCCATCACTGGAGATTTTTAAGAACAGGTTAGACAAATACCTGTCAGGAATGGACTATATAACACTTAGTTCTCCTCAGTGCAGGGGAGTGGACTAGATGACCTATCCAGGTCCCTTCCAGTCCTATATTTCTATGATTTTTCTTCTATAGTACAGCAATCTTCATTCTACAATTATTACAGTGGTTGCATGACAACATCCATGTATATCACAGTTATAGGTAGAATGGTAGCATTTGACTCTGTCAGTCGCCAGGGCCTGTGGAGGATCATGTTGAAATTTGGCTGTCCAGACAGATTTATACGAATGGTACGTCAATTTCATCACGGTATGATGGCTCGTGTCCTGGATGACGGTGAAACATCTGAGGCCTTCCCAGTCACCAACGGCGTCAAGCAAGGGTGTGTTTTAGCACCCACTTTGTTCAGCATGATATTCTCTGCCACTCTGACTGATGCCTTTCAACACTGCACTGAAGGAGTAGGCCTGAAATATAGAACTGACGGGAAACTATTTAATCTGAGGCGACTGCGTGCCATCACCAAGGTGAAGGAAACTGTACTTCGAGACTTTCTCTTTGCCGATGATTGTGCTCTGAATGCTAGTACAGAGCCAGAAATGCAAGCCAGTATGGACAAGTTTTCAACTGCATGCAACAACTTCGGTCTCACCATTAACATCAAGAAGACTGAGGTCATGCACCAGCCAGCTCCCCACGCTTCGTACTCATAACCGTCCATCACTGTAAATGGACAGAGACTTCAGACAGTGGACCACTTCACGTACCTGGGCAGTACCCTTTCCCGAGCAGTGTCAATCGATGATGAAGTAAACTGCAGAATTGCTAAAGCCAGCTCTGCATTTGGCCGATTGCGCTCCAATGTTTGGGAACGTCGAGGGATCAGCCTACCAACGAAGCTGAAGGTCTACCGAGCAGTGGTGCTTCCAACTCTGCTGTACGCCTGCGAGACGTGGACTGTCTATCGGAGTCATGCACGAAGGCTCAATCACTTCCACATTTCCTGTCTGCGAAAGCTTCTAAAAATCAGATGGCAGGACAAAGTGCC
This sequence comes from Terrapene triunguis, assembly GCF_002925995.2. Classification (NCBI taxonomy): domain Eukaryota; kingdom Metazoa; phylum Chordata; order Testudines; family Emydidae; genus Terrapene; species Terrapene triunguis. The sequence continues at coordinate 57,150,010 of NW_020664409.1, forward strand.
CGATACTGATGTCCTTACTAGAGCCAGTCTGCCGTCAGTTCACACATTGCTGATGAGAGCCCAGACCAGGTGGGCCGGACATGTTGTGAGAATGTCAGATGAACGCATTCCTAAACAGCTCTTCTACGGAGAACTCACTCAGGGAAAGCGCTCCCATGGAGGACAAAAGAAGCGGTTCAAGGACATGCTGAAGACCTCTTTGAAGTCCTTCGAGATCAACACCGCCACATGGAAAACCTTCGCACTGAACCGTTCAGCATGGCACAGCCTCATTCACACAGGCAGTAATACCTCTGAGGCGAGGCGTATTGCTGAGGCTGAAAAAAAGCGTGAGCTGCGCAAGTCCAGAGCTGCTCGTACACCATCGACAGTGCCATTATATGTCTGCCCGACGTGTGACAGGACGTTCCACGCCCGAATCGGACTGATCAGTCATCTCCGGACGCACAGAGCCCAGTCATCGAAAGAATAAGTTGTTGAGGTCTTCATCGATAACGATGGACGAACATCATCATCAGAATGTTAGATATCAATACAGAAATCATGCATCATCTGAAGGAATTGCTTGCAGCAGCACCAACTAACAGAACAGGCTAGCTGATACTAGCAACACATGCTGTCCCTAGTGTCACTAGACCATTCAGGTAGGATTGGGATTCACAGTCACAGGGAGGCAAGTGATGGTGATATGATTCTGAAACGGAAAGTACATGAAGCCAAATTAAAGACGTTTTGGAAGGAATACCAAAACCAGCTACAATTTTTTAATATAAAAGATCTGGTGCTTAATTCTTAGATCACAAATAGCCAACCAAAAAATATCTCCTTGAGAGAATCAGAAAACTGTGGATGAGCCAGGCACCCAAAATTTAGGTTTGGAGATTACTAAAAGACTGATAATTCCAAGGGCAGACAAAGAGAAAATTAAATATCTAACAAAGATACCAACACACATAGGGAGATCATAATTTAGCTGTCCAGTTTCCAACAATACTTAATTAATAGCACATGGTGTTTTTTTACAGGACAGGCATCAGCGTAGCAACCTTGAAACCTTGTCAGTTACACAGGATCGCAATTCAAGTAGATAAAGCAGCAGTCTTTCAGAAGTATTTTAGGATATTTGTGATGATGCAGAGTATATTAGTTCAGTGTGAATATAGGAAGCAAAAGTGATTTTAAAAATGATGACCAAGTAAATCTCTACATCCCCATACATTTGTAAAACAAGTATCCCCCGCCCCCATATACCCTAGTTAACCCTTTCCGATAACTATTATCCATTGCAGATTCCTTCAAACTGACAGCAAATTGAATAGTAAACTGTTTGTGCTTCAGTTTAAAAATATACTAAGCACTAGTCCCTGCTGACCTACATCACTAATCTAGTATTGTTGTATCTATGCTAATCTTAGTACCCAAGCATCTACAAATATATAAAAGGTGTACATTCCAAGTGTCATGGTTCAGAGCTATCTGCACCTTTGACCATACTCTAGTTTCTCCAAGTGCATCTCCCTCAGGTGATACACGCTGTGCCTTCACCTCTCTCAAGGTAGAATCCCACAATTCTCCCATTCTCAGGCTGGGTCCAAAGATATAGAACCATGTGTACCCATCTGTGATTCCTCAGCAGGCCTGACTGGATTTGAGACCTACAAATCTGACCTTTGGAGATGTTACCAGTGCATGAATTTGTGAACCAATTATTGTTTAATCTCAAAGCATAACAGACAAAGGGTTTTTAACACAACAATTTGCATTCATATGTCTTACCTAAAGATTAGTTAAACCTCACTTATCCAGACACCCCACACTTCTGGGACAGGGTTCAGTCTCCTTTTCCACAGTCCCTGTGTCTCTGCTCCACTGTGCTTCAGGGGAAGACATTTTATCAGTCCCATAGTTCTTTGCCTGTATGTCCTGAATCTGGTCCAACCCGTTTATGCAGTCCATCGGGAGGTAGGGGTAGAACATCACAGTTAATAGTCCTGGGTGCATATTAAGGATCTCTAATCTGAGCTATTGTCCATCTCACTGGGTAGCTTCCTGACTATGTGGCCATTGAATTAATCCCTGGAAATATTATAATAAACACAATTACAATCCAATAGACAGATGGAACATATAATATTAATAAAATATTAGAGACATCTCCTACATCAGGGTTTCTCAAACAGGGGTCGCCGCCTGTGTAGGGAAAGCCCCTGGCGGACCGGGCTGGTTTGTTTACCTGCCCCGTCTGCAGGTCCGGCCGATAGCAGCTCCCACTGGCTGTGGATCGCTGCTCCGGGCCAATGGGGGCTGCTGGAAGCAACGCAGGCCGAGGGACTTACTGGTTGCCACTTCCAGCAGCCCCCATTGGCCCGGAGCAGTGATCTGCGGCCAGTGGGAGCCGCGATCGGCCGGACCTGCGGACGGGGCAGGTAAACAAACCGGCCCGGCCTGCCAGGGGCTTTCCCTACGCGAGCGGCGACCTCTGTTTGAGAAACCCTGTCCTACATCCTTCACACCAAGGGAGACATTAGCTATCAGAATTAAAAGGAATTAAGGGAAATTTAGGCAGAATATCAAGAAAATGTCACTGTCAGTGAGATCCATTAGTCTTTAATTTCCCAAGGCAAACTGGTGACATCCCCAATCACTTGGGATATTTAAAGCTAGACTAGACAAAAAGCTAGTAAGAGTGGACTGGAGGTCAATCCAGTATCAGCAGAGATGCATTAAATAGCCTTAATATATCTTTAACGTTGATTCTATGCTTGTCTGACGCCAAGAATAGTTGCAGCCTGACGCTGTCTCAACTTCCTGCGGCTGCCATAATGGGCGATTATTAAGTCGTAAATATGGGCAATTAACACTTCTAATTTGATATTGTAATGATGATACATTATTTTTGCTTTTATTCATGAGGCAGAGGTACATTATTCCTCTATGGTAGGTTTAGCTTTATGTAAGAAAAGTTTATTTTTTGGGCTAGAGAGATGGTTAAGAAGAGTGTTTTTTAGCAATTAGTTTTTGGTTTGATGATGATACTGCATTTTTCTTCTTAGGATGACTTTTTTCTGCCATACATTAAGATGTTCAGAAACCAGGTTCAATGAATGTCTGCTCTGAAAATCAAATATGTATTGTGACAGACCCAGACCAGTGGGGTACAGGAGTCTGGTAGAGGGCAAATATACTGGTCACTGGATGAGTAGTTTTCTGTTCCCTGAGTGACCAGAGAAGGGGCTGCACTAGAGTAATCAGGAACCTGCTAGAACCAGTTAAGGCAGGCAGGCTAATTAGGACACCTGGAGCCAATTAAGAAGCTGCTAGAATCAATTAAGGCAGGTTAATCAGGGCACCTGGGTATTAAAAGGTGCTCACTTCAGTTTGTGGTGCGAGTGTGAGGAGCTGGGAGCAAGAGGCGCAAGGAACTGAGAGTGAGAGGGTGTGCTGCTGAAAGACTGAGGAGCACAAGCGTTATCAGACACCAGGAGGAAGGTCCTGTGGTGAGAATAAGGAAGGTGTTTGGAGGAGGCCATGGGGAAGTAGCCCAGGGAGTTGTAGCTGTCATGCAGCTGTTACAGGAGGCACTATAGACAGCTGCAGTCCACAGGGCCCTGGGCTGATACCCGGAGTAGAGGGTGGGCCCGGGTTCCCCCCAAACCTCCCAATTGACCTGGACTGTGGGTTCTTCCAGAGGGGAAGGTCTCTGGGCTGTTCCCCAACCCACATGGTGAATCTCTGAGGCAAGAAAATCTGCCAATAAGCGCAGGACCCACCAAGATAGAGGAGGAACTTTGTCACAGTATTTTATCCCTTCTTCCTGTAAGTTGGGGAAAAGCCATCAGTAGCTTACCTACAAAGAAATAGACCAAAGTTAAGAAATTTAGTCTTTGTAACTTTTTTCTGTGCACATTTAATTGAATAATTCAGCAGTAATTTATCAGTTTAACAGATTGCAAGTATTCGCTGATGATGATTTAATTCTTGCATAAATATTTCTGCTAGCTTTCTCTGATAACTTTTTCTTTTTGCTGGGGAATTGGATGGATGCGCTGTGGCCTTAGGGCTAGATAGCTAGGTAAATCAAGATCAGATTTGAACGCTGGGATCCTGATTTAGTTTTAGTGTGGAAAAGGTCAGAGCACTGTGATCTGAAAAAGTTCTGAAAAAGGATATTGCTCAATGAAACCATGCCTCACTGTCCAGAAATGATTTGTGATTAGACTCACTTATTTGAAGCCCCCTCTGCTGTTGTTCTGTGGACAGACATACAAATAATGTCCTTCTATAGGACACCTGCAAGTGGTCACATCCACTCAGCAAAAGAACAAATGTTTTAAAATATGTTCTACTTTGTGGTTTCTCAGCATAATTTTGCATGATAAATATTGTGCCTGCAGATCTGCTGTGATTCAGCTCTGGACTTTGAATGCTAACAAAATCTAAGAAACACAAGACACTTACTTGGATGTAAAACCACTTTCAGAAAACTGGGAATTCACAGCTATAAGAGAGAACCTCATATTATAAAATAAGGTTGAGGTCAGAAAAATGACCGTTTAAAAATGGCAGCTTTTTAAGAGATGGGTCTCCTGCATGTATACAGACAGTTTTATGTGCTAGTTTGAGTGATAAAATAAGCACCAAAAAATCAACATGGCATTGAGACAATGAGTTGAATTCTATTCTGGCCTGCATACCAACAAAGGAAAGGTTAAATTCTAATTGTAGGGACAAATGCTGTCCTCTGTTACCTTCAACTGAACATTTATAACTGAGGATGGATTGTGGCCTGCAAAATCTTTTACCAGTAATGACATACAAGACAGAAAAATCAAAGTTTTTAAATTTCATTCCAGGTTTGCAATACATTAGATGCTTAGATAAGAGAGCTTTATACTTGCTTGATCAAATTTCTTCTGGAGGTCATTGACAGACAATATTTTAATTAGGGAACCCCATAATAACATTATTACCAGAGTAATGATAAAAAGTAAAGTCCCCTGTAAAAGGCCAGATTCTGACACCCCTGTTTACTTCAAGTGGTACCTTATTCTTCAAAGCAACCCCTTTGATTTCAACATGATTGTCTGCAGAGTAAAATACTAGTCAAAGTAAACAAAGGTATTGTGATAAATGAAGTGGGGGAGCTCCCTTTTATGGTCACTTGCAGCCGGGCTAAACAGGCTTCCACACCTAACGCCACTCCTGAGTCTCCTACAGGAACCCAGCCAGAGGTGGTGAAAGAGACTCCAGACCAGAGTCTATGGCAGCAGGTGTAAATCCAGTTCCTGTAACCCAGCCAGAACCATCCCAAGAATCGGAACTGGCGGAGCAGTCAGCACCAGAGCCTGTGCTTGCAACCCCACCGGAGTCAGGGGAGGCAGCACCAAAGGGCGCCACAAAGCCTGCACCTGCAGCAGCAGCTAAACCAGCGCAAGAGGCTCAACCGGAGCCTGAAATACCACCTAGTGCACGAGCAGAGAGCGATTCACAGGAAACAACCCCATCACCTGCATCGCTTCCAGTGGGACCAAGCCCAAGTCCACAACCCAGCGAGGAACTAATGTCTCCAGCATCAAGGGACCAGTTTCAGGCAGAGCAGGAAGCGAATGAGAGACTCAAGGGAGCTTGGACAGCAGGCCAGAGCAACCCACCACCTCTCAGCTCTTCTAATAGGTCCAGGTTTGTTATAGAAGGAGGACTCTTATACAAGGAAACCCTTTCTGGTGGGCACAAGGAGGACTGGCATCCTCACAAACAGTTGGTAGTTCCAACTAAGTATAGGGAAAAGCTCTTGAGCTTAGCGCATGATCACCCTAGTGGCCACGCTGGGGTGAACAGGACCAAAAACCATTTGGGGAAGTCATTCCACTGGGAGGGAATGGGCAAGGACGTTTCTACCTATGTCCGGTCTTGTGAGGTGTGCCAGAGGGTGGGAAAGCCTCAAGACCAGGTCAAGGCCCCTCTCCAGCCACTCCCATCACTGAGGTTCCATTTCAGTGGGTAGCTGTGGATATTCTGGGTCCTTTCCCTAAGAAGACACCCAGAAGAAAGCTATACATATGACCTTCATGATTTTGCCACCCGATGGCCGGAAGCAGTAGCTCTAAGCAACACCAGGGCTAAAAGCGTGAGCCAGGCATTAACAGACATTTTTGCCAGGGTAGGTTAGCCCTCCGACATCCTTACGCATTCAGGAACTAGCTTCCTAGCAGGGACCATGAAACGTCTTTGGGAAGCTCCTGGGGTGAACCACTTCATTGCCACCCTTTACCACCATCAAACAAATGGCCTAGTGGAGAAGTTTAATGGGACTTGGGGGGCCGTGATACGTAAATTCATGAATGAACACTCCAATGATTGGAACCTAGTGTTGCAGCAGTTGCTCTTTGCCTATAGGGCTGTGCAACATCCCAGTTTGGGATTTTCACCCTTTAAACTCATTTATGGCCACGAAGTTAAGGGGCCATTACAGTTGGTGAAACGGCAATGGGAGGGGGTTACATCTTCTCCAGGAACTAACACTTTGGACTTTGTAACCAACCTGCAAAACACCCTCAAGAACTCTCTAGCCCTTGCTCGAGAAAACCTACAGGATGCTCAACAAGAGCAAAAGGCCTGGTATGATAAACATGCCAGAGAGCGTTCCTTCAGAGTAGGTGACCAAGTAATGGTCCTGAAAGCGCTCCAGACCAATAAGATGGAAGCATTGTGGGAGGGGCCATTTATGGTCCAAGAGCGCCTGGGAGCTGTTAATTACCTCATAGTGTTCCCAGACCCTACCCTAAAACCTAAAATATACCATGTTAATTCTCTAAAGCCCTTTTATTCCCGAGAAATCAAGGTTCTCCAGTTTACAGCCCAGGAGAGAGACGACGCTTAGTGGCCTGAAGTCTACTATGAAGGAAAAAGCAACAGTGGTGTAGAAGAGGTGAGCCTTTCCATGACCCTTGGGCATAAGCAGTGACAGCAAATCCAGGAGCTTTGCACCAATGTTTTCAGCCACCTCAGGACGGACAGAACGGGCGTACCACTCCATTGACACAGGTGATGCTCGCCCAATTAGAGCCCAACCCTGTCGGATGGCTCCTCAAGCCAAAACCTCAGTAGAAAGGGAGATCAAGGACATGTTACAGATGGGTGTAATCCACCCCTCTGAGAGTGCATGGGCCTCTCCAGTGGTTCTGGTTCCCAAACCAGATGGAGAAATCCACTTTTGTGAGGACTACCATAAGCTAAATGCTGTAACTCACCCAGAAAACTATCCAATGCCACGCACAGATGAGCTATTGGAGAAACTGGGATGTGCCCAGTTCATCTCCACCTTAGACTTCACTAAGAGGTACTGGCAAGTGCTGCAGCCAAGGAAAGGTCAGCCTTCATCACCCATGTAGGATTGTATGAATATAATGTGCTCCCTTTCAGACTGCAAAATGCACCCGCCACCTTCCGGAAAGTGGTAGATAACCTTCGGGCTGGATTTGGGAAATTTGCAGTTGCCTACCTTGACGATGTGGCTATAGTCTCAGATTCATAGGCAGAACGCGGAGCACCTCCAAGCTGTCTTCCAGCGCGTAAGGGAGGCAGGATTAACTGTTAGAGTTAAAAAGTGTCAAATAGGCCTAAACAGGGTGGGTCAAGGTACTAGCAACTCCCTACAGGCTAAGGTAAATGCTATCCAAAATTGGCCTGTCCCTAAGTCAAAGAAGGAAGTCCAATCCTTCTTGGGCTTAGCCAGGTATTACCGACGATTTGTACCACACTACAGCCAAATTGCCACCCACTGATAGACCTGACCAGGAAAAAACAGCCAAATGCCATTCAGTGGACTGAAAAATGTCAGACAGCCTTTAACCAGCTTAAGGAGGCCCTTAGTCTGACCCTGTACTGAGGGCTCCGGATTTCGACCAACCGTTCTTCATAACCACAGATGCGTCCGAGCATGGTGTAGGAGCAGTTTTAATGCAGGAAGGACCAGATCAACAATTCCATCCTGCTGTGTTTCTCAGCAAAAAACTTTCTGAGAGGGAAAGCCACTGGTCAGTCTCAGAAAAACAATGTTACGCCATTGTGTATGCTCTGGAGAAGCTACGCCCATACATTTGGGGACGGCGGTTCCACCTGCAGACTTACCATGCTGCACTGAAGTGGCTTCACACAGTCAAAGAGACTAACAAAAAACTTCTTTGGTGGAGTTTATCTCTTCAAGACTTTGATTTTAAGATACAACACATTTCAGGAGCCTCTAACAAAGTGTCTGATGCACTATCCCGGGAAGGTTTCCCAGAATCAGCTGGGTAAAAATGTCCCTGCATTCTATGTCATTGTAGTTCTTAAAATGTAAAAAGTACTGTTTGGTTCTTCATGTAAATATTATTAAAATTAGAGATGCATGTATCATATTAACTCTGTTTCCTAAACCTCCAGGAAAAAAATCCCAGCCGGTGTGGACCCGACTTGAACCAGGCTGGCCAGCACTGTCTATGATTTGGGGGGGGGGTGTAATAAATGAAGGAGGCAGAGAGTAGCTCACTTTTATGGACACCCAGCCAGCCAGTTAGCTGTAAAATCCCTCTTGGTAGCTGTTCTCTGCTTGCTTTACCCGTAAAGGGTTAAAAAAGTCCCCCAGGTAAACAAAAGGGGCACCTGACCAAAAGAGCCAATGGGAAGGCTAGAACTTTTTAAAATTGGGAAGGAAACTTCCCCTTTGTGTCTGTGGTTGTTCTCCGGAGAGGGGGGAACAGAGCAAAGTCAGGACTATGACTACGCTATAAGCAGCTTTAAGCCAGGTCTGAGAAATCCTCAGATTGTAGCTAGAATTACTGATTTGAAACCTCCCAAATATGTAAGGAAATTAGGAATGTTTAAATAGATGTGATCAGGTTTATTTCTTTATTTAGGCTTGTAGATCTTCTCTGTGCTAACCCCAGATGCTTTTGTTTGCTCGTAACTTTTAACCTGGACCCCAAGAAAGCTATTCTTAGTACTTGATTTTTGGAATTGCTCTTTTAAAATCTAGCAAAAGCCTAAGTTCCAGATGTATTTTCTTCCTTTTTGTTTCTAATAAAATGTACCTTTTTTAAGAACAGGATTGGATTTTTGGTGTCCTAAGAGGTTTGTGAATGTTGTTTGATTAGCAGGTAGTCATAGCTAATTTCCTTTGTTTTCTTTCTCAGCTCTTCCCCGGGGTGGATGAAAGGGCTTGTGGGTACCCTCCTGGGTTCAAAGGTGGTTTTTTTGTTTTGTTTTTTGCATTTGGGTGGTGGCAGCGTTTACCGAGCCACGGTCAGAAAGAAGCTGTAACCTTTGGAGTGTAATACAACCCTAGAGTGGCAAGTATTAATTTTGAAAATCCTTGCGGGCCACCACCTTCTGTACTCAAAGTGATAGAGTGGGGATTCAGCCTTGACAGGTATCAATCTGACTCTACATCTCTTGGGCAGACACACTTGCCAATGTGGTTTATAAATTATGTTCTAACCAGATCTGTGACTAAAGGTCAATGGAGTTACACCAAGGATGAAGTTAGCCTTTGGTCTTTTGTATGCTATTAGTAATCACTCCTGTGTAATGAGAACTAGACTCTCATATGATTATTGGCCTTTTTAACGTTCAGTGTAAATTTCTATATTAACATGTGTATCAACTGTTTCTTTGTATTCCGTTCCCTTTATGAGGAGAGCAGAAAACATTGTGCACCAGTTTTTGCTGATACCATGTTTCTCCTCTGACGCCCAGTCCTGAGCTTGCCCCGTTTTCATTTTACAATATCTGTTCTGCCATTCTAGGAAAAGCTTTTTAGTTAAATGCAAAAAATGGTGTAAATGCAACATGGGCACAGCTAAAATACTGTTTTTCAAAAGTTACTACACAGAGACATACAATTATGGCCCCATTCCTTATTCCATTGAAATCAATGACAAAACTGCTATTCACTTAAGTGGGAGCAGAAGTGGAGCTCATTCTTATGTAAATTTGATTTTCTGTTTGTAGATATCTCCTGATGGAAAATGTTGAACATATTATATGTGTGTTAAAAAAGGACGCTTTTTTTAAAGTAGGTACATTAGAGATCAAAAACACCTTGAGTTACCCAAGTTCTCTGTTCTGAGCACAGTTTATTTAAAAAAAATAAAACATGAAATATTTTCTAAAATTTCAATAATAATCTTCATTTTGCCCAGATCCTTAGCCCCACTATATCCCTTTGTGACGCTGCAGTAGTGCAGAGGGGACTCCAAACTTCTTTAATTGGGTAATTGGGGATTCTTCCTTCATGAGAGAATCTTTGGCTGGTGTATAACTGGCAGAGTCAGCTTGACAGTTCTCCCCTGCCAGTGGCCACCCTCCATTCCCGCAGCATACTGCACTCTGCCAGTCCCCACCAATGTAATAGTTGCTAGCAGGCCATTACAAGCCAATGCAATAGACTTAGTTATGATGGGGATAGAGCAAGCCACTGGATGCTCCCAGGATTAATGGAGGGAAAGCTGCCTTGATGTCCTCTCCCTTCAGGAGGGCTAAATGCTGCTGGTGTACCTGGAGATTTGGCCTTTTTCTTAGGGTAATCTATGTATTTTAAAACGTAAAGCGAGAAACTGATGGATTCAAAATGAAAGGCATTCACTGATTCAGTTTTTAAGTGAAGCGTAGTTTACCATTTGATTATTTATAATTCAACAAAATACGGCAGGTTGCTGTTTATAATGAAAAGTCCAGTGTAGAGTTATCAAGTATCTTACTATTTACTACAGGGAGCATAGCTATGTTCTGGTACACAATGTTATTGTCATACATGTAACTCTGAGATAGAAAGAAGTCAGGTTCTACTTCAAGAACTCTTCATCTCAAACAGTTAAGCTATGGTTGTGCAGGCCTCATGGTTTCCATTTATGGGTGTGTTTTGTATTAAATGCCCAACTACTGAGGTGGGAATATTAGCATGACTGAGTAGCTGGGTTTTTTTTGTGGTACTATGTAAAGTACAGTTTTAATTTTAAAGGAGTCTCTAAGTGGCATCATGGTGGTTCCATGCATGTCCCTGAACGATTTCCATACCACATGTAATTTACAAGCAAGGAGTGTTCCATCATCCCTGCATATGCTCTGCCTGGGATCTGAGAGTCAAGTGATCATATTTCACACTCTTATCATCATTAATAAAAATTCTGCAGGCCAAATTATGACCTTGTGTATATTCATAAAGCGAAACGGTGAAGTCCTCAGTTACACTTGCACAATTGTCTTCAGTGGGGTTTCCACAGATGTCACGGATGCAAGAATTTGGCTAGTATTTGAAGTTTAATTATTAATATTGAGGCTGTGTTTCTTTTTCAGCTGTACTGGTTCTGCAACACTTTCGGAAAAGTATTTAAAACTTATTTTTTGTCCCTCAAAGAAGCAGATATAGTTCTGAATATTATCAGGGAGCAGGACAGTTGAGTAAAAAGTTGCCATTTTTATAAAAATAATTTTCAGAGTGACATCTCATTCCCAGCAAAGTGATTGTAAGTTCTTTAGGGTAGAAAGCAATTATTTTAACTATTGGTAAAGTAATACGCATACCTATGTGCTGTACAATTAGTAAAACAAAAGAATGAGAGTTGATAACTTTGATAATGGCAAAGTTCTTTAAAAATAACAGAAGGAAAGAGATTCTGAATATTAAATCTAATTATTGAACATATTAATTAAGAACAATTATCTGCAAAGACACCGAAAAATCTCTAAAATCAATTGAACTGAATAGGAATCTTTCCATTGACTTCAGTGGTCTTTGAATTAGGATCTTGCTCTTCTTTGTAATTATATTTAATAGTAATAGATTTTATATTGCACTTCTGATTTTTTTTTAATTAAATAGGACTGCTACCATGTTTAAGCATGTGCATGAGTCCGTGCAGGGGCAGGGTCTAAAACTGATCATTTCAACTTTGTTGGTCCAATAAAAGACATGACTTCACCCATATTGTCTCTCTAAGATCCTGGGACCAACATGGCTTCGACAATACTGCAAATCTCAACTGTGAGTTAGCTATCTGCCCCTACAGAGGTTGCCATTAAAGTGTCAATGTTTTACAACATATACCACATACTTACCACAGTTTGTCTGATTGCAGTTACTAGGGTCAACAGTGGTATTTAAGATACCACAATGTGGGTACATAAATGCTGGCTTAATGTTGTCCCATTTGTGTCCAGGTTTAGAGATCTTGCTCAATTAAGAGGTTATCTATGTAAATCTTTTTCTATGTCATTTGAAAAGACTATAAGGCACTAGAGGTGGGACTTTTGAAAGCTCACTTAGTGTTGGTCTAACTCTACTCTCATGGAAGTCTATATGAGTTTGACAAGTGACTTCAGAAGGAGCAGAGTTAGGCCAATGCTGAGTGCTTTTGAAAGTCCCACCCTAGACATTTTCCATGTGTTTTATATTCATAAGTGTGTTTCCTTTGAGTTTTCCTCTTTTAACGATCTTCACATTTTCATCTATGCATAATCAATTTCCTTATACTTAAATTCATTGAATTTGCCAGACAGAGTATGAAACAAACATTTAATTCAGACATTATAAATCACACTACCTCTTTAACCATGGAATATTTAACATTTTCATGTCTAAACAGTCACTGAATTTAGCTCTATAACAGCAGTGACCAGCTGTCTAATTCCTTAAGTATTAAATATTACCAACTAATACCCTTGTATGGTCACATTGGATGCAGATTAGTGAAAATCATAATCCTATTTAATTTAACACAGTCCCAGGGATTTTCTTCTCTAAAGGACTTAGTCACATGCATAATACATAATATTTTGCATAGTTCTTAAATATATAGCCTCTGTCTAGGAACAGGTCTGTGTGCCAGTTTTGATAGCCTTTATTAAATCCTGTTGCACTGTGGGCCAGAGTCCAGATGCAGGTATCTTCTGGAAATATTTCCATGGTGAAGTGGAATTTTTTGTGGCTGCCACAATTCTTTGAAGTTTGTTACTGCTGCATCCTCTGAGGTCATTTTCATTGAAGCCGAGATCACTAGGGACTACTATTAGTTTCACTCTGAATATAGTCTATTCAGAGATTCCATTGCCTTAGAACTTTCTATGGGTGCATAGAGCCTGACTGTACTCACACTATCAATTTTAGCTAATGAGGATGAGCTAATGATTTCTGAGAATAACAGTAAGGGCCTATGTGGTCCTGAGCATCCTCAAATCCCATTTCCTTCAATGGATGTTGAAATCTTTTGACACACCACAGAATCAGATCCCTAGTGTAAGTTGAAGCCACCAAAGCAATCCAGCCCCAACTTCATCTTTCATGTCTCTGAATCCAAGTGTATGCCTATTAATTCAGGTCTGAAGTATTTTATATTCCTTCAGATGTTTACTGTCAATAAGTTACTAGAGGAAGGTAAGGTTTTTGTAAGAAAGTCTTTTTGTTAAAAATTACCTGGTCAAATCAAAGCAATTTTACTACAGACTTCATATTTTCCTGACAATTTTTTGCTATTAGGATACTGACAGAAGTGTTGTGACAAATGTTGGTGTGGGACATTTTTTGTCAATTTACGAGCTGAGTTGATTGGTTGTGTGTGTTTGTAAGACATGGAGTATTATTTCTGGTTCCCTGATTGGCCAAGTCTTTCCCAAGTGATCTGAAGGATTGCCACCAGCCATTTTGACTAATTTTCTCTGTTATCTTTTTGCGCCTGTCATTAAGACAAACAAACAAATTAACTTCTCCATGGCAGCAGCAGGGAGTGGCTTTTTGCTGATTCCTAATGTAGTGTGTGTGAGGGAAGAAGACAAACAGGATTTTATGCGATAGCTGCCCTGCCTGGTGTCTTCCTGAGGAATACTAGAGGAAGGCAGTCCATCCACCAGAATCCCAGTGGGGGTTAGCAGTCTTCCCTGGGATACTCCATAGTGAAGGAAGAAGCCTTGCTCTCTAGAAAGTGGGGAGAGCAGCTGGAGTTGCCAGCACAGATTTCCATTTGATCTGTTTGGCATCTAGTAACTCAGTCACCATCTGAATACTTGGTGTGTGTGTGTGTTCTCCTTGTTGACTTAACAGACTCTGTAATTATGGACCTGAATCTGTTTTCTGTACGTTGTACTGTTGGGCACCTGGGCAATAGGGGTGCAAGTTGTCCAGGACACCTGCTCAGCAGGAAAGGAAGGACGGGTTGATTGGACTTTTAAAAATTACATCTGAAAAGACGTATAACTTGATATTTAGCTTTTACCTATCTTTTCAATTGGTTTGGTTTAATCTATTTTTATTGTAAATTCTTTAGGAAAGGGATAGCTTCTCAAGTCAATACAGCACCTAGAACTAGAAACATTATCCTTAGTAGGGCTATTGGGTGATGCTGCAACATAAATAATAGACACATTGGTGGGCTAAGAGGGCAATACTTAATGATAATACCACTTGTGATGTGCTGTTCAGGACACCCAAAACTGTTCGCCACTGTGTTACCCCTCTGCTTCAGCAAGAGTGAGCTTTGCTGGACATTAGACTATATGTCAGCTCCCTGCCACACAACTCTGTCTTTCTCACCAGCGAACTCCTCAAAACTCTGCCAGTCTTAACCTTGCCGTGTAGGTAACCTACAGTGCACTGCAGATTCCAAGTTCTCCAGAGACATCTCTCTGCAGTGTCCAGCCCCCTCCTGGAACACTCAAAGAAGTTAAGTTCATTGCTTCTTTAAAGAGTCAACACATGCAGCTCATTACTTCAACTGGAATTTGATAAACACTTATTTTAATCACAGCACTGAATTGATTTATAGTAAAAGTAAAACAAGTTCATTAAACAAAAAGTCATAGGCTTAAGTGATACCAAGTGCAAAGAAGTGAGGATAAAAATGGTTACTAACCACCACAAGTGAAAATATGCTTTTAAGACTAAAAACTTAACTTTAACAAGTTACAATCTTTGCCTAAGTAGGTTTCTCACCAATATTCAGTTCCCAGAGACTTCTTGGTTGAAGGATCCACTTTTCTCAGATGTACAAGAGCTCTGGTCTATTATATCTGCCCAGTAATGGATAATTATGGGGTTCTCTCCCCTTTCTTTTTAGAGTCCAGTAAACCTTTGAAATGTAGTATTTGACAAGTAAGCCCAAACAAAGCTTCTTTTCCCTGCTGGGTGTGACACCATGCTGTCTAGTGTAGACTCCACTTCTGCCCCACTGGTGATTTTTACAATGTGAATGATCTCTTCCTGCAACTTTCAATACAAATGAATAGCCCATTGAATTTGGCTACACCTGGTTTGAGGTGCTGACCTCTTTTCTTTGTCTGGAGAACACCTGTTTATCAACTCCTCCTAATATGCTTGGTTTAAATACATTTTAGTCATATATTGCCACCCCACAAATACACCACACCATGATCTTAGGGACCAGTGTGTTACCAGTTTGTAGTTGATACTTTACATAACACCTTTTTAGACACAGATTATGGCAACAGTGTGTTTAGGTGTAGTGAGTATGTCAGGCCTGACAAGAGATGGTTACAGAGTGGTAAAACACCATTGTGCCTGTGTGTCACAGGAACCAATAATCACAATAGTATATCATCAGAATCATACACACCAGCTTTCTCTTAATATGTGAAGGTTCATCATTGAAATCAATTAATATGAATTTCTACATATAACAAAGTAATATCAACTTAATTGAAAATAACACCAAGTGTTAATTCCAACTGGTTTAAATTGACTTCTCCACAATTTATAATGTTTTTCTATCAAACTGAGCTAAAGAAATTAAATCAGGAAAATGTACTTTTAAAAAATCTAATTATTTTGAACTTTCTTGACACTATTTCACAACTCCACTCCTGCTCTGTCAGAAATGAGAAAACAGTTAAAATGTGACCTAAAGACAGATTACAAATTATGCTGGTAAAGATAATGCTAAATGGTGTCGCAATTCTCAGGTTATCAGCATTTATAATTTTGTTGCTCTAATCTTAGAAGTTTTTAAGAATCACATAATTTCACTTTTTCCAGATTTCCAAGTAACCCCTGAAGTTCTTATATTACATGATTTAGGGTTTTTTTGTTTTTGTTTTCATTTTAGTAACTGCCTTATGATGGCCAGTTCTTACTATTCATTAAACTCCAGTGAGAATTTCAGTGCTTTAGATTAGTATTTGCAATAATGTGGCCCCCCACCCCCTGTGCACCCAAAAAAATCAAACTGTTCACATTTTCTTCTACAGAACCTTTCTTGTTATTAAACAAATCAAAAATAGATTCAAATGTATCAAAACGTGCTTGCAAATCTGCCCAAGGTAATAAAACCAGACTGTGGATTGCCTGGACAATGATGGAGTTCATGAGGAGAGGACAGATAACTTGTCAGCCTCACGTACAGTCACGTACAGTATTATGTGCTCTCCTGTTGTTGAGGGAGAATACACTGGGGATGGAAGGACAAGAGAATTTCTCCTTGTCCTTTAGATGTTGCCACAGAATCTGTAAAAACATATTGTCTAGTTCCATAGTATTTTTTAAACAAAAAATGAAGAAAAAGCCCTTCACAAAATACTATAAATTGGTAAATATAGTTCCATACAAAAAACCCTTTAGATTGTTAGTAAATAAGATTTGACCAGCAAAATTATTACAAAAGTAGATGTCAAAATGGGTCCTGCTATGACATAAAATAAAGGCAGATAATTCTAAAAAAACCTTCACAAAAAGAGATGTTTTAAGTCCTCCCCTCCCTTCCCGCCTCAAATGTTACCTTATACGGGTGAAGGAGCATCTCCAGACCAACACAAAGTGACAGCAACCACACCAGAGGGATTTTTTGTTTTTGTTTTTTTTTAAATCCAGTCTTAGATTGTCCCTTCTCTGCCCCCATCTCACTTCCTAGTGATACATTTCTCCTCCAAGAGAAATGTAGAGGGGCCAAGCATATGAGTGCCCCCGTTGTCAGTAGCTGCTGTCAAGAGCCAAACAGGCTTGTGTGGAATTTCACTAAAATTTTCCCAGAGTTGACAAATGATCATTTGGGTAATATCTGTATTGTGTGCTCTTATGTCCAATTTATTAAGGCAGCCTCATATTCTATACCTTCTTTCTGAGTGTCTGCTGTAAACTGCCTGGATTTACTGAAAAACACATGGTAATATATTATATCATTGTGCCTTTAAGAAATGTTGTTACTGTATATAAGCTATTAAGGAATTTTATAGCTTCCTATTAGTAGAAAGCAGTTTATATCAAGTTAGTGACCAGGGCAGATGCATGCCTTCTATATATTATATACTGGACGTATTGTATAAGAACAAAACATTGTATGAAATTTCCTTTGCAATTTTAGATTTGGTGAAGCTGTATCAAATATCCTAATTCAAGACCAAGCATAACCCCGCCAAGCATAACCCTGCCTTGTGACTGCTCCCAGGGATGTCATCTTTTCTGCAGAGGGAGAGATAAATGATTATAATGACCCCTTATAAGATCAGGAAGACTGGATGAATCAAGAGAAAATGCACTTCCTCCCCAATTCCTATCTCCATAGAAACTCCTCGACTCTCCTCTGTCTGCTGTCTATACAGATTAGGCGACAGAGTTTTCTGATAATAGAGAGTGAAGTCTGAAGCCTGCATTGTCTAATAGAAGGATATCTTGAAGAGCAGAATTGAAGTATAAAAAAAGAGAACTTTGCCAAGTTTTTAGCATTGCCTCCCCATCACTTTCAAATGCTTCCTATGGCTTTTCAGGTTTCTAAGAAAAATTCTCATGAGAAGCATGCAGTGTTTGCTGCCAGGCTACCCACAACCATGATGATGCCTTTGTCTACTGGCTTAGCTTCAAAGGATGCAGTGTCATTCAAGGACTAATACATACTGCTAGTGTTGCAATTAATGTCACTGTATAGGAAGATGAGGAATGATCAAGAATAGGCTCAGAAATGCTCATTGAAACATAAAATTTTATTTTCAAATGCATTTAACAGTTTATGCCGGGAGCGAGACACTACTTTTTGATGGTTCTGCTGTGCAGACAAATACACAAAGAACTTTGATTAAGTGATATGTCTAATAATACTATTACAACTACAATTATTATTAAAGGTCCTTATGCGAAACTGTTAAACTACCTCACTCTCATATCCCCTTATTTTTTTCATTTATATTAGCCACAGAATCTAGAGAAATAGTTTTAATAATTCATAGAGTTAAGGCCAGAAGAGACCATTAAAGGATCTAGTCTGGCCGCCTGTGTATCACAGGCCCTTAAATTTCACACTGTTACCCTGTACTGAGCCCAATAACTGGTGTTTAACTAAAGCGTAACTTGTGTTTGGCTAAAGCATATATTCCAGAAAGGCATCCAGTCTTTAGTTGAAGACATCAAGAGATGAAGAATCCACCATATCCCTTGGTAGTTTGTTCCAATGGTTAAACACTATTAAAAATTTGTGCCTAATTTCAATTTCAATTTGTCTGGCTTTAGCTTTTAGCCATGGGTTCTTGTTGCGCCTTTCTCTGCTGGACTATTCAAGTCACTACTCAATCTTCTTTTAGATAAGCTAAAGTGATTGAATTCTTTAACTCTCTCATTGTAAGGTCTTTC
Source organism: Terrapene triunguis (assembly GCF_002925995.2). NCBI lineage: Eukaryota > Metazoa > Chordata > Testudines > Emydidae > Terrapene > Terrapene triunguis. The sequence goes on from NW_020664409.1 coordinate 57,168,611, forward strand.
TCCATCCCTGGAACCATTTTTATGGCTCTTTTCTACACCCTCTCCAATTTTGCAATATCCTTTTAAAAATGTGGACACCAGAACTGTACACAACATTCTGGTATCAGTCTCACCAATGCCGTATACAAGGTAAAATCACCTCCCTACTCCTACTCACTACTCTCCTGTTTATACATCCAAGGATTGCATTAGCTCCTTTTCCCCACATCACTCGTGTTCAGTTGCTTGTCCATTAGGACCCCTAGATCCTTTTCAGAGTCACTCCTTTCCAGGATACAGTCTTCCATTTTGCAGGTAAGGTCTGCATTCTTTGTTCCTAGATGTATAATGTTGCATTTGGCTGTATTAAAATACATTGTGGTTGAATGGGCCCAGCTTACCAAATGATCCAGATCGTTCGCTCTGACTGCCATGGTCCTTATAATTATTTACAACTCCGTCAATCTCTGTGTCATCTGCTAATTTTATCAGCAGTGATTTTATATTTACTTCTAGATCTTAAATGAAAATGCTGAGTAGCACCAAAGCTAGTAACAATCCCTGAGGAACTCCATTAGAAACACCCTCATTTGATGATTTCCCATTAACAACTACTTTTGAGATCTGTCAAATAAAAATAAAAACTTAGGCATATACAATGTCTTTCGTCCCAAAGCCTCTGCCCCAACTCCAGCACTTGCTTTTTCTCCCAATCCCTCACTACCCAATGTGTGGGTGTACTATTCCCCATCTTCTCCTCCCCTGCTGTTCCTATCCTCAGACTTTCTTCCCAAACATGCACAGACTGCTCCTGTCTGCATGATTGTTCAAGTAAATCCTCCTACCTTTTTCCCATCTGCCACCTGACTGGTATTTTCAGATACCTTCCCTGTCCCAGAGTTCCAACAACAAAGAGTAATGGGATTAAAGACCAAAAGTTGTCTGGGTACTGGTTTTACACTTCATCTGAAAGGCAGTTTTCCAAAAGGCCAATGCTCCAGTACAGGGGCATTATTAACTCAAAGGGAAAAGGGCTACTGGCTGAATACCAACACCACTTCCTCTACTGTGTACACACAGTAGGTGTTCCTTGGAGGTCTTTCATTCAAACATTGACCGAGCCAAACTATGGTTGGCTTGAGAAACTGATAGGAATAAGGATGTGATCCTAACATTTGTCTGTTACACTGAAGGCTAGATTTGCAAATGAAGTCCATGAACTTTTTAGTGAACCTCTTTCTGGTGCCAAGGAAGGATTTATTGTTTTGTGTGGAAACAATATAAAACCTACTAGTTTTGCATGGCTTCAGCTTGAAACTAGGCAAACTTTGGTGGAGTTTATTCAAGTCCTCGCATTTGTGGAAAATTGAAATTTTGGAGATAGCTGTTGTGCAAACCGCTGTGAATAGAAGTGATGAGAAAGTAGGCCAAATCACCCTGGAATGCAAGTGCTGAATTTGGGACCGCTTTACTTTTAAATATACAAATAAACATATTTTCATCAGAACATTTAACTGTGTCAGATATTGAAGATTTTGTTTATCCAGATGAGCATCTTGCTTAGCACTCAATACTCTACCCAGAGAGAAGCAGAGGATGCTGATCTCCCAGAAAAATTTAGAGATTTTACTTATTATTTGGTATCTAAATGCTGTGAAGATTGACACACTGCAAATCCAGATGTAAAAATACAGAAGCAGCATTACCAAAAGTAAACTCTTGATTTTAAAAATATAACCAGGCAAGTTTTTCATTCCCTCCTTAGAGGCATGTCCATTCCTATTAATGCCTTGTTTGCACTGTGAGCCCAATGTTAATTTGTCATAACTTAAACACCTGAAATACATGTTCCTCTAACCAGGGCCGCCGAGAGTGGGTTTGGGCCCCGGTGAAAAAAAAATTTCGGGCCCCCCAGCAAGGGCGAACCGGCTAAACAGGGCCGACGAGAGGGGGGGGAAGCTGGGCCCCGGGCCCCCTTCCGAACCACTGGGCCCTGGTAAGGCGACAAGAGGGGGGGAAGCTGGGGAAGCCAGGCCCCAGGCCCCCTTCCGGACCGCAGGGCCCCGGTAATTTGTACCGGCTTCCCCCCCCCCCTCGTCGGCCCTGCCTCTAACAGATTCTTTGAGAATCTGTCCCTTTGCCTGGATACCATGTTAGCAGAGTTAAAATGCTTTCTTTGTCTCCCCTCTCATTTATTTCAGGGTAAATAATGAAAAAATTGAGAGTACTGAAATTTGTACAGTGTAAACCAGATCTAGCAGCCTTTTCATATTTGTTTTGAGGCACAATTTGAGTTTAGGATTCTTTTTCTAATCTTTGTTATATTAGAACAAGTTGTTATCTAGTTGTATCATTCTTGGATAAGAAGTGTTTATGCCGATGCATTTATTAGGGACAAGAAAATGAACTCTTGAGCCTAGGTTGAAGGATTAAATGCACAAAAGCCAGGAGGCTTAGACAGTTTCCAAGAGCAACCTTAATGTTGCCTTCTGTGTGTATACATTATGATAGGGTCTGTCTTTGGGTGATCATGTAACCCTGGGCTATGTGATATGCTTCTCTTCTGTGTTATTTTATGTAGAGTACATGGTGGTAAATATTATGAGTTCAGTACTGATTCTTGTGGTGTTCTACTTAGTTACCTTCCTCCTCTTGACCACATAACCTTTAACACTACAAATGCCTCTGAGGCAAGCACTTGGAACACAATGCTCTAAAGTCAGTATTGCATATGAGCTTATCTACACATATTAATAAGGAATTCACCATTACTGCTATAACTCCCTTTTTCTAATTCTCATTGCTGCTTCTCATGAATCCAGTGTTGACTAAATATCACCTTTAAACCCCCATGTTCTCTCTCTCCCTTCAGTGAATGTAATACAGCAAAATAGGAATATCAACTTTGTTATCTCTCTCCTTGGTCTTGCACAGACCCATTTCAGACACCATTTGAGCATCACCCATGTCTGTGACAAAAATAGGACTCATCACTTCTATGTTAAAAATAGTTAGCTGGCTAAAAATAATATTCTGTTCTACCAGAATGTCATAGTCTTCTTAGCATATGGTCAAAGTACCTCAGGTGGTACGTGACCAGGATTCATCACCGAATTTGATCCACTGGTTGGATCATTAGCTTCCCCGGCCCTTGCTGGGTACTGACAGGGAGCATGACATGAATGCTGATCTATGCCCCCCAGTGTCATAGTAAAAGGTAGTTTTGTATTTAATATTACATATCACATTCTTTTTTGTACTCAGTGCTATTATATGTATTTATTGTTAAAAAGTGGTAATAGAAATATTAACCTGATCCTGCCATGCCTCCACATGGATAACTTGTCACATTATCCCCTAAATACCCTATTCCTGGATTATGTAGGGAAGTCTAGGATTGTGGAAAGGTCCTTGAGAGATGCACAGTTGGGTATATAAAGTAGAGCTGATAAAGTCATAGCTGCCAGGCTTTCCAGGTGTCACTTTTGCAGGTAAGGTAAATGGCCTTTTCTGATCCAGCCTGTGGCCTCTTATCTAATAATAAAGAAATGCTAAAACTTCCATCTCAGGATCTTGAGGTAATGTCACTTATCTGGGATGTAGGTCAATAATATTATTCCATTTTACAGACATGTAACTGAGGTATAGATGGGACACAGTTTTCTCAAGGTTATATAGTGACAGAGCTGGGAATGAAATCCAGGAGTCCTGGCTGTCAACCCTATGCATTGTCCACAAGACCATCCTGTCCCCAATTTTCTCTGCGGTGTTTTCTTTCTTTCCTGTTCTCTGCCTATCCCACTCGGTCTCCTATTGCGTGTTTCCTTCATCATTATCCCTTTGCCTGCCACCTGGTCCTTCCTCCCTCCACCTTTCCCATGGAGTCTCCTGCTGCAATGGCATGGTCTCCCCCTCATCACTTCTCTCATTCAGTCCCTTCTCTTCCTGAGTGTCTTAAGTCTCCTCTATTCCTGTCTCCCTCACGCCATGACCATTTCTGGGAACATCCTGTTCTCCCGGGCCCAGAAAGAGCAGTGTTTGCCACCTAATATTCCCCACTTCTTGCCCTACTGAGCTACACTGAGAGACACAATGAGGGAAGCAGAGCTGGTAGAGGAAGCAGTAAGAAGTTGGGAGGAGATAGAAGTCTTAGGCCCATAGTAGCTGGAAGGAGGAGCTGAAAGGAAAAGTTATGGCAGTGACCAAACTCAGCTAGTGAGTGACATTTTAGCTGTCAGAAATTAGAGTAACAGCTGGAGCATATATGGGATTATCACTCCACTTGAGTGATGGGTATGAAAATGAGGCAGCTTAAAGTTCTTAATGTTCTGTGCTGACTGGTTCTACTGCAATGGGATAGAGTAATGTGAGGGCTGCATTTTTGTCCCTCTGTGCACACTGCAAAGTATCACTGGCCAAGCAAGGTCTTCCCCCAAAATATCTAAACTAAGACTGGATTATTGGAGCTTGTTGGAAGGAGCTGCCTGTGGGGAGCTTCTGTTGGAGACAAGAGTTCATGAATTTCAGGAGGGGAGTCACTTCCATGCCTTGTCACCTAGATTGCAGGGTTCAATTCATGGAAGGGAGCACAACACAAATTGAATTCTATAGAATTTGCACATTTATACCCTTTTTCTCCATATCTAGCAACATATATTTTAATTTTCCCAGCTTTACCAGTGATAAATTGAAAAGCATTTGGAATTAACACATTTTCAATTATTTTTAATTTCTAGTGGCAAGCTAATCAGCAACCCGCTGTTGGTCTTTCTTTAACTGGAACTGATCACTGCTGTTTCATCATGTGAGTACTCTTGCGCTTTCCAGGCCAATCTTTTAATTTGCACATAGTGCAGGCAGTTATTAGAAGGCAATTATCCTATAGTGTCCGCTGTTCATGCAGGAGTTAACCCCTGATGACAAGATGGGATTTTCTTTTACATAGGTTTTCTTAAAAAGTTTAGAAAGAAGCAAGTGTTTTTTTTAAAAAGGTGTGTGGTCTACAATTTTGGCAATTTCTGTAAATTGCTATTGCCAGGGATCACTCCAGTGAAAATAGTGGTTCAAAGCTCAGATGTTAAATACCTGTGATTATTTTTAAGTAATTATTTAGCTCTGAGTCAGTTATTTCTTTTAAAATATTTATGTTGAAAATTGCAGCAATATCCATTTTCAGTACATTACAAACACACGTACTGTTTCACTAATGGAATGGAGCAAATCCTTTTATTAATTTGTCAGATATATTTATAGAATTTGTTAATGATTTTCTTAAGGGAAAGATTGGTATAATTGATTTACAGTTCATTACTCTATTTAAACACCCATAGCAAAACAATGATTCTTAAAGGTACAAAAGGTTGGCAACGTGGACCTTCTTCCTGGCAGGATTTCTTGTATGTTACCTCTCTAAATGCCAAACTAAATGCTATATGACCAATTTTCCCTGTGTGTTCTTTCACCATGGCAACTAGGTAAATGTGTCCCTCACTTGTAAAACTGTGTGTTGACCTGTGCAGTAAAAAAAAAGACTTCAGAAAGATGAAAAGCTCCTTAACCCTTTTTCTCCTAAGGGAAAGTTAGGAGTATTAAGTTATTTCCTCTAATTTTGGACAATCTGGTAGGAAAACTCTACTGAATTAAAATAAAAAGGAAAGAAAAGAGCTACTTTTATGTTGAAAGCATGGAAAGTCTCAGCAAATTCAATGTGTGATGTAAAGCATACTTTTCCAAGGGTCATTATGAGGGCTGGCTGAAAAATTTCCGTCAACACTGGGTTTTGATAGAGAACTGTTTTTTCCAACCACCTTTTGTGAAAAGCGTCTGCTTTCCATGGAAAATGTTGCTTTTTCATTGAAAAACTGAACAGGTGAAAAAGTTTGATTTGGAAATGCTATCGTGGTGCCACATGTGGGTTGCAGTTTGGGTGCCTTTTGACCCCATTTCCCTATATTGGCTGGGAGTCCCAGCCAGACGGCATCTCCCATGATGCATCACAATCAGGGACTCCCATGAAGCACCAGTAACTCAGCAAGAGGGGAGACTGTGGTGTATGGGAGGGGAGACCAAGGGGATCCTGGCCTGAAGAGGAGAAAGGGGCATGAGTAAGGCTGCGAGTTTGTCACAGAGGTAACGGAAGTCATGGATTCCATGACTTTCCATGACCTCCGTGACTTCTGCAGCGGCCGGTGTGCCTGGCTCTGGGGCAGCTCAGGCAGCCCGTGTGCCAGTCACCCTGGCCACTGCTGGGGCAGTCTTGGGCCACCACGCCCCCCCGCCCTCCCCCAGCAGCGGCAGAGTTTAGGTGTGGGAGAGTGAGGGGATTGGGGCATGGGACACAGTGAGGTGGGCCAATGGGAGCTGTGGGGGCAGTGCCTGCAGGCAGAGGCAGTGTGCACCGCAGAGCTGCCTGACCATGCCTCCGCCTAGCAGCTGAGCAAGGGGGATGTCGCCTCTTCCAGGAAGCCCCTCAGGTAAGCGCCGTCCATGCCCCTGCCCCCTCCCACACCCAAACTCTGCTGTTGCTGTGGGGAGGCACAGAGTCAGGTAGGGAGCCTGCCAACCCCCCTCCCCCCAGCACCAGTGGGGGTCCCGTGCCACGTGCCATTATTTATTTATTTTTTTTACTACCCATGACCTGTCCATGACTTTTACTAAAAATATCCATGACTGAAACATAGCCTTAGGCATGAGTCCCCTGAATTACAACCCCACGGGGCACCATGGCAGCATTTCCAAATCAAAAATTGGGGGGGGGGGGAAGGTTTGGCTGAAAACTTCTGGTTTTCTACTTTTTCATCAAAAGTCAATGTTTTTCACAGGAAAAAATACCCATTTTCTGACCAGCTCTAGTAACTATAAAAAAAAATTTTAGTGAATGACTTGTATTTACAACATTCTAGAATATGTCCAGAAAATAATGGTGCTGGTATAAAATAGCTTGGAAGAGCTACCAAACATAGAATTGATTTTCATTCTTTTTTAATGTTTCGTTTCTACATTCTTGCTTCTCCTGTAAGCTATACAGATGCATATTTTTCCTTCTATATATAGCTATAATGTTGCTTTATTGTCCCCATCCCGTATTTTGATAGATGACTGCCTGCTGATAACTACTGCGATAAATGAGGTATTTGCTACAGCATAATTTTCCTTGGCACACAGAGTGCATATCTTCCATCTTTTTGAAATTAGCACAGAAAGCAAGGAAATAGAGGGGGAGGGGAAATAGAGTTCTTGCAGAGGAGTTTGATAAATATGATTAAATAAGTTCCTTCGCCCCCCCCCATCACGAGAATGGCTAGAGCGTGATCTGAGAGGTTCCACCCATGGATAGTAAAGAACCACACAGGGGTTCTATAATGCAGCCTGTAACTGTCCACATCCTTAATATTTATCTGTGACATTATGAGTAAATTTCCCACACCTGAAGCAGAGCTCTGTGTAAGCTTGAAACTTTTCTCTCTCATCAACAGAAATTGGTCCAATACAACAGTGGTTCTCAAACTGTGGGTCAGGACCCCACAGTGGGTCATGACCCCATTTTAATGGGGTCGCCAAGTCTGGCTTAGACTTGCTGGGGCCCGGGGCCAAAGCCCAAGCCCGAGGGCTTCAGTCCTGGGTGGCAGGGCTCAGGTTATAGGCCCCCTGCCTGGGGCTGAAACCCTTGGGTTTCGGCTTTGGTCCCCTGACCTGGGGAGGTGGGCTTTGGCGGGGCTTGGGCAGGCTCAGGCTTTGGCAGGCTCAGGCTTCAGTCCCCCATCCTGGGGTCCTGTAGTAATTTTTGTTGTCGGAAGGGGGTTGCGGTGCAATGAAGTTTGAGAACCCCTGAAATACAAGATATTACCTCACGCACCTTGTCTCTCTAATATCCTGGGACCGACACGGCTACAACAACTCATCCTTAATAATGAGTTGAGAAACTAGCCCCCAGCATGAAATGCTGTGTCTTAATTTGTGCATTCCAATCAAGGAGGAGCACTGCATGCTAGAATCTATAGTGTCCACAGCTATCACTGTACGCTTCCCCTGAACATGTATAGCGAAGATGTTGAACAGATGGGATACTCATACTTACGTACACAAAATCCCAAGTACAGGGTCTGCGCTCAATCTGATCTACTCCCACCAAAGCAAAAGAATAAATCATTCATCCTGAAATGCTTTCTTATTTTTAACCAATTCAGGAGTCTTCCCAAATTATTATCTGTGGTGGAGACACTACAGGTTAAAGTTGATGTGTAGACTTAACACTGGATTTCACTCTTCTGCCTAGACTTGTATGTCTGGTCTCAGTCTCTAGTGAATTTTTATGATTCTGTTTTCCCTTTAAAAAATATAAAAGGGAAATGCTGACCGACCCTTAACTGTAGCACTGTGAATGAGCCACTATAATTAATGCCCTAATCTAGTCCTTCCTATTTTTCAGTGTACAAGTCCTGTGGAGTTTGCAGATTGATTCAATTGCAAAGTTAGATTCCTGCTGTGATCTTCTTTTTCAAATCATAGGGCCTTTCTGCCTGGACTGCCAGACAAGGAACAATGGGTGCTAATTAAGACCCTTCTTGAAAGGCTACCGTTTACTTCAGCTTTTGAGACTTTCAGGGGGCATACAGGGAAAGGATGCCTTGTTCTGTTTATGCATATGCAAGCATTTAGTGAGCAAGGCAGCCAACTGTGGGTCGGGAGAACATTACAAATGCTCAGTGCTTGTAGGAAAGGACTGGATTTCAACCCAGTGAGGATAGTTAACAGACTAGACTGAAGGGGGCCCAGCTGTGTTTTCTGCCAAGATTTGACATATATTTCACAACAGCGCCTGCTCTTTATCTTTTGCCTGTACTTAAGAGATTCAGCTCTTCTGTCTCCTCCTATTAAAGTGGGCAGTTCTCAAAGTGCACAAGTAGAAAAAAAAGTAAAATTTCCTTTACTACTCACACATGGAGGATAAAATATTTCTAATAATTGTTGATCAGCTGGGCTTTTTGATAATAGGATGCGTGTTTGGTTTAAAGCTGCTTATACCTTGTAAAGTTTTATTATTGCTTATGCTACACATAACATACACTTGCAAAACATTATTCTTAATGCAGTGTCTTTTTTAATCTAAAAAACATTTTAGCACCGTTGCTCATCAGTATTATGGAATTTTGAGATATGCTGTTTTATATAACTTCTAACTTGAAAAAGGGAACAGACCTAGTTTAACTCTACATCTGTACTATATTTGTCAATATTTTATTAATCTAAATTGATCAGTTCCATGCTCCATATGCAATAAGGAATCTGTTTCAGTATTTAACCCTTGCTGAGAGCCAAAGCATATTACAGATTAGATTTGGTTACAGAATGGAAAAACTGAGCCACAAATACATTTGTCAATAAACTACATGAGTTCTACTTGCTGCTATTCATCATGAGATAATTCTACCACTCTTACCTTGAGTAGTACCTCACTATGGAAGTAGTCCCATAGCATTAAACTGAATGACTTGGAGAGTAATTTATAACTCAGTATGACTAAGGATGGCAGAGTCTGGCCCAATATTTGTTCTTGTTGAATATTTCAAATGTTCAAAGTGTTTGAGTCTTGAAAGCTCCTCACATTTGTACCAGAAATGTAGTATTCACAGTTATTCACTACTCAGCTTTTCATGATGAAGAGCGTGTCATCCAAGTGTGGGAGCAGAAAATACATCATATGACTAATCCTGTACCAATGGTGGTGAATAATCAAGTGAACAGTTTGAACGCAACCCCACAGTTTGACAAATAACCTGTCTGGCCAATACTGAATGCATCCACAGAAGTCAGGAATGGCTGGTGAACAATTCAGAAACCAAAATAAAATGCCTATATTCATGAAATTATTGTTTCCACAAAGTCATAATATAGCTGGCTCAACAGTATTTAACTAAAGCATCAATAAGTAATTGGGAAAATCATTTCTCATCACTTTCACCTTTAGAGACCTATCCTGCAAACCCCTTGTCTAATAGAACAACTTGTATGGTAAAGATTACCCACATGAGCAAAGGTTTGCAGGATCAGGCCCCATTCACCAAAGTCAGGTTGTCCCTAGCCCTTATCCGGCCACACAGGGCATAAAGGAAAGTAAGCCCCACCCTTAATCTCTCTCATTTAATCATGCAATGGCTGCTCAGATAGTGGTTCCTGCTGTGGGAAGGAGAAAGGAGCAGGAACTACTTTCTTGTTGCTTCCCCATGCAAGCCAAGATGCAGGAAGGGGAGGATGGAAAGGGGTGGGGCATGGCTTTGCCCCCTCACTTACACCTTCCACTCACCAGTCAGGATAGGTGCCAAGCACACAGGAAGGAGTAAGCTGCACCCAGCACAAGGGGATTGTTCCTGAGGTAGTACAGCCTTCACGCTGCCCTTACTATAGGCAGAGCCTAATGGCTCATTCTAACCCTTCTGGCAAGGTGATTCTGACAGAGAAAAAAATAGCTCTATCCAGTATGATAACATCTAATCACAGATTTACTCCATAGGCATAGTTTGACTTTTGAATTTGGGGGGCAGCTCCAGTCAGGCCAATGGGGCTGCCTGGCGGAGGGGGATTGGCAAATTCTGTGCCTGCCTGAGGCTTGCAATTTGGGAGGGCAATGCCTTCCCTGCCCCCCTGCCCCCCACACTTCACTCATAAGAACATAAGAATGGCCATACTTAGTCAGACCAAAGATCCATCTAGCCCACTATCCTGTCTTCCGACAGTGGCCAATGCCAGGTGCCCCAGAGGGAATGAACAGAACAGGTAATCATCAAGTGATCCATGCCCTGTCACTCATTCCCAGCTTCTGACAAACAGAGGCTAGGGACACCATCCCTGCCCATCCTGGCTAATAGCCATTGATGGACCGATCCTCCAGGAATTTATTTAGTTCTTTTTTGAACCCTGTTATAGTCTTGGCCTTCACAACATCCTCTGACAAAGAGTTCCACAGGTTGACTATGCGTTTTATGAAAAAATACTTCCTTTTGTTTGTTTTAAACCTGCCTATTAATTTCATTTGGTGACCCCTATTTCTTGTGTTATGAGAAGGAGTAAATAACACTCCACACCAGTCGTAATTTTATAGACCTCTATCATATCCCCCCCTTAGTCATCTCTTTTCCAAGCTGAAAAGACACAGTCTTATTAATCTCTCCTCATACAGAAGCTGTTCCATACCCCTAATCATTTTTGTTGCCCTTTTCTGAACCTTTTCCAATTCCAATATTTCTTTTTTGAGATGGGGTGACCACATCTGCACACAATATTCAAGATGTGGGCATGCCATGGATTTATATAGAGGCAATATGATATTTTCTGTCTTAGGGTATGTCCACACCACCCGCCGGATAGCGATCGATCTATCGGGGATCGATTTATCGCATCTCATCTAGACGCGATAAATCGATCCCTGAACGCTCTCCCTGTCGACTTCGGAACTCCACCAGAGCGAGAGGCGGAAGCGGAGTCGATGGGGAAGCCGCGACCGTCGATCCTGCGCCGTGAGTACGGGAGGTAAGTCGATCTAAGATACGCAACTTCAGCTACGAGAATAGCGTAGCTGAAGTCGACGTATCTTAGATCGATTTCCCCCCCCCCCCAAGTGTAGACCAGCCCTTATTATCTGTCCTTTTCTTAATGATTCCCAACATTCTGTTCACTTTTTTGATTGCCGCTTCACATTGAGTGGATGTTTTCAGAGAACTATCCACAGTGATTCCAAGATCTCTTTCTTGAGTGGTGTAGAGGAGCGGACTCACCCCTGCGGCGCCTCCTGCTGGTGACTTCTGGGAATTAGCTCTTCCAGCATCCTGGAGCACCCTCTGCAGGCCAGTGGGCCGCCTGTCCTCTGGCCCCCGTGTCCCTCCCAGACCCCAGTGCCCTTTTATCTGGGTTGCTGCCCCCTGGCAGTACACCCCTCAGTACTAGGGTCTCCCCTCCTCAGGGAACCCCCACCCACTATCCCTACCTCACCTCAGAATAAGGCCACTGCCAATCACCACCTAGCCCCCACCGCCTGGGGCAGACTGCAGTATAGGCCACTCATCACAGGTAAGTTTGGGTTTGGACCTGCTGCCTTGGCCTACCCATGGGCTGCCCTCTGCAACCCCCAGTACCCCTTGGCCTCCTACTAGGCCACAGCCTGGGGCTATCTAGGCTGGAGCTCCTCAGCCTTTCCCCAGCCCTGCTCCACCCAGATACTCTGTCTTAGCTCCCTGCATCCCGGTCCTTCTCTCGCTCTGAGTGCAGAGAGAGACTGCTTGGTCTCTGGCTCCCAGGCTTTTTATACAGACCAGCTGTGGCCTGATTGGGGCGTGGCCCAGCTGCGGCCGCTTCCCCAATCAGCCCAGCTTTTAGAGCTGCAGCCCTCTGCAGGGCTGCTTTCAAGCCCTGCCAGGCAGGAGCGGGTGTCCACCCCACTACAAGTGGTAACAGCTAATTTAGACCCCATCATTTTATATGTATAGTTGGGATTATGTTTTCCAATGTGCATTACTTTGTATTTATCAACATCGAATTTCATCTGCCATTTTGTTGCCCAGTCATCCAGTTTTGTGAGATCCTTTCGTAGCTCTTCACAGTCTGCCTGGGACTTAGTTTTGTATCATCTGCAAATTTTGCCACCTCACTGTTTACCCTTTTTCCGGATCATTTATGAATATGTTGAATGGTATTGGTCCCAGTACAGACCCCTGGGGGACACAACTATTTACCTCTCTCTATTCTGAAAACTAACCATTTATTCCTACCTTTTGTTTCCTTTTATCCAGTTACCAATCCATGAGAGGACCTTACCCCATGACAGCTTACTTTGCTTAAGAGCCTTTGGTGAGGGACCTTGTCAAAGGCTTTCTGAAAATTTAAGTACACTATATCCACTGAATCCTCCTTGTTCACATGCTTGTTGACCCCCCTCAAAGAATTCTAGTAGATTGGTGAGGCATGATTTCCCCTTTACAAAAGCCATGTTGACTTTTCCCTAACAAATTATGTTCATCTATATGTTTGACAATTCTGTTCTTTACTATAGTTTCAACCAATTTGCCCGATACTGAAGTCAGGCTTACTGGCTTGTAATTGCCAGGATCATCTCTGGAGCCATTTTTAAAAATTGGCATCACATTAGCTATCCTCCAGTCATTTGGTACAGAAGCAGATTTAAATGATAGTTTACAAACCGTGGTTAGTAGTTCTGCAATTTCACATTTGAGTTCCTTCAGAACTCTTGGGTGAATACCATCTGGTCATGGTGACTTATTACTGTTTAACTTATCAATTTGTTCCAAAACCTCCTCTAATGACACCTCAATCTGGGACAGTTCCTCAGATTTGTCTAAAAAGAATGGCTCAGGTTTGGGAATCTCCCTCACATCCTCAGCCGTGAAGATGGATGCAAAGAATTCATTTAGTTTCTCCACAATGGTCTTATCATCCTTATGTGCTTCTTTAGCATCTCAATCGTCCAGTGGCCCCACTGGTTGTTTAGCAGGCTTCCTGCTTCTCATGTACTTTAAAAAATATTGCTATTACTTTTTTGAGTCTTTGGGTAGTTGTTCTTCAAATTCTTTTTTGGCCTTCCTAATTATATTTGTACACTTCGCTTGCCAGAGTTTATGCTCCTTTCTATTTTCCTCACTAGGATTTAACTTCCACTTTTTAAAGGATGCCTTTTTGCCTCTCACTACTTTTTACTTTGTTGTTTAGCCACGGTGGCACTTTTTTGGTTCTCTTACTATGTTTTTTAATTTGGGGTATACTTTTAAGTTGAGCCTCTATTATAGTGTCTTTTAAAAGTTTCCCATGCAGTTTGCAGGGATTTCACTTTTGGCACTGTATCTTTTAATTTTTCTTTAACTAACTTCCTCATTTTTATGTAGTTCCCTTTTCTGAAATTAAATGCTACCATGTTGGGCTGCTGTGGTGTTTTCTGCAACACAGGAATATTAAATTTAATTATATTATGGTCACTATTTACTAATCAGTCCAGCTATATTCATCTCTTGGACCAGATCCTGTGCTCCCCTTAGAACTAAGTCAAGAACTGATTCTCCTCTTGTGAGTTCCAGGACTAGCTGCTCCAAGAAGCAGTCATTTAAGGTGTCAAGAAACTTTATCTTTGCATCCTGTCCTGAGGTGACATGTACCCAGTCAGTAAGGGGATAGTTGAAATCCCCCATTATTATTGAGTTTTTTTTATAGCCTTTCTAATCTCCCTGAGCATTTCGCAGTCACTATCACCATCCTGGTCAGGTGATCAGTAGTATATCCCTATTGTTATATTCTTATTATTCAAGCATTGAATTACTATCCACAGAGATTCTATCATACAGTTTGGTTCATGTAAGATTTTTATTTCATTTGATTCTACACTTTCTTTCACATATAGTGCCAGTCCTCCATCAGCATGACCTGTTCTGTCCTTCCAATATATTTTGTACCCTGGTATTACTGTGTCCCATTGATTATTCTCATTCCACCAAGTTTCTGTGATTTACTCCTTCATTCTTCTGTCTGTGGCTGCCAACACTGCAATATCTGAGAACCTTCCCAGGTATTTTAAAATAGAAAAAAACACCACCACATAGTCTCTTTTTTCTTTCCCAGTCTGTAGGAGAAGTGGCTTGGCTAGTGTAGAGGGATTTGGATCTGCGAGCAAGGAAAGGAAAGGTAAATTGAAGAAATTAGCTTTGCATTTAGCTCTCAAAAGGTTAGGTGCCTGGCATTCTTATCTCTTGCCAGGATGAGTTCCACAGCCTGGTCCATCCAGCTCCTTTGAAAGTTCAGGCCAGAGCTGGATTTTTTTTTTTTATTGAAATTTTTTTGAAAAATTAAGTTTTAATAAAAAATAAATATTTTTTAAAAAAAAAAAAAACACACCAATTTGACTTAATTTTTTAAAAAAAATTCAAAATAAAACACCTGACTCTTTTTGTATTTAAGAATTTGTTTGTTTTGAAATTGGGGAGAAATAGCCACTTTCTCTAAGATTTTGATTGTTTTATACCACTTACCCACTTTTTTCCCCCTGTAAAGTTGAGGGGCGATTTGAAAAGTGAGGAACCTAATAATTTCACTTTGAAGAGTAACGTTCTCTCAGTTTTTAATTTACTTTCTCTTGCTTAAGAGAGAAAGTAATGTTTTAATATTTTTCCCCCAGTGGGGAGGGGGGGGGGAAAATCGAGCCTTTGTCCCTCCAGTTCATCTCACTTTTGTATCCCTTCCGTACATCCTCCCTTTTTCCAGTGAAGGAAAAAGTAAGAAAGCATGAGATTCATTTCTCCCACTGAAGCAGAATAAAATTCAAAATGAACATCTTATTTAGAATGTTTTTCATTTTAAAGAAACCCCAAATTTGTCCAAAATGTAATAAAAATATACTAAACATTTAATCTAAACTTTCCACACAAAAAAGAAACCAGTTTCAACCACTTCTAATTCTGCTTCCTGTACGTGAAAGCCTCCCCATATTGGTTGACAATCCAGTTGTTCCAGTGGAAACTAGCTGTTGAGGGAGGTAATTTCTCATGCAGTAATAAGCAATGCTACAGAGGGATTTGAATATCAGGACAGAGACCTTCAAGTGGCATCTGCATTCAATGTGAAACCAGTTTAGAGACAGAGCACTGAGTTGATGTGTTCACAGTATCTATTGCTAAACAGATAGGCTGCTGTATTTTCTTACTCCTTGGAGGTTTTTCAGGGTGTGTGGCTTTGTTCAAAGACATAAGGAGTTGCAATCACAAATGCCATTGCCAGGTCTGTTTTGATAGGATAGCAGCCATCTCCTTACTAGTTGCAGTTAGAAGAGGGTTTATTGTATGTTTTTATTTTTTGCTGCCTTGGGCTAGTTGGGCATTCACGAGCAAGGAGTTGTTCAAAAAGACTCCCAGCACTGCAGACTGACCTAACTATTGATGGCTAGGAACATTGTAAAAGAAGCAAGTTCTGCAAAGCACTTCCCTTTTGTACCAGCATCACCTCAGTCTTTTCTAGGCGCTGTTTTATTTTACACCTTAATTCTGGAGAATGTTGCTGTTTAAATTTGCTGTAAAGGATGCCATGTGCATATTGCTAGTACTTCAGTCCATGTTGTCTCACCTGTTCATCTTTTCATGACACATCTTGGCACTTCATGTCAACTTAAGTGCTTGGAAACTTGATCATATGCTGAGGTGTTCTGAATGATCCAGTTCACCTAGGCCTGGATTTCTTCAGCTCCCTAGATTGTTCACACTGGCTTCAGGCTAGCTGATAGGAAGACCTCTGAAAAAATACAATGAAGTAGATTGCTTTGAAATTGATTGCTGGGGCAATCAGGCACAAATGGGTTATTTGTACAGCTTGCAACAAACTGGACCCTTGTGTAGTAAAAACATAAAAGTTGACCAGACATACCATCTCGACTAAGCAGTGATCTGCACCATGATGCAGCATGATATAGTAATAAGAAGACTATTTGTACTGTTGGGGTTATTCCATCCACAATTCCTGTCCTATTATATACTAGAGACAGTCCAATTTTACAGCATATCCAGGTCTAGATCCTGTAATTTTATTCCTATTTTCCAATAGTCAATTTTACTGCAGTGTTTGGAGGTCGGCATGGTGGAGGAGGATGTCCCAGTGATTAGCCTTACTCAAAGCAAGTCTGATCCAAGTGGTAGTGTGAACCCCTGTGCACAGTTAGCACTATTTTTGTGTGTAATGGGTGTGCCGCATAGACCTCACAAAGCTTAATATGCTCAGTTTCTCTGGTGTAGATAAGTCCCCCTCCAAAAAATTAAATAAGCTTATCAAAGAAATACTGGTTTATTTTACCTGCGCTTGTTTGAGGAACAGGAATCCCAGAGTTGGTCTCCAAAATGTGTCCTTGCACTGCATCTAGCATAGTTGGGCTCCAGTCCAGATTGGGGCCTGTTGGTGTACTGTAAAACAAATTCTTTATTGCTACCATATCATGAGTTGGCTATCAATGCTGTCTATTTATGGCTAGCTCTTCACAGTGCCTGCAAGCCTGGCACAATGGAAAGTATGTGTTCATTGAATATAACAACCTACTCCACACCAAAACACATGGATGGGCTGTTTATGGGCATGAAGCAGTGTTTTTCTCATTATGATTATCATTGGTGGTGTGAATCTGTGCAGATGCTTAGATTATTCTATGGCACAGAGGTGAAGAATGTGTGGAGCTTCCAGAGAATCAGGGCTACAGTGCAAAAGCTCTCAACCAAGTACTGACAATGGAAATGCTTTATTTGAATATGCTTGTAAAACAAGGCTTATGCACAAGACTCTAATGAGCTAAAAGCTCATGATTTGTACAGTGCATGTTTTATCTTGGTCTGTCTGAATCAAGAAGGTTATCTAACAGTCACAACCCAGTGCTTCCCCTCCAACCCCGTCTAGGAAGGAACAACAAAATGCCATGTAGTGTTTACAGATGGTTTTGAAATGTCCTGACTTTATTCGAATGTAACCTTTTAAACCTTATTTTGGTGAGTATGCTCTAAAGTAGATGCAAGTTTTTCCATTAAAGTTTATACCCCTACTACTGCTCCTCTGTTCTCAGAAAAATGACATGACCATGGCGGGGGAGAGAGAAAGCTAAGAAGGGTGTGTATGCCAAATGGGAAAATATTTATCCTCATTTCACTCTCTGATTAATCTGCAGCAGTTGCCAAAAGACACATTCATAACACATGGCAACCAGTATTTCAGTTAGTGATAGTGATGAGTTATTATGTGTTTGTTTACATTTATGGTGGTCTTTGGAAACCTATATATGCCCTACTTTAATAACCCAAGGGAGGTATAGATTTTAAACTGTTTATTCTATAATTTGCCACAGTGGTGCAGAAGACAGTGTTTTGCAATGATGACAAATTGACAGTGCCTTCTGGTTTTCAGTCCACTTCTCAAAGTGTACATGAATGAAACATCCAGGTGGTGATGCTGCCCACTTTATAACTTTTAGCCCACTCATTAGACCAGCTGCCTGGGATGTGGGAGAGCCAGATTTAATTCCCCCTCTCCACAGGAGACGAAGAAAGGATTTGAACGTGACTATTTAAGTATTTAACCAAAGTGGAACATTCATTGGGCCAGAGAGAAAGCAAGAGTGAGTTAGTCTGTAGTTCAGTGCTTAGGGCAACCACCTGGGAGGTGGGAGACCCTGGTCCAGTCCTCTCGTTCCAATCACTGTTTTTTTATTTATCCTCAGTGGAACAGCTTCACCAGGAGAGACTGTTTACCACTCCCCAATTTTTGCTTCATCTGCAAACTTTCAGTTATTATTTTGTTTTCCTCTTGGTCAGTAATAAAAATGTTAAATAGCATAGAGCAGTGATACTCAGCCTGAGGCTCGCAAGCAACAAGTGGCTCTTCAATGTGTCTCCTGCGGTTCATTGCACCACAATATTAAAAACACTGGTTAATAATTAAATCATACAATCAGGATGTTTTTACTATGTTATTAACCAATTAAGTTATCAACTTGCACTAAGTTACTAACTTATTTGATGTGAGAATAATATATATATTAAAAAACTAAATATTTTCCCAGTCATACTGTTTAAATATGAGTATATAGTACTATAGTAAATGAAACAATGAATTCACACAACTGTGGCTCTTTTGGGTAATGTTGATTGCTAATTTGACTCCTGAACTGAGGTCTGAGTACCAATGGCATAGAGCCAAGAACTGATCCCTGTTGGACACCACTAGAAATACATGCATTTGATGATGATCCCTATTTGTGAGGTTCTGCAGGGATGGGACTGGAACACATGTCTGCAAGATGGCCGACACTCCTACGCCATTACCCAGCAGCCATGGTAGAGCTGCATGCATTACCACATAGACCCTGTGGTGATACCACCACTGGTAGTACTGCCTTGGTAGGACAGACTGACAGCTTCCCTCAGGGCCCCTGATAGGATGCCTGGACCAATTTACCCCAGGAGGAATTCCCGGAAGTTTCCATGCAGCAAGATGGACTCCCTTGCCAGCTGTAGCAATGGTGCTACCTTTCCGCTTGCTCTTAGACTCCTGACCCCAGGTCTGACACTTGGTTGTAATCCTCATTTCCTGACTCTTGATCTGATCTTTAGTGCTGTTCCTGGCTTCTGACTGCCACTGCTCTGATCACTAAGCCTGACTGCCTACGCCCTGGTAATACACCCATTTACAATTATGTTTGGAAATGTTTCAGTTAGTAAGCTTTTCATCCATTTAATATGTCCCATGTTAATTTAATATTTTGATTTTAAAAATCTAGAAAGATGTCATGTAGTACCAAATCAAATGCTTTACAGAAATCTAAGTATATTACTTATATTATCTTTATCAACCAAACTTGTAATCCCATAAAAAAAAATATAAAAAAAGGATCTAATTCCCTTAAACCCATGTTGATTGGCATCAATTACATTACCCTCCATTTAATATTAATAGAGTCCTGTATCAACCGCTCCATTATCTAGCCTGCAATTGACATGAGACTGACAGGCCTATAATTACCTAAATCATCCTTTTTAAATATTGTCACAATGTTAGTTTTCTTCCAGTCTTCTGGAACTTCCCTGGTATTCCAAAACTTATTGAATAAAAATTAATCCTCCAGCAAGCTCCTCAGCCAGCTCTTTGAAAACTCTTAGATGCAAGTTAGCTGGAACTGCTGATTTTAAAATGTCTAATTTTAGTAGCTGCTGTTTAACATCCTTCTGAGATATTAGCAGAATATAAAGAGTGTATAATATGACTACATCATCTTTTTTTCTCCAAATACAGAACAGAAAGATTTATTAAATATTTGTGCCTTTTCTGCATTTTTATTTATTTTATCATTTCCATCTACTAAGGTACCAATACACTTAAGATTCTTTTTGTTCTTAACCTAAGAAGGAGGTTTTTAAGTGTATGTCTACATTGCAATTAGACACCTGCAGCTGGCCCAGGACAGCTGATTTGAGTTCACGGGGCAGTGTAGACATTTGGGTTTGAGCTTGTACCTGGGCTCTAGGATACTATGAGGGGGAAGGGTCCTAGAGATCAGGCTGCAACCGAAGCCCTAATGCCTACACCAAAATTAAACAGACCTTTAATCTGAGCCCCACAAGCCCAAGTCAGCTCCTCCACATATAAAATATCCATTTCCTGGACCTCTTTAAGGCTGTCACTTTATAAAGCACCATCGTTTTCCCATAAGCCCAGCTAAATCGGGAAAGAATTCACAAACCCTCACCTCACTAAGTTCTGCCCCATTCTCTCTAATGGAGAGAATCCCAGTTCAAAACAGTTTGCTGATAGTTACATGTAAATTCCACTGACACTGTGGCCTGTAGAGATTTAGAAATTTCTTACCTGATAATTCTCTGTTGGCAGTTTCTCTCCAAATTCATTATTCCTAGGCTAATCCCTACCACCTGCAGAATTCAGAGGCTGTCCAGTGTTGCTGCTGAAGGCTCCCTTCAGCTCAAGCCACCAGAAGAGCTCGTCCACAACTGTAGAAACATGCCAGCAAGCATTTGTTAGCATTAAGACAACTTGATATAATGTATTAAATTAATCATAAGACAACAGATGTCTAAGTATCCCTTTAGAGAAATAAATAATTTATGTTGTGGGCATTTACCAGGGTGGGTTGAATTTGGAAAGAAGCCGCTAACAGAAAGAAAATGTATGGTCATGGGAACTAATTCCAACACCTGCCTTTCAGAGATAATGGCAACTGGAAAGGCCAGCCATAGGCTTGTCTAATTTATCATTGTGCTTAAACTTGGCACCTGATATTCAAAAGAAGGATCCTATATGTCTGTCTACAAAATGCTGTTATGGCTGGTACCCACATTTCTAAAGTGCTTGGTTTTATTACTCCAACCAGATCTCCTGGAGAATCTATGGTGTAGCAAGATCACTCGAACTTTGGGATTATTATAATATTTTTAGCAGAATAGCATCTAGAAGTTAAGGCCCCATTGTGCTGGGAACTGTACAACCAAAGAGACAGTTCCTGCCACAAAGCGGTTTCTGTTTCCCCCTCACCAGAAATGTAAATTTCACCAGACCAATGAAAGAAATATCCTGGTTGAGTTCAGTCTGGATACCAAGCTGCATCAGAGGTTAGTGGAAAAATCATGATGAATTACATTCTCTTCTGATGCCCAGACTGTTAATTTCAGGTGTTCCTTGTCTGAATGAAGGAGTTCCTGTAAAAAAAAAAAAAAAAAAATTAATGAGGGTAATTAACCATTGGAACAATTTATCAAGGGTCATGGTGGATTTTCCATCACGGGCAGTTTTTAAAGTGAGATTGGATGTTTTTCAAAAAGATCTGCTCTAAAAATTATTTTAGGGAAGTTCTTTGGCCTTTGTTGTACAGGAGGTCAGACTAGGTAATCACAATGGTTCCTTCTGGCCTTGGAATCTGAGTCTCTAGGCAGTATGCTATTCATCCTGGCCTGTGGACCATGCAGTGGAGGAGGGGTTTTGGTACGCATACCTCAATTGTGGAACTAGCATGCTAGATGTCCCTGAATGTCTGCCTGCCTGCTTCTTCAGACTGGCGAGCACCCAAGTACATACTGTAGGAGCAACCTAGTACCACTTAGGGGTTGCCAGGTGCCTGGTTTTCAACCAGAAAGTCCAGTTGAAAAAGGGTCCAGGAAGCATCCAGTCAGATGTACAGAATGGACACAAAGTCCAGTTACCGTGGGTTGGGAGGAGGTGCCAGGTCATCAACCCACGCCAGCTTCTGCTCAGCTCGGGCCGCCTCCTACCTGCATTTCATGGGCAGGCAGGCTCTGTGTCAGGCTGAGCTCTGGAGCAGAGGGAGCCAGCAGGGAAGAGGGGGGCAAGTAAGTGGAGAGGATCCAGCTATGAGGAAGGGGGAGAGGGGAAAGCAGCAAGGGGCATTTCTGTGTTGGAGTTGTGGCTCTTTGCCGAGTTGCACCCAACATGCTGGTCTATCTCTGTACCCCATACCCAGCTTTGCAAGGGTCAGATGGCTGGGAACAGAGAGGACATCATTCACCTTTCATAGAGCCTGTAAGTGCTGCCTCATATAGGAAGCGCCACATAGATTTAAGCCAGGTGGTTGCAGGATAGCTCTGCCATGCCTGAGTGGGAGCAGAGGAGTCTGAGAGGGAGGTGCTGCAGGGGCAGATCTAGGTGGTTGAAACGAGCAGGCTGCTATTTACCCATTCTGGAGGAAAGAGGAAGAAGAAGATTGTAAGTTGCAATTGCACAAAAATGAATACAAATAAATATTTTAAACTGAAATGGTCAGGAGAAACTGAACTGTCAACTTGTTCCACCACCTGAGGCAGAAAATCTGGTGGCCTGAGCTGAAAGGGGAAGCTCAGGCCACTGGAGCTACAGCAAAAACATTGACAGCTTCCAAATTCCATGGGGGGGGGGGGGTATAACCCAAGAGTAATGAATAAGGAGCATCCCCCACCCAAGCTCTCCCTCTAGATCCATAAAACACACCACAGTGGGTGGACCACACATTAATCTAACAGAGGACTTACTTACTAATTACATATCCAAAGTGGTACTGGAACCCAGCCCTCCCAGCAGGCAAAATTCTTAGTCTGGGATTGATCAGTCACTGAATCCACAGGGTTGATTTTAAACTCCTTTATAGCCCCACCCCTCAACCTTTTTGCTCTAATTGGCTCAGCTCTTAGAATGGGATCTTAGGATGTGACATGTTAGGGGGAGTGCCTACAAAGTAAACTTCCTGTACAGCCTCAGAACAGCTACTGAGGATATCTGATAACTACCACACCCTGTTCTGGAAGTTTCTGGATCTTTCTAACTGAATTTCTCTGCCTTGCTTTCTGCGGCACATGTGCAGAGACACAAGATCCGTGTCTCTTTCCCACTGCTTTTCTTTTCTACCCTTCCCCTGGAGAAACAAAGTCAAATGCTGTAGTATTAGGCATATGGGTTATAGATGCATAAAGGCATTAAATTTACACTTACAAATATCCATTTAACTTTCTGAGATGCAACACCATTTTTAGAAATTCTGTCATTTCATTTAAATGTAATATTAAATCCAATTTAGTATCCACTGATTGTAAAAGGGTAAACCAAGGGTGTAAAATATGCAGTAAAAGATTTGTACAATGCATACAGAATGGTATTTTCCTGTAATTGGAAATAAAAACTTGATCTTGAATTCAGTCACTTGCTGCTCTGGCTCATCGAATAAAATCTAGTCAGAAAAAATTCTGATTAATATGTGGATCCAATATACTAATGTATCACAACTAGATGAAAGTCTCGTATTTCAGCTTTTGGTAGCAGTATCAGTGGTTCATTGTGGAGAAGCAACACATTTATGTTAACTGTAATATGTAGAAGCCTTTTCTAAAATTGGCAGCAAGCATCCCATCTGAAACAACCCAGAGCAAAAATAACAATAAACCCCACAGTTCTAATTTTGCTCTGAGGGCCTCAGCAGCGCACATACAGGACATAAATAAACCACTGTGGTCAACACCTAACAAATTATAACTGTTTAAAATGCTTGGTGACAATTTGAGGAACTTTTGCATTACTCCCTCTTGCCTCTTAGAACTACTTAGATAATCTGGAGCACGTTGTGTGATACCACACCCCATTGTTTGCTGGTCTAATGCAGTCTAACACAGTGTAATGATAAACATTGCAAGGGCCGTACTTTTCAATTGAATCATATTTATCAGCCTTTTGTCTTAACTGTCTATTACTTGACTCAAATTTACTGAACAAATAGAACCTCTATTTCATGTGGACTGGGAGTTCTGGGTTACCACAGTTTTATCACTTTGAATCAATAGACTGCTGCAGGAAACTGGTTATAGAACACTGAGTACATTTGGCTCACTTCATCCTGGTGTTACTCCATGTGTTTCAAATGGAGCTAGGCAGCCAAATTCACTCAAAGCAGCTTGGAATAAGCAGGTGGATCTCTCATAGAAGTTTCTGGGCTAAATTCAGAATTGCTGTAAATAGTAGTTTAAGTTACACATCAGGTGTAAAATGGCCTTATGTCTCAAAGAAATGGCCTTGTGTCTCAAAGTTGTGTAATTTGCACCAATGTATCATCCAGCAGAGATGGAAAAAAATTTAATTTGCATTCTGAAGAAATGGAACGGTATGACAGAAAAAGAACTATAAGGAATGGTTTGTTTTATATGCTCTCTTCTCTCCTCTACCTCCCCTCACATACTGCTTAAGCCTGCACCATCTCTAACACTTCTGAGCCCTAATTCAGTTTGGTATTCATCAGAAGTGACTTTCATTGATTTATGCCAGGACTGAATTTTTTCCCCACTGAATACCCAATCGCTTTTGCACACTCACAAAATGGCAAATCAGTGTAAATCACACAACTTTGTAATCTGTTTTAATACTCATTTACACTTGACAGGTATTTTATATCATTGCTGAATTTGGATTATTATACAAATTAAACCCATGCAAGACTGGATGGTTTAGAAGACTGGTAATGGATTTAGTACCTCTCACCTATGAAATACTGGTACAATTCTAATCAGACCAAAAGTTATCACCATATGATCTGTTATAAAATGAATTTAGTCACCTTTTGGTTCCCAGTGCATGGATATCGACATCACAGTTGACTCTAATTAGCATCCTCGTTGGCTATCCCAGATGAGAGGTCAAGGATTTAAACAGAAAGGGATATTGAACTACCTGGTTTTCCTACCTTCAGATCAGGAATGAGGCACATTGGCAAGGTAATCTGAGGAAACAGGAATGTTGTCTGTGTTATAGCCATTCTTCATCCTCTGGAGCTGCCAATCAGGCATGTTTCACAAGCATTAAATTAATATTAAAAAATGTTAATCCTACTTCCTTTCTAGCTATGCATTTTACTATTTCTTTGTCTCTAATTTTGGGGAAAATCTGACAGTTCATGGGAGTTCTCCTGTGTAAGGCAAGGATTTTGACACTCCTCTGGATCTTGTCCCAGATTTCATCCTTGGCAGGTGGAGACCTATGGAACAAGTTGACATTTTAGAGGCTAGTTTGTGAATCAGATATTTTGTTTGTATGTTTTCCTTTGGGTTTGGATGGGATTTTTTAGGTTTTATGAAGCTTTCCAAAATACTTCAGGAGTTGAGAGTGCTACCACACCCCTCCTGAGCCAAACAAGTTGCTTTCCTCATTGAGAAAGCTCACTTCAAAAGAAAATTACAACTTCAGCTGGCTTTTATTTCCAAATGCTTGCATTACTCAGAAAATCTGAGTTCATCCTGTTTTGTGGGATTTCTGATTTATTTTTCACAGTCAAGTTTGCTGTGTTTACTGTATGTGTGTCCACTTTCCTCACAAAAAAATCTGCAGTGACCTCCGGTCTGACTTCAGTTTAAAGAAATAAAACAGTATTGTAAAAAGATACTGCTTCTCTGCCATTACAATGAAAAACATCTGCTGAGGCATTTACGGGCATAAATCTCTCTTATTATGGACATGACTATTAATTAAAATATCAGAGTCTTTTCCAAATAAGGAACTTAATTGTAAAGTTCTATTTGAATGTCATAGCCTTAGTAATGAAAGGAAGAATTCTGTTTCTATTTTTCCTTGGTATTGCTGTAAAGTGGAGATTGCCAGATTGTGCTCCATGGTGATCTTGGTGGTGGTCCATAGAGCTGGTTGGTCACAGGATACTGGCTCCTTTTTGTTTCCTGCTGCTAAATTGCATTAAAAGAGATACCTACATTAAATACTTTCCTAATATTGCTCTTCGACAAAAGGAAGTGCAGAAGCTGCCAAAGGATCACAAATGGGAGGAGAAGTGGCTTGCATGTTCACGAATGTGAGCAGAAGTGGTCTGAAATTAATCTCTTTTAAAACACTGTTCATATATCAACAAATCAGTAATATCCAAGAATATAAAAATGTCTTTAAAGTTGGAAGGATACCAAATTTATATTGCCTGGGCCTGCTTGGTAGTAGTGTATGTCACACTGCCTTGCTGCAGTAGGAATTTGTTTTGGGATCTTTGTTTGTTTGCCTAAGTCAGGGTCCGGTCTGCCTTATTTCAATCTTGCATGATTCAGATTGGTCAGTCGAAGAGGCTGCACTGGCTAGCTCTGGACAGAGCGACAGTCTTTTCTCCCCTATTAGAGGGCAGGTTCTCATGGCACAAGACTTCTAAGGAGATAATAAGTCTTTCCATGGAAGTGTCCTATCTATCTTTTCCCAAAAGGATTTTCCATTCACAACCTGTAAAATGTTTCCTTCCTATTGAAGTCCAGTCTGAACATCAGACATGTATTTTTAGATGCGGACTCTGTCATGTAAACACTTTCCTAATGATTTATTTAAAAGGATCCTCCCTGTTTTAATAAGTAGGGCTAGCTGTGGTGAATAATCAGTGTACTGCTGTGTTTTGGTTAAAAGTGAAAATGTATCCTCTACAGAAAACCCCTTTCTAGACTTCTTTTTTCTTTCTCCAAACCCATATCTAATCGAGAAGCAGAAATAACTTTCAAAATACAGTAAATGTAGTGGGTGTGTCAAACATTTAGCTAATGGATCTGGCCATGGATTTACTGTAACAGCATTTGTTAGAAATTGTGAATGATGCCTATTTTTATTGGAGTGAAGTAACATTTAACCAGAGGTAATATATATGATAAACTTGCAACACTAGCTAACTGAAAAACACATGGGAACAGCATGTGTGCCAATTCAAATAGAGTTTTATTAAATGCACCTGATTTTAAGCTACCTTTTAGTATCCCATTTAATAGCTTAATGAGAACCAGTTATAACACAAATTTTTGTGTGTGTGTGTGTTATAGAATTCAGCAAGCTACAGATCTGACATGCATATCAATTTATACAGAGAGCATCAGAAAAGAATAATGAGGGCCTTTACTGTAAATAAATATAGGAATTCTACATGGCCTTCTATATCAACACAGTATTTTCACAATCTGCTGAAAACATCTGAAGCAGAAGCTATCAAAGCTTTCCGGCGACCTTTTAACATAAAGACTGTGTCATGAATTAAAGAGCTCAAGCTGTTGACTACAAACGAGGACTCTAGAATTACCAATGAAGAATAGTACCTATGAGTGACCATTCTTACATTAACATCTGCAGCCATTGAAATGACCACTTGCTCCTTGAAGGCAGGGGAGCAACCTATTATGGACATGTCCTAGTGTCCTCTTTCAGCTGCCATTTCACTGAAGTGCCAGGTGCAAAAGATGTGCTTTAAAGGAGACTATAGAAGAGGGTAATGGTCACAGTGATTATAAACTGATAATTGCTTACTCAGTATTTCCTCATTTCAGCCAACTGGCTGCTTCAGTAATTATTTTCCTGTTCTCTATTGCTGTAAATGATGTGCCTGAAGTTGGGGACTGCATCTCTTCTTTATAACTCTAAGCCTCTATTGAAATCCTGGAAATGTAGCATTAGTTTTAGTATATCTGATTATGCAATTGCAATCTTAATCTGGGAATCAGCCACACTTTGTAGTGTATAGTAACTTTTAGGTGACATAAAATTCTTCCCCCTCTCATATCCATGTACTTAAAAACCCAATAGATTTCTTGCTGAGTCTGGTGTGAGAAAAGATTTGACTTCAGACTATTAACCACATTCTTAGTAACCTTATAGTTCTTAGTTCTGTTTGCAGATACATAGGTATAATGGGGGTCACATAGCACCTTACATCTTGTAAAGTCAGCTACTGTGTCTGTAGCTGTTGATGTATGTAGGATACAATAGAAAAGTATATAATAGTATTCACAAAAGTGTCAGGGTGTTTTACATGTAAACAAATAATTTTTGGGGGGGTGCTGAAATATGGGGATTGGCATCTACAACTATGAAATCATTGAATGCTCTTAAAACAACAATGAAAAAGAAAATAAAGTGATTGTCAGACCTCTTTATGCAATCTTCATTCCCTCAATTGGTTTAGTTGACTGTTCTGATACTACTCATGTGAGTAAGGACTATCTGATTGGATAGAGTTTGCAAGATCACACTCAAATTAACTGTATATCTATTTTATGTGGCCTCCAAAACTGTAGATTCAACCTTTTGGATTTTGCATGAAAGCCAAATTCCATGGCATGGATTACTAAGAGCTCTCCTGTAGTTTCAAATTTATATTGAGGGTATACAAGTTAATGAAAGGGGCTAAAGGAAACAAAACCTACAATTCCCCTTTCTTGGAGCTGAGGAAAGTGAATTGTTTGAAGAGGCCAATTATGGCAGCTGAGATCAATATAGCATTAAAAATCAGAGAGAAAGGGCAAAATGGCAGATGATGACAGATTATCATATGAATTACATCTTTGCTTGAAGGAACAATTATCACAGCACCTGTTAAAAGCTTTCTTTAACTACTTCAGTACAGAAAACCTTCTACCAATGAACAAAAACCTCAATAATATTGATTTAAAAAACAGAAAAAATGCCTGTTGTGGTTAGAAATTGCAGACCAGTGTAACAGATACACTCACTAAAATCTGGCAGATTGCAGGCATGGTGTCTATAAAATGAAACTGATCAAATTGTTTTTTAAAGATTGCGTCCTAGCAAATAATGCTATGAAATTCGTCAATGTTAGCCAAAAGCCAGTGATTTGTGTGAACCTATAGAGTAGGCTTTGATTGGAACTACTTACTTGTTACTGTAGAATAATTTGTAATAAGTATTACTTTCAGCAAGTGAATTAAAATACTATACAAATCCCCGACAGCATCTGTAATCACAGATAACTCCCTTTCATAGAGATTCAGTCTAGGTACAAGCTAAAGACAGGGTTCTCTGCTGTTTGTGTTTGTGCTGGCCATTGAAACTTCAGATTGCCAAATTAATGAATACCTCCCCAGACAGAGGGAGGTATTCATGAATACCTTCTCGTCTCCACCCATCCCCCCTGCTGTTCGACATCCTTAATAATCTTTTGGTCTGTACCATTTCCATTTCTAATGTGTCTTTTTTTAGATGGGGCAATCAGAACTACATGTAGTATTCAAGGTATGGGAGTACCATGGATTTATATAGTGGCATTATAATATTTTCTGTCTTATTATCTATCTCTTACCTAATAGTTCCTAAAATTCTGTTAGCTTTTTTTGACTGACACTGCACATTGAGTGAACGTTTTCAGAGAACACAATGACTCCAAGATCTTTCTTCAATGGTAACAGCTAGTTTAGACTCCATCATTTTGTGTATATAGTTGGAATTATTTTTTCCAATGTGCATTACTTTGCATTTATTAACATTGAATTTCATCTGCCATTTTGTTGCCCAGTTACCCAGTTTTGTGAGATCCCTTTGTAACTCTTCGCTGTCTGTTTTGGACTTAATTACCTTCAGTAAATTTGTATCATCTGAAAACTTTTGCCACCCATTTTTCCAGATAATTTATGAATATGTTGAAAAGCACTGGTCCCAGTTCAGATCCCTGGGGAACACCACTATTTACCTCTCTATTCTGTAACTGACCATCTATTCCTACCTTTTGTTTCCTGTCTTGTAACCAGTTACTGATCTCTTTTAGCCCATGACTGCTTTCTTTGCTTAAGAGCCTTTGGTGAGGGACCTTGTCAAAGGCTTTATAAAAATCCAAGTACACTATATCTTTAAAAAAGGGAAGAAGGAGGATCCGGGGAACTACAAGCCAGTCAGCCTCACCTCAGTCCCTGGAAAAATCATGGAGCAGGTCCTCAAGGAATCAATTTTGAAGCACTTAGAGGAGAGGAAAGTGTTCAGGAACAGTCAGCATGGATTCACCAAGGGCACGTCATGCCTGACTAACCTAATTGCCTTCTATGATGAGATAACTGGCTCTGTGGATGAGGGGAAAGCAGTGGACATGTTATTCCTTGACTGTAGCAAAGCTTTTGATACGGTCTCCCACAGTATTCTTGCCAGCAAGTTAAAGAAGTATGGGCTGGATGAATGGACTATAAGGTGGCTAGAAAGCTGGCTAGATCATCGGGCTCAATGGGTAGTGATCAATGGCTCCATGTCTAGTTGGCAGCCAGTATCAAGTGGAATGCCCCAAGAGTCGGTCCTGGGGCCGGTTTTGTTCAATATCTTCATTAATGATATGGAGGGTGGCGTGGATTGTACCCTCAGCAAGTTTGCAGATGACACTAAACTGGGAGGAGTGGTAGATACACTGGAAGGTAGGGATAGGATACAGAGGGACCTAGACAAATTAGAGGATTGGACCAAAAGAAATCTGATGAGGTTCAACAAGGACAAGTGCAGAGTCCTGTACTTAGGACGGAAGAATCCCATGCACTGCTACAGACTAGGACCTGAGTGGCTAGGCAGCAGTTCTGCAGAAAAGGATCTAGGGGTTACAGTGGACGAGAAGCTGGATATGAGTCAACAGTGTTCCCTTGTTGCCAAGAAGGCTAACGGCATTTTGGGCTGTATAAGTAGGAGCATTGCCAGCAGATCAAGAGACGTCATCGCTCCCCTCTATTCGGCATTGGTGAGGCCTCATCTGGAGTACTGTGTCCAGTTTTGGGCCCCACACTACAAGAAGGATGTGGAAAAATTGGAAAGAGTCCAGCGGAGGGCAACAAAAATGATTAGGGGGCTGGAGCACATGATTTATGAGGCGAGGCTGAGGGAACTGGGATTATTTAGTCTACAGAAGAGAAGAATTAGGTGGGATTTGCTAGCTGCTTTCAACTACCTGAAAGAGGGTTCCAAAGAGGATGTATCTAGACTGTTCTCAGTGGTAGCAGATGACAGAACAAGGAGTAATGGTCTCAAGTTGCAATGGGGGAGATTTAGGTTGGATATTAGGAAAAACTTTTTCACTAGGAGGGGGGTGAAGCAGTGGAATGGGTTACCTAGGGAGGTGGTGGAATCTCCTTCCTTAGAGGTTTTTAAGGTCAGGCTTGTCAAAGCCCTGGCTGGGATGATTTAGTTGGGGATTAGGTCCTGCTTTGAGCAGGGGGTTGGACTAGATGACCTCCTGAGGTTTCTTCCAACCCTGATATTCTATGATTCTATGATATCCATTGGATCACCCTTGTCCACGTTTGTTTGATCATCTCAAATAATTCTAATAGCTTGGTGAGGCATGATTTCCCTTTACAAAAACCATGTTGACTCCACCAATGAATCACGTTCATCTATGTGTCTGATCAAAATTCTGTTCTTTACTATAGGTTCAACCAATATGCCTGGTACTGAAGTTAGGCTATTTAGCTTCTCCACAATGGCCTTGTCTTCTTTGAGTCCTCCTTTAGCACCTCGATCGTCCAGTGATTGTTTGGCTTCCTGCTTTTGATGTACTTAAAAAAAATTGCTGTTAGTTTTTGAGTCTTTTGCTAGTTGCTCTTCACATTCTTTTTTGACCTGCCTAATTATACCGTTACACTTGATTTGCCAGAATTTATGCTCCTTTCTATTTTCTTCAGTAGGCTTTGACTTCCAATTTTTAAAGGATGCCTTTTTGCTTCTAACTACCTCTTTTACTTTGTTGTTTAGCCATGGTGGCAGGGTTTTGGTCCTCTTACTAGTCTTTTTAATTTGGGGTATACAATTGATTTAAGCCTCTATTATAGTGTTCTTAAAAAGTTTCCATGCAGCTTGCAGGCATTTCACTCTTGTAACTATTCCTTTTAATTACCATTTAACTAGCTTCCTCATTTTTGTATAGTTCCCCTCTCTGAAGTTAAATGCTGCTCTGGTGGGCTTCTTTGGTATTTCCCCACACCCAAGGGTGTTAAATTTTTATATTACAGTCACTATTACCAAGCTTCTGTCTGCCACACACTGTACCTTCCTTCTACCTGGCAACTGCTTTTAGTTTCTGTCCTGTTTTCCCTGCCCTATTATTCCTGAGGAGATGGCACATACTCAAAGATTGCTTGCTTGGGAATTTGAAAACTTTTCTGTGTAACGCTACTCTGTCAACAATGTATTTTCTGCAAAAGCAACTGGATTATTTTACTCTCCACTAGACATGAACATATTTCAAGATCTTTCTTGGTTTTCCCAAATTTCTGGTTTTCTTTCCACAAGTTAGGCACTATTTATTTAGGATTTTTGACCTTTAGAGTTTGCAAAGGCTTAGCTTTCTTTTGTATGCATCTTCTAGGGTGTGTAACACCTGGTTTCTAGCATGTGCATCTGACTCTAGTTGCCCAGCTTAATCATTTGAACAGATATCTAATTTAAAAAAAAATCCTAAGTAACTTGGGTGGGCTTTGAAGGACAATGGACTTAGGCTCCTATGTGATTTAGGCACTTCTACAAATTTTACCCACCATCTTTAATTTTTTCTTTACTGGGGATTGCTAAGTTGCAGTCCATTAGTAAACGCCTAACAAAAGGTTTCTAAATTATTTTTTCTCCAGTTGCAATTCTTTCTCAGTTCATGTCTTGAACACAATGTAAAATATCTCAGCTGGAATAAAAGAAATGTAAGTTATAGGTGAATAATATATTATTAGAATAAATTTTGCACCCTGGATTTATGTAGTCATATACAGAAAAAAGGATTGTCCAAGGGTTAGGGCACTAGCCTGGGACAGACTTAGGTAAGTCACTTAGGCCCAGATCCTCACAGATATTTAGGCACCTATCTCTCCTTGATTCCAGTGGAAGTTAAGTGCATAAATAAATTTGAGGATCTGGGTCTTAGTCTCTCTGTGCCTCAGTTCTTCCCCTGTAAAATGGAAATAATAGTACTTCATACTCCACAGGAGTGTTAAGAATAAATATGATAAGATTGTGATGTGCTCAAATTCTATAGCAATGGAGTCCATATAAGAACCTAAGATATAGTGAATGAATATGAAAGCATCCTATGACAGAGTGTACCAGGCCTTTGCAGCCCCCTGTTGGATGCCTCGTTTCCCTGCAGGACCTTGCCACAGGAAATAGTTCTCCAAGCAGAATAGAGCAGCCATTTTGGGAACCAGTGAAATCTGCACCTCCAGCAGCCAGAAGCAACATCCAGTCAAGGCCCAGAAGGCTGAAATCATAGAAACATAGAATATCAGGGTTGGAAGGGACCTCAGGAGGTCATCTAGTCCAACCCCCTGCTCAAATAAAAGAAGCTGTCTGCTGTCAGCAAGTCAGTTCTTGGCTGGAGCCAGAGAAGTGAGGAGGGATGTTCTCTAGGTTACAGCCAGAGGAACCAGCCCAGGTGCCAATGCTGGCCACAATCAGAAGGAACCGTGCTGATTCAATTCCAGAGAGGAGCATTAGCTTGAAAGTGTGAGAAACTATTTTTGACAATCTGGAAACTTTTTGACTAGCTCTACTGCCGGGGCAAACATGTTTGATGACCGAGAGAAATTACCATCCCATTTCAGTCTCTGATGGTTCAGGTGTTATACGTTACACTTCAGGCCACACTGTGGACCAGGCAATGATCTCTGGAGAAGATCAGAGATTAGTGTATAAATGTATGTGTGTGCTAAACAGAGAAGTGTAAATGTCCAGCTGAAATTGCAAAAGTGTGATGCAGATATTTCAAACCATTTTTGTCCCATGAATCTGCAGTGTATAAGTAGCAGCTGGAGTGGGAAAGCCTGTATAGGAAGGATGACACTGACATTCTTACCAATATCCATATTTTAAAAGTTATTTAAATATTTCAACAACTTTTTAAACAAATGCTTTGTTTGGTTGTTTGTCTTACATATGACTATTTGTATGCCAAGCAATTATACGTATTTCTTTTGAAACCCTGACTTTTAGCTATTAAAAAGACTTACATTCAGAGTTTAAATACAATGGCCCTGAGTTAAGTTCTTCAGAATGCTTTCTGAAAAGACAGGATTCTGTCCTGTACACCAGTAAAGGGTCAAGCGGATAGGTAGGCAGGGGAGTGTAGCAGGTTTTGTATATAATTTGCCCTATTATCTCGTTTACAAGATCATGTCAGATCGCTGTCCCCAAAATTCACGTCAGATTTAGTTACAAACCAAAAATTCACTGCTGTGGTTCTACAAACCTTTTCATGAACCTAAGGGATTTGGGGGCTCAATTTTGGATTTCTTTTTAGTGGAATGGGATCCTCCTTCTCCATATCCTCTGTTTCCACCAACATGTCCCAGGCTTCCTCCATTCCTTTAGTCATCTTCTAAGGTGACTTTTTACCTGCCCATTCCCTAGCGTAATCATCAAAGGGCAGTTTACTGACTCACGTTTCTCATTGTGATCTTCAGATGGCACTCAGCAGACCCATTCCCTTCTCCTGCCATTTAGATGGGCCAGTCCAAAATCCAGTTCCCCTGATATTGTAGTGAGAATCTGTTAGGGGCAATTGTGCAGCAGTGGAACCTTGAATGTGCAGCGTGGTCTCACTGCTTCCTCTGCAATGTCCTTTGGCTGAGACACTTCCAAATCATTGCACTGCTGGAAAACTTGGAGTACATCTGTAGCGCACTCTGGGGCATCTCTGCCCTAGAATTAGGTGAAGAGCAACTGCCGAGGCAGCTGGTGATGAAGCCCCTAGCATTCTCTGCAGAATGAGGAAGAAGAGAGATACAGGCAGGACTGGATTAACGCTTAGGCAAATGGACATGTGCCTAGGGCCCAAATCCAGGGGGTTGGAGGCAGGTTGTTTTTGGTTTTCACTAATGCAGATGTGTGTGCAAACTGAAGGCATTTCACCTACTTGAGTGAGTGGCTTTGCAATCTGGTGCATGGGGTTTGGCCAGCCACCCCTCTGTCATGATGGAGAAACTTCTGTGGAGAGAGGAATTGGATAAATTTAATCAATTACATAATCCAACCAATGGGATAATAGGTAAAACCCATTGTAGGATTGTGAGGTGGGTTATGTTGCCACTATATGAGATACATTTGGGGCTAAATTATGTGTCTTGAGTGGTAAAGCCAGGGCAGCCTTGTGTATGGCATAATAGGTCCAAGGCATTGGGGGAGTGTGAGGTAGTCTTGGCTACATCTTGAAGTGTAGCCTTTTTTACCCAATGCAGCCAGGATGGGTCTATGGCAACACTCCCATTCCACCCAAGATATGTCACTTGGGGCTGGTTACCATAGCTGCTGGCATGGGTTGGCCTCCCTCTCCCTCCACCTTGTACACCAAAGTGCTAGGAGGCATCTTATCTCTGCCTCCTGAAAATATGTACTGGAACATGAGAGTCCTGTGCACTGCAGCCAGTGTAACTGAGCCTTTAGTGTGGAATTAGAAATGTGCATTTGGCATGGCATCTTACTAGTACCCAGTACTCCCATTATAAAAGCCAATGAGTCCTAGCCCTGGTCTGGAATGTGCGGTACTTGAGTTCTCTGTTCTAGCACATGTTCATCAGGTAAACTAACAGAGGAAGGAAAACCATCTCTTTCCGAATGTCTGACTTATTTTATTGTGACATAGGACATGAACACTCCTTATGTGGGTTTTAAATTAGTAGGAACATCCAACCGCTTTCTTTCACAATAAAATGTTTTGTGACCACAGCTATGTTTCCCACCCTCATGCAAGCCCATACTGCTACTGAGTTTGGCTATGTAATATTATGATGTAAAGAATAATTCTGCTGTGTGCACTGGTATTTTCAATAGGCAGTCAAAGCCTGGGAAGACTAAAATAATTCCCAATAACTAGGCCCTATAGGTTGATTTTGAAATTAAATCAGAAATTCCCTACTGAATTTACTGGTTAATCTTTATGAACCATCTGCCTGATACAACTTACCCTTTGGTCTAAACACAGTGCATTTTTAACAAAAACTACTAGGGTTGGCCTAAATTTTAAAAGGTCCAATATTTCACAGATGTTTCATTTTTTTTCTAAGCATGGGGTCTATAGTAATTATGGCAATCCAGAGTTACAGATGGATACCAAAAATTACCAATACAATTTTTTAAAACTCTCAAACTTTTAAAAAAGTCTTATATTCTGTATTTACCATGGTGTGAAATGTATACAATTTTTGTTAGCACTCCTTTGAGATGATGTGCAAAACTCAATCATTGCTTTACTACTCATAGGTATTTTAATGTCTTATATGGTGTCCATCACCATAGCATCTGAATAATGAAGTCATCCCAAACGTATGTCAATAAAAACCTTATGCCATAGCCCTCCATTGTATGGGTGTGTATGTAATACTTACCTACAAAACTAATACGAGGAATCAACTATCAATTATAAGATATAATATAACAATACTTCAGTTGCTCAAACAATCTACACACTGAAAAGCTTCTAGTACTTGAATTTTTTAAATGTACTTTTCAAAAAATCAGAAAATATTAGTTGCACAATTTGAGGAAAGGAGGCAAAATGTTTCTTTTTATAAATTATTTTTCTTTCCCTCTCACACATACACAAATAAATAAATTGGGGGTGAGGGGAGGTTTTCTTCAAGTAAGGGTGATGATAACTTTTCCCTTCACAGATTTCACTCTCTTCAAACCCAAATGCTTGGCAACTGCCAGCACACAAGACATACTGAGCACTCAGACAATCTGTCCCTTCCCCAAACCGGACATTAATCATGTCATGAATAGTGAAGTAGATTCTGAGGTGATCATTGCTCTCCGTTTCCCACCTGCACTGGAAAGGCATTAAATGTTACCTAATGCCTGTTTCCTAGCAAGCAATGGTCTGATTGAAAATTGGGCCACTCGTTTTTGTATATGTGCCTCCAAAAGAGTTTTGGGGATGCTGATCTTATATTATTTTGTGGCATCAGCAGGATCCTGAAAAGATTAAAATTGGTTTAATCTGAGAATTTCTTCTGTATTTTAAACATCTTTTTTTTTTTAAATCCCACTTCTCTACATAGCCATTGATCATGTATGACAATAGAATTTATTCTCTACTAATGCAGAGTAAGCAGCCAGCCATCAGAAGGACCTTGAATTAACTAGCATGCTCGGTATTCCAGTGCTACACTGACATCCTTGATGAATTTATTGTTGATATCAATAGGTCACAAAATAAGGTGACCAAGCCAAAAAGGTAGGGGCGTGTGTGTGTGGGTGTATATGTGTGTGTGGGTGTGTTTAATTTATGTCCCTGGAATTAAAACCACAGGAAATAATTCAGTGTTTGTCAAATGGGGAAAGAATTTTCTGCTTTGTTTACAGGCTCTTAAGATGCACAGTAAACAATTGTTTTTCAAGTCAATCTGTAATGAATTAGTTCAGAGAGCCCATATCTGTCTTCATCAGTAGTCATTTTTATAGAAGGCATGGTTCAAGAGCGGTGAAAACCTGCAGCTCCCGTTGAAGTCAATGAGAGCTGCTGGTTGTCAACACCATAGAAAAGCACTTTAGATAAATTCAGATAATGTCTCTGCCTTAAAAGAATTTGACAATCTAGCCGACAACAAGGGACAACACGCTGTTGTGCTGTCCCTTGAGCAATCCCGAAGGGAGATTTTTTTACTCAGGGAATTTGTATCCAGTTGCTCTGGGGAGGGAATCTGAACTTGTCACCATGTACGCTCCACAGTGTGTCAGTGGAACTCCACCACCTGGTGTGTTTGGGGGGGATGGAGTCAAGTCTAACCACTGGACCATCCTTCCTCCCGTGTGACTGAAGGATGTAGCTGCTCTGTAGAGCCTGCTTCCCACCCACATAGGGAGCAGTGATATGGCACAAGGTAGCTAAAGCGTGCCTTATACACTCTCTACTTCCTTCCACTGGCACACAGGATGGGCCGTGATCTGGCCCAAAATAGTTTGGGATTAGGATGGTGGGATACAAGAACAAGTAAGTAACTGAGCAGTGAAGTTACCATGCATCTTGTTGATTCCAGGTGGAGCAAGTTGAATGGAAGAAGCTACTGTCCCTTCTTTCTGAGTAGCTATGAATTGACACCAATTAATCTATTATGCATAGATGAATCATTTCTTTCTTTCTTTGTAATAGACAGGATATATTCCACAGGACTTTTATTTACAGCACATAGACAACTTGGGGGAAAGAGGGAGGGGGTTTAGTAAAATATTTGGACATTCTGACAGATGGTTTCTCCATCAAATTGTAAAGGTGCCAGTTCCCTTATATAGGTGATATTAGTAGCAATGCCTATCATGAAAGTTGCCTTACACTTTCTATTATAAGGCCCTGCTTTCAGTGGCATTTAACTTTGCCAATTTTTAATCATTGAGGCTGAAAATTTCCATTTTGAGGGTCTATCTCGGGCTGAATTCTTTTGGAGGAAGCTTCAGCTAAAATAGATCAGCCATTTCTCAGGTAAGGGAAAAACATATTTTGCTCATGTTAAAAAAAAATTCTTACAATTGTTTCACTGAGAAGCTTTGGATCAGGGACTTGAAATTTAGCAAAGGTTTGCCTTGAGGTCAACGGCATGCTTTTTGCCATCCCTGAGATATCCCAAATTTGGCCAAATTATAAGCTTCTGAAGACTTCAGTTGGCTCATGCTCAGTAGAAGTTTGATAGAGGCCCTGGCAGAATTATTGTTTGAAGATTTCATCTGCAATGAGAGCATGCTGCATCTCCATACTCTTCCTCCATGCACGCTGGGCTGAGCATGCTCCATCTCAGGGCTGCGGAGGCTGAGCAGGACTTTCCACGCAGTTGCCCTACCTGCCAGCTATACATTTTTGTGACCTCAGATGGCAGATTTGAAAACAGGGATGCCTCTCCTGCCGGCATACCATCTGTGAGAAAGAGGCAGACGCAGCCTGACTGAAATTCAGAGAGTTGAGGAGCAGTAGGGTACAGTAGGAGGTCGGAGGGATACAGGACAGGAACAGAGGGGGATCAGATGAGGTATCTGTGGGGATAGTATATGGAGACCCAAAACAGACTGGAACTGAAAAAGGAGATCTTTTATTCCAGTACAGGTTTACATAGAAAACGAATTAACCTCCATCTTTGGAAAAACTTACATACACACACCTGCCCCCTGGAGCATGCTCAGTACATACAGACTTGGAACTTCTAAGGCTGTGTCTACACAGCAATTAAACACCTGCGGCTGACTCAAGTCAGCTGACTTGGTCTGGGGGTCTGTAAAAATGTTGTGCAGTTGTTTGAGCCCATGCTGGAGTCTGAGCTCTCCGGCCCTGCAAAGTGGGAGGTCCCAGAGCCCAGTCTCCAACCCAAGCCCGAACATCTACACAGCAATTTTTAGCCCCGCAAGCCCAAGTTAGCTGACCCGGGCCATCCATGGCCATGCCATGGGTCTTTTATTCTAGTGTAGACATATCCTAACAGTAAATAGCTTTCCTCACATTGGCCACTAGGTGTCAATAAGCATAGCAGAAATACCTACAACCTTGCAGCTGGAGGGAAGAGTAACAGGAGCTGGGCGGGGAGGGCAGACTAGAGTTGTGTAGGGAGGGTGTTGATGGAAGCAAAGGGAGCCTGGGGGATGGAGGCAGAAGGGTTTATAACCACTAGAGCACTCCAGGACTTGAAACAGAACCCAAGATTCCTGAATCTCAACTTTCTTGTGCTGTCTAGAAAATATCCGTGAACTCCCCTGGAAAATGTGTCCCATCTCCCTTTACTGGCTAGGGAACAGAGAGGATAATAGCCTAGTACTGCTGCTGTTACTCTCTTAGCTCAAATGGTAGAGATTTGTGCTGTGGATTCAAATGTCCCTAACCTGCTGATGATGACCCATGTGTGAGGTCAATATGGTTTTACAGAATGAAATTTGCTTGTTCCCTTTGCTTGTTAAAAAACCTTAGGAAATTATATACAGAAATATTAAAAGACATTAAATTGCAAGGTCAGTTACTCAAAAGCTAGAAATGTCGCAATGAAAGTTGCCCGTTTAATCTCATTAGGGGCCCACTTTTTTTTTCTCTTTTTGTCAACAGGAACCCTACATCATTAAGTGCACATGATTAATGGCAACCTTAATTCTGACATTTCCTGACATTATTTTTTTTTAAGTGCTTGACTTTGCAACTGTAATGTTCTTTTAATATAGCTTTTTTGTATGTAATCCTAGGATAGAATATATTGCAAATTGCCTGTTTCTTTATCAAAAGTAGTAGCCCAGCCCAGCCCAGATGTCCTTACTCAAGCAAATATGCCATTGAAGTCACTTGCTTGAGGAAGGAATGAATGAATAGGCCCTCTTTTATTTATTTGCCATTAATCGGTTTTGGAATAATATGTGGGTCAAATTCAACCCCCACACAGTGGTAAGACTTAGGTTCCATGAGCAGTAGCCAGTGGAATCCCTAGCAGGATGGTTAGGGAAGGCCAGGGTAGGCTCCGGAGGGATGGGGCCACTGGTGGCAATGCAAACGCATGGATGCACAGATGTCCCTGGACTAAGGCAGAAATCTTCATGTTTAAGGGGCCAAACCCTCTGCCTCTGCCACTACAGAGGATGTGAGGGAGATTCCCACACCTGAGCCATTCTTTTTAGGTGACAAATCTGATGAACTGTCCCAGATTGAGATGTCAATAGAGGAGGTTTGGGAACAAATTGATAAATTAAAGAGTAACAAGTTACCAGCACAATACATGATTCACGCAAGAGTTCTGAAGGAACACAAATATGAAATTGCAGAACAATTAACTGTACTATGTAACCCATCACTTTAATCAGCTTCTGTACAGGATGACTGGAGGATAGCTAATGTGACACCAATTTTTAAAAAATGTTCCCGAGGTGATCCTGGCAATTACAGGTTCATAAACCTAACTTCAGTACGAGGCAAATTGGTTGAAACTATAGTAAAGAACAGAATTATCAGACACATAAATGAATATGATTTGTTGGTGGAGTCAACATGGCTTTTGTAAAGGGAAATCATGCCTCACCAATCTATTAGAATTCTTTGAAGGGGTCAAACAAACATGCAGACAAGGGTGATCCAGTGGATATAATGTACTTGAACTTTCAGAAAGCCTTTGACCAGGTCCACAAAAACAACCCAGAGTCTGGTGGCACCTTAAAGACTAACCGATTTATTTGGTCATAAGCTTTTGTGAGTAAAAACCCACTTCTTCAGATGCATGGAGTGAAAATTACAGATGCAGTCATAAATATAGATCAGACTTGACAAAGCCCTGGCTGGGATGATTTAGTTGGGGATTGGTCCTGCTTTGAGCAGGGGGTTGGACTAGATGACCTCCTGAGGTCCCTTCCAACCCTGGTATTCTATGATATACTGACACATGAAGTCAATCTATTTCCTCACTTCCCCAGGTAGGTATTGTAGTTTTAAGAATGCTTGATAAAGATGTTGTAGGTGTTTGTCTCTGTCTGAGTGAGTGGAGCAAATTCTGTTGTATCTTAGGGCTTGGCTGTAGACAATGGATCGTGTGATGTGTCCTGGATGGAAGCTGGAGGCATGTAGGTAAGTATAGCAGTCAGTAGGTGGTGTTTATGTGATCATCACTTATTTGCACTGTAGTGTCCAGGAAGTGGATCTCTTGTGTGGCAGTATATTTATGCCTGCATCTGTAATTTTCACTCCATGCATCTGAAGAAGTGGGGTTTTTTACCCATGAAAGCTTGTGCCCAAATAAATCTGTTAGTCTTTAAGGTGCCACCGGACTCCTCATTGTTTTTGTGGATACAGACTAACACAGCTACCCCTCTGGTATTCAACAAGGTCCCTCACCAACGGTTCTTAAACAAACTAAGCATTCATGTGATAAGAGGGAAGGTCCTCCCATGGATCAGTAACTTGTTAAAAGACAGGAAACAAAGGGTAGGAATAGTCAGTTTTCAGAATGGAGAGAGGTGAATACTGGTGTCCCCCAGGAATCTACTGGGACCAGTGCTGTACAACATATTATGATCTGGAAAAAGGGGTAAACAGTGAGGTGGCAAAATTTGCAGACGATACAAAATTACTCAAGTCCAAAGCAGACGGCGAAGAGTTACAAAGGGATCTCACAAAACTGGGTAACTGGGCAAAAAAATGACAGATGAAATTCAGTGTTAATAAATACAAAGTAATGCACATTGGAAAACATAATTCCAACTATACATACAAAATGATGGGGGTCTAAATTAGCTGCTGCCACTCCAGAAAGCTCTTGGAGTCTTCATGGAAAACAAGTCTTCTCTGAAAACATCCGCTCAATGTGCAGCGGCAGTCAAAGTTAACAGAATGTTAGGAACCATTAGGAAAGGGATAGATAATAACACAGAAAATATCAAATGCCATTATACAAATCCATAGCATGCCCACACCTTGAATACTGCATGCAGATGTGGTTACCTCGTCTCAAAAAAGAATACATTAGAAATGGAAAAGGTACAGAGAAGGGAAACAAAAATGATTAAGGGTATAGAACAATTTCCATAGGAGGATAGATTCATAGATCTTGTGCCACTGGAAGATAGGCATTTTTCAGCTTGGAAAAGAGATGACTAAGGGGGAATATGATAGAGGTCTATAAAATCATGAGTGGTATGAAGAAAGTGAATAAGGAAGTGTTATTTACTCCTTCAGATAATACAAGACCCAGGGGTCACCCAATGAAATTAATTGGCAGCAGGTTTAAAACAAACAAAAGGAAGGAGTACTTCACACAACGAATAGTCAACCTGTGGAACTTGTTGCCCAGGGATGTTGTGAAGGCCAAAATATGACGGGGTTCAAAAAAGAATTAGATAAATTCATGGAGGATAGGTCCATCAATGGCTTTTTAGCCAAGATGGTCAGGGATGCAGCCCCATGCTCTAGGTGTCCCTAGCCTCTGACTGCCAGAAGCTGGAAGTGGATGATGGGATGGATCACTTGATGATTGCCTCTTCTGTTCATTCCCTCTGAAGCCCCTGGCATTGGCCACTGTCGGAAGACAGGATACTGGGCTAGATGGACCATTGGTCTGACCCCGTATCGCTGTTCTTATGCCTGGGGCACAAAACCCCACATGCCCAGGGAAATGCTGTGGTGGAGGCAGTTTCCTGTCACCTACATAGAAATAACTCATGCAGGAGATTATTCCGCTTTACTCAATACTCCTTGCTTAAACCACATACCTATTTTCTCAATAAGGAATGCCGTACGAGATTCATTTTAAGGTACTGAACCAGATCCTTAGCTGCTGTAAATTGGCATAGCACCACTGAAATCAGTGGAACTATACCAGTTCATACCAGTTAAGGATGTGGGCCATTATGTTTACAAACACTTCTTGCATTAGACTGTATGTAAAATTGGATTATCAAGGGAAAGTACTGTAAAATAGCTTGCCTGTGTTATTAAACATAGATGGAAACTTTTACCATCCAATTTAATTTTATGTAGTGCAATTAATGAAGAGAATCAGTTTACTTAATAGATACATGAAATCAGTGATACATAATCATTGAAATAATGCTATGGTCTTTGATAAAGCTTTCATACTTGTATCAAAAACCATATGATTTTGTGATCACTCCTGTTTACTAGAAAAACTGAAGAGACTGAGAGGTTTAAAATACAAAAAAAATTTTGTTTAATTTTTATAATTATGTGGAAATGGCTGTATTTGGAAATTTAGATTGAAGTGTAATATTTAAAACAGTAACAAAGAAATGGCTCACACTTTAGATACAGCTTGCAATCTGATCCTTAAAACAGTCTCTCATTGTAAGATTAATATATAG
Organism: Terrapene triunguis; assembly: GCF_002925995.2. NCBI lineage: Eukaryota > Metazoa > Chordata > Testudines > Emydidae > Terrapene > Terrapene triunguis. Next base: position 57,212,171 of record NW_020664409.1, read on the forward strand.
CAAATATTTGCTGTCAGATGGGACTATTTCCAGTAAATGGTCTTGTCTGCATTAGCAAACTTCAGAGCAATAAATCGTCACTGGTAGTAGCAATGGTGGAAGCTGAAGTATGATACTCAGGTAGTTGTACCGCCCTTCGTGAAGCTGCACTGGTGATGCAGTGCTGATAAGAAGTTTGTTCATGTAGTTGCAGCCGTGAGTGTGAAGACACTCATTAAAATAATCTTACAGAGTTTCAGCTTGGGTTTTTCTCTCCAGCTGGAAGTGGTAATAACACATTTGTGTCCACCCTGCCATCTAACTTTGGAGCGAGACGTGAGCCACACACTATGCACCTACTCTGTCCTTTTCTTCTGCAAAAAGATGTAGCTACCGTATTATTTCTGTTTCATGGACAACTTCCTGAGTTTGGGCACATGTGTTTTCTGGTATGTAAATTGCTTTCCTTCCCTTATTAAGATATTGACATGAACGTTGATGGAGGAGTGAAGAAAGGCTTAAATATTGAAATGAGCCAGCCACCCTTGGGACTTAATGTTCTTATCTTAATTTTGTTTTGTTTTGTTAGTGAAGACTACAAGCAGCAGGGGATATATTGTCCTTGAAATTACTATCAAATGAAATGTTTCCACAGCATTGAGATGTATTTAGTGCTAAGGAAGAGTTTAGGACTCATTTATTGTTTATTGGTGGTGAAAGATACCTTTTTTCCCCCTTACACCAAAAAAATGGCTTTTGGATACTTGCACATGGCTATTCTCAGGAAAATTCTTTGCTGTCTTCTCACTTCAAATGCCTAATGACAAAAGGAGGAGGGATTATAAATATTCCCATCCTCTAGCATTACGTTCAGTAAGGGGTTGAAGTGGATAAACTGTTCACTTCCATGTTCCTTATTGTCACAGGCATGTTCTATGCAAGAGAAAAGGGAGGGGTTGTGGGTATGAAGCTGAGCTGCCTGGCTCCACAGAAGCTGCTGCAATCTGTATGTTGGATGAGGGAAGAGAAAACCAGGGATCAATCTGGGATTCTGTGAAGACTAGAAGCCTTTCGGAGCGGGGGGAGATCTTCATATATCCATGTTTTTATATTAGATTTTCGAACTGAATTCATATGAAGAAAATGGCTCTGAACTTGCTTTTTGGACCAGCTACTGTGTTATAAATGTGCAATTCACAGCTTTGTAAAGCAGCAGGGAAAACATTGGGATGCCTAGAGCCTCAAAAGTTCTATGGTACATTCAAACCAATTTCTCTTCTATTTTATTTTAGGCTTATTGTTTTCTCTCTCTCTCCTTTGCCCCTTCATACTTCTAGAGCAGGGGTGGCCAACCTGAGCCTGAGAAGGAGCCAGAATTTACCAATGTACATTGCCAAAGAGCCACAGTAATATGGCAGCAGCCCTCCTCCCAAAAGCTCCCCACCCCACTCCCAGCACCTCCCACCCACTGGCAGCCCTGCCAATCAGCGCCTCCCCCTCCTTCCCTGCACATCCTGATCAGCTGTTTCGTGGTGTGCAGGAGGCTCTGGGGGGAGGGAGGAGCAAGGGCACGGCAGGCTCAGGGGAGGGCGCGGGAAGGGGTGGAGTGGGGGCAGAGCTAGGGGTTGAGCAGTGAGATCAAACTGCACAGAATTTTTTTTTCCCCCTCAAGAAAAGAAGAGCTGGTGCCCTCTTCATTTCCGCGTCAGGGTTGGGAGGAGGGAGAGATGTTCCCATGCCAGACTCTAACCTCCAACACATGCCTCCAGAAATGGCCAGCTCACCATGCTGAGCACAGTGCCTATGTAGGCCCTAATCCAGCAGTCCATCCCTGTTCCCTAGTCAGCAAAACAGATGTTTAATGTTAAGCAAGCTTTACTGAAAAGAGATGGGTTTAAGTATGTGCTTAAATGCTTTTCTGTAGGAGGGCCATAGTGTGGTTGTGGGCTGTGTCCCTGCTGAGTGTATACATATTTCCCCTACACATCTATCTCCATGCCACTTATGGACCCGAAGGATTGAGCCCACTCTGTACTAAGCCATTTTTGCTCTTACCGCAGCTTCAGTATACTGTCTCTAGATGGCTTCTCATCACTAACTATTACTAACTATTACCATTTCTTGCCTCACCACCCTCTTCTTCTTTCATTGCCATTGGGTTCTATACTAACAAGTTACAGGGTAACTTCTCCTCTTTTTGCTTCAGCTACCTATTGAGAGCTATTGCACCTAGAAACAAAACTTTCAAAGAACTATTGCTGCTTGTCATAGATACATAGAGTTTAAGGCCAGAAGGAATCATTAGATCATCTAATCTGACCTGTATAACACAGTATACTTCACTGAATTACCCTGTATTGATCCCAGTAACTTGTCTGACTAAAGCATATCGTCTAAGCAGGCATCTGGTCTTGATCTGAAGACTCCAAGAGATGGAGAAGTCATCATTTCCATTGGTACTTAGTTCCAGTGGTTAATGACCCTCACTGTGAAAAATGTGTGCCTTATTTCTGATTTAAATTTGTCTGGTTTCATCTTCCTGCCATTGGTTCATGTTGAGCCTTTCTTTGCTAAATTAAAAGAGCTCTTTAGTACCTGATGTGTTCTGGCCATGAAAGTACTTATATACTGTAACCAAATCACCTCTCAATTGGGTTAATAAACTAATCAGATTGAGCTCTTTAAGGGTATGTCTGCACTGCCAAAAAAAAAGACCCCTGGCAGTGAGTCTCAGAGCCGGGTCAACTGATTCAGGCTAATGGGGGCAAAAATAACAGTGTAGACGCTTGGGTTTGGGCTGGACCTCATCTTTAACACCTATCCCCCTCACTGGGTTTCAGGGTCCAGACTCCAGCCAAGCCCGAATGTCTACACTGCTTTTTTTTGGTTCTGTAGCGTGAGCCTGAGTTAGTTGATCTGGCTCTGAGGGTATGTCTACACAAGGATAAAAAACCTGCAGCAGGCCTGGGTCAGACTGTTTGGGCTGACTTGGGCTCGTGGGGCTGAATAATTGCTGTATAGACATCTGGGCTCTGGCTGGAGCCTGGGAGTGTGGGGGTCTGGGAGTGTGGAGGGTACCAGAGCTCAGGCTCCACGGCCACTCCCTTGGTCTTTTATGCCTGTGTAGATGTACCCTGAGGCTTCCTGCTGCAGGTCTTTTTTTTTTTTTTTTGCTGTGTAGACATACGTACCCCAAGTCTCTCACTGCAAGGTATTTTCTCTAGCCCTCCAATCATTTTTTGTGGTTCTTTTCTGTGTCCTCTCCAATTTCTCCATATTTTTTTAAATGATCATCCTCAAAGCATTTTACAAATGTATACTATAATTATGAATAACCTGGGCCAAGATTTTCAGGAGCGACTAGTGATTTGGGGTGCTTCAAATTTTTTGGGTGCCCAACCTGAGACACTTTAAGGGTACCTGATCTCCAGGTGCTGCATGTACATATATACATGCTTTTCCTTCTAAAAAACAGCAGTCACCTATGGTACAGAGAATAGTAACCAAAAAGTGCTTAGCACGAAAGTAAAGCCAGAGAAGGAGGAGAATGTTTGGCCTAAGACACCAGGACAAACAGCTGTTCTTATTAAAGAACACATGGTGCTCTTCAGGTTTTCATAGCGGGGACGTCTTTTTTAAGCTTGCATATGAAAGACTCAAACACAGCAATCATGGATGTATGTAGTTCCCCCCCTCCCCCTGCTTGATCCTGAATTTAAATCATAATGCTGAATTTGTGACGTCACTCTCAATCATTTCCACATGGCTTCTTTTGTAGGATCAAAAAGAAGGTGAAGTTCTCTTGTGTCAGGCGAAAAGCTGATTTTTTGGACAGAAAGATCATTCTGAGTAATTCATAATAATAGCAGGGAGACTACAAAGCAAATGCAGGTAAATTTATTTTTTCTTTAAATATTTACTTTCCTTGAGTTCCCACAGTGGGAGAAGGGTTCAGTTTTAAAGGCATTGTGCTGTTGAGTAGAACCCAGATGTTCAAAAGCTGTGGTTGCTTTAGAAAAATGTTAAACCTATAATATTTTGAATGGATTAAAAATTCTCAAAACAAGCTTCTAATAAATAAACCTCAATCACAAACAGGGCACGATAATAGCACATTTGGTTACACAGCCTCATACTTCCATTTTCTCTGGTATGCTAGCTTTCTAAAGGTAGCGTTTTGGCTCTGATTGAATGAAAGGGCAAAGGTTACAGAATGTGAGGCTTTGGTAGCTAGAAGAGAGAACAGCTATTACAATGGTGGGGAAATGCAAGCCACTAGCTCTGAACATACAGAGCCGTGTGTGAAATTGACAAGAAGGAAGAGGATGTCATTTTATGAGTGGCCAGGAAATGAACTATGTGTCCAAGTATTTCTATTTACTGTATAATCATTGCAAATATTGTAGAGATATTTAATACTAAGAAATTCTTAATATAATTCTTTTGTTCAATATGGCAACAATGGGAAAGGGGGCATTTGGGAGCGGGGCGTGTGTGTGTGTGTGTGTGTAAATGCTTCTATTGGATTTCCTAACACAGTTTCTGGCAACTTATGTTAAAAATATTGTAACCAAAAGGCAGATGTGCCCTGGAGATTGTGAGTCAAATCCTGCTCTGTGACCCTGGCATAAATGCAAAATAACTTTATTGGCTGTATGCTGAGAGCAGAATTTTCCCCTCTAACATTGAGTACTGCTACAGTGAATGTAGTTATTGCAAAAGTGCTAACTACTTTTAAGTGCAGTCTCCTCCTATCCACCTTCCTGCCCTGTTCTGGCACTGAAGCTAGTCTCACTGTTCTGTTGGCCTATTACTCTCCCAAGAGTCTCTATGCCTTTTTCCATGCTGTCCCAGCACATAGAATACCCTTCCTGCTCTGTTGTGCAAAGCTAATGCCCTGTCTTCATTAAGCTACCTCCCGTTAAGACTCACTATTTCCATGATGCTTTAAAGAAACAGGTCAATTACTGGAAAAAAGTCATCATCCTTTTTAATGAACCCTCAAGAAATTCACACGCATAAACCAAGTAACCATGTTTTTGCCACCCTTCCATACCCGATCCCTTCCCTGACTATTTTTCGTATCACATCCAGAATTAGACTTTAAGCTCATCAGGGCCAAGACCTTGCTTCGCTGTGCAGCTACAGCTCCCACTGAAGTAATCAATAGATGTATTGAAATCAATAGCAAATGCAGTGCTCAGCACTCTTGAAAATCAGGCCACTTATTTAACTGTCCAAATATAGATCTATGTACTTTAGGCATTTGAGACTTATGGCCCTAGGGTATGAAAATAGTTAAAAATGGATTAACTCTTAAATTCTGCTCTTTAATTGGTGTGTGAGCACATCTGATTTGTTTTAAATCCCACACTTCTCAGTTCTACAGGTGCTTAAGTTACTCCAAATTCTCTACTTTAGAGTAGACAGATGTGTCCCCCCTCGTCTCCCTGATGAAGTTTATTCAGTGTTTTAGGACTAAGTCAGGGTGCATTTAAGAAGAGAACATAAATATACTTTGGGGAAAATATCTTTACTTTCTTCTTATATGATTAAAAGGAGAAAAGCAACACACAGGGGAGGGAGCTGTTGCTGGAAGCAGGGGAGAATGGTATGGAAAAGGCTGCTCCCCAGCTCTGCCCCACCCAAAAGCTGCAGGGTCCCTACCACACAGAGTGGCATTTGCTGTGTGTGAGGGCCAGCTGTGTTTCATGTAACCATTCTCTTCCCCTCACCTCTGCTGCAGTTCTGTGCCTTATCTACCATGTTTTGCTGCTCTCTACATGGGATAGTAGAAACTGCTGATTGTCTCAGGGATGGCCAGGGAGAAAAACGATGAGTATTTTCCTCAGGCCAGCACTAATACAGAACATGCAGTGAAACTCTTATGGCATCTAGAGCAGTTTCAAAGGCAGCTAGATAAAGATAGAAGCCTGATAAAATGCCCACTTTTTCCTGGGAAAAGCATCTAGTTTTTAATTCTGTTTTAAAACCATAGAGAATGTTTCATTTTTACCAGGGTTTTATAATGACTTTGAATTTGCCCCTTGGCTACCTTTATCTCTAATTTCTAATCCCTTAATGCCCTTAACTGAATCCTTGGTGCTTTAAATTGGCTAACATTTTTGGAGGATTTAAATTTTTATCACTGATTACACAATGAATACATAGCCTCAAATATTCATCATATAAGCATGATTAAAAAGCATAATCCCCTCAAAGATGTTCACAGCCATTTAAACTACCCCTCGGGTTCAATTATAGGAGTTAGGGGATTGAAAGGCAGAGACGACAGTGACAAGTACATTGAAACACTGAAAAGTAAAACCAGGAGGTGACAAGGATTCCAGGGGAGTATTTTACTCTTTAAACACATTGGGTCAGATTCTCTCCCCATGGCAGAGTTCTACTCAGGGCACAAATCATGTTGTGGTTGGTGGTGTCGAGGAATAAGGCTTCTTGATTTTGAGGGTTTGTCAGCCTTATGGTGTATCAGAGCTGCTGCGGGGCTGCTCTAACTTGTGCAACTGACAGAGAAGATTTAATAGACCTTGTGCCACTGGAAGATAGGCATGGCCTTCCTGGCCCTGAAACACCCCCTACGCTGGAGGGAGAGCTGGTGCAGAAGCCACCTCTGCCAGCTGTATGCATTCAGGGAGTTCTCCTGGGCCCGCGGAATTCCCTGCTGGTCTTTGAGGCTAGAATCTGGCCCCTTTGTATCACCTGAGCAGTGTAAATGTCCTGAACATGAATTGAGAATCTGCCCCTTTAACTCTTTTGGACATAAGGCCAGAAGGAAGAAAGCAGTAGTGGACATGAGAAAAGATTACAGCTGATGCAATTTGTAACTTACGATTACCATTTGGGGGTTTCAGCTCTTAAAAAGTGTATTTAGTGCCTGAGTGAGTTATCCTCAAGTGTGTGTTACATGTCACTCTCTGTCTAATCCCCACTACCGATTGGTGGAGATAGAGTCTGACATGAATGTCCTCATCCTTCCCCACTTTTATTATCCCATTTTAAACATGGCTGAAAAAATCACACATTGTTATTCTTGGTCTCCTCGCACCATTTTTTAAAATATACTAACATCTCTGGACCCAATTTTCTCTCTCTCTCTGTCTGACACACACACATTGGGAATTGAGGGGCATTCAGCACCTCTTAGGTCCGGCTTTTGGTGGGAATAATAGAGCAAATATCTCCTTTCCCACACTTTACATCTCTGTCCATCTCCTTCTTCTCCAAGTCTCCATCTGTCAGACATTAGGAGCTTCTATACACCAATGTAAATCTGAGAACGGGACTGGACAGAAATGAGATTTAAGTAAAACAGCCAGTTTAAACATATCTGAAGCTGAAATTCCCTGTAAATCCTCAGAAGTGCAGCAACACAAGTCATGTATCTGGGTACAAAAGTTGGCCGCTTTATTAGAGATTGTGGCTGAAATGTACATACTATGCTGATTTGAGATCTGATTATGCTCTATTTCTTCACCTTGAGCAGCTCTTTACTCCATGAGTAGTCCCGTTGATTTCAGTGGAACTACTCAGCATGAGTAAGGGAGACAGAATTGGGTCTTTGATAAGGAACAGGGGGGAAAAACAAGGTGTTAAATCAACACAAGTTATAGAAAGACTAGTATTCCTATAAACTAAGTATATGACTGAGAGTTCTCCTGACCCTCCCAATAGCTTGCTGTGTGAACTTGTCAGGTTGCTTAGCTTAACTATTTTCCCCATCTGTAAAATGAGAACAATACTCACCTTTGTAAGAGCTTTCAGATCTTGGATGAAGGAGATAACGCCCTAATCCTGTAAAGAGAACTGCATGAGTGAACCCTTGTGCCTGTATTGAGCCCCATTGAAGTCAATGAGGCTCCAAGCTGGCAGCATGGTCCACTTGCCTGGTTCTTTTTGTGGGAATGGGGCCTGGATGTACAATATTTTTTGTTATTATGTAACGTTTTCAAAGCTCCTTGAAATTGTAAAGCACTACAGTAGAATCTCACTCATCCACTTTTGGAACAAAAAAAGTATGTTCTTCCCCGCTTCTCATCAAAGGTTGAGACATCATTTATTTATACGATAAACATAATATAGCTTATATCAGGAAATTATAAAATATAAATACAACATAATTACAATTGTTAAAATAAATGATCAAAATACATATTGTGGTGTAGAATCTTTGTTTGTTTTAATTACTTTAGTTCACTTAAGGGCAGATTTTTCAAGGGCACAAAGGGCTCTCATTGATAATCAATGGGAGATAGCACCTAATTCCCTTCCATGCCTTTGAAGATTTCCCCTTATTCATTAATTTGCAAACCTTGGTGATCTGTGATGGGTTTCTTGATCATCAGTGTGAATTAGTGTGGTCCTGCACTGTGTAAGTACTAAACGCTGTTGTTCCATCAAAATGTAAGTTAATGTGATGGGTGTCATCCCACAGAAACCACATCTTATGAGCACTGAAACATTTGGAACTAGGTATTAAAATTGTATTTATAACATTATTTAAATTCTGCCCTTAATTAAATACATGTACTTTCCATTGAAATTCCATTGTGTTGTGAATGTTAACAAGAGCAAAATTTGGATGCTAGGATAGAGTGATTTTATGTTGCGTTTTGAGTTAAAAACCACAGACCGTTCTGTTACTGATCATCTTTAAAGTGCTTTAAAGAAATGATCGTTATAACTGAGTTTAGTCTGTTTTCAAAACAGACAGTGAAATAACCATTGTGCATGAACCTTCTGTTTTTATAACTTCTGTGCTTTGATATTGTAATCGGTGCAAGTGGATGCAATTAAAATCTTTATTTGGAAACCTGCACCGATCCAAGTCATTCAAAAAAAAAAGCCACCAAGTACTTTGACTCTAGATTCTCACACATATTTACATTTACAATCAAAGCTTTTGTTCAGTTAAACTAACAAGGTCTGTTTAGCATAAGAAAGAGTTCACGCAAGCTGCTTTAGGTTGTGCTAATTTCAAGAAAGGCAGTGGCATGGGAGGAAAATCTACACCAAACAGTCTTAACTCCTTCAAAATCAACAAAATTGTATTTTAACGGGCTACTTCTCTTTATTTCAAAGAAAATGTACTTGATTTATAATGGAAAAACATGTTATTAAAATGACTAAAGGATAAGTTAATGACAACTCTCATTCAATGGGCAAATGTCTTGCCACTGGTTTCCTTAAGCCCGTGAAAGAGACAGATCAGATCCTCAGTCTAAGCCACTTCCAAAATAGCCAATAAACTCCATTACTTTTGTTTGGTTTGTTACTTTTGTAAAGAGGGGGAAAACAGGATTTTCAGGGCTGTCTATGTAGCATGATCTGTAGTTAACATTAACATTTTGTTTAGTAGCACATCGTTATTATTGCTGGTGTGATACGGCTTTTGAAAAGTTATCTTCTTACTATGTCCTGGGTGCTGCTGATGCATCAAAAGCTACATGCACACGTGGGTCCAGGTTCTGCAGCTAGAGTCAGGCGAGTGGATGTTTGTGTCTATGGGGAACCTGATCGACTTCAGTAAGGTTCTGCCTGTTTGGTGTGACTGTGGGATTAGGGCCATAATAGCATGATGCTAGATCAATAACTTGGAATTATTTCAAGAGTTTCTGTCAGTGTCATCCATGTTTTTCTTCATTGAAACTTCATCTGCTATTACAAAAAAGGAGGGTCTCTGTAACAAACGACGAGCTGGGTATATTTAAAATAGAATTCCTATGTGGATTTTATTCAGAAGGTAAAGTAGAAATTTTAACATCTGCAAGATTTGGTTTCTTAGCAAGGCCATGATCTCAGTGGATGTCTCCATGCAGCTGCTTCCCATCTGCTTCTCAGAGAACCTTCGCATGCATTTATCAGGCAAGAATGCTACTGTGAAGTAGTGGCACCATGTTACCTCTCTTAATGCCGCAAAGAGAGGAAATTTCAGAGCCCTCCCTACCACAATATTATATTCCTGGCTTTATGAGCAGCACAAGCATTGGGAGCCCATTCGTGCTGTTTCTGTATCTTGTTTAAGGGAAAGGTCACTCTGCTTGAAGCTCTCTAGAAACAAATATGAACTGCTCTCCAGAGACACTAATCCTGATTCTTGGTCCATCTGCTTCTGTCAGCACCAAAAACTCTACCCCAAGTGGGAGTTACAGAAGTGTTCATAGGCAGGGTTGACCTTAAGTAAGCACAAAGCAAGTGCCCACTAAAGGTGCCTATATTTTGGTGATCCTTTGTCCATGGAAAGCCTGCATCTCACAAGCACATCCTATCTCCAACTCCAGGAGGAGGACAATAACTTGTTACTTTTTTATTGCCATTTTGTAGTGGGACCAGGGGAGCATCTCATGGTCTGAATTGCGTTAAGTGTGTGTGAGAGAGAACTTGGATCCCCGTTAATCACAAAGCTGGTCTAGGGCTGGAGTAAACTGTGCAGTGTGCACAGCTATGGCTGGTTGGAACATTTCCAATGACATTTCATTTAATTGAAATAGCTGTTTCATTGAAACAGGATGGGGGTGGGAGAAAGAGACAGTTTCATTCTATGGCCTGGTGACTGGGGAACTGGTCAGGGACCTAGGTTCAAGTCCCCTGGTCAGCTCTACACTTGAGTAGGAGTAATCAGGGATGGAAGAATGCTACTTTGAATCAAGCAGAGCAGGGACTTGAACCTGGATCTCCCACATTCCAGGCCAGTGCCCTAACCGCTAGGATTCACTGACTGACATTTCCACACTTCTTCCTGAATCAAAAGCCTGAGGCTCTCCATTCAAAAACAGACCCTTGGACACAATTCCATTGCTGTGAAAATGTTCAAAAGTTTTGGTTTTGTTACAATGTGGAAGCAAAAGACATTTTAAAACCTTGAAAGTTGCTGCAAAACCAAATTGTTATCCCCTGGTCAGCTCTGTGAGCAGCCCTGGAACAAGGACAAACCAGCCATGCAAAAATCAGAAGTGGGGTGGTAGGAAATCATGCCTTTTGCACTATCCCTAAAACACCAGACAGTTGTCTGGCTTCATCCTCCCCCCAATTGCAGGTATAATGGAGGGAGGGAGAGAAAGGAAGAGTGATCTGCAAACCACATGGACTATCCCTTGCTCCCTCTGACCTATTCCCAAAATGGAACTATAAACCAAGTAGTACAACTTCTCACTGCAGTCCCTTTAAAATTCTCTCCCAGGTGTGAAACACCTGGGGGCACACTCTGTCATTAGGTTGGTGTTAATAGTAAATAATGGTTGCATAGACCTGCATGAGACATGAAAGGAGGGTCTGGATTAGGCTAGACACAAGAAGAGCCGGGAAATAGACTACCATGGCCCAGTTACAGACACTATAATGGATTTTGCTTTCACAGAACAGGAAGAGTTGAAGGGGAGAAGAGAAGGAAGGTTTCCCTGAGCACTCTCCAGAAAGGCCTCTGGACATTGACAACTAGCTGGTCAGAGCAGGATGATATTTGTTGCAAAAGTTACTTCCAGGCAGTGGCTGGGGCTTTCCACTCATACCTTGGGACTGTCCCAACATGCAGTGTAATCATGGCGACTTCCAGCAGGTGTCCAGTGAATACCCCCAAGTTTACATTTCCCATTTGGGTTAATAGGAAAACCCCAGAGTCTGTTGGACTCTGGCTGCAGCCAACCCCTGGTGCAAAGTGACTTAATGCTGCTCAGCAAGAAGCTACCCAGGATAAGGATATCATATATCCTTTGTATATAATATATGATGTTTACTGGAAAGAGGCGGCAAATAAATGAGGACATGATAAAAATACACAGAATACTGAATGGTATAGCGAAAGCAGACCTGGCACTTCTCTTCACCCTTTCTCATAAGACAAGGAAAAGAGGACATTCAATTAAAGTGACTGGCAGAAAATTTGAAACTAATAAAAAGAAATACTTTTCCATACAATGTACAATTAGTTCATGGAACTCACTGATACAATATCAAAGCTAATAGTTTAATGGGATTCAAAACTGGATTGAACAGTTAGATGGGTAACGAGCATAGCTAGAGTTACAATAATAAGGATTTTTTAAACAAGATCAGAAAACATGCTTCAGAGCCTAAACCAACCTATGACTGAGGGAGATTAGGAAGAAATATTCTCTATGGGCAGATTATTACACAACTGCCTAGTGCAGGGTTTTGTCCGCCTTCTTCTGAAGCACATGGTACTGGCCACTGTTGGAGGAAGGATACTGGGCTGCATGGACAGCTGATCTTATCCACCCTGGCAATTATTATGTTTCTGGGATACTCTAGTTCAGCAGTCAGGAAATTCTATGGGAGCTTAATTTCAATTTTAAAATGGAGGCTTTATTGACTAGTTATCAAATAATCCAATCAACTCTGGAGTCCCTGCATTATTTATGCTGATATTATTTTTACGCTCTCCCTACATTTTCATTTTTTCTGTTTTTGCAGATTTTTGTAGTGACAACACAGAAGTGAGTTGTGGGAGTTTGCAGGAAGTAAACTGGAGGTTTTGGCAATGGAGTCAAGAAATACAGAGCTATAGAGGCCTAAGAAAGCATAGTAAATATTTTGGGTTTATGGGAGAAGTGCATTATCTCTTTTTAGCAGAAACAAACAGCTAATTGGATACATTTAAATTGTCATCTTTAGGTCTCAGAGTATGACTGGCCAGAAAACAAGAGTTCTATTTTGAGAAATATTTTGAGGTTTCAACATTTGGTTTTATTCTCTATAAGAACCAAAAACAGACCTTTCAAAAATGTTCATGAGGAAAGGAGAGAGAGAGAGACGACAACCCACCCACCCCAGAGTGCTTCTAAATCAGCCAGAGGAGGTACTTGAACTTAGGTCTCCCACATCCCAGGGGAGTGGCCTAACTAGTGGTCAATAATTAGTGTGAGTGCTTCTCTCTCAATCACTCCTGTTGGAGCTGTTTCCTTTTGCATAAATAAATATATTGTGGGCAAGAGAGATTCACTCTATAGCCTAGTGGTTAGGGTAGACAGCTAGGTCATAGCAAAACTGGATTCAAGTCTCTGATCTGAAACAGGCAGAGCAGGCTATTTTGGAGAGGTGGCTTTTTCCCCACTTTCTGACCAGAAATTCCATCCTGGGCCTGAGAAATCTTCCCATAGAAGCTGATGTGTTTCTGCAAAGCGTTTCAGTTCTGATGAATCAGCATTTTTCAACTAAAAATGTTTCTCCAAAAAATGCCTGACCATCTCCATTTCAGTGGGCCATTTAAGGTACACTGGGCGGTTCACATTGCCGTGCTGTTACTGTTTGCTTCCTGAATTTGCCATGTGACTTGGTTCCTATTTGTATGGGGACTAGCAACAAAGGGCCTTTAGCCTCAGAATTGTGAGTGCAGAGGGCCCTGTCTATACTTGCACATTTGGGGATGGATCTTGGCATTTATGTCATCTCCCTCTATAGGAGGTGGTTCCCATTGCCCCAGAGAGAGCACCAGGGAAATTTTGGCTCCGGCAGGCACTTTCTCTCCTGGTCCTGCTCCTTCCACATTGGAGATGTGCAGATAATACTCCCTATGATACATGTGCCCCCTTTTCAGGTAGTTCATGGGTGGAGGTGGGAGCAGGAGTAACAATGAGCAATCCCTGTGCTTCCCCAAAAGCCTAAGAAAAGAGGCTTGTGCAGTTGTGGAGGGTGAAGTCTTTCTGTGCGGCCTCCACTCCCATACACCCTTGCAAGGGCCTCTCACAATCTGGCTCTAGATGAGATTGCAAAGGGGTTAACTAATACTTTCTTGAAGTGTTATGGGATGTTGGTGATCAATTGTCACTGTAAAAATAAAAGGACAACTGTTACTTCCTTGAACTTATAGGGAAAAAATGAATCCGTATGTGAAACTGTGTGTATTCCCACGCTCTGTCCAGAGCAACATTGGTGATCTTATTGTTTTCTTAGGCAAGTAGTACCTTGATTATATGTAATATTAGAGGCAGTCTCACGGGGAAATGGCCAGGCTGAACCTTCATAATGAAAGTTTTTACAGAGTCTGGTGAGTTTAACTTATCAATCATTCTTGCCCTTCACTTTTTTTTATTGTTTTGAATTTTTTGTGTGTGTGTGCCATTACAAGGTTTGGACCTGGGAGGGAGAGGAAGAGTGATGAGAACTATGTAAGATGGAGAGACTTAAAGATGATTATTTGTCCCCAGTTTGCTAATATTTAACACTAAAAGCCAACCCAGACATTTTGTCTTCTAACTAAGTTGCTGGCATATTTTCAATTTTGCTATAAGTTTTGGATGGTTTACCTCAAAATTTTGCTGTAATGAAATTGAGTGGGGTCCAAAAATGTGAAGTCAGTACAAATTATGAGAGCCCGTAGCTCACTGAGTTCTCACAGTTTAAAGCATTGTAGGACTCACATATCCTCTCCCCTAAGCACTTTCTATACTAGTGACCATGGAATCACTTATCTAGTGCTGACTGCTTTAAGACTGTTGATTTTCCTTCCTCCATTTGCTTCTGCCCTTTTAAGTGTCTGGCGGAGTGAGCTCTCCTCAGACTCTCACTGATCACTTGTTTACTGGGCTGGGGTTGGGATTCTTGGCCAACTGACAGCAATGGGGAAAAGAACCACAGTTTCTCAAGTACATTAAATCTTCATGTTAGTCCCTAGTCTGGAAAAACGTCTTGCTAGCTTTTTCTGTTTCTTAAGGATGTCATGAAAAATAAGTGATTTTTTTGGTTGGTTGTTTGGCGGGTTTTCTTCACTTTGACTAAGACATCCATTAAACAGCTTTATGTGAGAGGTACTCTTGTTTAATTAGTTTTTTGTATAGTATTGGCTTATTTGAAAATAAATTACTAAGCAATCAGTTGCTAGAGGGAAAAGCAATAACTAAGAAAAAATGTGCAGATGATGCAAGTGAAGCAACACAAATTTGGGATTGACAACCACTGCAATTCTCCTTTGACCTTCGTCTGTGTGGGGGTGGTAGTGGTGGCAATCTTTTGATAAATTGCAGAGCCCTGTGATAAATTGACCTTATTATGAACTTTTGACCACCTCACCTGCACTCTGCCCACTTTTCCATCTACCCAAGGTCTATTTCTAATATTCCAACCCTGAAGACCAGTTATAGTTGCACTTAATATAACTAGTTATTTTTTATAATTTTCCTTTCTTTTTCTATTTTTGAAGAAGAATGCAGAACAAAACATAAATCCTAAGAAACTACATTAAAAAAATCAACTATGTTAGTACCAGCCATCCTTTGTACTGAGAAGTAATTTTAATTCTGGCAATTCCTAAACTGAATTCTTGATTATCTAACCTTAATAGCATTCTTTTAACTTATTTATTTTTGTATGTGGTGGGGGGGGGGGGGGGGTGCACACACACATACACACCCCTCGTACAAAATGTGTGTGTGTGTGTGTGTGTGTGTGCCAGAATTTTCAAATATGGATTAAAGTAAAAGTGGCCTGGTTATTCAAAGGTACTGAGCACCTGCAGTTCCTGTTGACGTCAGTAGGAGCTACTGTGTGCTTCATGATTTTGAAATAATCAAAAATTAGGAGCCCAACTTTAGGTACCTAATCTTTTAAAATCTTGGCTGAAGTTTTTAGGAACTTTAACTTTCCCATAGTACACATGGGGACCAAGACTTACTGAATGGGCACACTCTACTCTTGGATACATGCATGAATCTCCCATTGATTTCAACAGGAGTGTGTGTGTATACATGTCTGAAGCCAGAATTCGACCCAGGTAATACCTGGATTATCTATCCATGGTGTTTTAGTTGTAATTTAATAAACAGGGGAACCAGTTCTATCTTCATATATGCATGTAGAAGTCTAATTGACTCCAACAGGAGTTATAGGGATACAGTGAAGGCAAGAGTGGGTCTCGTGCATGTTAGTATGGATGAATTAAAGTCTCTGTAAGTACCATGAAGGTTGCATTCTGTTACTTTTGAGAGTTTAAAACTGTAAGCTTACCATAAATTACATTTAACTTGTGTGTGTGTGTGTGTGTGTGTGTGTGTGTGTGTACATGCACATACAAAACTGAACTGCCAATGCCATCTGTGGAGGGGACGAGTCTAGACAAAGATGAGTGAAGCTCATTGCACTGACTTACAAGGGCTGGTTGGTTACCATGGAGACTATTTGGAGCTAATAAGTGAAGAGACATGTTAACTGTGGGAATAAAACAGGAGTGACTATTTTTCAATATCACAGTTACCTACAATTAATCTTGCATATTAGGACTGTCTTGAGTTACTTACAACAGTGCATTATTCACTTTGTTACAAGTCTTATCTGAGTGGGGTCAGTCTGACCCTGCAAGGAGTTCACTGTTTTGAGAGTCAACCTGAGAATGTGTTTTCTGATGCATTATTTTAACAATATTTCAGGTACAGTTCTTTCAGTGAAGCTTTAATTTCACTTTTAAAACCTAAATTCTTTGCAGATGGTAGTTGGGGTACAGGGAAAATAATGGAAAAGTCTAGTTGATTTAAACAGTCACTTCTACTGCAAACTAAATCTAGCTTCAGTCACAGGAGAAGCAGTTACGTTATCCTACAAAATCAGCAGCAGTTTTTTATTTGAAAACATGATCATGCATAATGCTTAAAGGTTGTAACTAACTTTGTTTTTGGAGGTGAAAGTTTGTAATTCAAGTTTTGTTAGAGAAAAAGCTCTTTGAAGACTGTTGTGTGTTTGTGTGTGTGTAAAATACACTACAATTGTGAGTCCTCTTTATGATCTCATGCCACTTTTACACTGTTGTAACGTCATTGACATCAGTGGAGATACACCTGATTTAGACTGATATAAAGAAATGATAACAGAATTAGGTCCAAGTATGTGTGTAAGATACCTACCATATGTATATGTACACACACATAATGGGTGTGTCCACGTGGGTACATAAGCATTATATCAAAATGCTTGTATTGTACATAATTGCCTTTCATATTGCTAGAACGAAATATAACAATTTTAACTAAAGCTAGCTTAAAATATCAACATTTAGTTGCTTCTCATATGGCAGACATAGAATAGAGCAAGTCCTCAGATGATCAATGATTTATGCAAAGATTCAGAATCTAAGATGATATATAATTGTTTTTGTGTCTTTGATGTTCCACATCTGACTGTTCTGCATTTTTAATACATTCTGCATTACTAATACAATACTGGTAAAATTATTATTCAACACTTTTGCAGGTTCTTTCTTTTGTACTCAAAATATTGTTAAAGAGAACACAAACTAGTTTAATAATGCCTCCAGGGTTTTCTGAATCTACAAAGTTATCCAGACTCTTTCCAGACCTCAGTCTGGTAGGATAAAAAAAACCAAAAACCTGCCTTGAAGCAATAATTGTCACTGTTTAAAATCTTATGATACCCTAGGGGACAGTAGTTTCATCCCTGCCTTGCCACTTAGCATTGTTGAAAATATTTTTCTGTTGCTTGTTTTTCTGGATTTAGCAGATTAAGGAGTAGTGTTTTAGTGAATACCCAACATCTGTGAAGGCAGTTTCAATTTAATAGGCTGAAACAGACACCATATAATCACTTCTGGGAAGAACTTGAAAAAATGCAATCAGGACTCTCTAGTGCTTCTTTTCTTTTCTTTTTTTCTACAGGTCAACTATGACAACTACTAACTGAGCACACTCATATAACTCACTAACCTCATGTTTTATAAAATGTTTCATTTTTTTCGCACTACTGATTCTAAAATAGCCTCCAACAACGTGCCCAAGGTATTAAAGAACAAGCAAACCAAATCAACCTTTCTGGGCTTTAAGATATTCTCTTTTAGATGGCTGTGCAGAGTGTATTAAAGCTGTTTATAGTTGCAAACCTTTCTACACATTGGATTTTAGCACTTTTTGAAATAGCCTTTAATGCCAGAACGACACTTCTCCTTTTAGCTTTTCCTTTCCCAGTTCAAAGAAATGCAACATCTGTCATAATGTGAAATGTAGATTTAATGCAAACTGCAAGTCAGGCACTTGGTAACAAAATAAAGAATCCTTGGGTGGTTTTTTGTTTTGTTTCTCTCTCTCTCTCACCATCCTATTTCAGTGAACAAGGAAGGAAGCATCTATTTGTTGTATAGGCTTTTCTGAGGCACTTATCAGTAGTATCTGAGTTTCTCACATAAATTAATGAATTTATCCTTAAGGCATCCCGGTGAAGTAGAGAAGTATCACTACCCCCATTTTATAGATAGGAAACAGAGGCACAGAAATTGGCACAAGGTCACAGCCAGGAACAGAACCCAGATATCCCAAATCCCAATGCCTGAGAACTTGCATGTACTGTATGTATATAGAATACTTACATGTAAGGGAAATTATCTCTGTAGTATTAAAATTTCTGAGGACATCTCCATTTGAAAGAGTGAGTGTGAGAGAGGGGTGGGAGAGTCAGCCGGAATAGAAGGGGGAAACGACACTGTCCTGGTTTGATCAGAATCTGGAAAATAAAACTTTAAAGGAAAGTAGTTCATGAGTTATTTGGAATGTGCTTTTAATCACAGAATGAAGAGACATTGCTGTTAGTTTTAATCGTTACAAAAACCTTGCATGTTCAAGAAGACAACTTTGAAAATAATAGGAGTAACCAACTTTTAGCCCTTGAAAATGTGCTGTTTAAGATTAATAGAAATCCACATATCGACATTTAATATTGAGAAGTATAGACTTGTGGTAAACAGTGCAGACCTCTATGCTGTATAAAAACGTTGTGCTTTTTAGCTGCCTCTCCCTTCTTTTCCCTTGGAATGCTGGAGGCAGCCACAGTGTAATCATGGGAAGGTGGGAGTTTGGATTTCAAGATGCAAATGTCACATTTCCGTGCAAACGACTCCCACATTAACACTTTATCAGGATCTCAAGCTGCATCTTTTATCTCTTTTTAGGAAAGTGTGTCTCAGAGGAGATTGCCCTCAATAGACCGGCAATAAAAAGATTTTACTGTCGCTGTTGTGCTTCTGTGCATCCTACTGTGAGGGTCCCAATGGTCCCTTGGGAATACAAGGAGTTGTGAGAAATAACACAACTGGCCACCAGAACAATCCACTCCCTCTACCTTCCCACCAGCACCTCCCACTTCTACTTTATAGCCGCCCTTTTCTCTCCCAAAATCTCAGGTTACTTTGCTAAGAGTTCTCAGAGCTACAGTTTCTGTCCTTGTCTCTGCCTCCAGCTCCTTAAGAGACACCCAGCCCCAGCGATTGGATTGGGCAGCCCGTCTTGACACACCACTGTGCTGAGTGCTTGAGGACGTGTTTCAACAGATGGTTGGGGTTAGTGTGTGTCATCACATTCGAGTGGGGATTAGGGAACGGAGGCTGCCTTGCTGGAGCTGTGTGGTCTTCTGCAAGTGTGAGTTGCGAGCAAAAGAAGAGCTATTTAGCTTTTGGGAGAAGAGGGAGGATTCATTTTCAGCAGCTAAAAGAAAAGCAGTTTGTTCAGGTAAAGTAAAAGACATTTAATGCCTCTCCACCCCCCCCCCCTTCATGGTTTTGAATGGAATGCTAGCACAGCACACTTGTCAAAGCCAGTTGCTGCTGCCTTATCAATGCAGCTATTGTATGGCTGACAGATAACTGCGAACATAGCTTGATGCTTGGCTGTCTTCATAGAACTAACACTCTTAATGCATTTAAGGTCACGCTTTTGAAGGTGTAGATTAGAAAATCTCTTTTGGAGCAGTGTATCTATTACTTAATGTCTCCCCCTCGCTCTCACACATGTGCTAAGAACCTTCAGTAAATGAGAGATCCCCAGTGCTGTAATAGTAGTTTCATTTCTATGTTTACGTTAATGAATTAGTGAAAACTATTGGGGGGGAAAATCCTAGCATGGTTTTTCTGAGATTCTGACAAGATGCTTAACTGCTTTTAGGCAGCGTAGACTGTCTCTGCCTCATTGTGAAAGGAACCAAAATGTTTTGAAAGTACATTTGATATGTCTGTAAAGTTTGAAGACTCCTTTATAGAGACCTGGCTGGGCTCCTGATGATTGGAGTATAGTTAGCTTGGCTTACACATGGATTTAAAGTTAGGAAAGAAGCAGAAAAAGGAGGAAGTGAGAGAATACAATGTAATACAGCGCTTGCAGCTGCAGCAGAGCAGATGGATGTAATTCATTTGCAGATCTGTTTGTGAAAGTTTTACAAGTCACTGAAAACTAAGTAGCATCACTATAACGGATCATTAAAGGCCGCCTATATTTATAGATTCTAAACAGGCTATCTGAAGTGTTAATTAAATGTAAAGGGATTTTTACCGTTAGGCATGAAGAGAGGCAGAAATTTAATTAGAAATTAGTCACTGTAAGTACTTACTGTCACTTTCATTTAATGACTATTAATTTCACTGGTATCTGGGGAGAAAAAAGCCACCAAATTAAATAAAAAGCCTAAAAAGTGATCACAAATTAGATTCTGGATATTTTAGAATTAATCTTCCCAGTTTATTCCTCTAGTCTCTCTATTTTGACAGGTACTGAAGGCTGAAGTGGCTTATTTTAAAATAAATCCTTTAAAAAGTCTTCCCTTAAAGAGTAACTAAATTATATGTTTCCTTTTGCCACTATAACAGATCTTCCATACAGTAACTCTCTCACACCTGTGGTGCTCATGAATGATTGGTTTCTCCCATTTGTGAAAGAAATCTAACACTGTCCTCACCATATACAGGTGAGATATTCTGTATGTAATCTGTTCTGAAATAAGATCCGTTTAGTAGGCTGAGCAAGGGGATTTATGGCTGGTGCTTTGTGATTTTGGCACTCAACTGTGTAACGATGCCCATAAAACCATGTTTCAAGTTGCACATATATTTTTGCCTCAAACCAACTTTTTTTTTTTTTTTTTTTTGGAACAGGCTGTTTGGCTGCTTTACAGATTGTTCTCGGCTTGTATTTTCAAACACATTCTTTAATAAGACTGTATCCTCATAAATGACCCACAGCAATTTTAAAGAGAGTATTAGCTAAATCCTAATAAGACAGCATAACCTGACTGGGGTTGAGTGAAGAAATTGGAGCATATTGATTTTTCACTCAGCCCAATTTTTCTTTCTAATGAGCAGTGGAAACTTTTGCAGGGTTTTTGTTTTTTTAAAACAAAATACCAAACTAGGCTTGTGTTAAAACCTTCTATACAAGGAATAAACGACTTTAACTTTAAATTTGATTTCTTCACTTTATTCTACCCGTTTTTGGTTGATGTGAAGTCCCTTAAGACAGCTTCTGTCCATGAAGATATGGCTTAGCCTGCTAACAAAGAAAAGGTGCAGCAGTTTCAGGAATGTGAATTGCACTGCACATTCTGCTGTCACAGTCTAATTATAAGGCTGCCTTCTCCATGGATTTCTGTCAGATGGGTCATCAGATCTAATCTTTTAAGAAAATGTTTGGATAAATATACGTCCATCTTTTTTATTATTTTACTATGGAAAAATAGTTTGCCCAACATCGTCAGAAAAGCTTATGAAGAAAGTGGGGACATTAAATCATGTTTTCCCTTCCCTTGTAATGATGGGGCTGTTTAAAAGACAATGCCCACAGGGTAGTCCAGCTTCTTGTCAAAATGTAATCTACTGTTCCAGATGGTAAACATTCAAAGACATATTTATGGCGACTTCCACATACCTCAGTTTGACATTTGTTTTCTTCTTGAGAGCACTTGTGCTGGGTACACATGAAGTTCCCATTAGCATCCCAACAGCTGTAAAAGTGTTCAGAGCTCACAAAGATGTCCCTCATAGTGAGTTAAAAATAATCTGAAAAAAGAGCTGGACCAATACAACTGCTGTGCCCCCAACAGATCTACCAATAGACACACAAGGTCAGAAATTCCAGAAGTACAAAAAAGATCTAAAAATTGCTGCATGAAAACTGCATTTTTGTTGCTGCTAGTTTGCTTGGTAGAACGTTGAACATACCAGGCATGTCTGTATTACCAATTGTTCTTGTGATATGGGAGATTTACCCTAAATGAAATCGGATTTTTTTTCCATGTTCCTCCTCAGTGAAGACTGGGTCAGATACAGACTGACTTTGTAGTTGTTTTCCCTAAGTATCTTTTTTTTTTTTTACCCAGTGCTGCAAGCAAAAAGTCAGAGCCCAAGAACTTTCTTTTCCAGACAGAATGTGTTTTGCTGTGGGTTGTCTTAATTATGTGCCATCTTGTTAGTTGTCAGGGGCTTCCTCTTTTTAGCACTTTATAATCAAGGTGGGTAAGCTTGATCAAGTCATAAGCAGCAGCTGTTGAAGTTTCATACCGGCATGCCTTCCTTGAGCTTTCACTGGCGTGACTCAGTTACAGAGAGAGAAGCTTAAATATGCTTGGTGTAAATTCACATTTTTTTAAAAAGTTGGTATTTTTCCAAGTGGTGTGTAAATACTTTAAAAAAACCAGGCTAAATAGGACAGCGTTAGTAGGAAAGGGATATACATGGCAAGAGTATTGGTGTGAGAGTTATAATCACAGTTCTCACTCCAGGCAGGGACTGATAAAAGCAAACTATTTAAAATGTTGTGATGCTGAGACATTATTTCCAAATGTGGAAGACATTATAAACCCACACTCATAGGAAGTTAGGCAGCTATGGAAAGAATGATTTTTGAATGATTTGCTAATTCTATTCTGACTAGATCATTTTATTACAGAGAATTCTGAATGATTATTATCTAGTATTCTGTACATTACAGAGTGCATTCAATTTTATAGTACTATCCAGGGAGTATGACGAGTTTTAAATGTTATGTAATGACAGGGTTTATCTTTATCCATACAAGGTTTCACCCTTGTCATAGATGTCATGGGAGTCATGGATTTTGTGATTTTCATGGCTTTTTCAAAATATATAAAACCATGACATTTAGGGATTCATTTGAGAGGGGAGGTAAATCGATGTGGTAACAGTTGAGGACTGCACTCTGACTGCCTTGAGAGCTGCAAAATTAAACAGGGAATGGGAATTCAGTGACAAGTCTATGGTGAAGCACAAAGAACTAAATTAGTGGACTTTTCTGCTAAGGTGTTTGCCTCAATATCTCATGGAAGCGTATCCATGTTGAAAAATCCCTCATCAGTTTTCTTTTTTATTTTGGGTCTCCCCAGGTTCTTGTATTATGAGGAAGTGCCCAACTTACCATCTGTTATCCTTGAAGATGCATAACACTATGAATAGCTATCTTCACAACTAAAAGGCCTAGACAAGTGATCCTATTTGTACAAAGGCTGAAATTACTCTCAATATCTGTAGTTCCTCAAAATCAGGGTGGTCATTCAAGCTCCCTGCCTGCCTTAGTCTGTGCGGCTTCCGGAAGCAGCATCATGTCCCCCCCTCCGGCTCCTACACACGCTGCCCCCGCCCCAAGCACCAGCTCCACAGCTCCCATTGGCCATGGTTCCTGGCCAATGGGAGCTGTGGGGGTGACTCCAGCAGGTAGGGCAGCGTGCAGCGCCGCCTGGCTGCACCTCCGCATAGAAGCCGGGCGTGGGGGGGAGGGGACATGCCACTGCTTCCGGGTACCGCCTGAGAGAAGTGCTGCCTGAAGCCTGCACCCCTCACCCCCTTCTGTGCCCAACCTCCTTCCACCCTCTGAACCCCTTGGCCCCAACTCAGAGCCTCCTCCTGCATGCCAAACAGGGCCGGCTCTAGGATTTTTGCCGCCCAAGGCAAAAACAATTTTGGCCGTCCCCCCCTCTCCCCCGGCCCCGCCTGAACTCCGCCCCTTCCCCAAATCCCCAGCCCTGCCTCCTCCCCCCAGGCTCTCAAGCCTAGGAGGGAGGGAGGGAGGGAGGGGGAGAAGCGGCGCCCGCGCCGCGGCCACCGGGCGCCGCGGCAGCAGCAGCAGAGGTGAGCTAGGGCGGCCGGGGCACATTTTTAGGGGCGGCATTCTGGCGCCAGCCATGCCGCCCCTAAAATGTGCCGCCCCAAGCACCAGCTTGTTTTGCTGGTGCCTAGAGCCGGCCCTGATGCCAAATCACTCATCCCCAGCTGGAGCCCTCACCCCTTCTGCACCCCAACCCCCTGCCCCAGCCCAGAGTCCCCTCCCACACTCTGAACCCCTTGGCCCCACCCCCCCCACCTCAAACCCTTCATCCCCGGCCCCACCTCAGAGCCCGCACCCCCAGCCAGAGCCCTCACCCCCTCCCACACCCTGCCCCAGCCCAATGAAAATGAGTGAGAGAGAGGGGGTGGGGGAGAACAAGTGACTGAGGAATGGGGGATGGAGTGTGTGGGGCCTTGGAGAAGAGGCGGGGCAGAGGTGAGTCTAGGGGCAGGGTAAGGGGCGGACAAGGGTGTTCAGGTTTCTGCAATCAGAAAATTGGTAACTCTAACACCTCTATGCAGTTGCAGCAGCTTTAATGCATGCAGCCATTGCCACCTGCTCATTTAAAGAACAACTTCACCTTCAAAATGGCGCTTGGCTCACTCCCTTCTGGGAGTTGTTGTTTACCTCCTCCCTTTGAGCAAGCTGGGGACTACAACTCCCATAATGCCCAGCATGCTGCTGCGGGATTCAGAGAGCTGAGCTGGAGCCTGCAAGCTGGATGACAGCTGCTCCATTCGGGTGAGTGTGTGCTGCAGAGCTCTGTGTCGATACAAAATTTGTATCCGCATCCGCGCTGCAATCCACAAAAATGGTCTGCGGATATCCGCGGATACAAAACGCTGTACTTGTAACCCTGGGTGTCTTATAGCTGTGCAGTTTTGGTCCAGAACTCCGATCCCAACAGCCTGCCAGCAGCCCACAAGCCTCACCCTGGCTTTTCCACAACCTGGTTATTCTTGCAGGTTGAACTTAGTACCCTGCCAGTCCCAAATTCGCCCCCAAATCATGCTGCTGCAGGGACCAGGCCCTCTCACTGGACCCTCATAAAGAAAGTGTTAGGTTTGCTGCCTTCGCAGAGATAATGAAACATTCCAGCCTGTCAGCTTTCCAGAAGCATACACTTCACTGAAATTACATGGTACTGATGATTTATAAGAAATCAAAATAAGTTTATTAGCAAAAGAGCATGGTTTGAGGGATAAAAAGTAAAAGAGCTAAAGATAGAGATGGCTATGGGAAAACATCATCATGTTGTGACACTAAAAATTTGAGACACAGTAATTTTCCTGAAAACTAGGTTTACATGCTCTGAGGTAGAGCTGTGTCAGAGAGAATCAGGGCTGTACTATGGATTTGGTTGACTAGTTGCTTTTTAGACCCAAATATCAGAGGAATTATTAGAAATATCCAATTTTCCATGGAAATTTAAATTTTTTAATTGAAAAGCTGAACACCTGAAAACTGAAAAACTTCAATTCTGGTGATTTGTGGGAGTTGTCATTCTGGTGCCTCACACTCCAGTTCTCTATAGGAAGAACTCCCTGGTAGGACTACATTTCCCATGATGCACCACAGTGAAACATGGCAGTTGTGTGGCTGCAGTGCATCATGGGGAGATGAAGTTCAGCTGGGGTGCCTTGCCCATGGAGAAGAATGGGAGCACTTTGGTACATGAATGGTGAGTACTTGGTTCTGGAGAATGGGCATGTGGGGAATTAGGAAGGTTGCTTTCCTCAAGAACCTCCTCAAAAATGGGCCAATGCTATGTTCCAATATTGTAATTTCAATGTTTGAAGCTGATCATTATTACAGCACATGCACTGCTTTCAGCTATTTTCATTGAAAAAGAGAAAAAAGTGTTAGTGAGCCTATGAATGTAAATGTCTGTAGTATTACCAATTGCAGTACTTGCAATTTTAGTACAAGTCTCCTGATATTTAGTGTTGTTCTTTAAGCCCCAACTATCGGGATCAAGAGGTTACATGAGAATCTGAGCTCATTTTTAAAAAAATCTAGTCCTCATGGTTGCAGAGAAAAACTTGAAAAAATGAAGCAACAGAGGGTCCTGTGGCACCTTTGAGACTAACAGAAGTATTGGGAGCATAAGCTTTCGTGGGTAAGAACCTCACTTCTTCAGATGCAAGTTGAAAAAATTGAAAAAATGAAGTTACTGCAACCTAAAGTTTCAGAAAGTGCAAGGCAAGTAAATAGAACCCAAAATATATTTTAAAAACAAAAAAAGCCTTATCACTTTTAAGCCAATCTCATCATTTGTGAATGCTTGGGATTGGCAATACTGTATCTGCAATTTGCAAATATATTTTTTAAAATGGCTTTTGCCCTCTTTCATTGTGATCAAACCCTGTGGCATTTCTGAAAAATTTCCTAATAATACTATAGGCTTTTTAATGTTTTATTGCAACAGACAGCCACCACACTGTAGAGCTGTGTGTAACAACAGACCCTTGTAATGAGGATGGAGTCTCAAGCATGGACAAACATGATGAGTAAGGGAATAAATGTGTGTAGTTTCATAGAAAAAATATCTAGTTTCATGGAGAGAATTGCTCCATTGTGACTCAGAATATTGAAGTGTCTGTATACCGCTCCTATCCCTTTAAATGAACTCTGAAGAGAAACTATTAAAAAGAAGAAAAAGTGAAGCAGAACAGTACATTGAATTGCTGCTTTGCAAAAGCACCTTTAATTATTAGAATATAATGTCTTTCAGCTGAGCATAAGGTTGAGTGTAACAGGAAGATGAATGGGGCCTTTGGGTTTTAAAGTTAACCTGCAAGCAAGGGATGATGAGTAAATGGGGGTAAGCATTAACTTGCTCTAAACGGCTTTGAAATAATGATTACCGGTTGCTTGAATCTGTCGTCTTCACCTTCCACAGGATAAGTGTTCAACTTTTTATAGCATTTACTGAGACTCTATTGCATTTAAAAGATTAGGAGAAGAGCTGGTTAAACCATTTTAGAGAATAATTGGAGATGAATTCAGTCACTTTTCCTACTTTCAAATTATCAATGAAAAGACTTAGTTGTTTACAAAATTAAGGCCCTGATCCTGCAACTGGATCTACTAGTTCAGACCAGTGCACCTGTTAGGAGCTTCATCCAAGTCAAAGGGACTCTACAGGGGTTTGTGATGGCAGATATAATTGCAGTATCTAGGGCCTACTTCATTTATTCTAAATTATTTGACTCTATTACAGTAAAGTATGTCTGTAACACCCACTGCTGCCACCTGATAGAGTATCCCCAAAGGTACAGTGCTTACCTGTGCTTAATTTGTGCCAGAGCTTAACAAGGCTGAGCCCTGGCATCTCAAGGCTTGGCAGTTCATAGCCCCGGCACCTCTCGGCTTGCTGCATCAGTTATGAATGTAAAAAAAATTGCTTGAGCCCCAGCTCCTCTTTCATTACAAATTAAGCACTGGTGCTTACTGGGTTGGGGGGGGGGGGTGGAAGATGAGGAGAAATACAAGGGGATCAAAGATCTTGCAGGTCACATATAGGGAGTTGCTGGGGTTAAGGGAAGGAAGAAATCCTGGGGGGAGGGGAATATCTGACTTGGGGGAAGGAAAGGGAGAATGGAAGATGGAGAAAAAAGATGCTGAAAGGTTCAATATCATATGTTTCATGATTTAGCTGTTCCAAACCTTTTGAGGATTGCCTCCCACTAATTTGGCTGTGTGGGAGGCATGCCAGTCCAAAAGTAGAGAACAGCAGTCCATAATAAACTGAACATACAATAAATAATAAGTACAGAATGCCTCTTCACTTTCAGTTTTTCCAAGGACTTCATAAAACAAAAATGTTAGATTTCAAAGTATTCCTGGAGTATTGATGTTTTTATAAAAAAAAAATTAAATCAATCATTGTAGTCCATTTTATCAGAGACTTTCCTTAATTGTTGTCATTCTCCATTATTTCTATTAAAGAGAATAGATTAGCTCTAATATATGAATTCTTCAATCTATAGCTAACATAATAGATGAGAAAATATACCCTGGATTCTTATGATCTTGTTTACATTTGGAGTCAATGTATTAACTGAGATTGTATCAATATCTGCTTGGTCACCAGAATGAGGGATTAGAGGGAGTGGATTACCATGGTTAGAGCAATAAAAATGTTCTGAAGAAAACTCAAATTCTGTTTATCTGCCAGGCATTATGCTAGTTCCTTTTATCTTAGTATCAGTAGAAAGTCAACATTCTTATCTCACTGTAAATTTGAGCCTATAGCTGGCATGCAGACTCCTAGGCTAAGGCTTCGTCTTCTCTGTTGCTGTGTGAATTCAGATTCCAGTTCAAAGTGATACTGAAGACTCTTGATCCCTGTCTCACTGGTACAGAGAGGCTCCTTGGGAGTGTGCCTGCGGTGGGGGAGAGGAAAGTAGCGGGAGGTGGAGGAGAAAAGTCAGAATATGTATTCTGTGGACACCAGACTCCACAAACAAATAACAGGTAGCTTCATTCAGGAGCATGTGCGGGAGACAAAAAAAAAAAGCCCCCCAAAAGCCACAGAAAGTAAGCGTGCCTTTTAAGTTTTCCTCCAGTTTACCATCTTCCATTCCCATTGTGTCCTTCAATTCTTTCTCTTCATATAAACAAACCTCTACCTGCATTTTGAATGTAGAGCTTGTCTGCACCACAGCAACACATCAGGGCACCTACTTACAATGTAGCTGTCCCTCAATACATTTTAGAGAGTTCTATCTTGCCGTGTAAACAGAATCTAGTGGAGCAGATTGTAATTTTGTGCTATACTTATAGCTGCCAGGGAACTCTGTGAGGTTCCTTTTTGGAGATCTTCTCTTGCATTCTTTCATTTGGTGCACCAGGGATTGCCTCCATCTGCCTCATGAGAGAAAAGGAGGTTGTGGCCTTCAAATCCTCTGAATCCCTAGGAATCTTTGGGGGCACAGGACCATCCATATGGAGGTGTTGAGCCCCCTGTGGCTCTGTTCTCTGACAGTGTCTCTCTCCCCCGCACTTAAGCATGGAGGATTAACTGTTTTCCCTGATTGCCACAGGGCATGGGGTGGAGGGGACTATGTGCATTCTTCCTACCTCTGCCCCATCACTCCCTGTGCATGCATCAATGGATTCATGGAGTTGATTGTAGGGATAGGGGGAATGCTGTTGTGGAGGCACTTGACCCCTCCCTCCCCCCCCTTTCTGCATGGGGAGAGTGAGATCTGCAATGATATTCTTAAATGAAACTAGCACACTTTTGATTTTTCACCTGTTCTGTTTTAGGGTAGATTCAATAAACATAGTTTAAACAAAACTGTTAACTAAATACTTAGTGCAGATCGCACACAGCTGTTGAGGCTGCTGTAGTAGATACTGGAAACTTTAGTGTATTACAGCACACAATTCTGAACCAAACCCCTGACAGCTGGAATGTTGCTACTGCCAAGGGTGAGCCAATCCCCATGCTGGTGGAAAGAAGAAAGCGTTTATATACAACAATATAACATCACCCTACATTGAGGGCACCTGCCCTGAGTTTGTCAACATTCAACAGCCTTAGTGTTGGTGTGGACTACTCATTACTTCTAGGTACCCAACTAGCCACACCTGCCAAAAATGCCATTTTTCCTTCTATAGCTGTCAATAAGATTGCGTGCTGTCCTTTTGGATTTTGAATTAGTTGTGGTTAGGGTTACCATATTTCCACAAGCAAAAAAGAGGACACTGGGGGGGGAGGAGCCCCGCCCCTGCCCCACCCCCATCCACTCCCTCCCACTTCCCACCCCCTGATTGCCCCCCTCAGAACCCCCAACCTCCCCCGCTCCTTGTCCCCTGACTGCCCCCTCCTGGGACCCCTGCCACTAACTGCCCCCTAGGACCCCACCGCTTATCTAAGCCGCCCTGCTTCTTGTCCCCTGACTGCCCCCTCCTGAGAACGCCCTACGACCCTACCTGTCCCCTGACTGCCCCGACCCTTATCCACACCCCCACCCCATATTCACAACCCCGCCCCCAGACAGACCCCCAGGGACTCCCATGCCCTATCCAACTGCTCCCCGCCCCCGACAGGACCCCCAGAACTCCTGACCCATCCAACCCCCTCTGCTACCTGCCTGCCTCGACCCCTCTCCACACCCCTGCCCCCTGACAGCCCCCCCAGAACCCCAGACCCATCTAACCCCCCCTGCTCCCTGTCCCTGACTGTCCCAACCCCTCTCCACACCCCTGCCCCCCTGACAGCCCCCCCAGACCCATCCAACCCCCCCTCCCTGTCCCCTGACCAGGGCCGGCTTTAAAGAGCCCAGGAATCGGGCTGCACTCCGGCCGGGGTTGCGGGGCTTGGGGCCGGGCCGGCGCTGCTGGGGCCCGAGCCGGGCCGGCGCTGCTGGAGCCCGAGCCGGGCCGGGTCCGGGCTGGGGCCCGAGCCGGGCGCCGCTCGGGCCGGGCCGGAGGGAGCCGCTCGGCCAGGGCCGCGCCTTCCCGGAGCTCTCCTCCTCGCGCCTCCCCGCCCCAGCTTACCTGCTGCTGCCTCCCACCTGCCCCTGCTTCTTTTCAGACTTCCTGCGAAGGGGGAGGGGGAGGAGCAGGGGGCGGAGCGTTCAGGGGAGTGGAGGAGGGGGAAGACATCTGCGGGCCGGACAGCATGGTAAGGCTGCAGGGGATGAGGGGAGCCGGGAAGGGGCTTTGGGTGCCCAGCGGCGCTTGGCCGCCGCTTTTCTATCTATAAATAGCCGACCGGGGGGAAATCCCGGACATTTTTAGATTTTTAAAAATCCCCCCCCCGGACGGCTATTTATAGACCGAAAAGCCGGACATGTCCGGGGAAATCCGGACATATGGTAGCCCTAGTTGTGGTGATCCATTTGTATTTGTGACCTGAGCTTGTTTATAGAGATTCCTTAATCTCTAAATGGGAAACCATCCCCCATCGAAAAGTTGCAGTTGATTCAGAGTACAGTAGCTTGTCTACTGGGCAACACAGGGGAACACATCACTCCCATGTTCCACCCACATTATTGACTTGAACATGGTATTAAATATTAGCTTCCAATGTCAATCGTCATCTTCAAAGCCCTCTATGCAGCTGGTCTTAGTTGCCGGAGGGACAGTTTCACCTTGCATTATCATGATCTCCCTCAACTCCACTGAAATAATGGAACTGTAAACTTGAAAAGCAAAACTCTTATGCGGGAGACAGCTTTCTCTGCAACTTGTGCTCTGACACCATGGTGCTGGGCACCATAAACAAACCTGGATGGATAGATAAGGAACTGCTAGAACTGGCAAAGTAGGAATATGAATTGTAGGTGGCAGAACAACCTAAGAAACACAAGACTCTTCCAGGAAGATTTTTTATAAATACAAACTGGGCTTTGCCCTAGTATTGATGGTTATTTGGATGGAATGCAGCATATTGGTTACATACTTAGCTTGTTGATTCTGCTGTTTAGATGATATTTGGACATCTGGTTCTGAATATCATCTAGCTTAAATATCAGTCTGATCCCACCTCCCTCCAGCCCCCTTACCATATGATCCCATCTCATGAAAGACCCAGTTTCTTTCCTGACTTTGTGTTACTTCCAGGGCAGAGTACCCTTTCCACTTCCCTGATTTTCAGTATCTTCAGGAAATGAGTGGCTAGCCCACTCACTCATCTTGCATCTAATGGTCAGATTCATTCTGGGGTATCTCTCAGTCCTACAGTTAAAGGGCTGGGAGAAGGACTGTTTTCAGACCTATTGCAGCAGGATACAGGGGAGTAGACCAGCCACAGCCAGAGTAGGTGTGTGCAGAAAAATGGCAGCCATAAGACAGCTCTAGGGATACAAGGGAAAGGGGCATCTAGGCTGGGAAGGCAGAAGGTTTCAGAGCATGCTGAAGTCTTCACCCGTTGCACGTTCAACTGGGAAACTGGTGTTGGGGGTCTTCCCTCTGCTACAGGTGTGTGGGAAGTGGTTGTTTATTATTTTCCCTTAGAGGAATAGAGGATCTTGGGTGGGAGCACTGGAGTCGCCTGAGGGGTAGGCTTTACTCTTCCCCTTCCAACAAAGGGGTGTTTTTGCCTCTATCCCTTCCACTCAGGGCCGGCTCCAGCTTTTTTACCGCCCCAAGCGGTGAAGCGGGGAAAAAAAAAAAGATAAAGCCGTGATCGGCGGCATTTCAGTGGCAGCTCTACCATGCCGCTTCATTCTTCGGCGGCAATTCGGCGGTGGGTCCTTCGCTCCAAGAGGCACCAAGGGACCCACCACCGAATTGCCGCCGAAGACCCGGGCGTGCTGCCCCTTTCCATTGGCCACCCCAAGCACCTGCTTTCTTTGCTGGTGCCTGGAGCCGGCCCTGCTTCCACTGCAAGCTTGAGAAGAGAATAAATTATCTCCATCCATCAGTGTCTCAGGTCACTGGTGATCAGTGCTTTTCCTGTACCTCTCGCCTAGACCAGCCACAAGTGAATCAGCTCAGGCTCTGCTGCTATCTCCTGACAGGAGCAAATCCTGAGCTTATTGTTGTATAGCCAAATGGCACTATTAATCATGCTGTTTAGCAAAATGGATTCTTTGATTGGCCCATCTCTACATTCTAGTGTCTCTTGTGGGGGTGGAAAGGTGGTGCTGCAAAAGTGAAAATGCTAAGTTTCTCCAAGCCACAGCTAGGGTTGGTGTGGAGGGACAAGTTTCTCAAACCTGAGAGCCCACTTTTACTTTTGGTTTCTTTTTTATGAGAGCTGGAAGAAAACTGTTGCTTCCCTTTTTGGAGTTTCATATAAAACTAAAAACTTTTGAGGCTGAAACCATGTAATTTCAGGGGACTGTGCAGCCTATCATGGCAGTTGGACAGATGGGCTGGAAGGACATGTTGGGATGCCGCTAGCACACCAGGGTCTGGTAAAATTAGAAAAGCCCAGGAGGCATTAGTTCCCCTCTCTCTTGCCCTCTCTCCTGCTGTATACAGTATGTGAACTGTCCTCCTCTAAGATTTTTACCCTGTGGCTCTCCTAATCTAGTACTTTGTCACTGTTTTGTGGTGTTGGAGGGAAGCTTCAAATGAAAGCACAAAATGCTACAAAAGATTTCTAATGAAAGCAAGCAGAAATGTGTATTTAGCTGGTTTCAGGGGTGTTCTGTACAGTTCTATTCTCTGCTTAACCACTTTGGCCTCTGTTGTCCTTTTTTCTTAATTGAGGTTAAGCGGGAAATATTGCAACTTCAGCTTCCCCAGTTTAAAATAGAATATTTTCCATCATCCGTGTTCATTTTTCCAGATATGGCAGTCATCTTTCCTTAAATCAAAATAGTTACATTGGCTCTCTCTAGGGGACAGAATGGCTTGTGGGATTGGTAATGGGATACAGAGCCTTTCTCCTCTAGGCCATTTCATCCTACTGTAGATCCATAGTAACCATTGATGAGTAAATCTCAGAAACAAAAGGTAATGTGTTTACCTGAACTGTTAACTGCCTCCTTCCCAGCCTCTACTTTCCTTTGCTCCTTCCTTGTGGGTATTAAGAGCTGATGTGAAGATCTGCACATTTGCAGTGAACAACAACTAATTGTATTGATCCTACAAAACCCAGGAACTATGCTACATATTCTTGAGCACCATCTACTGGCGCAGTATCTACTAATTGTTTACATATAGAGTGGAGCACTCTGGTATTGTAACAGTGCATGTTTCCACCTTTCCTTGGCTGCAGCAGCTGTCTTCAAGGGGCATCTGGAAGAGCTCCACATTGGAGAAATCTGTAGAGAGAAATATTTGCACCCCTAAATACAACACTCTTTGAGGGGAAGACTCCTTGCTCTGTCCTCAACTGCAACCCTCTTCAGGGAAACAGGCCCACATATGACCCTCCCTCTGCCATTAGGGTAGTATACCCTTAATTTTGCATTCTGAGGCACCTTCATTTGCAATGCCACAGACAGCTGTATGCTCTGGAATGTCACTATGAGATAAGCCCAGAAGCAATGGGAAGAGGTGAGTGTGCCGCAGGGGGAAATAACCAACCACTTCTTAAACCCATATTTCATTTTGGGTTAGTTCTTATTTTTATTAAGCCACCTCCTCTTTCTCCCATCACAAATCACAGTAACACAATTAACACTAACTGGCACCCTTTGTTAAAAATATCATTAGAGAGGCTGAGGTTAGCCTTTTACCCCAGTTGATGAAGACTGAGAGACACTTATAAGACAGTGGGGAGAAGTTTGGGGGGAAGCACTCTGCTGCCACCTATGCTGTACATGTTCTGTAAGAGAAGATTTCAGTTTCCTGGCCTGTCAGTCAGGCTCTTTGTAGAAACATTACATTAGATTATTTTTTTAAAAGAAAGCTGCTTCCTCTGTTCTAAAGATGGTAGCACTGGATCCTCCCAATCTTCAGTTAGTTATTGTGCTTCAAATAAAGTTATGCTTGGCATCCTTCTTAGATTTATGCTGGATACTTATAAAGCAATATATGAAAACAACCCTGCTGTATATCTAGACATTTGTCACTTTCTTTCCAATCTTGTGGAATCTTTCCTAATCTAACACTAAATAGTTAATTCTCCTAAATGTGAAGCTCCAGGCCATGTATTTCTGTAAAATTAGTTCATGTGTCATGACTGACTTCCTCTAACTGCCCTGTAGGTCTCTAGCAGCATCCACCTGCTAGCGACGACCATCTTTGTTGTCCTTCTTTTTCAAACTGCTTCGTTGCTTTCAGCCTGAACATAGAACTATGCAAAATGTTTGTAACCATGGAGGCCAAAGCCAAGTGAGATTTATTTGGGTTTGGGGTTTTGTTACAAACCTAAAAATTGAGTCAAGTCCACCAAAAGTTTTTGAGACTCCTTTAGCTGAGTTTTATGACCCTTGAATTACCTGGGGTAAGTTTCAAATTAACCTCAACCACAGTTAGGCATTTTCAGAATCGTTTAGAACTGAAATTCAAAGTGAACCTCTGGTGCTATACATTATCACAGAGCTTCACACAGCTCTTCATGTTATACCATTTGTTTCTGCACATTTATTACCACCCATCATTAGCATTGGCAGTGTTTCCCTTTCCCCCTATTGCATGGTGCCTGTTTCTTCGGCAAATTCTGTGTCATGGTATTTTAATCCTCAGAAAAGTTGGTTCTTCTATGCCTTTATTGTTCTAATATCCTTAATTTAAAATAATGTAATGAATGTATACATGAATATATGTTACTAGCATTTATATAGAAGGAGGTTATTTTTAGCTGTCTTTTAATTACCTTCCCTCTACCTCTGACTAAAGGGTTAACCAGTATAGCTTGGATTTATTAATTTGGTACATAGCTCCTTTTAAGAATTTTTTACCCACTAATTTAACAATCAGTCTAGGTAATTTGATTTTTTCCAGTGAGTCAGTTTGCTGATTTTCACCTGGTTGAGTCAGCTCATATCTATTCTGCTTTCCCCCCAAAAGCTCCTTGTTGGCTGAAATTAAAAACTTTATGAATGGCATCAACTGTCTGTCAATTTATTCTCTGCCAAGCTTTACTTAGGAACATACCAATTCTACCAGCAGCTGGTGTTGTCTTAGAAAACACAGTTTTTAAATTCTCCTTTCTCTTTATTTCAAGGCAAATATGGGAATCACTGTGCTCCGGAGAATGATTGTTTGAGACCCAAGAGGTTAAAGAGAATGAGAGCCAGGAGCATCCTGGGTTTTAATCTGAGATAAACTGCTGATTTCTCTGTGTGACCCTGTGCAATTGATTTGACCTCCTTGTGCATTTTTCACCCCATTTAGAATATTGGGTAAAAAACAGTCTTCACTGAAAACCACATTCCACATCTGAGCTTCATTTCCCTGAGTAATAAAAAATGACGGGTTGGGGAGAGAAGGAGAATTGCACAAATATTTTAGGATTGGTTTGTTTGTGATATTTATTTCAAAATTTCAAACACTCATACTAACTGCACGATATAAGCTTTATCTCTGGAAAAAAGCAATCACTCTCACGTTGTTTTTGACCTTTTCACTGAATTGACTGGCCAGGAAGTATGTCCTTATTCAGTAGTTCCCAACACAGTATTTATCTGTTCTTAATTTATTGCATAGCTTCTTTTTCACTTATTTCCCATCTTTTCATATCTTCTCGGTGGCATCTAATACATGAATAATAGTGGCTAACACAGTTTGCTTAGCTGCTTGCTGTGCAGTTCACTTTTACTGTAACTATAGCTGCTGTATCCTTTTTCTTCAGTTGTCACTATTTCTGAGGCTGACCTTATGTATGCTGACAAGACTTAAAATCACTGTAAGCCAATGCAACCCCCCTAAATCACTAACACTGGCTTAACACTTACTTAAATAGGTTTAGCTAAATTCAGTAACTTACTGAGGCAAGCTAGAACTGATTTTAAGTGAGGGTTAAGCCAGTATAAGTGCATCTACACTAGGGATTTGCACTGCTATAACTAGATCAGTTTTAAACTAAGTTGCATCAGTTTAGCTAAATTCCTCCATCTTCTGGCCTAGCGATTAGGGTACTAGCAGTGAGGGACCAAGTGCTAATTCCCTGCTGTGTCATAGACTCACTCTGTGACCACGGACAAGTCACTTAGTCTCCCTCTTCCTCAGTCCCATACTTCACAGGGGTATTGAGTGTAATTACATGTAAGATTGTGAGGGGCTCGGATATTAGGGTGATGGGGGCCATAGAAGTACCTTTGAGAGAGAGGCTGATCTATCTGAGTATGTCAGGGTTTTTGTGACTTATTCCATTTTATTCGTTTCTAGAAATCATTGCCAGTTGGGAGGCAGGGGTCTCAAGTCATCCTGAAAGGGCTGGGATAAAATGAGGAACAAAGTAAAATAGGCTTATTTTCAGACAACTTGCATTAAGTGTTGGATACCGAGCTCTAGAATTTTGACAATGGTAGCTTAGATACAATGTGAAATTATACGACCAGCATACATGTTCCACCAAGTCATACATCATGTGCCAGAAGAACAAGATTTTAGCCAGAGATATTGTGTGTGTGTTTTCTGGCATCATGGTGGGGCTAACGATCACCAACAAAATTTCAAGGGAAGGGAGCTGTTAACAGTGTTACAGCCTGCAGACCAGAGGAAGACTTTGCAGCGCATCAACTAAAGGTTAGACAAAAGAAAGCAGAAGAGCATGGGTTGTAAAAAAGAAAGAATCCTGAAATATTAAGGAACTTCTTGTCAGTGGGCTAATATAACTCTTGCTTTCAACTCCGCAGGGTAGTCCAGACTTTGCTGCCTGTAAATGGGCAGGATGTGGAAAAGTTGAATGTTAGTGTATGAAGTCATTTTACCATTATGTTGTAAAAAGTGAAGTGCACATTCACTACCAGAACAACAACAACAATCCTTAAATATTTATATGCCCAGAGTTGGGAAAATGTATACTAGTTTTAGCTTTTTGGAATTATTTTAGCTTGCGATTTTTTCTCTTCTGATTATAAGCCAAACCTTCATTGGATCCCCACTTCGTACTTTGTACATAGTAATGAGAGAGGCTGATGAAATGTGGCAGTGTTGGGACAAATTATGGAACATAGCTAATCCAGATTTATAAACACTGATAAGTTTTTTAGTAAAGCTAGGGGAAAATCAGTTTTTTACTGGGGAACATAATAATGCTCCTAAATATGTATCTCATTAGACTGATAACCACTTATTGTATGTTAAAAACAAAATTTCAGTTGATTATTAAAACAGATTTGCTTAAGGTTAACAATGTAATAGATACAAAGCCATTACATAACTGTTTAAACCTCAGTAAATATGTTACAAATGTTAACTATTTTTGTGCTAACATAAAGCAGAAGTCTTAATTAATCTAAACAAAATAAATGCATAGGAAAATCAGTTTAAAGTATGTTTTCAATTTCAGAAATAACTCCTTGTGGATTTTCCTTTATTTTTTCACATCTAAAGTCTGAAACCACCCAATAAGATTTTCCAAAGCACTGAGAAGAATGTCATGGGAGAAGTATCTTTTCCATTCACATTCATGCTGCCATTTGGTCACATTTCAGCCCATGGAAAATAACTATTGTAAATATGATTAAACTCCTTCTAGCAGTTCTGACTTAATGGTACTGTAAACTCTTAATAGAAGGCAGAGCTGTCTGATGTGTCTATGGGATATTTAAGAGGGTGAGGTAATATCTTTTATTGGACCAACTTCAGCTGGTGATTGAGAGAAGCTTTTGAGCTTACACAGAGCTGTTCTTCAGGTTGAAAGCTTGTCTCTCCCACCAACAGAAGTTGGTCCACCTTGGGTCTCGAATATCCTGGGATTATCATAACTACAACAACATTGCATATGGGATATTTACCCATTTCCATTAATTAGCATTAAAAGATAGTGACATTCTAATACTATAGTGAAATAGCCTTCTCATTATTTATAATTAACCTTTTTAGTTCACGCACAAAATGTGCTTACTTTTAAATCAGAGAGGCAAACTTTCCAGTCAGTAGTTTTCTTTGCCTCTCAAATGTTTTAAATTGCTGCTAGACTGTCTTTCTGTTTATAATGCTGTTTGATGCACTGATTTTTATGCTACTGTGAATGAAATCTTTATGTAGCAAGGGAAAGTGGGGAAATCAGAACAGGCAGGTTGCAAACCACAATGGCTTTCTTGTTTTAAGTATATGCTGAAACTTAGGAAACCCTGCATTATTAAACCTCTGTTTTTTCCTTTCTAAAGTATCATTTCCTCTAGTTAGTGTCTTTCACTAAACAACAAACTTTACTTGGCTGTTGAAAAAACAGATCTGCCAGAACAGCGAGGCAGATAGACATGCTGATATTTTATCAACTGAGAAAGCACACACATACTTAGGGGCTTATTAACCTCCATCAAGTCATATCTAAAGAATTTCCTGTTCTCCCCTCTCTTCTTGTTTACCTTGAGTTTACTTCAAAACTATTTTCTTTTCCATATTTTTTAGTCGGGACCCAACCTTCCCCACCCCAAACTGAGATAAATATCTTTTTAAATTCAAATTGTTTATTTCCTTCCCCACATTTGCATAAAAGAAATGCATTTAAGAATGCTTTATAGATTGAGTAGCCACACTGGTATAAATGGGCATGAATCAGAAAATAAATGTCTGTCAGATTCTGCCGCCCATATGATCACTTAGTAGTCCCTTACACTGTGATTAATTCCACTGGAATAGTGATGGGGGACGTATAAAGCAAAGTTCTACTGAATCTGAGTAAGGTTTCAGAATCTGGCCCTTGGTAAAGGTGTAGTTTGGTAAAAATGGAAGTTGAATAATAAAGGGGCTGGCTGATCACATGAACTGAGTTGGCTTTTGAGGGTGTGTCCTATTCCTCTTGCCTACCACTTAAATTCTGCTCTCACTTATACCAGAGCAAATCTGGACTAACTTTTTTTTACACTGTAACAGAAAGCAGAATGTGGGCTTTGCGAACAGGACAGCAGTTTCTGGTTTTGTCAGTAGCTAGCAAAGCAATTGGAAGCAAACTTGAAGCCTTGTGCCAATGCATTTGTACAGTGCAACAATATATTGACGTGTCAGGCTATCAAAGTCTTCCAAGTGGAGGATCCAGATCCTCCAGGTCAAATGATATGGCAGTTTTTCAGTCAAATCCACAAAATCATGAGGGAAAATGCAATGATCAAAGGTTTTGATCTAGAAAAAAGAAGATGTTTTTTAGTTTTGGTAATATTCTCCTGTCAGAATACTTCCTTTCTAAACAATATGAAATTGAAATGCTGATCACATAATGTCAAATCCTGCATTCTTTACTCAGGCAAAGCTCCCAGTAGAGTTAATGGGCACTTTGCCTAAAGTTGATGAGTTTTACCTGAGTAAGGAATGCAGGATTTTGCTTGTTGTTGCTAACACTAAACAGCTTCTCATCCTACATAAGGATGACACTTATTAACAGTTTTTAACATGCATTTCTTTCCCCATGAATAAAAATGAGCTGACACTTTATTAGATTGGTGCTGTATTTCTATTCCCACTGCTGAACCTACCGTTGAAGGAGCTGACTTAATTTTTACAGTTTTCCTAATGAGGAAAAGCAAGCATGACAAGTGAGTCAACTAGATAATATTCTACTGAGCCTTTTCCCCTGAGTTATGAGAGTTCTGGAAAGCCCATGAAGCATAACACGTCAATTTTAATCACAGTCACTCTTTATTATTTACAAATAGAAGTAAAGCTCTGATTGATTTGTAGGTCTGATCTATTGGCCTTGCCTGCACTAGTCTTTTTTGCTTAAATTTTCCACTTTTACTTACACCAGTGCTGCTCCATAAGCGGTAGCAAAGGTGAGAGCACTAATGTCCATAAGATGTTGGCAAAAAACAGTGGAGTTGGACTCGCCTCTCCTGTCGCTGGTATTTGCAAAGTTTACTACTAAAATGTTTCCATATAAATGATTGTGTTGTATTTGCAATAAGAAGTTATATTTATAGAATCTTTAAACCCTCTCCCCCCAAAAAATATCCAAGCACTTTACACAACTGAATACACAAGAACTGTTTCACTCTCTGGGGTGGAATATGAAGCTGTTGTGCACCAGCACACTCCATACAGAACTGTTTGTAGGAAGTAATGAGGAATAACTTCCAGTTAAATCTGTAAGGAAAACATAGGTCTTGGATTCTCATCCCATATGAAAGACTTCACTTCCGGGACCGCGCTGAGTAGATTAATTCAGCACTGATTCAGAGATGAAACAACTGCCCCGCTAATGAATCACCAACAATATCTCCCGCAGCTCCTTGGGTTTTTCTTGGAGGTATCTCAACTATAGTTCTCATGTGAGATCAGATAAGATCATTACAACCCCTTATAGATCATGCTAGGATCTTGCCACTTCTTGAATAATTAAGAGGATTCAGCATCACAGTCTGTCCCAGGTGTGGTGATATCCTTGCACATAACATACCATCCCGTGTCTTATTGTTTGTTTATATGGTACAGCAAGGACTATACGCTAAAGCAGCAGTAGAGGAGCCAGCAGCTGCTGAAGACCTGCTCATCCCAGACCAAATAGGTGACAGCTGCTTAAGGCTCAGCTATCCTACAATTACTCTTTAGGCCCTGCATTCCCATATGTTGTGTGCAACACTTTTTAAATTCCTGTCTGCGCTACAAACTGGAGCATTGTTTGTACCAGATTCCCTGTATTGTATACAGGAACTAAAGAGTGAAGCAGGGAACAGAAACTGAAGAAGCAAAGTGAAGCCCAGCAGCGG
Organism: Terrapene triunguis; assembly: GCF_002925995.2. Classification (NCBI taxonomy): domain Eukaryota; kingdom Metazoa; phylum Chordata; order Testudines; family Emydidae; genus Terrapene; species Terrapene triunguis. The sequence continues at coordinate 57,253,230 of NW_020664409.1, forward strand.
TAGCAGCCCCTAAAGGAAATCAGAGAACAAATTTCACAAAACACCTGCAGTGTGGAATCACTAGCTCTGTTAATGTTCTATCTTGATCAGCCCCTTTGTTCTTCCATTGGCAGTTACTGTACTATAATGTACATGTGGAAGTAGAAAACTGATTTATAGAAACTCTCTAAGAGCTCAGTCTAACGCCCACTTAAGTCAATGGAAAGATTCTAATTGACTTCAATGGGCATTAGATGAGGCCCTAAATTCTCATGTGTATATAGTGTCTAATAACTTCTTTTACTATCTCTTTTCAGCACTAGCTCACTGTTTTTATTTTTTGTTTGCAATCAAAAATGTCTGTAATATCAATGTTTCACTACTCTCGTGTTGCTGTTGCTGCTTTTTGACTTTGTCTTTTTTATTCATCTGTGTAGCATTAGTCAGCATGTGGGATACAGTGGTAATCAGGACAGAAGATAAGAAATAATTAATCCCTCTCCAGGAAAAACATGGGAAACCTAAGTAGGGAAGGAAATGTGCTTGCTGCCATATGTGTACAGTCAACCTTTTTTAATGTGAACATGGAAGATGTGTGAGGGCTGCTTTTTAGCTATCCTCCCTCTGCATTATCCACTTTTCTAACTGCTCTTTTTCATTACCAATTTTTCATTATTTTCTCTGCTTTTACATTCCTGGCCTTTGTAAAGCAATTTCCTTCCCAAAGTACTTCATCCAATTTGTTTCCCATAACAACAACAACAACAATAGAAAAAAATACTCCTTTAATAGCAAGTTTGAGGCCAAAATCAATTTTCTGGTACTCGTGCAACTCCTCTTGATTTCAAGGGGATTTGCACTTATGTTGCTGAGGGAAAAATCTGGCCCTTAAGATGGCCATCCACCTAGAAGTGTAACTACAATAAGCAACTGTCTCAAAATATAGGCAGCCCTTATTTATTTTTCAAAATTGGGGGAATAACACTTGTACAACCTTCCCAGTTCTCTCATGTTGTGACTTTCTGTCTCTTTGCATATACTGGCTGATCCTTTGCATGTACTTCAGATTGTGACTAGGTAACACACTCAGCAGAATGGCACCAGCTTTGACCTGTTTCATTCTGACCTTTAGCTACACCACAGTTTTTGTTGCGGAAAAAATGCTGCATAAAATGTTGTAAATCAAGCTATGTGGGAAGAGAATCTTCCACTGACCAGGGATTAGAGACCAACAATTCAGTTCTCTTCAGAGCTCTGTCTTTAATATTGGGTGACCATGTGCAAATCATTCAACCTATCTATGCCTCTGTTTCTCTGTCTATTAAATGGGAATTGTGGCCTGTCTCCTCAGCTGTGATGGAGCAGAGCTTGGTGCAACTCCGGTCAGGTAGCTGAAAGACCACCTTTCCCCTCCCCCGATTCTGTTTTTGGGTAGGCACTGAACCAGCTGCGGGTGGATGTTAGATCAGCCTAAGGACTGCTTTATCTTGTGATGCCTCCCAAGGGACCATTGTACTGATCAGGGTCAACAGAGGACATAGTGTGCCCTGGCCCCAACTCACACATCCCTCCACCTGGTTTAGGACATGAGGATCTAGGGTAGAGGTGGCTAAATTGGCTTTATGTTCCTTGAGGATTTCTCCTCAGCTAGAAATTAGAGATGAAAATTACCCAGCACATTGGCTAGTCAGCTTCCCTGTCAGTGAAGGATTGCTCCTTTCAGTGCATTTAGTGTTGCTTTGTCCTATCTAGTTTTAAATGTCCCTTTTGCATTCTGATGATACAGAATGAAAACTAGATAGTTTGGCTATCTTTCTTCAAATGAGTTGGTAATAAAGGGTCTACAAAAATATCAAAGCAAGGTACTATCATTGTAAACTCATTTTTCAACTGAACACGCAAAAGCAATGAGGAACAAGTGGTTAGGCAATGTAACCACACTTTTATGTTTAAGTTTTGGGCAGAGGTTTGAGTGAGTCCTTATTTTAGCCAACCAGTTCACCTATGCCTGGATATAATGTGGCATTTTGTGCACCATAAATGATGACTGTTGTGATTGACTTTTGGAAGCAGTACTGGATTTCCTGAAATCTTGGCCCAGCATGGTGGATCAAGAGAGCACAGTATTAAGGGTATTCACAGGGAAAAGCAGATAGATAATCTTCAATGGCTGCCTATACCAATGTATAACCTTAATGGGGAACAAAATGTTTGAATGTGCTTAATGAATAGAAATCACAAATCTACCCTGTTGCTCTGATTATCTTAAATATCACATTAGCATTTTCTTATTTAAATTAGAAGGTTATAGGCAGAAACAGGGCTGCCCAAAGGGGGGGGGCAAGTGAGGCAATTTGCTCCAGGCCCCCACGAGAATATAGTATTCTATGGTATTGCAACTTTTTTTATGGAAGGGGCCCCCAAAATTGCTTTGCCCCAGGCCCCCTGAATCCTCTGGGCGGCCCTGGGCAGAAAATACAAAAATATTAGAAACCTGAGAAAAAGAATGCAGAAATAAAGCTGGACATTTTTAAATCTTTCCCTCTGATTACTTTATAACTGTATACTTTTTGTCATATATATCTCTTACCCTTTCAAGATTCTGTACTTTAGTCTTCTAAGATGGAGCCTTTGCAGATTTTCACAGCCACTACCTACTTGAAAACTTAACAGCATATGTAATTTATTTTTTCTTTACTGGGAAAAGGGCTTAGCCCTAAACTTTATGGTTAGAATCTAAAGAAATCCTGTTGTGTTTCTGTTTTGCACCTGCACTAACAGATTTAGGAAGCCACTTCCACCTACAGACACAGAGTACTATCAACATATCCCTCCCAAGAAGGGAGTTGGGGTGTAAAACAGAGACCTGCTGGTAAATTAAGCAAACTACGTTGGCAATGCATTTGCACTTAAGACTGAAACCTTTTCTCGTTTAAATTAATAGCAAAACTCCCATTGATTTCTATAGTACAGGGTTAAATCCTTCACTGAGCACAATATTCTTACTGTGTTGGAATACATTCCGAATAATACAGAGACTAGCTAATGCTATCTTTTTTTCCCGTGTAAGACTTTTAACTTATTGCTCAGAATATTTTAATATTTTTGTGTTTTCAAATATTTATTACAGTAAGAAAAGACTGAGCTGTGGAAGAGTGAAAAAATGACATTTCTTTCTTTCATAAGGTAAGATTTCAAAAATGCAGTTTTCCAAGTGCTTATTTTTAGCACAACAACTATAAAGTAATTTAAGTTCCCAAATATTGGCAACTTCTCATTCAAATTTATCCCGACCTTCACAATCTTGGCTACATAAAAGCCAGCACTTTAAAATTCATGATCCTTTTTGATTAGCTGACATGATGAGTCATCAGCCAAGCTCTGTATGTGCCACTGTGCTGACCTGTTCTGCATTAGAGAAGCTCAGACTACATTTCATTTCGTGGCAATATATTACAGCTGTACGTGCTTCAGGACACCTGATTTCAAATTATCTCAGATTTTTTCCCCTTCTTCGCATCAAAAATTGGAAACTCCCCAATTTCCATTGGGAGTTTGGCTTCTTGTTCCTAGGTTTTCTTGTCTCATGTAACTAACTGCACATGAAGTAATGTTCCCACATGGTTGTATTATTCACAGTGCTATGATCTATGCAGTTAACCACAGCTTTCCTAATGAGGATCTTTTGGACCTTTCAGTAGTCCACAAAGGGAAAATAGATATGTATTGATTGTTGCTTACCACAGGAAGAAGACAGATGATGAATTTAGCTCTGGTGTAAAGAATCAGTCCAGCTTCACGGAGCACACAGTTAAAGAAAAACTGCAATTGGTTGCTGTATCTGAGATGTCTAAAAAAAATATGTACTAGTTAGCACTAATGAGAGCTAGACACATTGCAAATTAAGAAGTTTTGGAAATTATCAAGTAAATGAACTGACAACTATAAAAAAACCAAAAACAAAAACCAAAGATTAACCTATAGAAAGATCCTAGAGATTCAAAAAGAATTTAAGTTGGTATCGAAATTTCAAAGGATTCCATAGATATGCATTCTGTAGGCTATTAGAGTAGTAGAAATTTATATCTTTGTGTACAGGTATTTGGAACCATTCTTTAGAATTATACAACAAGGATATAACTTTCTATTAAACTATAAAGGATGGTGCAAAAAACCTAAAATAGTAGGGATATAATTCTGTTATTTCTGTGGGACTTTTCTGTGTGATTTTTCCATAGGACTTTTATTTTCACAACTAAAGATTATAATTTATCATGCACTAATACTCATTGTAGTACAGTTAGTAAAAATAATTGTCTTAGTAATACTGCCTGAGACCTCACAACAGCTCATTGCTATTATGGTAAATTTTATCTGAGAAATAGATAGAGAATACTATCCGTGTATGAATCCTAAAGTATGTACATTAGCAAAATTTTACTGTCTATGGAAAACTGAATTATCAAAATAATATTTACAAATAAGTGCCACGGAGTTAATATCTACTGATGAATGGCTCTCGTGATTCTCAATGAGATCTGCCTTAATGACTTTTCTCAACTGGAAGTCCAATCTGATGATGTGGCTCAAGGCAAAGGAAATGTAGCTATGCATTGATATGTACTTTAGAAATGAAGATATCAGCATCAGGAAGTGAGGAAACATTCAACGTTATTGTAAATTCTATCAGTTTGATTATTTTAACAATGGCAATTTACTAATTTAGGCCCTGGTACATCAGGGTAATTGATCATGACTGGTTCTGCAAAAGGTAGTTTAAGTTCCTTATGAATGGGGCTTGTGAGATAATTAAAATGTATGATACACAGCAGCTTACAATATTAACTCATTTTTCCCTCTTTTCAGGTCTTGAATGTAATAAATGCACTGGACAAGACATAAAGACTTCTATTAATGCTATGAAAATTAACCAAGTCACATTAGCAGCAGAAAATCTTCAAAGGTACAGAAATTAAACACTTAACCAGTAATTAATTAAACCATCCATGCCACAAGCATTTGCAGCATAACCTAGGTATTAAGCTAGGTCAATAATTAAACTGTAGTAAATCATCTGTAGGTTCCATCCTGTCAAACTTTAAAGGTTTAAAAATTAATTCTCAAGGACCCTTAATGCTATAGTGAATCAGTAAATGATTACACAAGATAGCTGAGCAATCCATATTTTGCTACTATTAACATTATTTTCAAGACATCACAAAATTATTTCTTTTGTTCAAAAATAGCATGTGACCAAAATGTATGCCTCTCTAGTCCTTATGGAAAAGACATATTTCATTTTTGAAGGCCAAGGATAGTCATGGCAAGATAAAAGGAATTTTTTTTCTGAAAGAAAGGATGTATACCAAACAAAAGTAATGGTTGGTTTTTTCTAGTTTCTGTGAAGTCAGTGATCATGAAAGCAAGAAGGTAATATCACTGCATGCAGCTGGCTATAGTGCAGGCAAGTGCTATGTGAGCTGTCTCGTATAGCTCTGCCAATGCAACTTAGACAAGATTTGCAGTATTGTCTATTTCAAGTCCTGGATGACTGTGAGGCAGATTCTGCCTAGTACAGCAAATTGCCTGGTGGTTTTGTGATGTGGGAAAATGTGCATTAAGGAACTAGGGAGAGACTATCAAATCTTATTTCTCAACCTCCCAAAGTCAAAATACAGAACACATTTTGGGCCTGTGTCATACAATGGAAATCACAAGATATAATGCAACAAGCTTAACATGCTCTGAGATTCATTTCTTCAGCATCAATAACATTTCCTGTCACCTTATTTACATGCAGATTATTTCACCAGAAATAATCATTCAAATATATGTGAGATAATAGCAAGTTTATGAGGGTTAGAAATAAATGTATGTCTAAAATTGAGACATCACTAGTAATGAAAGGCAGTTAGGAGGAATCAAATGTACTTTACGTGAGACCTCAATTGTATTTAAGTCCAATATTTGCAGAGGGATAAAGCTAGTGAGTGCATTTATTCACTAACCTTATCTTTAGTTCTTCTGTCTCGCCACTGTTTATTACAGCAATAGGCTCAAGCTCAACTTTCAGATCTGTTTCTTGAACCTCCCAAAGTTCAAGGGGGTTTGGATGGAGATCTGGTTTGCAGCCCATTTATATTTTAAACGTTAACTAACCATGTATTTTTTTCAGTAAATTTGATTGCTGGTTCCTTAGACAGCGTTTCATGATAATTATAAAGAACATAAGACTATTCAGACAATCAGATCATGCACTTGGTTGATTCCCCCCACAATAGCGATGTCTTGCATAATGGAATGACTTGTTGGCTGCTCCATTAAAATTGATGGGACAGGTTTTATGGTATTTTTCTTTAATTTTTATTTTTCAATAGCAGTGCTTAAAATATATATCTATAGATTCATATATAATGAGGCCAGAAGGGACTACATTGATAATCTAGTCTGTCCCTGAATTAATTCCTGTTTGAACTAGAGCATATCTCTTAGACAAACAGTCAGTCTTGATTTTAAAATTTCCAGTGATAGAGAGCCCACCAAAACCTTTGGTAAATTATTCCAATGGCTAACTACCCTCACAGTTAAAATGTTGCACCTTATTTCTAGTCCAACTTTGTCTAGCTTCACCTTCCAGCCATCGGATCATGTTATACAATTGTCTTCTAAACGGAAGAACTATCTATTATCAAAGTTCTTTTCCACATGTAGGTACTTACAGACTCTGATCAAGTCACCCTTAATCTTTTCTTTGTTAAATTCAACAGATTGAGCTGGGAGGCTTGCTGCCGCAGGCTGTGTAGATATACCCCTTGAGTCTATCCCTATAAGGCAAGTTTCTCAATCCTTTAATCACTCTTGTGGCTGTTCTCTTAACCTTCTCCAATTTATCAATATCCTTCTGGAATTTCGGACACAGTATTCCAGTATGGGTCACACCAGTGACAAATAGAGGAAATATAACCTCTGTACTCCTACTCAAGGTTCCTTTGTTTCTGCATCCAAGGATCAAAATAGCCCTTTTGGCCACAGCATCACACTGGGAACGCAAGTTCAGCTGATTACCCACTATGATCTACTAGTCCTTTTCAGAGTCTCTGCTCCTCAGGATAGAGTCCCCCATCCCATAAGTATGACCAACATTCTTTATTCCTAGATGTATGACTTTACAGTTGACCACATTGAAACACGTTTGCTTGCACCCAACGTACCAAACGATCCAGATTGTCTTGTATCAGTGACCTGTCCTCTTCATTATTTAATACTCCCCTAATCTTTCTGTCATCTACAAACTTTATCAGTAATGATTTTTGTTTTCATTCAGGTTACTGATAAAAATGTTAAATAGCATAGGGCCAAGAAACTAGTCCCTATGGAACCCCACTAGAAACACACTCATTCAATGATTCCTTGTTTACTGTTATGTTTTGAGACCTATCAGTTTGCCAGTTTTTAATTCATTTAATGTGTGACATGTTGATTTTGTATCATTCTGGTTTCTTAATCAAAATGGCATGTGTCACCATGTCAAATGCCTTACAGAAATTATTACATCAACACTATTGCCTTAACAACAAAATCTGTAATCTCATAAAAACAAAAATCATGTCAGTATGACAAGATCTGTCTTCCAGGCTGAATGGCATTAATTTCATTACCCTCCTTTAATTCTTTTATTAACCAAGTCCCGTATCAGCCATTCCATTATTTTCATAGGGATCAATGTCAGGCTGACAGGCCTATAATTACCTCGATTTGACCTCTTTAAATATAAGCACAACATTAGCTTTCTTCCAATCCTCTGAAACTTCCCTAGTGTTCCAAGACTTACAGAAAATCAACATTAGTAGTTCAGAGGGCTCCTTGATCAGTTCTTTTAAAACTCTTGGATGCAAGTTATTCAGCCCTGCTGATAAAATATCTAGCTTTAGTAGCTGCTGTTTGACATTGTCCTTAGTTACCATTAGAGTGCAAAGTATTTCGTCATCTTCATCATTTTCCCATGAATACATCATTATTTTTAAACAGTGAGATGGCTTCCATAATAGAATATCATAAGGGCTGCTCCACAACAACTGGAGAGGCTTTCGTTTTTGACAGTGGTTGTGTGTGTGTTTTATTTAAATGGTCTCCCCCATATACTACATCTTCTCCTGCTTCTCCTCCTCTCCCCCATCACCTGGGGTTGGGTCATCATGCAAGCATCTGCCATCTTCACCTGTCCGAAGTAGCACTAAGGTTGACCTGCTTACCAGTTTCTTTGATGCAATCCATCACTTCCTCGGATTTCCTCAGGGTCTGTTTCCAACCACCCTTTTCTGTCATGCTACTTTCCCTAGGTCCTCTTCCTTCATCCTCTGTGTCCAAACCAGCGAAATTGTACTTCCTGCATTTTGTCAGCCACATTGCTAATTTTGACTTCTGTCATAATGCTCTCATTTCACAATCTCTCCCTTTGCATAACTCTCTTTATTGCGCTAAGACATCTCACTTTAAACACCTGTAGGCATTGAACCTGCTGTCTCTTTGCCCTGGCCTTTCAGTCTCAGTGGGATATGCTTGTCATACACAACTCAGGAGATGTTATTCCGCACTCTTCTAACACTCCTCAGTTTGGGCTGTATCTCACTTTCAAGTTTGCCATCTCTCACAACCCAGCCACCAAGGCACTTGAACTGGTCAGTCTGGTATAGTCATACTCCGTTAATCTCTGTATGCAGTTTCCCTGTCGCACCTCTACTGACCCACATGACCTCAATATTAGTCATGTTCATTTTCATCCCATGCCTGCTTAGTTGATCACACCACTGGTTTACTATTTCCTCCAGGTCTTCTTTTGGGGACGCTATGTCAGCTGCATATAACAGCTTCTCACCTTTTCCCATTGGGTAGTTCCTGCTGACGTAGTCCATCAATATGATAAACAGCAATGGACTGAGGGCTGACTCTGGATGCAGTCCGACTTCCAATTCAGAGGGGCTTGTCACCGCAAAATATGTTCAGATCACTGTTTTAGATGATCTACGTAGTTCATTCACCATAGTTATTAAATCCTCTCCATATTTTCTCAGCAGTGGTGTGAGCATACTTCTGTCCACTTTACTGTATGCCTTTTCCAGGTCTACAGAAGCCCAGAAGCTATCCTTTTTGTACTCTAGCCACTTCTCTGTCACCTGCCAAATAACAAACATGGCATCTTGTCCTTTCTTAAAGCAGAACTGTTCTTATGCAAGAAGGGGTTTAACCATTCTCGTCCATTTAGATTTACCTACATTGCTTTCACTCATTATCTGGGCAATAACAAAAACTACTCATTGTTGATCACAGTGATGAAAGCACTTTATAATACCCGAAAGACAAAGGCAGGTGAAACCTTATCAATCAATAATTAGTAGAGACAGACCTGAGATTTAAAGATATGAATCCAGAATTTCAGGTTCTGCTTTTTGGGTCAGTGTCTAATAAGAGATGGATGACCAATTTGGATCAAAGAACAGGCTGTCTCAAATCTTCTCAAAACTTGAGACAAACTTAAACCAAGTTCTTTTTGAAATCTGAAAACTCTTAACTTTTTTTTTGTGTGAACTTCTACACTTCTTAGTTCTGTCCAGAAGCAGAAGTTACAAAATAACATGAATGATAGTTTTCACGATGTTTCTAACCTGACCAGAAGCAAAAAATACCATAAATATCTTGAAGGTGTCTTATTGGATGGCTTCTAGCCCATTTTTGCAGATCCAAAAAGTTTACATTTTAGAGCGTTTTTGGATAAACATCTAAATTTACAATGCTTATCTGACCTGAATCTTTTAAGATTCACCCATCATTAACTATAATGTATTAGTGGTGAGAAACATTTCAAGAAAGTGCTTCTTTTCCCACAGATTTAAGGTCATGGTAACTCTTATAAAGAAACTAACTCATATGCTCAGTATGAGGTATGCACAAATGTAATCCATATTCATGCAGGACATCAGGAATGTCTTCAGAAGGTTTATTATGAAATGAAGCGTTATCATTTAAGCTACAGTTGAAACAAGTGGAATGTGCCAACAAAGGGGAAGAGACAGTTTTTTACCTGAGTCTTAAATATTATGTCTCTAATGTATATAATTTATTAATAATACTTTAGTCTCCAAGTTAGATTTTCTGATATGTTACCCATTGATGTTCCAACAACCAACATCAATTAACTACTATAAGCAGAATTTAACACTTGAGGCCATATTTTTCAGAAATATGTTTGCATTAGTGCACAGAAATTGGGTATGCAGTAATAATTGCTCCTAGTTGGATGTGCATGTAAACTCACTGTAATTGTGCGTGTAATTTATGCATCCAAATGTGCACATTTTTGCATGCTTTGTTATACTCAGACTTTTTTGAAAATCTGGTGCTTGACGTTTAGCTCTAATGATAGTTAAGTCATGATTTCAAGATGAAGGATTCTAAATGTGAGTCTCTTGGAACTATTTATGAATCTTTTCCTGTATTTATGTTGTAGCTACCATATTAGCTAAGTCACTTCCTGCCCAGCCAGTGTCAGCTGCATTACTGTGCCTTGGTAGGGAATTGCTGCTATGAAGTGGCATCAAAATTAAAAATAGATGTGGTCAGATATAAACACTTTTAAAATAGATTTTAGAGAATGCTTGAAGAAATGGATTTTGCAAGAGGATTGCCTGTGTCCATTTTCCCTACAGCCTCTTCCATATTACTATTTGAATCAGTGTGTAAGAAGAATGCAGTTTTTTGTTTCTTTGTTTGTTTTCCAGCCACGTTTCTACCGCCAGAAACTTGATCCAAAAGTTTGTGGTTTTTTGTTTGTTTTTTTGTTTTTTTGCTTTTGTTTTTTGGGCAAAAATTCAAAATGTCGTATAAGGAAGAAATCCTATAACATCATTAGGATTAGAACGATACATTCAGGGCATGGGGAAAAAAAATCCTGAAAATGAAATACCTTTCCCAGTTTCTGTATTAAAACCAGAATGAAAAAAACAGTCAAGCCCAAAACAATAACCGCAACCTACACACATAATTGTTCAGACACAGTAAAGTTCAAAATGTGTCAGAGGGTTGCTGGTTCCCTAAGGGAAATGGGCCTCAGTTCATCTGTGACAAGTTTAACTCACCTCCCCAGGTGGGGGAGATAAAGATCATGTAATGGAGAACAGGTGAGCCCTATAAGAACAGCAGGAAGCTTCAGGAGGAAAAGGTGAAGGTGTGGTGAAGTCTATAGAGACCAGGGGAGTTGGCCCAGGTAGGAGGGCTGGGAGTAGCCTGCTAGGATCTTCCTCATGCCTTAACACCAGGAGAGTTTGGAACTCAGAGTCAGAAGAGTGAGCTCCAGCCAGGTAGAGCCTTGGAGTGGTGACTGAATTGGGACCCAGCTCTGGGAAGGAGGGAGCTCTCTAAGGGGTCGAGAGAAACTGAACTGGGGTTGGGGTGTGGAGGGCCAGTGTGTACCCAGAGGACTGAATAAATTGGGCCCTAGAAGGGGAGTGTTTAAATTATCTTTGGACTGAGGGTGCAGTTCTTAAGGGGCCCTAAAGAGAGGGGAAACAGAAGCAGGGTGCTGCAGAATGGCCTCTGGTCACAAGGGGGTGTTCAGGAGGCAGTTTACCCCGTTATGGTAAGTAATGTTTTCGTTATAAATAGGTGTGTAAGGTTAGCTCAACCAATACTAACACGTCTGCTTGGGGGATGTTCAGGACCGGTGCAAGGAAGTTTCGCGCCCTAGGCGAAACTTCCACCTTGTGCCCCCCCCCCCAGCGCTGCGGCAGCTCCCCACCCCAGCTCACCTCTGCTCCGCCTCCTCCCCGAGCATGCCACCCCCGCTCTAATTCTCCTCCCCTCCCAGACTTGCGGCGCCAAACAGCTGATTGGCGCCGCAAGCCTGGGAGGCAGGAGAAGTTGGAGCGGGACCGGCGGGCTCGGGGAGGGGGCGTAGGAACGCTGTAAAAAAAAATTGTGGGCACCGCTTTTTGGCGCCCCCAAATCTTGGCGCCCTAGGCAACCGCCTAGGTTGCCTAAATGGTAGCACCGGCCCTGGGGATGTTGTTTGGTGGTCAGGGCCGGCTCCAGGCACCAGCCCACCAAGCTTGTGCTTGGGGCGGCACCTGGAGGGGGGCGGTGCGGTGCTCCGGCTCTGGCCGCCGGGGAGAGCGGGGCCACGGCCAGGGCTCGCCGCCCTCCCCCCGGCGCTCTGGCCGCCGGGGAGAGCGGAGCCCCGGCCGGGCACTCCTCCCTCCTCCCAGGGCTCTGGCCGCCCTCCCCCCCGGCACCCTCCCCCCGGCCACCGGGGAGAGTGGAGCCCCGGCCGGGGCTCACCGCCCTCCCCCCGGGGCTCCGGCCGCCCTCCCCCCGCACCCTCCCCTGCCGCACTGGGGGGGGGTGCGGGGGAGCGCGGCCGGAGGCTTTTTTGCCTGGGGCGGCAAAAAAGCCAGAGCCGGCCCTGTTGGTGGTAGGGGAAAGTGGTGTATGGTCCTGGTCCAGTAAATCACATAAATCAATTTGCATTTGGGAAAGCCCTTAAAGACATGTCCTACTTTAAGTATGTGCTCGTGTAATATTGACTTCAATAATTAAACGTTTTACTGAATTGGGGCCGAAAAGAGTGAATAAAGAAATCTTGTCATATATGTAGCTCCCTTAGAATTCAGCATCTGGAACAACATTGCTTTGCTCCTTGTCACACTAGGTTGTCAGTCTTTTGTTCCCTAAGAGGGAAATGGACTGTTTTTTGCATCAAGATGAGGTATTAGACAGTTTGGGAGGTCTGAGTTTTGGATGTCAGATATACAATCCCTTTGTATTCAGTTTAAAGTACAGTCCCTCACCTGAAAAAATGTTGGAAGTGAGGAAAACATTCCTTCTGGGGAAAAATCAACCACAGTCTGCTCTTACTTTTTCATTTGAAGGTTAAGAGGATAGGATTTACAGCTAGATTTGCGGGTCTATTCATTGTTGAAATGTGTGTATTAAGAGAGATGATCTGTAATACCAATTAACCAAGTTAGTGACACCCCCCCCCCCAGGTGCCCCTCAGTTTGTACTCTGTGGTATACTGCTGAGAGGAAGGATGGTCCAGTGGTTAGGGCACAAGCATATGACTTGAGAGAGCAGGGTTCAATTCCCTTCACCACAGGCTTCCTGTGTCTTCTTGAGCACTTAGCCTCTCTGTGCCTAGGGGTAATAGTATTCTGCAACCACACAAGGGTATTGTGTGGATGACTATACTAACAACTAGGAAGCACCTCAGACCCTATGATAATGGGGATTATATAAAAACCTTGGATAGATATCAGACTGCCTCCATCAACCCTTGGGATGGTTGTGGTACTGTTTATATATAGGGCCTGGTCTTTCAAGCTACAGAGCACCCATAACTCCCAGAAAAGGCATGCTTAGCACCTCATATCACCAGGGCTGTAGCTTGCACAGTACTCTTTGGGATGAAAGAGGCTGTACAATTGTAAAGTAAGATTATTACAGCAATAAAATGTAACTGTTGATTAACAAAGCAAGACTTGATAACTATTAGCTCTATATTTATAAACAGCCAGAACCATGAGTAGGTTCAACCGTGCAGCTAATTGAAAGCAAATAAAGATGTGATGACACTTCAATTGTTACTGGAATGAAAGCATCCTTCACAGGCTTCTTTAGATTCTTTCACAAACATTTTGTTAATATTAACAGTACCTAAGGTTGCCAACTTTCTAATTGCAGAAAACCAAACCTCGAGGCCCCCGCTCTGTCTCTTCGCTGAGGCCCCACAGCCCACTCACTCTATCCCCCCTCCCTCTGTCGCTCTCTCTCCCCCACCCTCATTCACTTGCTCATTTTCACGGGGCTGGGGCCGGGGGGTACAGGAAGGGCTGAGGGCTCCAGCTGGGGGTGCAGGCTCTGGGGTGAGGCTGGGGTCAAGAGGTTTGGAGTGCGGGAGGAGGCTCAGGGCTTGGACAGGGAGTTGGGGTGCATAAGGGGGTTTTGAGGGTGAGCTCCCAGAGGTGCTGACCTCAGGCAGCTCCCAGGAAACAATGACATGTCCCTCTGGCTCGTAGGCGGAGAGGCAGCCGGGGGGACTCGGTGCACTGTCCCCGCCCATAGGCACCTCCCCCACAGCTCCTATTGGCCGTGGTTCCCAGCCAATGGGAGCTGCGGAGCTGGCACTTGGGGTGGTGCCTGTGGGTGGGGGCAGCGTGCCAAGCCCCCCTGGCCGCCCCTCTACCTAGGAGCCAGCGAGTCATGCTGGTCCCTTCCCGGGAGCCAGGTAGGGAGCCTGCCAGCTCCGCTGCGTTGCCAACTGGACTTTTAATGGCCTGGTCAGTGGTGCTGACCGGAGCTGCCTGGGTCCCTTTTCGACCTGTGTTCCGGTCGAAAACCAGGCACCTGGCAACCCTAACAGTACCTTCTGTTTAAATAGACCCTCCCCATAATGTGTTTCCTGAACTAAACAGAAACATAGGAAGAAACTGTGAGCACCACCTGTTAGTGAAAATGCAGAACTACAAATAACTATTGCTAATGTGCCTAGAACCAAAAAAGGACATGATTGGGGGAAACTATTAGAAAGCAGATATTGTATTTGGGCCACCTTTTGGATTGACTTATTAACATTACAATTAGTGACCACGAACCATATCAAAGCAAGGAAGGTGGGTGTTTGTAGAACCTTATGTTGAGACTATACTGATATTCTTGAGGGGTTATGTTTTTCTGACCTGCACTGAATTGATGTTGGCAGAAGGCCCTTATACTCAATGTACTTGGCTTGATCATTTGCACGAATTTTTAATCTGTAGGAAACAAGATAAGTGTTTGACGCTTTAAGAACTGGCAAGTATTCAGGCTTTCCATGGCTGCTAGGAGGTGGTATGGGAGGGAGAAAGAGAGATGGGCTAGCTCTTGGGATGAGAAAGTCCAGAAATGACCTGCCTAACACCTTGAGGGAAACCTCTTTCCCAGTATACAGGCTGTATCTCAACGCATTCAGGTCAGAAAGCATCAAGGGGAGGCGGTGCAGAGCTAAAGACTTGGCAGACTGTTGGAATGGGAGAGCAGCAGAGAGCTAGCTGTTGGCTTGAGGAGGGGTGCAGGGAATATGTCTCGGAATGGGAAGAAGTGAATTCCAGTGGGAGAGGGAAGGGATAAAGAGGGTCCAAGAGTTGAGTGGGGCACAAGGAAAGGAGAAGATGAGAGGGGGGAGACAATCTTTTTCGCCCCAGAAAGAACTCCAGGCTTACTGAGCTGTTCTGTTACTCTTTGGTGGGTTTTTTATTATTATTATTAAAATATGGATCTACTCTGAAAAAGTCACGGTGTGGGGTTCCCTGTTTCTTGTGTTTCATCAGCTTCCATGTCAGATATGCTCAGTTTACAAGTACACAGATGTATCCTCTAAATGGAGGCCTTGCAAACTTTGCCAAGGCTCTGAGAGTCAAACTGAGCTTCCATCTTGCACACCTCCTGTATTAAAGGTACTGCAAGCTAAATTAGGCACTCAGTTTCCCCTATGCGACACCATTATCTTTACTTTATGCCCACAGAGATATCTGTGCAATCCCCTTGCCTTTGGTGGCTTTGTTTAGGTGTATCAGACTGGAACGTCAAACAGTTTAGTTGATACACAAGATGGACTAAAATCCAGCTTGTTCTCTTCTAGCTGTATTAGCATTACAGGACTAACAAGAGTAAAAAGTATTAAAAATTTATTTTTGCTATTAAAGTAAGTAGTTCTGATTCTTACTGTTTTCAGGGAGCAGATTTGAGTAAGAAGGAGCCATTTGAAATGCCCACTTTTCACAGGAATGCCACATTTTAAGTGTTTTTCCTGATGAGTATATTGCAGTGGTTTAAAACTAAATACTTTGATTTGTGTATACTGTATTATGTTTTGGAGGCAATAAAACCATTGACATTTTCTTTTTGCTGCATTTACATGTTATAAATATCAAGAAAGAAATAAGTTTAGAAAGTCATATTATTGATCTGTATAAATTACCTCAGGAATCACTTCCCCATCCTAGAAATACAGCCAGTTCTGTATTGTGGGATTTACAGGTGCCATCAAAGCTACACAACAGTTTAGTGAAGTATAGAATAACTTATGTAGCCAAAACTATAAGAGGAAAGTAGGCTAAAATGTAACTACGTGGGTGAGTTAGAATTTCTTGTATATGCCTATATGTAACTTGCCAATGTTAATTTAAATAATGAGTATTTCCCTTAGATGTGTGAACTCGAAGTTGCTTCTGTAAAATGAGGTGTTTGACCTGCTCTGAGCTACCCAAAAAAATCACGATTCTACCAAATCCGCAAGACCTGAATTAATGTTGGTGTCAGACTAGCTCTGCGTTAAACTCATTTAACGTACCTTTGGGTTATTAGGTGCTAGTCACTTGTGGCAAAGGTCGCATGTTTTCAGACACTGACAGTGCAAGTCCTGACAAGTTGTTTCTCTGTTTAAGAGTAGATCAGGATGTTTTTAGCATTCATTCAATGAAGCTGGCAAACGGCAGCATCTGCCTGAGTGGCTCTATGCCTTTGAACATGCAGCAGAGGGAATTATTAACACCTAGCCTCAAATCTATAGCTTCATTTAACTCAGACCCCTCAAAGGACTTTTTATGCCTGTAGCTAAATAGCAAGCAATTTTGAAGCTGACTTTACCTAACCAGTAGACTTCTTATTGATCATAGAATGAATTGGAAAGCTCACTCACTCTCTTTCTCTCTCTCTCTCTCTCTAAAAATACCTCCAGTTTTTCTTTTAATTCATTTCTTGCTTGAAAATGTTTGGGAATGGCAAGCTGAACTTCACTTACAATTCCATTTAGAACAAAATAACAACAGAACTGTCCTAATCTTACATCTGAAATCATCTCTTGTATTCCTGTCCTAAGAAAGGAAGACTGGTCAAATGGCTAAAGTTTAGGATTGGAGTTCAGCATAATTGCACAATAATGTATTGTTTTCCTAGATATGTCAGGCTTGTTGTGTGACCTTAGGCAAGTCACTTAATGGCACTAAGGTTTAGTATCCATATTATGCTGTTGTGGGGCATAATCATTAATGTTTGTAAAATGTGTTCAGATCCTCAGATGGAGGCTCTACAGCCTTCTATAAAGGGTGGATGTCAATCATTAATGAGCAGAATTTGGTTCTCCCTGCATGTCCTAGCAATGATGTGTATTCAGAAGGAAGGCTGTGTTCTCATCAAAGTCTCTAGGAGCACAATAGTTTACATTTTAGCAACTGACGTGTTATTAGAGCAGCAGTTTTTTTATCTGAGTGTCACAATGCCCAACGGGCTTTTGAGCCCTGATGTCATGAGCTAGCTCACATTTCCTGTCCTTTCATGAACCAGATCTGCTCATCCACACTGACTGGATGCCAGACTCCCTATATGTGGATGTGTCATGCTCCTTAGTGCTTGTGTAACAGGGTGTTCCAGCCTCTGGGTGTGGTGTCAGTCCTTCCTGGGCTGGGGAGACACACCAGCAACCTCCTATGAAGATTCCATGGAAGCTAGCAGAGGACTAGAAACTAGCATAGATTGATTGATTTATTTTTTAGAGTCTCACACACGCACATGCCATAGAAATTAGCAAGTAGCTGAAACATGGGATCACAGTGGAAAAAGTGGGGAGGATTTCCCAAACACAGTGCTGGAAACCTTATAGCTTTCAAAATCAGGGTGAATCAAACAATATGAAAAGTTTAGGAGAGAGCAGTTACTGCGTTGGCAACCAGATAAAACAGGATGGTCTAGTAGATCTTTTCTATAACATCTATGATTCTGTGAATCTCCAGAAAGGAATGGGAAAACATATGCTGGTTTCTGTGCCAATGAGAGATATGTGAGTACTTGAAGGCAGAATAATACAAAACATCAAAAGTTTTTTAAATGTTGCAAAATATAGCTGTTGCCTAAGGTATAAAACTCCAGCAATGTGGCCAAGGCTCAAACCTTAGCACACAAGTCAGACAACAGAAAGTCCAGTTTGCCGGGGCTACTCTTTCGATGCACTTCCCCATGCTAAAATAGACCCCCAAATTTTGGGATGAGTTAAGGAAGTAGAAGAGAGGACACTTAATGCACTTTGGTAAGTAGAGAGAAATTTGCTGGCTAACAAAAGGAAGAGAGAATGGAGCAAAGTCTCGCACTCACTCGCACAGTTTCTGCATAAATAGAGTGGCTACTAATTCTACCTCAAGTTTTTTAATCCTTATTGCACTAGGGAAAATACAACACCAATTCAAAGGAGAACCCAGAAACTCTTCTCCCACATCTGTTTCATTGGACTGTATATGCATGCATACATGTGGCTTACCCAGTCACTGTTTTATAAAAGTTTGTGTCTGCACATGTTAAGCCATCTCAGCTTCACTGGAGTATAGGGGAGTTTCACTGAATAGGGTTGCTAACCCTCCAGGAGTGTCCTGGAGTCTCCAGGAATTAAAGATTAAGCTTTAATTAAAGATAATGTCATGTGATGAAACCTCCGGGAATTCATCCAACCAAAGTTGGCAACTGTACACCTGGGCTGCTGCCAAAATTATTCACCACAGGAGAAGATTCAAGACCAGGACTCCAGTAAGCATAAGTTGCCTGCACAGACTCTCAACTTTTCCTTTTTCTTCCTTTTCCCACTCAAAATTAAATCAGTGAAAGGCTCTGTCTACACACAAACTTGCTCTTTTTTCCACTTGTCTTATTGGCCTCTTTCTCTCCTACTCTGTCTTCACTCCTTGTCAAATTCTCCCCGAGTTTTATTTCTCCTTTTCCCTTCCCTTCTCTCCCAGTCTGCACTCTTACTACCTTATTGTCTTCATACACAGGCTGTGAAAGGCGGAAGATTGGAACTCCCTCTAATTTCCCCTCTTGCATGGCAGATATAAAGGGAGAGTACCTGTGAACTGCGGGTCCCAGATGAGCTTCCCCCTCTAGCTCTTCACCAACAATCTAAGAGCCAACACAGCTCTTTGTAGAACAGCTGACTGGGGAGAGGAAGGAGAAGAAGCTGAGATTGGAGTGGAAATTTGGTCCTAGAGGGAAGGAAACCAGAAGGCTCAGGACAATTTGTGGCTGTCCTCCCCTTGCAGTGGCACAGGGGAACCTGTCACTGCTTGTAATGGCACAGGGAAAAAGGTTTAATAAGATAATATTTTCACAGAGTACTAGTTACATTTTGCCTAGATGCCATTCTTTATAAGGTATTACGCATCCCCCATCTGCATAAATAATTACATTTCTGATTTATGGCAGTGTTCTTGAACATCAACATAACCATCCCCCTCCCACTGCAAAATGCATTAGAGAGTCATAATAGCTTGTTTTTTCTTGTTTAACAAGGAAATAAATATAAAAGGCTTGGCAGAACTGATATATAATTGTATTGAGGAAAGAAAATAATGTATAAATATACAGTTCAGGCTCACTTTATTGCAATAATGAATCAAGTATCTTGTGTATTGAAAAAGGAAATATAATCACTGACAAATCTAAAGAGATTCTTTTCTGTGTACAGCTTGTTTTAGTACATCATATATTTCTTTAGGTCTTGTGCCTTTTTGATATATTCTTGAGGATGGGATGAGATGGGGAATAGCTCAGAAATTATGCCAATCCACCCATCTCTAAAATAAAACACTGTGTAAGAAATGATGTAGGTGCATGCATATGTATGAAATGAACACTGATTGCATCAAAACTTTTATGAGTGGTACATTATATGTATAAGAGCTGATCTTGGCTCCTATTTTGCTAGGTAGCCTCAAATGTAACTGAATCTTTTGTGTATGGCTACATTTGCATACTTTACTTACATATACCGATCTCTCTGCTATGGTTCTTATTAAGTATCCTTGACATTCAAGTACTAAGGCTGCTGCATAAAGGTTTAAAACCTAGTAATAAGCAACTTCAACTAAGCACCACACAGCTCTCTGTCCCTCCATCCCAAATGACAATATTAAAAACAGAAGTTAGAGGCCTAGCCCTGTGAGGTGCTGAGCACCTCCTAAGATTGTTTGAAGCCTTTACTCTGTAAATTTGAGAGCACTCAGATTGACAGATATGGCAATTTCCTGCAATATCCTTTAAAAAAAGTACTGAATTAAGTTTAAGTATCTTTTGAGTCCATAGTATTAAATGTGAAGGTTGTGTATTACTGTGGGCCTGATTGATCTAAGGACCGTATTGAACAATGTCAGACAAGAATGACTTTTGGGACAAACAGGATCAAATGGTTTGCCTGGGGAAACTCTAGGAGGATGTGAATGCAAATTCTTCACATCCAGTTATGGAATAACCCAGGCTTTTAAGCTATGCCCTGAGGAGGGTACCTCTGTTGTCTGATCACCTGTTACATCAGGCCAAGATCAAAGGCCAAAACTATATAAAGGAAAAACTGAACTACTCATGGTTGTGTTGGTTGTGATATAAGGCTGTTGTGAACTTCTAATCACAAAACCCACGGTGGGGTTTGAAGGAATGACACCAACCAGAGCCCTTGGGGGAAGGGTGATCTCTGGTAAGCTTATCAGCATGTGTGTATGTTCTTTTATTGTTTTTATGTTTTCTCTGTAATGCTTTCACCTTAAAAATAAATATGCTTGCTTATAAAAGGCTGTATAGTATCATAACTGTTGGCAGTTACAGCTGTTCATAGCTTTTGGAGAGAATGAAGGGCAGATGCTGACCTATTTAGGCAGTTGGGCATGTTCGGATTATCACAGTGTAGGCAGGGAACTGTGCAGCCTGGAAAAACCCTGGGGAGGAAGGGAAGAGGTGTGGGTCTCTGCCCACAAGAGGTGATGGCTGAGGAGCTGGGAGCCTAGAGTGGGTGCCCTTGAGGGTCCATGGAAGGGGAATATAGGAGAGTAGCCCTGCATTGACATATATGTTGACAACCTGTGTGGGGACCCAAGACAGCGTGAATTGCCATAATTGCCATAATTGCCAACAGCAGTGAAAACCAGTACTAGAGAAGGGGACAGCACAGAGAAAATCTCAGTCTTTTTGGGAATAGCAAAAAGAGAGACTGGAAATCTTGGAGCCAACTCTCTGGAGGGAGGCTAGGGAGAAGCTGAAAGAGGCAGCAACCATTGGGATCAGTGGCACCACTGCAACAAGAATTGTGGGCAGATTGACAGAGCTGGAGAAACTGCAGATGGAGAAGGATAAAACACACTTGGAAACTCAGCTGCCTGTAGACTAGGAGCAAGAGAGTGGACTAGGAGAGGCAGCATCAGTACTAGAGACAATGGAAGAGAATCGGTGCCAGCGTGTGGGGGAGAGATTCAGGTTTCTATCCAAGAGAGATGATGGCTGAGGAGCTGGAAGCTTGGAGTGGGTGCCCTTGGTGGACTATGGAGGCCCCCCCATGCATACATGTGCAATTGCCTTGAACTGTGGCACTCTGCCCCTTCAGAAGTTGTCAAAAATTCATCCTTGTATGTAAGGCTA
This sequence comes from Terrapene triunguis, assembly GCF_002925995.2. NCBI lineage: Eukaryota > Metazoa > Chordata > Testudines > Emydidae > Terrapene > Terrapene triunguis. The sequence goes on from NW_020664409.1 coordinate 57,274,683, forward strand.
GCTCAAGACTGTTAAGTCCTCAAAATAGAACTTGTGCTTGGCTCTCTGTACAGGAGTGAATTTCATCCCCAAGTGAGAAAATTCTTGCCTTTCATAATGGGGTTCTAGTCTTGTTTTTGTGCAAAACTGATTGACAGTTAAAAACAGAGGGGCTTGATTTTTTTCTTTCTTTTGGTTTTAGAGCTCTTTCTGTCTCACCACTTAATTAGTAGATACTTTGTGTATGAATAGAGGTACAATCAGTGTAACTGATTCTACAATAACTGCTCCTGCATGTCTAAGATTAGAATTGAGATTCCACATATTGATTCAGCATTCATCTCTAGAGGACTGGTCTTGTGAGCCTGATGCAAGTGAGTATTTCCACTGACTTCCGCCATAACTGTTGAAGTGTTCTGAAAAACCCAAACCACTTTTGATAGATTGGTTCATTAGGGGAGAGGCTTTAAGTTGTCATTAAGAGATTTATTATAAGGATATGTAATATTGCTTCTAAATAATACTTTACATCATGATGACTATTTGAATACTCATCCTGGACTGATGCTCAGCTCATGAATTAATAGCTATTGGAAATTACATTGTGAAAGATTCATGCACATGGTGTTTTATATATGATTAGCCTGTAAAGCTTTGCATTAGACGTTTTCTTCCTAGAATGCTATTGAAAACCTAGTCTCCATTTATTTTTTATTTTTTTTAGTGTTTTATTAATGTATAAGGGCTGGTAAAGCTGCTATAGTTGCAGTGTATAAAGTTTCCATATGTGAAAGATGAATTTTGGAACAGACTATTGTTTGCTGAAGTTTAGTTGGGATGAATGATTGCCCTTGATACTTTAAAGTAAAAGAAAATGGGAGTGAGGAGAATTCTAGACAATAATATATTGGGATGTTTCCTCACTTTTCTACAATTGTACATGCATTTTTGTATTTTATTTTGAACAACCTTGCTTCAAAGAGTTCAAGATCAGGCTCTAAATAATCATGTTGGCTTACAAATAAATGAATTTCATGTGTCCCTACCAGCATGGACATTTCCTGGAGAACTAGGGTTCTTGGGCAGATTGAAACATAAGAAAATCAGAGGGCAGAAAACTACTAATTTGTACTGGAGAAAGATATCGATAGATTAGGAATACTTTAGCATTTCTATGGCAGCTCTTATCTAACAATCTCAATGCTATGCAAATATTAACCTATTAAGCCTCAATCTCTAAGGTAGATAAGAGCTATTTGAGGATTATTTCATTCAGCACTGAAATGAAGTCTTCTCTAGGGGATGGAATGCAGTGGGTTTATTGACACACATGGTCCCACAATACATAATTCAGTTTAGGGCAAGAAGTGAAGCCTATTACGTCCAGTGGAAGGTGCTAAAGGTATTTATTTTTTATTCATCTTTTGCCCATATGAAAGTGTAAGCATATTACATCACTTAAAATATAAGCACCTACAAAAAAAATTAAAATTCCAGATATCCAATTCTTCAGCTCCATTTACTCCCCCATAAAAAAAATGAATTCATTCTTCCAAGAGGGCAAGACTCCATCTCTGCCATTCTGCAGCCTCCAACCCCATCCTTCATAATCCTGCATCATTCCCAAAAGCTTGCCAAACAGCATGTTCAGCAGGTTAACAAATCTGAGCTCTGGCTGCTGAACATGCTGTTTGGCAAGCTTTTGGGAATGATGCAGGATTATGAAGGATGGGCATATCTGGAGCCAGGCTGTGAGACCCGCACCACTCATGGGGTCTCAGAGCCCAGGTTCCAGCCTGAGCCTGAATGTTTACACTGAAATTTTATAGCCCCACAGCCTGCGCCTTGTGAGCCCCAGTCAGCTAACCCAGGCCAGCTGCAACTGTGCTACGAGTCTTTTATCACAGCATAGACATACCTTGGATGACCACATGTGGTGGGAACCTCTGTTTTCTCTTGGGTATATGATAGCAACTTCAGCAACATACACTCTTATGCTATTGTGTTCAGCACCAGTGCCTCTTCTTGTAGTACCTGTCTGTATTTTAGTGGTCTCCCTTCCAGGTCCTTACTGCTTAAGCAGTCAGAGTCACAAGCTCACATCAGCAAGTGGTAGGGTTCCAAAAAGATGTATAATAATGAAGTAGGGAGCTAAGTTGTGGTAATGTGATGCCCATAGTCAAATGTATTTGTCATAACACAAGAGAATAGAATGTCTCTATTCTCATTACATCGCATTTGCCATCAGCTAACTGCAACAATGTGCTTGTTTCTGTGCTTTGTAAGATCAATTTTAAATGACTGAAAAGTCTGTTTCCCAGAGGATGATATGATGCATTCACGCCAAACCGTCAAGATAAAATACTTTACTGTGTTCTATACAGCGTAATGAGGATAATCCTGTTCTGAACCCAAACAGGACTTTCAGTCACTAACTATCTGAACAAATCAATATTTTGCATTTCAAGCTACTTGTATTTGTACACTTTAAAAAAAAAAAAAAAAAAAAAAAAGTATTTCTAGTGAACGTAGTGGCTGTGGAAGGTTCTAGTCTGGCAATCCTGCCGAGTCTGAACCCTTCTGCTTATCTACAGAGCAGGGAAAGCAGCAGTGTGATAGTGAAAGCTACCCCTAGCAATTATACGAATTTGTACCTCCAGAACTGGACTCCTTAGCACACTGCATTCTTGGGCATTGTTAGCCCTCTAATAATGCAATGGCCAGTTAAATGGTAGAAGCAGGAGCAGGTTTTCCAGTCATGCTGCTGCTGAATGAGGGAACTGACTTACAAAATACTGTCAGATGAGTGTGGGGGAAGGAACAAGTCTACCCAGTCTTCTTCTACCCTCCTGCAGCAGGAACCCAGCTGAGCTACCATTGAAGATGTTTGGAGTTGAGGGAAGTGGGAAGCCCCTGGGCATTCCCACTCAGAACCTGGCCTAAGATAAGGGAAGAGCCTGGGCCATATGAGTTAAGCGAGGGAGCCAATGAGGAGGGATGAAACTCTGTCTTGGTCATGTTTACACAAACCTCCTTGAGTTCCCTCATCCTGGCATATATCAAATTAGTTTATTGTGAGAGGGAAAGAGAGCTAGGAATTCCTAATTCCACTCAGAATGTAGACCCTGGGTCAGCAGGATGTACCTGGCTTAATTCAGTGCAGAGAGTACATATGAGTATTCCACACTCTTACTGTGTATCTTTAATGAAGACATTAGGGAGCATACTGAACACAATTAAATATCAATAAGTTGCATGAAGCTATTGGGCATTGCCTAATGGCAGTGTGCAGGCAAACTCCCAGTTCTGTCAGATTCAAATGTGAGGGAAGAAGGGATTTTTTAGCCAATGGGAATTGACTGCATGCCTTAACTATATGATCATAGCCAGAAATAGCAATAGAAAAGAAATGACACATCAGAGAAACTGCAGTTGAACCCTCTGATAATTTGTTAATTATTTTCATGACTGGACACCACCATGTTGCCTAGTAAAGTTCACCTACCCTAACTCAGCAATGTATAGGACACAGAAAAGGTCACATTTTGATTACCAGTAGGTTTCCTGGATATCCAAAAAAATTTGTTGTGCAAAGTATGAGAGTTGAAAAAGTCAGAATTAATGATGGTTTGGTCTCTTAGGACTGATCTACACTACAAAGCTAGGTTGATATAAGTCACCTTGCATCAACCTGTTTATGCATGTGTCTACATTCAAATTTGTCTGACTGACATCATCTGCCCGCTGCAGAGACGCAATTATACCACCTCGCTGAACAGCATGGAGCCATGGTCGACCTGCTGAGGGTGATGCAGTGAATGTAGACGCTGTATGACCTATGTTGACCTTAACAATCCTCCAGCTGGTATCACACAATGCCTCATTCTTTGCAACAGTGACCACTCTAGTCACAATTGTAAAATCCACTGCCCAGGGTCACACGTTTTAAAACATCCAGCATATTTTTGAAATGCCTCTTTCAAATTTCCCACCTTGGCAAGCGCACCTAGCATCTCTTCCTTGTGTGCAACTGACCAGGCCAACTCCATACACTAGATGCACTCCTGTCAGGAGTAAACAGGAGGCATTGGATCTCTTGAGCCTGTGGGGAAAAGAGGTTGGGCAGGCACAGCAGTGGACCAGTCATAGAAATGTGGACATCTATTAAGGGATTGCAAGGAGTATGCAGGTAAAGGAGTACAACAGGGATCAGAAGCAAAGGAAATGTGGCAGGCATCCCACGGGGCAAGAGAGGCCAACAATTGATCTGGTGCTGAGCCGCAGACCTGCCACTTTTACAGTGAGCTGCCTGTCATACTTGATGGAGACCCCACCAGACCCTCTGGATACCTTGGAGGAGCCCGAAACAGAGCCCCCTACTGTGATCAGTGAGGAGGAGAGGGGAGATACTGGGGGGTTCAGCCATGCCACATGCCAGGACCTGTTTGAGACTCCACCACGGTCTTGCCAGTCCCACCAGCCAAGCACGGACAAGCCTCAAGAGACCTCAGGTGCATGTGTTTTTTTTCCCTTAAATTTGCTTAAATTTAAAGATGGCGCTTGGCCCATCCCCAAGGTCTTGTCATTGTTTTACGTGCACTACTACCTCTTCTCGTACAGCAAACTGAGGCAGAGTTCATATCCCCTTTGGTGTTGGGCAGGGGTGGCCAGGCAAAGCACTCTGTTTTGTATACAGAGGGATGTCCCTTGTATCCTTCTGAGAGATCTTGATGAAACTTCCATGAAGATACTCTGCAGTCCTCTCCCAAAGGTTTCTAGGGAAGGCTGCCTTATTTCTTCCTCTGTGGTGGACACTTTTCAACCAGTCTGCGACAAGTTCGACTGGTACTATTGCAGTAAACAGCCTAGTGGCATACAGGCCTAGGGAGCAGCTGAGATCTCTGTGCCTTTGTTACCTCAGGAGTGAGATATCTGGTAAAAACTCCACTGCTTGCGGAAAATGTTATTGGTTCATGCAACCGAAATTCCTTTTTCCTTCCTCTTTGCCCCTGGTGGGTCATACATACTCACCATGGCTGGGGCTGGAGCGCAGTGCTGTGCAACGGTGCTCTAAAGCTGAAATGTCAAACATGTTTTATTGAACGGTTTTATAGGAATGAGGGAAGAGAGTTTTGAAACTCATCTTTCCCTTCCTGGTGTGACTGTAGATCCAATGATACATCTGTTTTTATCAGCAACTGCTGTCATTGTGGCCTTGAGCCAGCCCTCCCACCCCCACCCCCCCGCAAACACCTGACCCTGAGGAGCAGGAGACAGAAGAGGACTAGGGAGAACATGTTCAGCAAAATCCTGCAAACCAGTGTTGCATCGGACCATGGACAAAGGGCCTGGAAGTCCAACATAGCAGACAGCGTGGAGAAGGAGAGTGGACAGGAGAGGAGCCCAGAAAAAGAAGAGGGAGATGCATCCTGCTGTAATGGGTCTTCTCAGGCAGAAAACACAAATGTTGCAGACTCTGGTTGACTTACAAGTCCAAAAATCAAGGACTACCCACCCTTTGCAGAATCCTTAGAGAACTCCATGCTAGCAGCTCCTTACCCCCCACCCCCAGCATTCCACCTGGAATCACTGGCCACATTTGTATCCCTACCACTCCACACGGAGGGCAGCAAGTAAAACCATAGCCTCTAACACACCACCCATGGTTCTCACAGGTCAGTTTATGTGTAGCCACAGCAGAGTGTTTGCAGACTGGAATGGATAGAAATGTTTGCTGCCTCAACAATTTCAAAGTCCCAATCTGTTAATTTTAGGGTGACCAAATGGCCCAATTTTATAGGGATAGTCCCAATATTCGGGGCTTTGTCTTATATAGGTGCCTGTTACCCTCCCATCCCACTCCCGATTTCTCATATTTACTATCTGGTCACCCTAGTTAATTTATATTTAAAGTTTGCATTTTGTTGCCTGTTTGGTGGGGGGGGGGGCGGTTGTTTTTTTTGCACCGCGTTTTTCTGCACTGTTTTTGTCACTCAATAAATATCTATCTTCTGGAAATAAAATGATCTTTATTAATTCATGACGCATTGCAGGATGCATAGCAGTACTCAAAGCATCCAGTGATTGTAAATTTAACATAACACAGAACTACTAGGTTCAAGAAAATGACCCAGTCATATTTATAACTGCACAGCAAGTACCCCATGTTTCATAGCTTCAGTAACACACAGCTCCAGTTATAAATGCAAGCACTCCACAATTCTTAGCAGCACCCAAAGCTTCAGGCCCAGAGAACAATCCAGCCCAGAACACTACTGGAGCTGTCTAGCAAAGTGCACATTCAAACCTTCCCTTAACTGCTTAGCTCCATGTTGAGCTCTTGTGATGGCGCTTGTGGCTGGCTGTTCAAACTCAGCAGACAGCCACTCCACCTCCAACCTGGTGGCAGCTTCCCCCCTCTGCCTTACAGATATTATGCAGAACATAACAGACAGTTGTAATCATTGGGATATTTTTCTCCCTGAGATCCAATCTAGAGTAAACACCGCCAGTGTCCCTCCCTTCAATCGACCAAAAGCATATTCAACAGTCATTCTGCACCTGCTGAACTGCTAGCTGAATCTTTCCTTGCTGCTGTTGAGGTGTACAGCTTTGAGCAAGAGGTAGGCTAGGCCCCAAAGACTCAGTATTGGCATTTCATTATCACCAATGGTTAGGAAAGAAAGTCCTTGCTTGCAGGAGCGCCGCCAGCTTTTTGCCGCCCTAGGTGGCGGAAGGTCCCACCCCCGAAATGCCGCCCCCGACAGAGTCGGCGGAAGGTCCCACCCCCGAAATACCGCCGACAACTGGGGCGGCCGAAGATCCGGCTGCCGGGGTCGCCACCCCTCAAATGTTAGTGCCCTAGGCGACCGCCTAGGTCATCTAATGGGTTGTGCCGGCCCTGCTTGCTTGCAGCTTTCTGAACACTCTCTTAAAGATGTGAGGGTCATGCACCTTCCTTGACCAGCCCCCATTGATATTGGTGAAGTGTCCCCAGTGATCCACCAACGTTTCCACAACCATAGAAAAGTAGCTTTTTCTGTTGATGTACTTTGTGGCAAGGTGGACTGGTGCCAAAAAAGGGACATGTGTGCTATTGCCATGTTCCAGTTCAGGAATCCCATTGCTGCAAATCTATCCATGGGTCATGCACGTTGCTGAGAGTCACAAACTCTGCATAGCAGGAAATGATTAATGGCGCTACTCAATTGCATGACAGTGGCTCCCACTGTGGATTTTCATACTCTAAAATGATTTCCCACTGACTGAGAGTAGTCCGGCATTGCAAGCTTCCACAGTGCTATTGCCACTTGCTTTTCAACTGTCGGTGCAGCTGTCACTCTGTAGGTGTAGGGTTGGGACGAGCTCGGCACACAAATCCAGGAATGTGGCCTTTCACACCCAAAAGTTCTGCAGTCGTTGCTCATTGTCCCAGACCTGCATTACGATGCAATACCACCAGTCACTGCTTGTTTTTCAGGCCCAGAAACAACACTCCACCATCTGCAACTGCTCTGTGAATGCCACCAACAACTTTAAATTGTTTTTCACTATGTCCCTTAGCAATTCGTCACTGAAGAAATCATCATGTCCCTGGTTGTTGCAAAGTTCTTCCTGCAGATCTGTAAATACAGGAGGATCATGGGGCCTCTGTTTTCAATGCTTATGAAAATAATACTCTGTAGGCTTCCTGCTTCTGTCAGAGACACCAAAAACTGCTGCACAGGTTTGTAAGATATTTTTAAAAGGTGTGAAAATTATGGGAGATGGATGGCATCATGGGATGGAGAAAGTTGCATGCTGGGAACTTGACCACTAGCACCCAGAAATCCTTAGGAACATCATTTCTATCCTAAAACACATTGCAAAAATTTTCCCAAAATTATAGAGTCGGACAGCAGTATGTGGCACATGGGGATACCTACCCCTTGTGCACCAGCCTTTGTATTGACACACTTGCTCCTAATGAGTATACAGCTGATGGAAGCAGCCAAGCCACCTGCATGCATGAGCGGCCTACTAACTTTGGCGATTAGGTTGATGCAACTTGCGTCAACCAAACTTTGTAGTGTAGATATGGCCTTATTCTGTAGCATTGTCCGGTCTGGAAAACATCATGCTCCTCTCATGGTGCGTCATCGGAAATCTGTCTGCTTCAGAGCTAAAGAATCTAGACTTCCAGTGTTGTCAACACTCTTAATTTGATGAGGAGTATCATCATATTTGGTGTTTTTCTTAGACCCTAATTTCCTGGCATCATGCAATTGTGAGAATCTTACTTTTCTACGTTTGTGGCTGCTGAAAAGCTTGAAACTATGTAAAGGCTCCAAAACCTAAAGGCAAATAAAAAGAACCCAGCATTTAATATTTTTAATCCAATTTCCTGATTATTTGGGGGACTTGATTCATGATTTTGGATGCCTGGAACTGGCAATAGTGGAAGTCTTTCTTCATTCCAGTCATCAGTCCCCTTGCCGGTTTCTGCTAATATAATAACAGGAACACTCATAAATGAACATTTCTGTTATGATTTCCTTCATTTTTAGTGTTACTGCTGCTGTCAAACTTGATGAGAGTCTTGCCACTGACTTCACTGGGAGTAGGATGGAGTTTAGAATTTAACAAAACTCACTTTTGGGAGGCCAGAGCAGAAAATAATTATGGTCCTTAATACTATTTCAGACTGGACCTAATGTGCAGAATGATTAAACAGTCATTCTCTTATTCCCCAGGTATAAACAAAACAATGGTATAAAAATCTTTTTGATGTCTAGTATAGTGTCTATCATCACAGGAAAACTAAGGGAGGTCTCCTAAGCTGATTAAATAAAACCAACAAGAGTCACAGGAGGGGGAATAAAAAAAGATTGCTGGTGTGATTTGAAGAGTTCTCAGCAGCAGCTCTTCAGCTGAGAATTGAAGTTTCAGTAGCCGACTGATGACCTTTGATGTGATAATTGCTGGATTTCTTGAGACTCCAAAAGGGAGCATGCATATTAGGGGGTAGGAGAAAAGGATAAATATTAATGATGCTTCTGCTTTTTCCGTTCAAGTGCTCTGTGAGCTGAGCAGTTAAATGCAATTTTTCATTATATGAGGCAGGAGAGACCATTCAGATACCTATAATCACAAAATAACCTTCCAACAAACTCTCTGCATCATTTCTTAAAGAATGCTGCTTATTTTTGAGGGGGAAGAGCCTATTTCACTGTTGAGCAGAATGATTTTTTTTTTTTAAATCCAGTTTGTCTAGAAAGCTTCAAGTAAAAAAGTTACTTTAAAATGCTCTCAATATTTATCACTGGTTTAATGCTTGTATTAACATTTTTACGTATCTATTGACTTGAATTTATGTTCTTTATACATTATGAATTTATATTCTTCACTAAGGGTTCGATTCCTGCTGGCCCTTACAAAAGCAGGCACTACAGAGAGGAAGAAGCAGGAAGCCTCACCCATTTTACATACTTCCCAACATTTCTGGTGGCTGGAGTGGGGCTCAGAGCCACTCAGGTTTGGCCTGTCCGTCCCTCTAGATCATAATCAGGTTTGGCCCCTCTAGAGATTGAGGGGTAGACAGGCCAAATTTTGATTGAGTGGTGTTGCAATTTAGCGCAGGGGGTGGCAACACCACTCAGATTTGGCCTTCCGAAGACGGAGGGGCAACCAGGCTAAACCTGAGTGGTGCTGCAAACCCATGCAGAGCCACCCAGTTTGGGAGCGCTCTCAAATGGAGGCCCTGAGGCAAACTGCTCCTTTTGGACTCTTGGGAGGCTGTGAATGCAGGAAATGTTCTGCCTCAAGTGGGACAGTGGGGATTGGGGAGGTCAAAGCAGGACAGTCCCGCAAAACCTGGGACTGTTGAGGGGTTTGCTTCTTGTATGGCCCACGTAAAGGCTTTTTATACTCTTCTGGGGAATGCCAGGCTGCTCCCAAGTTGCTACCTATGCGGGAGCACGGCTCCATTATTCACCACTCACCATATATGTGCTGCAGGGAATATGCTACACTGTTTAAATACATGTAGCAGATTGCATCCCCCTCAGTGCCCTGGGAAGTGCTCTGCCTCCCTAAGGCAGAAAAGTCACAGAAGTTGCTCTGTAACTGCATTTCACAATCTAGCCCCGATTTACCAGTGATGCCCATTGAGTTAACTCTAGCTTTAGTCGCTGTGTGAAAAGATGCATTACAATTGTGAAAGGATTTACCATCTACAGTCAGACATTAGGAATTTGTAGGTGTGCCTCGGCATCTAAAAGATTTAAGTGTTGTCCTCCTTTTAAAGAAACTGCTTTGTTATTTTTGCCTTCATATTGGAGATGATCCTGAAGTCAATAAGAGTTGAAGGCACTTGGCACCTTGCAGAAGTAGCTCAGTGTGTCGCAGGATTGGGCCCATTTCCTGATGTAAGCAGTCTACTCCATACTCAGCAAAATGCTTGCTTTATTATAGCTATGTAGGATTTGTGAAATAATTGATATAGTATCATATAAAATACAGGATCTCTTAAAAGCACCATTTTACAGCAGACTATAATATGAGATTAAAAATCAAAGGATTTACACCAAGAATGAAAATGGACAGCTAGAGACTTCTGTCCTGACTTAAATGGTGGTGGGCTTTTATTGGTGTTGCTTTTTTTGTCCTTTGCTGCCAACATAATAATGAACCTGCAAGAATGGGAAGGAAGCAATCACACATTTAGGAAGCTGTCCCATTTATTGCCTTGGTGGTAGCGATCGTAATCTGAAAGAACACTCTTTGAAGTATCGCTTGCTGATGTACATTGCTTATTGCTGAAGGCTTTCGTTTGCTTGCATGATTCAATTTTGTTGGAGGAAGGAAGTAGGTACTCGCTAAATGTATAATCACTCCCCATCAGAGAAAAACTGCTGAATTTTGGAAGCACTTGTGAAAGAACAAACACAAACATTTAATAATGTAAGTGTCAAATCATCTAGTGTCAAATTATTTCTTAAAAGGCTGGTTAATAAGGAGCTGTGAAAGCCGTAATTACTAATATTGTATGATGCTATGTAATTAGGATTAGTCATAGCAAAATACATCAATGTCAGTGCAGCTGTTTTGATACCCTAATAAACATTACAGAACTCTGATAGCTAGACGGTAAAAGTCTCCATCTGTTGGGGTTTCCATCCATTATGGGTATAGAACAGATAGAGGTAAAAGGTATTTTGTAAACCTTTTTCTCATCATGAGACTGGTTCCTGAATCCCACAAAATATACTGGGCCTGATCCTCATTTCCACTAAGGCTCCTTTCTACTACTCTGGCAAGCACTTTATGCTGCTAGAGCAATGGAACAGAGACTTAGTGGAAATGAGGATCAGGCCCCAGTATATTTTGTGGGATTCAGGAATTATTCTTGTCATGAGAGAGAGGATTATTAAATGCCTTTTACCGGTATCTGTTCTATAACAATTCTATAATTGAATGAAACTCCAACAGATGGGAGCTGCTGCTAAATCTTTCACATGTCAGCAAGTGCGGTTTTTTGGAGCACATACAAGTTGTGAGGATTTTTTTTCCATGAGAACTTGGAGTCTAGGAACCTATGAACAAAGAGCTAGGATAATTGCTGAAACAATATTTGCTATCTGATATACTAGCGTAATTGTGCTAATTTTACAGTTTTTTGAGATAAATATGTTGTACTTGTTACAAGTGATGTCATGCATAATTAACTATAGCCAACATTGCTACAGCAGTCATTCATATTAAATACCCCATAGATGATGAATACCCTAGATCTTCACAGGAGTAAAATGCTCAGATAATCTTATGGGATATTTTAATCGAAAGTGTGTGATCACTGCACGTTGAATTTGCTAAAGAACTGTAACATGAATGTTGCAACATCAACCAGAATTTTTTGCATTACTGAGTTAGTAGCATGAGTAAGAGGTGAGGAAATGTGATGTGTGCAAAAATCAAACAAACATGAGAAAATGCTCTCTTGTTATGTATGTGTATGTATGACATAGGCACGCATGTTGCTCAAATAAACCTTCAGTGCTGCCTGTAGCCATTATTCTTATTGCACAGATGTATCTCACACTAGACAATATAAACAGTCCTAACACAAGATGCTAATGGACAATTTAGTGTGATTCGCCTCTAGTGCCAGTGTAATGGTACAGATGCTGCATCATAGTTGCTTTTATCTTGGCTGGTATAATTCTCTCCATTGTATTGGCAGTTTCTTTATACAGCCTCTAAATTGCCACAAATATTGCCAGAAATAATGTAGGTCATAGATTCCTGCAATATGTAAGGGCAGAATATTAAACCACAGTTTTACTTTGCAAAGTCACTTAATATGGCATTATAGAGTTCCATGTTTATTGTTCTTAATTATTTCTTACTCAAATGTGCTCAGAAAACGCATAAAATGAAAAATTTACATCAGGATATGCAAGGAAAGATGTTAGACAAGTTGAGATGTAAGGGTGGATGGATGGAAATGAGATAGAAATATATCTTTGAGGAGGCTTACTTTGGTGACCATTAATGGTGCCAGGTTCGTAGTCTTTAGCATAGCATCCTCAATAGTATTTTGGGATGTAATGAAGGCCTTGTAGTTAAAGTCTCTGTCGTTATATACAGCATGACGCCAAGATCTGCACTTTTATTTTCATTAAGATTGGAGCTGGCCAGAGGACCACAAGTCCATTCCACAACAACTTCAAATTTTGTTTTCCACATTGGAATGAAAACAAAACCTTTCGAATGTTTTCATGACACAATTGTATTGCAACATCAATTTTCAGATCAAGAAGGTTGGGTTTTCTGTTCGCGTCTTTCAGGAAGTGGCAGGATTTCTGGACCTCAGAAACTTTCCAGTCAAAAACTTTGTCAGAATTAATACATCTCCATAAAATGTTTCAGCTTCAATGAAACATCATATGTCAACAAAAAAGCATTTTGTTGAAAGTGCTCTGTCCAGCTGTTGTTAAGATACAATCTGTGGCTTCTCTTCTTGGCTGTGTTCTAGATTTTCTGTGTGTCTTTGGGCAAGTCAGTTAACTTTCTGTGTCTCAGTTTCCCTATTGTAAAATGGGGATGATAGTATTTACTTCACAGGGATAAGATTAAATCACTTAATATTTTATGTGTTTTGAGGCCCTGGGATAGAAGATGGTATATAAGAGATTGTAGTACTATTATTAGCCATCATAGATCTTCCAGAGGAAGAAACAAATATAGGCCCAAAAGTCCTTTAACACTGGTTATTACCCTAACATATGGCATAAGGATTGTCTTTTAAGCAATAAACTTCAGGCATGTAGTAGATGCTAACTTGTGGCATTTTTCATACTGTCTAGGAGATACATATGTTCTGTGCTGGTCAATCAGTTGCCTTTGTCTTAAGTAATTTCACACTAAAAGAAAAACTAATTAGCAACTGCTCTTTGGTGCCCTCGCATGTAAACTAAAACCCGTATCATTTGATTATTACAATTGGAGATATATTTTGGGGTATTGGAGTAATGGGCAGAATATTAAATGTTCAATGTGGAAATAAGACCCTCAGGCCTAATTTGACAAATTATACCATTTGTTTTAAGTCTTTGAATTTGTAAACCGTAGAAGCTAGGAAACAATATTTGCAATAAATAGACATACATATCCTTAACCATTAGAGTAATTAGAATGAATGGGAAATATGGATTACCAATTAGGGTGATAATTTGTGACTTGCTCTATTCTGTATTATCTAGGGTTTTTTTTATTCATACCTTCATTCATAGAATGCCCAGAACTGTTGGTTTATCAAGTACAATTTCCTGGCAGAACCTACTTTTCCATTTGTGTGTGTGTGTGTGTGTGTTGAGCAAATTTATGCATTTATAGTTTGGGGATTTTGTTCTTATTCAAGTATAAACTACAGTAGTTTCCTTTGGTGAGCAGTGAGTATCTCATTACAACTATACTGCTATAACCCAGGTGGTTATGAGTGTTATTTAAAACACTGGAGCGTTTCATTTGCAGATTCATAAACATTACATTGAGAACATAGAAAGCATTGCTATTGCTCAGGGGCTTTAATAAACCTGTTTTCCAAGTCTGTTCCATAGAAAATCGCATGTGTATCTCAATATTATATGAAAACCTGAAGGGAGAAAACAATACATTGTCAGTGAAAACATGAAGGATTTTTACAAACAGTTGGCAATGTTGATACAACAGTTTGGCAATAAAGGTAAATGAAGTATGTAGTATCGGAGATTATGGAAAAATAAGCTGGTATGTAACAAGTAAACATAATGCATGTTTGATTTCAAATCCATTCTTATTCTATGTTTATTGAAGTGTTTGGGTGTTTTAATTATAATATTTATATAAGCCCAAAAGTCTGGTAGATAATTTATCAACTGTGAAGAAGATGAGGTTGCTGCCCCTAGAAGCTTGCAGTCTAAATAGAAAATAAGATGGGGAAGAGGGTGGAACAAAAGCTGGTGTCTGACTGCCTAATTAAAGTGCATGTCTTGTTGCTTGCATGATCATTGTCTTGTGCTTCTGGGAGGTGGGGGATTAGGATATGTAGGTCTCCTAGAAGAACTGTGCTTTTGAAGAGAGTATTAAGGTGGTTTGGAGTATTTAGTTAATGTAGTTAACATTTCGTTTCTGCATGCTCTCTTTGTTTGACACATAGTGGGAAGTTTGGACTATTGCTTGGGCTTTTGCTGTGTAGTAAATTGTTATAATTTCCTACACACGGCAGCATGGAACTGCACAAGAATACAGGACCCTTTCAGTCCAGAGATTTTGGGTACTAATATTCAGTGTTGGCTACCTCTTCAAATAGCAAAACCCATGGGAGGGCAATAAAGAGGAGAACAATTTTGTCAAGATCCCCTTGCAGAGTTTCCCCCCGATTGTTCTTGTCAGGGGGATAATGTTTCCATCCCACTAAATGATCCCTAAAACTTCATGATCCCTGGGGATTTATGGGTTGCTAGGGCATATTGCATGGAGGTACCACAGCTCTGTCCCCCTGTCAGCTTGGCCTTAATGGAGATACGCTACCAGAACTTACCCTTGGGCACGGCTGCTTTCAAGAGTGATTCCTGCCATGGAGAAGATTCTGCAGGAATCACTCTTGACATCGCTCTAGACAAGGCCTGAGAAGTCCATTAGCTATCATGGAAACAGTGTCTTCTGGTATGGTCTGATCATAATGACATCTTCAAGCACCATCAGCTTCTATCCTGGCTTTGGAAGTAATATAGAAATTTATGTAATAGTCATTGTGGTGTAAATAAGGTAACTACACAACTAGGCCTGGTTATGATTTTCTCTTTGCCTCCAGGAGACTCCTGCCCATGAGAGTACAGTGCCTAGCTCAGTAGGGCCCTGGTCCATGACTATGGTTCCTAGGCACTGCATTCTTACAAATAAGTCCCTTTATTATGGTTAGAAAATTGTGTTAAAATTCATCAACTGAGATTTAGAAATACACACATTTGGCAAATGAGTTGAACATGTAGGTGCAGATAACAATTATACCTGGCTCCTACGTCATCCTCTTCAGCTGTACATATCACAGCGCTTTACAAAAGAGGCAACTCTCATTATCCCCCTTCAGCTAGTGCGGAAGCTGAATCCCAGAGGTGAAGTGACTTGCTTGAGGCCATTCAGCAGGCCAATGGAGGGGGCAGGAAAATAATCCGGTTCTCCTGGGTCCCAGTTCAGTGCTTAATGACCTGCTGCCAGGACACTAACTCCTCCTGTATGGATTTGAAGGGTAACAAAGTAAACAAAAACAAACGTTTTAATTAGAACATTAAATATTAAACTTCTGATTTTTCTCATTCAGTGAGAGATCCTTGGCAAATACTTATTTATTGTCTCCAGAATTGACCCTAGAAGTCTGCAATCTGCTAGAAAACCAATAAAGCAGCTTGAGTGATATTTCCAAAGGCAACTGAAACTTTTCGATAGTGCTACTAAATATGAAAATCCATAATTGAAAGAAATAACAGTTTCACTGAGTAAAATAGAACTCACGGAACATTGCATTTAGGTTGCCTGCAAGGAGACTTCGCTTTAAAATTAACCACCTGCGGGTGGAGGGTCCCATTAGAAAAACAGTCATTTCAATCCTGATAAATTAGGCATATTTGCTTGTTTATTTTAAAGAGCACCATACACAGAAACGTATTCATGGCAAATGAATTAGCTCTATATTATGAGCATTCAGTGTGGTAAATGTGAAGCATTTATACCCATGTGACTCATCAACAACCAATCAGATAATTTGTTCCATTCCAGCTGTGCTCTTTACATTTACATGTTAGTCAGGGAGAGGAAGATTTCAAATACTCCTCTTTTCTCTATTCACAATTAATTTTCTTTTTCAAATCCTGAGTACTTTAACTCCTCCAGGTTTATTAATAGCAAAGGCAAAGATGGTTTGAACCGAATTCAGCTCTCAATGGCGTAAGGGCCTGATCCAACAACCACTGAAGTCAATGGGACGTGTTCCATCAATTTCAGTGGTCTAAGTCCAGAGTCATTCCAGCACAACAGAGAGTAGAATATGACCTTTTGCGTTTAACCATTTTTTATTTTGGGAAATAACCTTGTCTTTTTGCACAACTATAAGCAGTGACAAGGGAGGGGAGTGGGAATTCCATAGTCAAAGGGAGAGGATCCCAAGTCTTGAGGTAATGAAGGAGGCATTGCACTCAAATGTTGTTTGATGATCCAAGTCTAATCCAAGTATTAGGACTCACCATAATGTAAATGTCATAGAACTACAAACATTAGCCTATTTATCTATCACTAAATTCTTGCTTCTAGCAAGACCATAAACATAGCAAAAATAGCATTTCTAATGTAATTTCATATTTCTGAACCTGGAAGGAACCAAGGTGGAAAAATCATGACGGGGAAGAGTTAACCAAATTCTTTTGAAATGCATTATTCATTCTTTTATAATAATAATAATTAATAAATAACCATTTTGTATTATCATACTGCTTAGGAGCCCGAGTTATAGACCAAGGGTACATCTACACTTACCGGAGGGTCCGGCGGCAGGCAATCGATGTTCTGGGATCGATCCTGGAAGTGCTCGCCGTTGACGCCGGTACTCCAGCTCGGCGAGAGGAGTACGCGGCATCGACGGGGGAGCCTTCCTGCCGCGTCTGGACCCGCGGTAAGTTCGGACTAAGGTACTTCGAATTCAGCTACGTTATTAACGTAGCTGAATTTGCGTATCTTAGTCCGAAGTGGGGGGGTAGTGTGGACCAGGCCCAAGACCCCATTGTGCTAGGCGCTGTACAAACACAGAACAAAAGACAGTCCCTGCCTTAAAGAGCTTACTCTCAAAACAACGGGTGGATACAGACAGACTGACAGGGGAGTACAAGGACACAAAGGGGCAATATTGATCAGCAATATTGTTGTCAAGTTAAATTCAGGTATGGTTTGAGTTTGGGGCAAAAGTTCAGCAGGTTCTTATTTTACTCACTTCCAGTTCACTCATCCCTAAGAGTAAGAGCCCTTTAAATGAACACCAAAGTAGATAGGACTAAAATAGCAAGCCTTGTAATGCTATTTGATTAACCGAGAGTACAGGGACCTATGTGGCAAATTGTCCATCCAGACAAGAGAGTTGTGGCAGTGTAAGACGTGATATTTGTAATGACAGTTCAGTTAGCTTACATAGTAGAACCATACATTAAGGTGTCCTGACACTGATCGTCATAAATGGGGAGACAGCTCAAAGGGGAGGCCACATCTCTTGAAGATCTAGCTGGGTTAAGTCAAAAGCAGCATGATTATAAAATTTTGCCCCTTGCCTCTTTGACTCCAATTAGCTGGGAGTGTTTTTTGATGAATTTGGCCCTGCCCATCTCTGGCCTGTACTGTATTATTTAAAAGGCTGCCCCTAATGGTTAACAATTTTCATTCTTGGCACTGGTCTCCAAGCTCCATTCATAATGCATAATCAGGTACTTGAGCATAAAATTGCTTTCCTATTCCATAGTTGCTAACAAAATAAATTCAGCCTGATGCTCTATCAGGCATCTTAGTAGAAAGTTGGCTCACCCACAGGCCTACAATTAACTATCTTTAAAGATGTCATAAAATCAAATCTCTTTTTTGTTGTATTGGAGCTTCTCCTAATAAGCAAGAGCATTGGAAATAAACATATGCACGTATGAACTTATTGAGCCAAATGTCCTGTGTGCTGCTTCAGCCTGTACATTTGTAAAATTGCACATGCGCATACGTGCACCTACACTTTGGAGGAGCAAATACCTGCAATAATACTATCACTGTTCTTAAAGTACACATGCAGGTATTTCCACTTTCAAAGTGCAGGGGGGAGGGGCATATATGTGTACTAGTCAGTTGTGAGGGTCTCAAATTCATTTGTGATTCAAAATCATTAATGGATTGATTTCAGTAAATCAGTCTCTTAGACCTCAGTGTGTAGATTGCATGCAAGCAGTTCTTTGAGTATCTGATATTCAGAATTCACATTGTGCTGACTAGTTTTGTTTTGACAGGTAAGCCGAACAGGGTATTTCTGTTCCCTGACTGGATGAGCCTAACTTTTTAGAATCTGGTTTATGGAAATTCACAATCCCAATATTTACATATCATTTGCTTTTGCTGCAAATAATACTGATGGTAACTCATTTTACAATATTCATAGAGGTCCTGATTCAAGAAAGTATCCCCCTTCGTGAGAGTTCCAATTCAGTTCCAATTTAAGAAAAAATCCTACCCTCCTTCTTACTCCTCCCCCAAATTCAAGTCCTGTTGACTTGGGGACTATTCACTTGCATAGTTAAGCATGAGCATAAGTGTTTGTAGGATCAGGTCCTAAATACGGATTTAAGTGTCCAACTTTAGACACCAAGTCTGAAAACGTGATCTAAAAGCAGCTGAGCATCCCTTTAAATATTAATACAGGAGTGATGTATATTATTTTTTCACCTGCTGTGAAGTGGCATGCAGTTTTGGAATGCCATTCCTTCTGGCATTGGACTATGGGCACAGTGGAGATGATATTGTAAGTTTCCTAGTGGTGGGTCAGTTACAGGTCACTCTTAAGAATCCCCTCCAAGCGTTTGCAGGTGTGTGCTGTGAGCATGGCTTTAATGTTGGGAATGGGGATTGTAGGATAATACCATCGCTGGGGGGGTTGGAAGAATTATTGTTAAGGTGGATAAAAGTCCTTTGCTTTCTGGGATGCTGATTTACCTTTGAACCCCTAGTGGTGATGTAGCTGAGGAGACTGAAAGAATGCCTGGGGCTTCCATATTATAAAAAGAGCAATTAAAAATGACATTGATACACCTGGTGATATGATCAGCCATCCTTTGAGTCAGTGCACCTTCCTCACTGACTGGGCTTTATGGAAAAGGATATGAAGCATCTGTTTTCTGTAACTGATTGTTTTGTTTGCTCTGACTGTCTGTTTACTATTATTAGGATGCTGATTTCTCTATATTGCAGGACTGATCAGATAGGAACTTCATGCACCTCTTGTTCTCTTCATGATGTTCTTATGTACGTTGAGGTGTGCATGTTAGAATTGGAAGGCTGCTTGATAAGGAAGATCCTGCTTAAAAGGAAGTTCTTTAAGAGCCTGATTCTGCACTCTCTTATTCAGACTAATAGTCCCATTAAATTCAGTTTGAATTGATTGGGATTACCGATTAATTTGAATTTTAATGGAACTACTCGCATGACCACAGGTTTTCAGGATTGGGCCTTAAATTGGGAAGCCACAAAGAAAGTCAGTGGATGCCCTAGATCAGGGGTTCCCAAACTTGGTTCACGGCTTGTTCAGGGTAAGCCCCTGGCGGGCCGCAAGTGGTGGCTCGGCCTGTCCACTTTCCGCAGCTCTCATTGGCCGGGAACGGTGAACCGTGGCCAATGGGAGCTGTGAGCAGCCGTACCTGCGGACGCTCAGGTAAACAAAGTGTCTCACGGCCTGCCAGGGGCTTACCCTGAACAAGCTGCGAACCAAGTTTGGGAACCCCTGCCCTAGATACTCTATAATGTATCAAGTGTGTGTATATTCATAATTATAGACCTGCACAAATGCTATGTCTATATGTATATTAAAAATTAATTTGATGTATTAATTATAACATATAAGGGTGGGATTTTCAAAAGCAGCTAATGGAGTTAGATGCCCAGCTCCCACTGAAATCCCTTAGGCCCTTCTGAAAATCCCATCCTTATACATTACATCTAGGTGTACATATGAGGTGCTTTTTCAAAAGTACAAGAAGTGCTACTATATGTTTAAATAAATAAAATACAGTCTCTTATGGCATGTATATATGTTGTGTGTCTAAACATACATTACAATATAGATGTCAGCATATTCTGCCTAGTGTGTGTCTAGTGTGTATATAATACCATAAATATATGTGTGCATTTTGTACTAAACAAGATGTTTTGTGTATATTCAAATTAAGCTACTAATAAATAACCATGTACATTTGTATACAAAAAGCAAAGTGTTTGGCAATTATTTTTTTTAAAAAGTCCTCAGATCAGAGATGCAGTTCTTTGAAGGAATATATTGAGACCAATCTAAATATCAAGCCTTTTGAATGTAAGGTGTCCTTTATTTTATTTTCTAAGGGAAAGAACATATTTAAAATATATTTCTGCACAATTTCCAAGTCATGCAGGTTATACTTAAATGTACCCCAGTTCTCCTTAAAATATAAAAACTGTGTCCCTGTTGTTCAATGCTGTGATATGATCTGACTCAAGACAACTTACTGGATCACTGAATCCTCAGTATGTTATTGTACAGTATGTTTTAATAATGTCCCACTCTGTTGAACAGAGCAGAGTTACAGAAAAGATATGTGGTTTTTAAAAAGGAATTCTAAAATTACCTAAATTCCTTCATACACAAAGATCACTGTTTATAGTTGAAAAATATTTGGAGTGTTTTGCCAGTTACGCTAGCTTGTAGCTGGAAAGTCAAGATATAATTAACTTTTTTTAAAAGAACAAAATCTGATATTAGAAGTCTGTTTAAAACCTAGTGCATAGCTAATTACTTTTCTTTCTCTTAATTATTTAGCAAATGCTAATAAACTACATATATCATGGTGCTCATAAATTCAATAAGCATATAAATTTAACTAATTTTTTTTCCTCTTTGAAGGCTCACAGACAGGGAATTCAATCATAAGCCTATTGCATTATAACTTCCAATATAACATCAGGTTTTAATAAGCCTCCTGTTTTCTGCACACATGTGCTTAAGGCTGCCTGGAAACCAAATCAGTAGAGAGAAGGGATTACTTTAGATTACTTTGAAATATGCATTGTTTGAAATGGCCTCTGGTGACCAGCTTTCATGAATGGCTGATTTTTCTTGTGGGGCACATCATCTGCTTAATTATATCAGCCTCCTTTGTATGACAAGTGAACTTCTTGTTTGTGTTGAAATATGAAGTTTTAAAATAAAGTAAATTAGATGGTGAGAAAATAAATGTAGGAAATTGAGTTAATAGAAGTTTGTAACTTAACAAAAAGGCACTTTGCTTGTGATAGATATGCTAGAACTTTCCCTTAAACTATTGTTTCATGTCGTGTATAGTTAATATAAAATATAAAGCTTGATTTGTTTTGAATTTTTTAAGGATTGATTCAACTCTAGTTCTATGGCACTGAAATAAAAATTGCCTTTTTTTTTTTTTTTTTTTTTTGCCAAGCAAGTTGATTTCTCATACAACTATGCATTTTAAGAATTTTCATTGAAATTTGGCAAGCCCCATGATTACTATGGTAGAGCTCCTGGAAATTTTCTCCTAATAAAGATACTTTTTATCTTGTACACAATTATAGAAGTGGATTACAAAAGGTGTGTACTTTCAAATGAGTCCAGGCTTTTCCTTTTTCAAATAGGTTAGTGGCAATCTCCTGTCTGTAGTTGTTTGTGAAATTACTATGTTAAAGTGTAGGTTATGAATCTCTGAGCCTGCAATTACTTTAAATTATAATTAGCAGATCTATTAACCTAGCCTGATAAAACATCATAATAATGGATAGATTATATTTTGAAGGTGAGCAGATAACTTTGATTGACTGACAAAATATATCATATATCAAATAGATAAAGGCTAGACCTAGATAGCAACTACATACTTTGTGTTTGCTATAAATCCTGTGCTTTACAAGTAAGATTAGTGGATTAACCTTTAAGAGAAGGCAGTGGATCCTGCTGTTTCCTGATTTTGTTGTACTGTAAAAGTATTTTCCATGGCTTCAGGCTTGATATCCCACAGGAAATTGAAATGCTGCTTTACTCAGTTATGCCTGATAGCCTGTAAGGGATTGCTGTGTTTTTTGTTTGTTTGTTTTGTTTTAAGGAGCAGATTTAAGTGTAGGACTTGAGAAAGGTATTAACACTACTTAACTCATAATAGTAATCTCTGTCAGCATTTTTTAACTGAAGTATTTGAATATAACACTGGAATGCAGACTTCTTATTTTTATTACTGCTGTACAATCTTACAGCCCATCAAGGCAACATGTTTTGAAAAGAGTAAAGTCTTCTAAACTACCATGTTGGTTTGATGCAAATTTAACATATAGCCTCACATGACCTTTTGTTATATAATTTTATACTTGTATGATTAACAATTTAATGATCCAGGCAAAGTCCTTAACAATGTACCTGTTATAAATCAAATTGTGTTAAATGCTAAGACTAAGGAGTCTCATCTCCCGTTGATGTTCACGTTAAAGATTAATAGAAGCTGTGTGTGTCTGTCGAGGGATGAATTAGACCTCTTCTACCCCATGCTGGAGCTTCTCTGCATTGACTTAAATTAGTACTGTGCATAACTAAGTACTACAGAATTAGTCAGTACAAATATTTCACTGTTGGGTTTTTCCATTGTCTTTAAAGCAAATGACTGAAAGTGATAGGTGGGAAGCATGGAGTCTGGCCTCCACTGGGAGACTGGTTGGCCAAGCCACCACCACATTGGTGCTAGTGGGGATGTTCTCTTTTCCATACATCCAGGTCTGTCAGATTTTGGTGTGAGACTTGTCATTCAGGGCCTGGCAGATTGGAAGCCCCACCAGCCAATTTGAGTGGCCCCTGCAGGCAGTTATAAAATACTGTTAGCATCCCCATACCTGCTTCCTCATAAACAGCCAGATTTCTCTTCTTGCCCTCTTTCTTCTTCTTTTCTGTCAGGAAGGCTCTGGTATTATTGAAACTGGGAAAGCTGGGGCTTGGGGGTCAAATTCCTTTCAAGGTTGTTAAACTTAGCTACTGTTGAGTTAGCTGATCCTCACTAACATCCAGAGAGTTATACTGATCACCATACTTGTGGTCAAGAAGGACTGTTTTCTCATAGTGAGTGGTGTTGGTTTGTTTTCATCTGGAGCGTCCTATGAGGCTAATTCTTATGGGATTGTGTTTTGGTTTTCTCCTCCTCTCCATTCATTAAGGGTGGCCTATCTTGTAGTGGAGATAAAGCAGCCTGTAATATAGGCTATGGTGAGGCCATCACGGTTATGCCATGGGTGGTTATTATATTTTCTTTAATATTGGAATCCTTAGTATCCTTACTACTAATAATAAAACTTGCTTTGCTTTTTCATAGTACCTTCCATCATGGGGTATCAAAGCACCTTAGAAATGTTAATTAAGGTTCACAACATGCATTTACGGTAAATATTTAATTAACCCACTTTTGCAGACAGGGAAATTAAAATACGGAGAGACTGATTTGTCCAATGGGATTTTGTGGCAAAGATGGGAATAGAACTCTTAATCACAAAACCATCCAGTACATAAAGAGGGCAGAAGCCTCTTGCATTAGGATTCCTATTGTAACTAACTTACACGCTGCAGCCAACAGACAGTTATTAGAAAGAGCACACATACCTGAAGAGCCAGGACTGCAATCCTTGTTCTAATGCTCCAAAATCACAGGACATACCACCAGTGATACGGGAAATTCCCCCCTTAGTTGGTAGAAGTTGCTCCGTTATCATGTCTGTGGAAAAGCCACTGTAGGGTGACATGATCATACACAGCGGCACTCACACAGCTTCTTAGCTCACTATCTTCAAGCCTGACTTTAGATTTAGGGACATATGAGTGATCCATACAAGTAAGCCAGGTTCCCTCTGCTGGAAAAAGGCAGGTTGGGGACTCATGATGTTTGGAGGTCTCGTCTCCAGGACTCTGGTTGCAGAGTTGCCATTAAGCCTCTAAAGTATACAATGAAGAAAGAAATTTAGGAATATTTAGTGGGTAATTGATATTATACAAAGTGTATGAAAAGTGGCATTTAAACCTAGAGAATTCTAGCCAGAGTTCTATTCATACTGTTCGCAAGGGGGTACTATAAAGAAATGTGTTAGAAATCAAAAAGCCAAAACATTTCCAGGATAGTACAGGTATTGATAAAGGCTATGAAATTGACTAGTGATATATGGTTCCTCAGTTTTTGGGTGCCCAACTTGAGACATTGTAAAGGAGTCCAATTTTCAGAGGGAAAGTGCTCAGCTCTTTCTGAAAATCAGCCCTCCCCTATGGTATATTGAGTCAGGCACTAAAAAGTGGGGACACCAAAATCACTAGTCGCTCCTGACAATTTTGGCCAAAATGTGAAATGTGAGAATTGCTTGTAAAGTCATTATCCTTTCCTCCCTTCATCCCTTCCAGTGAAGCTGTCCTACTGACAGCCCTGGAGAGGGAAGCCTTCTTTACCCATAGCACAAACCGTGGCAATGCAAGTCTCCTCCCGCTGCTACACTGATGTAGTTTAAGCCTCCCCTGGAGGAATTATCTCAAGGGTTGCATGAGGAGCAGTTCATTCTCCATGTCCGTCAGTCATAGCCTGTCTTCTGAGAATACCAATATGGATGCCAGCAGAAGTGCTAAGTTTTCATTTTTGTCACACCAGAAGGGTGAACTCAAGCTAAGACCTAATGTTCAAATGAAAAAAAAAAAAGTGTGACTGTGAACTAAAAATTACACCCAAATGAGGAAAGATGGTCTTTTTGAATTTTCTTTTGCTCTTGTTTTCCATTTTCCTGAGATTTCAGTTGTCATTATGTATGTTCTGCTGATAAAAATATTTAAACTTTCCATATAGCATGTATCTAAGTTACAATCAATGTTCTCATTTACCTGTCTGGAGAAAGGGAACTTGTAGTCGGGTTTTGACTTTTGGATATTGCACAATGCTTTAAGTTTACTTGCCATGTGTAAGGAAAAAAGATCTCTCTTAAAAATCTCTCCTATTTTTGACTTTTTCAAGACAAACTGCTATGTCTCTAAGGACACTTGTAGGCTCTGAAAGAGTATCCAACACAAACATTGAATCCTTGTCTCCTCTATCAAGCTCTGCATTTTGTCTGTTTTCTTCTGTACTTCATTGCCTTCTGGAGCTGGAAACCAGCCTGTGAGAGGATGGAAGGTTTTAAAGGTCACTTTTGAATAAAGAATTGTCTGTGCAAAAAAAAAAAAAAAGGGGGGGGGGGGGAGGGCATACCCGTTATTCAGAGCTCTGAGTGATCAACTATTGTATTTCTGTGCTTTTGCGCAAGAGTCACTTAAAAATAAAATTAAGCTAATTTTTTTTTAAGTTTTAGATCAATTCAGTTATTTGTCCTCCCTTATCAAGAGAAAAAGAAATTAAATAGTTGGAAAGTAACGTCATACTTTTATTTCTAGAAAAGAATTGTCTAACAAGGATGTTTGGTTAATAAAATATAAAATTAAGGCTAAAGGATTTTTTTTTACCTCACTGACTGACTAGTGGAGCCCAAACAAGCTGAAGAATAGCTGGTAATGTTGGTTTGGACTGTTCTAAATTTTATTAGCACTGAGGTGTAATTGTCAGGAACTCGCAGTTCATACTGCGGGGGATTATTCAAACATGTTGGTGCCAGTGTTTGCTCAGTGCAGTCTGGATGACTGCACTTTCTGGGTCAACATTGTCTGAAAAAGTTTGCTGTACAGTACAACTGATATAAGAAACTAAACATTGACTCTCACTTCACACATCTTTTCGGGCTTTGTGAGGTGAGTCAAAGTTTTGCTATTTAATGATCAGACAGTTAGGGAAACTATATTTTTGCTTTTGCATCAAAAGCCTGTGGTGTCTGTCAGAAAAATGCTTATTTCTCCAGTCATCCTGTTCCTTGTCAGCTTTTCTGTGAGTTGGAACAAATATGTGGAAACTGAAGTATTTTTAAATGTCACTCCAGCCTAATTACAGACTTTCAGTCTACTTATCTGAGTGTCGTGTAATCACTGAAATGGTATTTAACACTAAATGCCGATCCCTGCGCTTTGGGTTTGCAGTGCCCTAACGTCAATCATAGAGCAGAATGTTTGTTGGTGAACAGACAATGGAAGACAGGATTACTCTGCAACAGACACTTGGATTTTTGTTTGAAAGACATTCACACTCCTCTGGTGTCATTACAGCCTGCAGAGTGAGCAGTATGAAACTGTTTATCGGGTATCTTGTGAAGCTTAAAATAATAGGTGTGTGTGAAAACAAGCACAGTATCCTTTTTCTAGCAGTCTGTGTCAAGTTCTCCCACACAAGATGTATATCACCTTTTGTTGTATTTTTAGATGAGTGATGGGCCCCTTTTTCTCTTGTTATGGATTGCTCCCATTAAATTAGGTGTTTGTCTGCTTCTAGTTAATGCTGCATGTTTAAATATGAAGTCTCAGGTGTGAGAGTGCTGACCTTCTGAGGAATAGTGCTCCATTCTAATTAAGGCTGGTGCAGGCCAATTCCCATGCAGACTTTCCCATGTGACTTGTTTTAAAAAAAAAAAAAAAAAATTATGAGGCTTCTGCAGTTTATCTGTAGTCCCAAAATAAAAATTAAAAAAAAAATGCTTTCAGCGAGTTAATGCCCTAAAGTGAGATGGCATTACTCCAAGCTTTTTTCCCATATTGTGTAATGTGATGTTTTCACAGGGCTTCAGTCAGTCATGCAAAAAATGTTGAAGTGTAAGTGGCTAACCTTTAGTCCCAAGACCAATCAATCATTTTCAATTGCAGGTTTAGATCTGCTGCAGCAAAGCAAAACTTCTGTGCTTGCATCAAGTCTTACAATAGCAAGGCTGTTTGACTGACAAGCACCGAGAGGCGGGTTCTGAGAGGCATACTGAGCTGAATCTGAAAAGGGAGTATTGAGGAGAAGGGTTTGCAGGAGGTACTGTGCATTATAGATGATGCACTCAGTTCCATCGTTGATTGATGAGAGACAGTTATGTGCTTTCACAATGCTGGGTAAGATTGTCCGGACGTCACTTAATATGAGATCTCTGTCAGTAGAAAGATGACTTTTCAGTGTAGTGATACAATGCAGATTACAAATGACAGCCATGCTGTTCTGTCTGCTTCATGAGTGTTTAATATCTCATGCAGGTGAGTTAATCTAAAATAATTCTATTGCTTTCCAGGTGCCATCCAGCTGAAATTAACACTTCTTATTCTGAGAGTTTCACAAGTGATTATAAATGTTGTACAAAGACATATGTCAATGACAAGATTATATATTTCACTTTCCTCTAAACACAAAGGTGCAGTCTAACCAACAAGGAAGATATGCTATTATGTAAGCAATGGTGAATGTAGATTTCTTATATTTTTTTTTGTTTAGTGCATGAAAGAAAAGCTCTGATGTGCAATTCCAGAGTTAGTTCAGAGCACAATAAGTTGAGAGGTCTTTGACTAACATGTCTTCTGCTTTTTCCTTCTTTTAGGGCTCCTCCTACAGATGTTCTGAACAGCTGTGCATCATAGCAATTCATTACTATACCCAGGTACTGCATTTAAGGAACACTGTGCTGTTTTAAAAAAAAAAAAAGAAGAAGAATGGGGGGTGAAGTGTGAGGTGTACATTGGAAGTTGTATGAATACAAAATGCAGTCCATAGACTAACTTGGAGCAAAAGTAAAATGAAAAGTGAAGTTGCAAAATGTCCAAGTGTATTCTCAGAAGATGACTTAGTATAAAGCTACCATTAATCTATGTGAGTTGCTGTCACACTACTCTGTATTTGCTAGTTTTAACTTCTGAATATCGCCTTTCTCCAAACATTTTTGCAAGTTTATTCACTGTTTTGGCAGCATTTCAGTTTTA
Source organism: Terrapene triunguis (assembly GCF_002925995.2). Taxonomy (NCBI): domain Eukaryota; kingdom Metazoa; phylum Chordata; order Testudines; family Emydidae; genus Terrapene; species Terrapene triunguis. The sequence continues at coordinate 57,302,821 of NW_020664409.1, forward strand.
ATCTTTTTCTCTCCACAGATCTTGAAAACTAAGGAACAGACACTTTGGGACAATTATTTTGCTTGTGATATTGAAACTACAATGAAGTATTATTGCTTTGCACTCCTTTTGACTGTGCTCAGTACTGACTTGCTAAGAAGTCTCTGTACTACTGTCAAATCCCCAAGGTTCAGAGGACGTGTGCAGCAGGAGCGAAAAAATATCAGACCCAACATTATTCTCGTACTAACAGATGACCAAGATGTGGAGCTTGGTGAGACATAATTATGTTATTTGCTACTCAGTTTCCTTTACACATGTATTTCAGTAACTTCTGCTATATACATGATAATTATATTCAAAAATGTGCCTGTTCTGCAATGTTATTAGACATGGTTCACGGATTTGGAAATTATATTGTTAAAAATTGTATTATACATTTTATTGCTCATCTGATTTAACTCAACTAATTCCAGTTTAGGGGATAAGTACCTAACAATCAGCCATGTTAACCTAGGAGGTTGCGAGGAATACAGTATGTAAAAACATATAGGGCCAAAAACAGTTAAAAAAAACCAAGCAATTCAATTCATAATATTTAAGTTAGTTCTGACAATCTGCTTTTATATAACCCTTTAAAAAGTTGAAGCTATTGTTACCTATTGCATGGTACCAGATAGATAAAAAGCTATATTTTCTTTTTTGTCATATATAGTATATGATCTGATATATTACACACACACACACATGCAAACTTGACCTACTTTCAGATCACAAGCTTATATTATTTATATGTAATATTTAAATATGTTTAAAGTCAAGCTATTTTCATACCATGTGAAGTATAGGAAAGGAGGCCAGTTTAGTTGTCCTGTGTATATGCAATATTTGATCACAACTTGGACAACATATAGGAAATGATTTTTTCAGAATTTTCTGAGGGGGGGAAAAATGTTTAAAATATTTATATGGACTTCTTGAAGATCATCTTCTTGGCATATTTTCCCGTAAATACTCTAGAAAGATATTAACCACTAAGCTTATCTAATTACGGGCATTTTTGTATTTGTTATGATTTGATAATGACTGTACAACTTTTTGGGCTGTTAGTCCACAAATAATAAATTCATATTTCTTATTTTAGGGCTAATCCTGTCATTGGGCATAGTGAGTTTTCCCATTGAGCCCTTAGAGCTGTCTGTCTAATCTATTTTATTTGTGTCTTCTCTAATCACTGGTTTATTTAACCATGCAGCGTAATAAATGGCCATCCAGTGGTTATACACAATCCTCCATTATTAGTCTAAGAGATTCTAGAGCTGTTATGTAGATTTGTTTCTTTTAGTTACAGACATTTTGGAAATTTCTGTACAAGGGTCAAGCCCTGGCCTTCCTTCTATGGCTAAACAGGGGCCCATTTCCACTGGGCACTGGGCCAGGCTGTAGAGGCCATGTAGAAAAGAAAGTGCACACAGAACAGTGCTTCCTGGCAGCTGTCTTCACAAGACCATGGAGAGGGGATTGTAGGTATGCTGGGAGAGTAGCAAGGATGTAGTAAATCTCTCTGTTCACATACTGGAACTGCTGACTCAGAAACTTGCTTAGGGGTTCACAGAGGGCTGTGGCTGGTGTTGCAGGCCCATAATGAAACCACCGCAACCTGCTTGTACATATGCCTTACCACTGGATTGAAGGAATGTTCTGTTCTCCACAATCCCTGCATAGTTTTCCCATACACAGGAAATTTACATACCCTTTGCACAGTGAACCAGGATTTGGCCCCAAGACATGTCATATTTTTTTGCAGTTTCAACAGTAGATCATTCTGCTTATTTGAAAGGTTTAAAGATACATTATTTTCTACATATGAGTCATCATTTTTCTGTTTATGACCCCACGTGGGCAAAGCTGAGTTTCACACCCTTTAAAATATTTAGAGTTGCTTATGCCATGGCATCAGGAGGGTCTAAGACTTATGGAATGAAACAAACTCTTTTAGTATTCCAACATCAATGATTCTCTGTTCTATTTTGAGCACAATATATTGGATAACTATGCAAATCACATACTTTGTAAGAGAAGATGTTTGCTTTCTGAGTGTAGAATCATTGAAGCAAAATATGTAAAATTCACCTCCCCTCTGTCCTAGAGTTATGCAGAACAGTGAAGTAAAATCCAGAACATAATTTGCAGAAAGCTGGGAAGTACCACAGAGTGCACGATAGTGTATAATAATGTTACCCCTTGTGACCCATGCAGCTAGCCAATATTCAGGGCCTTGTGAATTGCTTATTTCAATTAGGAGAAATTGATGGAGTCAGCTGTTTCTTTGATGCAACTTTGTGTATTTTACAAGGAATGTACATAAAGTCCTGTTACCCCGAACACAGTAGGAATCAAACACCGGGAGACAGTTTCTTTGCTCACAATTCCAAGCCTCTTTCCAGCCAGCACTCTACCCAAACTCTCTCACTGTTTTTTTTTTCAGAGTCAGGCTACCCGAGTGCTTCTCTGGCTGTCTCTGGGACTTCTTCTTCGCTGCCTTCTCTGTCTTTCTCCATGGTGTTTCTGCCAATTCAATCTCACAATTTCCCTCAAACAGTCCCCTCCATTTGCATTCAGCCTGCAATCAAACCCCTCCACCCAGATAGCTCAGATTCCTGTGCAGCATTGCATGTGGCCTATGTTTTGGGGGATGGAGTCCAGCTATCTATTCCATAAATGTGCTTGATAGCTTTTTATATTTATCCTGAATGAATGAATGGCTGTAACACACAGGTTCACTCCACCCCCAGTACAACAATACATTATACAATGTATAATGTCACGAAGGATATGGGACTCATAAAATCTCATTGGGATTTCCAGTTGATGGAAAACATCTTTGTAGGTACCAGATTTGGGCTTGTGACCCACAGATTGGGAACTGTTGTTATAGTGTGTGCAAATTGATACCTGTATAGTGGGAAGAGGGAAATACTTTGGCTTTATTTCATTCCCCCCCCCAACACACACACACACACACACACACACACACACACACAAAATAAACATAATGACCTATTCTTGAAATCAAAATTAATCTGCTTTTATGAATGGGGAACAAAGATGTATTATTTTTCACATATGAGAAATATCATCTTCTAAGCTGGGCCACTGAGAGCTTGAAAATACAGAAGACTACAGAGTGGGGTTGTGTATTTTCCTTTAACCTTCCCCATTTTTTCTTTATTTTTTTTAAATTGATTGCTGTTTAATAAATTGTATTTGCTTTGAACTGTATGTAATGATCAGTGGGATCCTCTCCACAGGGTCTGCTCTGTGGCACGGGGACATCACAATCAGCGTCTCTGGAATGTAAGGGAAGATCACAGTCTGTTCCTCACAAGTCCCAGGCCTTCTTGTCAAGCCCTAGCTGTGCTGCAGGGATGCTGCAGGTCGGACACTTGCTCTAGCGGTGGCCAAATGCCCTCAGGCTCTAGGTGGCAGGACCCTTCTTCCCAGCGTCGCCCCCGCCCCATAGGGGTTACGATCCCCCTCCAAGTCTGGCCTGCAAACCTCTTGGCTGGGGGCATCTCCCTGCGCTGGGCCCGCTGCCCAGGGTCCTCCTCGCTCTCCCCAGCTGCTCACCGCACCCAGCTCCAGACTGCTCCAGCCCCAGCCCCAGCTCCACTCTGTCTCAGCTCCAGCTCCACTCTGCCCCAGCACTGCTGCTGCTCTGCCTCCAGCTCCCTGGGCTGCTTCTCTGGCCCCTCTGGCTCTGGTTGCTACAGCTCTGCTCCCAGGACAGGTCTGGTCTCCGGGCTGCTTCTGTGACTCTGCTCCCAGCACTGACCTGCTGCCTGGGCTGCTTCTCTGGCCCCTCTGGCTCTGGTTGCTACTGCCCTTCTCCCGGCACAGGTCTGCTCTCTGGGCTGCTTCTATGACTCTGCTCCCAGCACAGCTTGGGCCCCTGCTCTCTCCTTAGCTCGGCCCCACTCTGTCTGACCCAGGCAATTCCAGCTCACACAGAGGACGGGACCCCCCGGCCTCCTGACTCCCTCATTAGCCCGCCCGTCCTGTCAATCAGGCTGACCTGGAGCATTGGCCTCTCCCCATTGTTCCTGGGGACTGTGAGTGTCAGGGTCCTGATTTCCCATTGACACTTTCCCTTACTTTTGGTACTGGGAGCTAGACAAAAAAAAAAAACAAAAAACAAACAACACACTGAGTTTTAGTAAGGGGCATCAGTCCCCTTTCACGTGAAAAGGAGGCAGCCTAACCTGCCTTTGAAGTGTTCATTTCCAGTGGGGTAAATCTATTAGCATCAGTTTCGTAAAGTGCATACCTGGTGGAATAAATAAAATAACTAAGAGCCAGATCCAACTCTCATTCAAGTGAAAGGGAGCCTTTCCATTGACAGTAATGTATTGTGGCAGCAGCAGAACTGAGCAGTTACTTTCAAAAAATTCTGTATCTTTAAATCCCTGCTATTTGTCTATATTTAGTTGAATATTTTCCTATACACATTTCTATACAAGTTTGCAGGGTGAAAAGAGCATCTGTGAAAGGGTAATGAACACTACTCACCATGGGCCGAATCCTGCAAAGTGTGCATCTTCAAAGGTCACATATACAAGTATTATGGCAGACCAGACTACTCAAAGGAGAGATGTAAGGGCTCCCACATAGGGTTGCCAACTGTCTAATCGCACAAACCCAAACACCATTGCCCCACCTCCTGCCCTGCCCCTTCCCCAAGGCCATGCCCCTGCCCCGCCCCTTCTCTGAGGCCCTGCCCCATCACTCCATCCCCCCTCCCTCCGTCGCTCACTCTCCTCCACCCTCATTCATTTTCTGGGGCCGGAGGTTGTGGTGTGGGAGGGAGTGCGGACTCTGGGCTGGGGTTTGGGGCCGAGGGGTTCGGAGGGCAGGGAGGGAGAGGGGGCTCCGGCTTGAGCCTGGGGCAGCAGGTTCGGGGTTCAGGAGGGGGTATGGGATGCGGATTCTGGGAGGGAGTTTAGGTGGGGGGGGCTCAGGCCTGGGGCAGGGGGTTGGGGTACAGGAAGGGATGCGGCTCCAGCTGGGCGGCACTTACCTCGGGCGGCTCCTGGAAAGTGACTGGCTCCTAGGCTCAGGGGCGGCCTGGCCAGGCGGCTTTGCGTGCTGCCTCTGCCTGCAGGCACCACCCCTGCAGCTCCCATGGCCACGGTTCCTGCGCCTTTGAGCCAGACATGCCGGTTGCTTCCTGGGAGCCGCGCGGGGCCAGGGTAGGTAGGGAGCCTACCTTAGCCCCACTGCACGGGCCGCTGGACTTTTAGGAGCTTAAATCTCCCAGATTGGCTTCAGTAGCCGGGAGATTGAGGCCTATTCTGGGAGACTCCTGGCCAATCTGGGAGGGTTGTCAACCCTACTCCCACAGAGTTAAAAACACCAATACCTCATTTTCCGTCTCCCACTTTAACAAAAAAAAAGGAAATTTGATGCAAAAAACTAAGTCAAATTTCAGTTGCTAAAACTAATATGTCAACCCCACAAAAAACAACAAATCAGTGTTTGGGGTAACTAGTTAACCTGAAATCTACTAAATTGTTTAAAAATAATTAGGGCTGTCAAGCAATCAAAAAAATTAATCACAATTAATTGCGCGATAAAAAATATTAATTGCACTGTTAAACAATAATAGAATACCATTTATTTAAATATTTTAGATATTTTCTACATTTTAAAATATATTGATTTCAATTACAACACAGAACAGTGTCTAGTGCTCACGTTTTATTTATTTTTATTACAAATATTTGCACTGTAAAAAACAAAAGAAATTGTATTTTTCAATTCACCTACTACAAGTACTATAGTGCAATCTCTTTATCATTAAAGTTGAACTTGCAAATGTAGAATTATGTACAAAAAAAAACTGCATCCAAAAATAAAACAATGTAAAACTTGAGAGCTTACAAGTCCACTCAGTCCTACTTCAGTAATCGCTCAGACACACAAGTTTGGTTACAATTTGCAGGAGATAATGCTGCCTGCTTCTTGTTTAAAGTGTCATATGAAAGTGAGAACAGGCATTCGTATGACACTATTGTAGCCGTTCTCACAAGATATTTACGTGCATGCTGCGCTAAAGATACATATGTCCCTTAATACTTCAAGCACCATTCCTGAGGACATGCATCCATGCTGATGATGGGTTCTGTGTGATAATGATCCAAAGCAGAGTGGACCGATGAATGTTCATTTTCATCATCTGAGTCAGATGCTACCAGCAGAAGGTTGATTTTCTTTTTTGGTGCTTCACGTTCTGTAGTTTCCGCATTTGAGTGTTGCTCTTTTAAGACTTCTGAAGATTTTGGATGGCACCTCAGATTCTTAAACCTTGGGTCAAGTGCTGTAGCTATCTTTAGAAATCTCACGTTGGTACCTTCTTTGCGTTTTGTCAAATCTGCTGTGAAAGTGTTCTTAAAACAAACATGTGCGGGGTCATCATCCGAGAGTGCTATAATATGAAATATTTGGCAGAATGTGGGTAAAACAGAACAGGAGAATTACAGTTCTCCCCCAAGGAGTTCAGTCACAAATTTAATTAACATATTATTTTTTTAGTGAGCATTATCAGCATGGAAGCATATCCTCTGGAATTGTGGCTGAAGCATGAAGGGGCATCCGAATGTTTAGCATATCTGGCACGTAAATACATTGCAACACCGGCTACATAAGTGCCATGCGAATGCCTGTTCTCGCTTTCAGGTGACATTGTAAATAAGAAGCAGGCAACAGTATCTATCGTAAATGTAAACAAACTTGTTTGTCTTAGCGATTGTCTGAACAAGAGATAGGACTGATTGGCCTTGTAGGTGCTAAAGTTTTACATTGTTTTGTTTTTGAGTGTAGTTATGTAACAAAAAAAATCTACATTTGTAAATTACACTTTCACAATAAAGAGATTGCACCACAGTATTTATATGAGGTGAATTGAAAAATACTAGTTCTTTTTTTTTATCATTTTTACAGTGCAAATATTTGTAATAAAAAATAACAATATAAAGTGAGCACTGTACACTTTGTATTCTGTGTTGTAATATAAATCAATATATTTGAAAATGTAGAAAAACATCCAAAAATATTTAATAAATTTCAATTGGCGTTCTATTGTTTAACAGTGTGATTAATCTCGATTAATTTTTTTAAATGTGATTACTTTTTTTAGTTAATCATGTGAATTAACTGTGATTAATCGACAGTCCGAAAAATAATTAAAGATAATTTCAGATTTAAAAATTTTATTAAGATGATGTAAAAAAAAAATAGTGAACAGAGTTTGAGCATAGAAGTTTCTGGTTATCAGGGAATAACATACAGATTATCGAGGGTGCAAAGTTTGGTTTAAGATAAAATGGCATGAGGAATACATAATCTGCAATATCCCCGATTGGGGGTAAAAGGTTGATGGGTCAAAGTACAGACATTGAGATATGAGGGTATGAAGTTCATAAAGTGGCTATGTTCGGGTGTGGAGTATAATGAGTGGAGATGATGATGAGGATGGATTGACCCTCATTTGGTGAGATTTAATGTTTAGGGAGTTTATGGTTCCAGTTCATATAATCCAACGGAGAAGGTCACTTGGTCCCTTTCTCGTAGTGGGAGAATGATGTCACTCTGGCTCTCGCCTCCTGGTACTGTCGGTGGCCGGTGATGTGCTTGATGTAGATGTCCCTGGACCATCCGATGGCGTCTGAGACCATGAGGCGCCACATGAGATGTGCGTAGCGTCGACCGATCCCGCAGGTCCGCAGCACACGCTTGTTGCAGGAGTCCCAGGCACCCAGGGCTCCGACAATCAGGGCGTCCATCTGCACCTCATAGCCCTTCGCTCTCAGGGTGTCAGCCAGGGGGGCGTTCTTTTCCAGCTTACGAGCTCGGGCTTTGCAAAATGCCGGAGACTACACCTGGCCCTGAGCCTTCCTGGCAATTTTGTGACTTTACAATCCCATTTTTCATGGTTTGCTCTGTGATAGACCCATACAGAAGAACAGGGGAACAGTAAAACTGACAGTAAGCAAAGTGCTGTCAGCTGTGCAAAGTAAACTAAAATATAACAGGAGAAGCTAAAATCCACTTCTGAAAATCCCCAAAGCTGTAAAAGTACAAAACCGCTCAGTGACTATTGCCTATTGCCTATTGCCATCCCTGCCCCCCCACTTTCCCCCAAGTTCCTGGCTTGTTGGACAACTGACCATTGCAAAACTTTGGTAGCTAGCAGCAAGTACTCACAGACCCTAGCACAAGTGACCAGGCTCACCATTTCACAGCAAGAGGCTGCTGTACACCTGAAGATCCTACCTACCGTCCTCATCTTTTTCTGTAACGTGAGTTTGTTGAGCTTCAAAGGGTTAAAAAAAGAAAATTAAGATAACCATGTCCAAGTCCTTAGGCTAGACCTATGCATAATGATGTGATCATAATGAACACGAGTTTGGTTGGGACTGCTATCAAAAATTATTTTGCGGATTCAACCACAAATGCTAAACTGACTCAGAACACAGGACTGAGGTATTGCAGAGGCCTGTGTGTGGCTCCTCTGCATGGGGACAGATTTCACCCAGTGAGGTTATTGTCAATGCATGTGGTCTCTTTTTAGTGTGATTTTTAAAAAATAACTCTGTGCTTTGCCTGCTACTTGGTAAATGAATAATTAAATCACTGTTGGCTGGGTGTCTGCAAAAGCTATTGAAGCCTAATGCTCCGCTAATTATTGTAAGGGTTTATTTGTTTTGCATGTATTGCAGTAAAACAATATTTTTTTAATCCTTTTGAGAAGTCAAATAGCCATTTATGAGAAGTCCCAGGCTTCAGTGGGAATCAACTTGCATGAGTTAGGAGTATTCACATGAGTAAAGGGCTGCAGGATCAAGTTCTAAATCAAATTAAAAATTAGTTAGAATTGGAGCAAATATTAAAATTTCTTATCCCTTAAAGGAGAGAATTTCATTGAGAGTCTTCAATGTCAAATAGAGCTTATTAATTCTTAGAATGGTACCTATTTTACTTATCTTTTGTTGATGTGTTCTATGGCACCATCTATCTTTGCACAATAATGTTCAACCGGATGCTGGCTTGTGAATCTGCCTATCAGATTAGTCTACACTTGTATTTTGTGACTGAGCAAGAAAAGAGCTCAAACTTCCTAGAATTTTGCAAAGTGTTTTTGGTGACATGATCTAAAATGTTTACTTTTCCTTTAAAATTAGAGCTAGCCAATGAAATGTTCCAAGCCAACAACAGAAGGCAAATGTAATTATACATTTATATACTTAAAAATCAGGTGACATGATATAAATGTATTTTTAGATTCTTCTTAGCAATGGTATAGTAAAATCAGTTATTCTTTATTTCAGGGTCCTTGCAGGTGATGAATAAGACTAGAAGGATCATGGAGAATGGAGGTGCTACCTTCATCAATGCCTTTGTAACCACCCCAATGTGCTGCCCATCTCGGTCCTCCATGCTGACAGGGAAATACGTTCACAACCACAACATATACACCAACAATGAAAACTGCTCTTCTCCTTCCTGGCAGGCAACACATGAACCACGTACCTTTGCAGTGTATCTCAACAACACTGGCTATCGGACAGGTAAGAGACAATTCCAGCTCTTTGCTAAAGAAAAAGATGGTGGACATTACGGGGGGTATACAGTAACTGGCAAATGTGGTCTCGAACTAGGTTTAAGGAGCAAAGCAGTGGCTCAGTGTTGGAGCAGGGAAAAGGTGTGTGTCATGAGTGCGGGTGGCACTGCCTATTTGTAATGGCTTAGCCAGATTTACTGCCTAAGACTGAATAAGGAATCCCACTTGTACTGGGAAGCATATTTTCATATCTGGATGTCTCATGTGAGGACTAGGCTGTTGAGCAGTTACACCTAGGTGAGAGATGTGCATCGTCATGGCACTGTGATGCTGAGCCAGCATCCCTTGCCCTGATTATGGTCAGTATTAAGGCCCAGTTGTGGAGAAGCAGTTATGAGGGAAGATATTTGGGCCACTGTGGAAACTGGTACCAAAGACCTCCCAGGAGTGAAGATGCGTATGGTGGGAGTGAAACAAGATGAAGATGAGAATTTAAACTTTAATATGGGGTAATCTTCACTTTCATTTTCGGAAACTGAACAGAAACATGTATTTAAGGCAGTGGTTCTCAAACTTTTGTACTGGTGAC